>NC_135305.1:2500-639982 GCF_048772815.1 Callospermophilus lateralis | reverse complement strand
CCTGGGTCCTCCTGGAGCCCCCCTTCCCCTCTCCATTCCCCTGGGTCCTCCTGGAGCCCCCCTTCCCCTCTCCATTCCCCTGGGTCCTCCTGGAGCCCCCCTTCCCCTCTCCATTCCCCTGGGTCCTCCTGGAGCCCCCCTTCCCCTCTCCATTCCCCTGGGTCCTCCTGGAGCCCCCCCTTCCCCTCTCCATTCCCCTGGGTCCTCCTGGAGCCCCCTTCCCCTCTCCATTCCCCTGGGTCCTCATGGATCCCCCTTCCCCTCTCCATTCCCTGGGTCCTCATGGATCCCCCTTCCCCTCTCCATTCCCCTGGGTCCTCCTGGAGCCCCCCTTCCCCTCTCCATTCCCCTGGGTCCTCCTGGAGCCCCCTTCCCCTCTCCATTCCCCTGGGTCCTCCTGGAGCCCCCTTCCCTCTCCATTCCCCTGGGTCCTCCTGGAGCCCCCTTCCCCTCTCCATTCCCCTGGGTCCTCCTGGAGCCCCCCTTCCCCTCGCCATTTCCCCTGGGTCCTCCTGGAGCCCCCCTTCCCCTCTCCATTCCCCTGGGTCCTCCTGGAGCCCCCTTCCCTCTCCATTCCCCTGGGTCCTCCTGGAGCCCCCTTCCCCTCTCCATTCCCCTGGGTCCTCCTGGATCCCCCTTCCCCTCTCCATTCCCTGGGTCCTCCTGGAGCCCCCTTCCCCTCTCCATTCCCCTGGGTCCTCATGGATCCCCCCTTCCCCTCTCCATTCCCCTGGGTCCTCCTGGAGCCCCCTTCCCTCTCCATTCCCCTGGGTCCTCCTGGGGCCCCTTCCCGCTCCATTCCCCTGGGTCCTCCTGGATCCCCCTTCCCCTCTCCATTCCCCTGGGTCCTCCTGGAGCCCCCCTTCCCCCTCTCCATTCCCCTGGGTCCTCCTGGAGCCCCCCTTCCCCTCTCCATTCCCCTGGGTCCTCCTGGAGTCCCCTTCCCCTCTCCATTCCCCTGGGTCCTCCTGGATCCCCCTTCCCCTCTCCATTCCCCTGGGTTCTCATGGATCCCCCTTCCCCTCTCCATTCCCCTGGGTCCTCCCTGGAGCCCCCCTTCCCCTCTCCATTCCCCTGGGTCCTCCTGGAGCCCCCCTTCCCCTCTCCATTCCCCTGGGTCCTCCTGGAGCGCCCCTTCCCCTTCCATTCCCCTGGGTCCTCCTGGAGCCCCCTTCCCCTCTCCATTCCCCTGGGTCCTCCTGGAGCCCCCTTCCCCTCTCCATTCCCCTGGGTCCTCCTGGATCCCCCTCCCCTCTCCATTCCCCTGGGTCCTCCTGGAGCCCCCCATTCCCCTCTCCATTCCCCTGGGTCCTCATGGATCCCCCTTCCCCTCTCCATTCCCCTGGGTTCTCATGGATCCCCCTTCCCCTCTCCATTCCCCCTGGGTCCTCATGGAGCCCCCTTCCCCTCTCCATTCCCCTGGGTCCTCATGGAGCCCCCTTCCCCTCTCCATTCCCCTGGGTTCTCATGGATCCCCCTTCCCCTCTCCATTCCCCTGGGTCCTCCTGGAGCCCCCCATTCCCCTCTCCATTCCCCTGGGTCCTCATGGATCCCCCTTCCCCTCTCCATTTCCCTGGCTTCTCATGGATCCCCCTTCCCTCTCCATTCCCCTGGGTCCTCCTGGAGCCCCCTTCCCCTCTCCATTTCCCCTGGGTCCTCATGGATCCCCCTTCCCCTCTCCATTCCCCTGGGTCCTCATGGATCCCCCTTCCCCTCTCCATTCCGCTGGGTCCTCCTGGATCCCCCTTCCCCTCTCCATTCCCCTGGGTCCTCCTGGAGCCCCCTTCCCCTCTCCCATTCCCCTGGGTCCTCATGGATCCCCCTTCCCCTCTCCATTCCCCTGGGTCCTCCTGGAGCCCCCTTCCCCTCTCCATTCCCCTGGGTCCTCCTGGATCCCCTTCCCTCTCCATTCCCCTGGGTCCTCCTGGAGCCCCCTTCCCCTCTCCATTCCCCTGGGTCCTCCTGGATCCCCCTTCCCCTCTCCATTCCCCTGGGTCCTCCTGGAGCCCCCCATTCCCCTCTCCATTCCCCTGGGTCCTCATGATCCCCCTTCACCTCTCCATTTCCCTGGCTTCTCATGGATCCCCCTTCCCTCTCCATTCCCCTGGGTCCTCCTGGAGCCCCCTTCCCCTCTCCATTCCCTGGGTCCTCATGGATCCCCCTTCCCCTCTCCATTCCCCTGGGTCCTCATGGATCCCCCTTCCCCTCTCCATTCCGCTGGGTCCTCCTGGATCCCCTTCCCCTCTCCATTCCCTGGGTCCTCCTGGAGCCCCCTTCCCCTCTCCATTCCCCTGATCCCCCTTCCCCTCTCCATTCCCCTGGGTCCTCCTGGAGCCCCCTTCCCCTCTCCATTCCCCTGGGTCCTCCTGGATCCCCCTTCCCTCTCCATTCCCCTGGGTCCTCCTGGAGCCCCTTCCCCTCTCCATTCCCCTGGGTCCTCCTGGATCCCCCTTCCCCTCTCCATTCCCCTGGGTCCTCCTGGAGCCCCCCATTCCCCTCTCCATTCCCCTGGGTCCTCATGGATCCCCCTTCCCCTCTCCATTCCCCTGGGTCCTCCTGGAGCCCCCTTCCCCTCTCCATTCCCCTGGGTCCTCCCTGGAGCCCCCTTCCCCTCTCCATTCCCCTGGGTCCTCATGGATGCCCCTTCCCCCTCTCCATTCCCCTGGGTCCTCCTGGAGCCCCCTTCCCCTCTCCATTCCCCTGGGTCCTCCTGGAGCCCCCTTCCCCTCTCCATTCCCCTGGGTCCTCCTGGAGCCCCCTTCCCCCTCTCCATTCCCCTGGGTCCTCCTGGAGCCCCCTTCCCCTCTCCATTCCCCTGGGTCCTCATGGATCCCCCTTTCCCTCTCCATTCCCCTGGGTCCTCCTGGAGCCCCCTTCCCCTCTCCATTCCCTGGGTCCTCCTGAGCCCCCTTCCCTCTCCATTCCCCTGGGTCCTCCTGGAGCCCCCTTCCCCTCGCCATTCCCCTGGGTCCTCCTGGAGCCCCCCTTCCCCTCTCCATTCCCCTGGGTCCTCCTGGAGCCCCCTTCCCTCTCCATTCCCCTGGGTCCTCCTGGAGCCCCCCTTCCCCTCTCCATTCCCCTGGGTCCTCCTGGATCCCCCTTCCCCTCTGCATTTCTCCTGGGTCCTCATGGATCCCCCTTCCCCTCTCCATTCCCCTGGGTCCTCCTGGAGCCCCCCTTCCCCTCTCCATTCCCCTGGGTCCTCCTGGAGCCCCCTTCCCCTCTCCATTCCCCTGGGTCCTCCTGGATCCCCCTTCCCCTCTCCATTCCCCTGGGTCCTCCTGGAGCCCCCCTTCCCCTCTCCATCCCCTGGGTCCTCCTGGAGCCCCCCTTCCCCTCTCCATTCCCCTGGGTCCTCCTGGAGCCCCCTTCCCCTCTCCATTCCCCTGGGTCCTCCTGGAGCCCCCCTTCCCCTCTCCATTCCCCTGGGTCCTCATGGATCCCCTTCCCCTCTCCATTCCCCTGGGTCCTCCTGGAGCCCCCTTCCCCTCTCCATTCCCCTGGGTCCTCCTGGAGCCCCCTTCCCCTCTCCATTCCCTGGGTCCTCCTGGAGCCCCCTTCCCCTCTCCATTCCCCTGGGTCCTCATGGATCCCCCTTCCCCTCTCCATTCCCCTGGGTCCTCCTGGAGCCCCCTTCCCCTCTCCATTCCCCTGGGTCCTCCTGGAGCCCCCTTCCCCTCTCCATTCCCCTGGGTCCTCCTGGAGCCCCCTTCCCCTCTCCATTCCCCTGGGTCCTCCTGGATCCCCCCTTCCCCTCTCCATTCCCCTGGGTCCTCCTGGAGCCCCTTCCCCTCTCCATTCCCCTGGGTCCTCCTGGAGCCCCCTTCCCCTCTCCATTCCCCTGGGTCCTCCTGGAGCCCCCTTCCCCTCTCCATTCCCCTGGGTCCTCCTGGAGCCCCCTTCCCCTCTCCATTCCCCTGGGTCCTCTGGATCCCCTTCCCCTCTCCATTCCCCTGGGTCCTCCTGGATCCCCCTTCCCCTCTCCATTCCCCCTGGGTCCTCCTGGAGCCCCCTTCCCCTCTCCATTCCCCTGGGTCCTCCTGGAGCCCCCCTTCCCCTCTCCATTCCCCTGGGTCCTCATTGATCCCCCTTCCCCTCTCCATTCCCCTGGGTCCTCATGGATCCCCCCTTCCCCTCTCCATTCCCCTGGGTCCTCCTGGATCCCCCTTCCCCTCTCCATTCCCCTGGGTCCTCCTGGATCCCCTTCCCCTCTCCATTCCCCTGGGTCCTCCTGGAGCCCCCTTCCCCTCTCCATTCCCCTGGGTCCTCATTGATCCCCCTTCCCCTCTCCATTCCCCTGGGTCCTCCTGGAGCCCCCTTCCCCTCTCCATTCCCCTGGGTCCTCCTGGAGCCCCCTTCCCCTCTCCATCCCCTGGGTCCTCCTGGAGCCCCCTTCCCCTCTCCATTCCCCTGGGTCCTCCTGGATCCCCCTTCCCCTCTCCATTCCCCTGGGTCCTCATGGATCCCCCTTCCCCTCTCCATTCCCCTGGGTCCTCCTGGAGCCCCCCTTCCCCTCTCCATTCCCCTGGGTCCTCATGGATCCCCCTTCCCCTCTCCATTCCCCTGGGTCCTCCTGGAGCCCCCTTCCCCTCTCCATTCCCCTGGGTCCTCCTGGAGCCCCCTTCCCCTCTCCATTCCCCTGGGTCCTCCTGGAGCCCCCTTCCCCTCTCCATTCCCCTGGGTCCTCATGGATCCCCCTTCCCCTCTCCATTCCCCTGGGTCCTCCTGGAGCCCCCTTCCCCTCTCCATTCCCCTGGGTCCTCCTGGAGCCCCCTTCCCCTCTCCATTCCCCTGGGTCCTCCTGGAGCCCCCCTTCCCCTCTCCATTCCCCTGGGTCCTCATTGATCCCCCTTCCCCTCTCCATTCCCCTGGGTCCTCATGGATCCCCCCTTCCCCTCTCCATTCCCCTGGGTCCTCCTGGATCCCCCTTCCCCTCTCCATTCCCCTGGGTCCTCCTGGATCCCCCTTCCCCTCTCCATTCCCCTGGGTCCTCCTGGAGCCCCCTTCCCCTCTCCATTCCCCTGGGTCCTCCTGGAGCCCCCTTCCCCTCTCCATTCCCCTGGGTCCTCATTGATCCCCCTTCCCCTCTCCATTCCCCTGGGTCCTCATGGATCCCCCTTCCCCTCTCCATTCCCCTGGGTCCTCCTGGATCCCCCTTCCCCTCTCCATTCCCCTGGGTCCTCCTGGATCCCCCTTCCCCTCTCCCATTCCCCTGGGTCCTCCTGGATCCCCCTTCCCCTCTCCATTCCCCTGGGTCCTCCTGGAGCCCCCTTCCCCTCTCCATTCCCCTGGGTCCTCATGGATCCCCCTCCCCTCTCCATTCCCTGGGTCCTCCTGGAGCCCCCCCTTCCCCCTCTCCATTCCCCTGGGTCCTCCTGGAGCCCCCCTTCCCCTCTCCATTCCCCTGGGTCCTCCTGGAGCCCCCCCTTCCCCTCTACATTCCCCTGGGTCCTCCTGGAGCCCCCTTCCCCTCTCCATTCCCTGGGTCCTCCTGGAGCCCCTTCCCCTCTCCATTCCCCTGGGTCCTCCTGGAGCCCCCCTTCCCCTCTCCATTCCCCTGGGTCCTCCTGGAGCCCCCCCTTCCCCTCTCCATTCCCCTGGGTCCTCCTGGAAGCCCCCTTCCCCTCTCCATTCCCCTGGGTCCTCCTGGAGCCCCCTTCCCTCTCCATTCCCCTGGGTCCTCCTGAGCCCCCCTTCCCCTCTCCATTCCCCTGGGTCCTCATGGATCCCCCTTCCCCTCTCCATTCCCTGGGTCCTCCTGGAGCCCCTTCCCCTCTCCATTCCCCTGGGTCCTCCCTGGATCCCCCTTCCCCTCTCCATTCCCCTGGGTCCTCATGGATCCCCCTTCCCCTCTCCATTCCCCTGGGTCCTCCTGGAGCCCCTTCCCCTCTCCATTCCCCTGGGTCCTCCTGGATCCCCCTTCCCCTTTCCATTCCCCTGGGTCCTCCTGGAGCCCCCTTCCCCTCTCCATTCCCCTGGGTCCTCATGGATCCCCCTTCCCCTCTCCATTCCCCTGGGTCCTCCTGGAGCCCCCCTTCCCCTCTCCATTCCCCTGGGTCCTCCTGGAGCCCCCCTTCCCCTCTCCATTCCCCTGGGTCCTCATGGATCCCCCTTCCCCTCTCCATTCCCCTGGGTCCTCATGGATCCCCCTTCCCCTCTCCATTCCCCTGGGTCCTCCTGGAGCCCCCCTTCCCCTCTCCTTTCCCCTGGGTCCTCCTGGAGCCCCCCTTCCCCTCTCCATTCCCCTGGGTCCTCCTGGATCCCCCTTCCCCTCTCCATTCCGCTGGGTCCTCATGGATCCCCCTTCCCCTCTCCATTCCCCTGGGTCCTCCTGGAGCCCCCCTTCCCCTCTCCATTCCCCTGGGTCCTCCTGGATCCCCCTTCCCCTCTCCATTCCCCTGGGTCCTCATGGATCCCCCTTCCCCTCTCCATTCCCCTGGGTCCTCCTGGAGCCCCTTCCCCTCTCCATTCCCCTGGGTCCTCCTGGATCCCCCTTCCCCTCTCCATTCCCCTGGGTCCTCATGGATCCCCCTTCCCCTCTCCATTCCCCTGGGTCCTCCTGGAGCCCTTCCCTCTCCATTCCCCTGGGTCCTCATGGATCCCCCCATTCCCCTCTCCATTCCCCTGGGTCCTCCTGGAGCCTCCCATTCCCCTCTCCATTCCCCTGGGTCCTCCTGGAGCCCCCCTTCCCCTCTCCATTCCCCTGGGTCCTCCTGGAGCCTCCCATTCCCCTCTCCATTCCCTGGGTCCTCATGGATCCCCCTTCCCCTCTCCATTCCCCTGGGTCCTCCTGGAGCCCCCTTCCCCTCTCCATTCCCCTGGGTCCTCATGGATCCCCCTTCCCCTCTCCATTCCCTGGGTCCTCCTGGAGCCCCCCCTTCCCCTCTCCATTCCCCTGGGTCCTCCTGGAGCCCCCCTTCCCCTCTCCATTCCCCTGGGTCCTCCTGGAGCCCCCCTTCCCCTCTCCATTCCCCTGGGTCCTCCTGGAGCCCCCTTCCCCTCTCCATTCCCCTGGGTCCTCCTGGAGCCCCCTTCCCCTCTCCATTCCCCTGGGTCCTCCTGGAGCCCCCCCTTCCCCTCTCCATTCCCCTGGGTCCTCCTGGAGCCCCCTTCCCCTCTCCATTCCCCTGGGTCCTCCTGGAGCCCCCTTCCCCTCTCCATTCCCCTGGGTCCTCCTGGAGCCCCCTTCCCCTCTCCATTCCCCTGGGTCCTCATGGATCCCCCTTCCCCTCTCCATTCCCCTGGGTCCTCCTGGAGCCTCTTCCCCTCTCCATTCCCCTGGGTCCTCCTGGATCCCCTTCCCCTCTCCATTCCCCTGGGTCCTCATGGATCCCCCTTCCCCTCTCCATTCCCCTGGGTCCTCCTGGAGCCCCTTCCCCTCTCCATTCCCCTGGGTCCTCCTGGATCCCCCTTCCCCTCTCCATTCCCCTGGGTCCTCCTGGAGCCCCCTTCCCCTCTCCATTCCCCTGGGTCCTCCTGGAGCCCCCATTCCCCTCTCCATTCCCCTGGGTCCTCCTGGAGCCCCCCTTCCCCTCTCCATTCCCCTGGGTCCTCCTGGAGCCCCCCTTCCCCTCTCCATTCCCCTGGGTCCTCCTGGAGCCCCCTTCCCCTCTCCATTCCCCTGGGTCCTCCTGGAGCCCCCTTCCCCTCTCCATTCCCCTGGGTCCTCCTGGAGCCCCCCATTCCCCTCTCCATTCCCCTGGGTCCTCCTGGAGCCCCCCTTCCCCTCTCCATTCCCCTGGGTCCTCCTGGAGCCCCCCTTCCCCTCTCCATTCCCCTGGGTCCTCATGGATCCCCCCTTCCCCTCTCCATTCCCCTGGGTCCTCCTGGAGCCCCCTTCCCCTCTCCATTCCCCTGGGTCCTCCTGGAGCCCCCTTCCCCTCTCCATTCCCCTGGGTCCTCATGGATCCCCCTTCCCCTCTCCATTCCCCTGGGTCCTCCTGGAGCCCCCTTCCCCTCTCCATTCCCCTGGGTCCTCCTGGAGCCCCCTTCCCCTCTCCATTCCCCTGGGTCCTCATGGATCCCCCTTCCCCTCTCCATTCCCCTGGGTCCTCCTGGAGCCCCTTCCCCTCTCCATTCCCCTGGGTCCTCCTGGAGCCCCCTTCCCCTCTCCATTCCCCTGGGTCCTCATGGATCCCCCTTCCCCTCTCCATTCCCCTGGGTCCTCCTGGAGCCCCCCTTCCCCTCTCCATTCCCCTGGGTCCTCCTGGATCCCCCTTCCCCTCTCCATTCCCTGGGTCCTCCTGGAGCCCCCCCTTCCCCTCTCCATTTTCCTGGGTCCTCCTGGATCCCCCCTTCCCCTCTCCATTCCCCTGGGTCCTCCTGGAGCCCCCCTTCCCCTCTCCATTTTCCTGGGTCCTCCTGGATCCCCCTTCCCCTCTCCATTCCCCTGGGTCCTCCTGGAGCCCCCCTTCCCCTCTCCATTCCCCTGGGTCCTCATGGATCCCCCTTCCCCTCTCCATTCCCCTGGGTCCTCCTGGAGCCCCTTCCCCTCTCCATTCCCCTGGGTCCTCCTGGATCCCCCTTCCCCTCTCCATTCCCCTGGGTCCTCCTGGAGCCCCCTTCCCCTCTCCATTCCCCTGGGTCCTCATGGAGCCCCCCATTCCCCTCTCCATTCCCCTGGGTCCTCCTGGAGCCCCCATTCCCCTCTCCATTCCCCTGGGTCCTCATGGATCCCATTTCCCCTCTCCATTCCCCTGGGTCCTCCTGGAGCCCCCTTCCCCTCTCCATTCCCCTGGGTCCTCCTGGAGCCCCCATTCCCCTCTCCATTCCCCTGGGTCCTCCTGGATCCCCCTTCCATTCCCCTGGGTCCTCCTGGAGCCCCCTTCCCCTCTCCATTCCCCTGGGTCCTCCTGGAGCCCCCCTTCCCCTCTCCATTCCCCTGGGTTCTCATGGATCCCCCTTCCCTTCTCCATTCCCCTGGGTCCTCATGGATCCCCCTTCCCCTCTCCATTCCCCTGGGTCCTCCTGGATCCCCCTTCCCCTCTCCATTCCCCTGGGTCCTCCTGGAGCCCCCTTCCCCTCTCCATTCCCCTGGGTCCTCCTGGAGCCCCCTTCCCCTCTCCATTCCCCTGGGTCCTCCTGGAGCCCCCATTCCCCTCTCCATTCCCCTGGGTCCTCCTGGAGCCCCCTTCCCCTCTCCATTCCCCTGGGTCCTCCTGGAGCCCCCTTCCCCTCTCCATTCCCCTGGGTCCTCCTGGAGCCCCCATTCCCCTCTCCATTCCCCTGGGTCCTCCTGGATCCCCCTTCCCCTCTCCATTCCCCTGGGTCCTCCTGGAGCCCCCTTCCCCTCTCCATTCCCCTGGGTCCTCCTGGAGCCCCCCCTTCCCCTCTCCATTCCCCTGGGTCCTCATGGATCCCCCTTCCCCTCTCCATTCCCCTGGGTCCTCCTGGAGCCCCCCTTCCCCTCTCCATTCCCCTGGGTCCTCATGGATCCCCCTTCCCCTCTCCATTCCCCTGGGTCCTCCTGGATACCCCTTCCCCTCTCCATTCCCCTGGGTCCTCCTGGAGCCCCCCTTCCCCTCTCCATTCCCCTGGGTCCTCCTGGAGCCCCCTTCCCCTCTCCATTCCCCTGGGTCCTCCTGGAGCCCCCATTCCCCTCTCCATTCCCCTGGGTCCTCCTGGATCCCCCTTCCCCTCTCCATTCCCCTGGGTCCTCCTGGAGCCCCCTTCCCCTCTCCATTCCCCTGGGTCCTCCTGGAGCCCCCCCTTCCCCTCTCCATTCCCCTGGGTCCTCATGGATCCCCCTTCCCCTCTCCATTCCCCTGGGTCCTCCTGGAGCCCCCCTTCCCCTCTCCATTCCCCTGGGTCCTCATGGATCCCCCTTCCCCTCTCCATTCCCCTGGGTCCTCCTGGATCCCCCTTCCCCTCTCCATTCCCCTGGGTCCTCCTGGATACCCCTTCCCCTCTCCATTCCCCTGGGTCCTCCTGGAGCCCCCCTTCCCCTCTCCATTCCCCTGGGTTCTCATTGATCCCCCTTCCCCTCTCCATTCCCCTGGGTCCTCCTGGATCCCCCTTCCCCTCTCCATTCCCCTGGGTCCTCCTGGAGCCCCCCTTCCCCTCTCCATTCCCCTGGGTCCTCCTGGAGCCCCCCCTTCCCCTCTCCATTCCCCTGGGTCCTCATGGATCCCCCTTCCCCTCTCCATTCCCCTGGGTCCTCCTGGATCCCCCTTCCCCTCTCCATTCCCCTGGGTCCTCCTGGATCCCCCTTCCCCTCTCCATTCCCCTGGGTCCTCCTGGATCCCCCTTCCCCTCTCCATTCCCCTGGGTCCTCCTGGAGCCCCCTTCCCCTCTCCATTCCCCTGGGTCCTCCTGGATCCCCCTTCCCCTCTCCATTCCCCTGGGTCCTCCTGGATCCCCCTTCCCCTCTCCATTCCCCTGGGTCCTCCTGGATACCCCTTCCCCTCTCCATTCCCCTGGGTCCTCCTGGAGCCCCCTTCCCCTCTCCATTCCCCTGGGTCCTCCTGGATCCCCCTTCCCCTCTCCATTCCCCTGGGTCCTCCTGGAGCCCCCCTTCCCCTCTCCATTCCCCTGGGTCCTCCTGGAGCCCCCCCTTCCCCTCTCCATTCCGCTGGGTCCTCCTGGATCCCCCTTCCCCTCTCCATTCCCCTGGGTCCTCCTGGATCCCCCTTCCCCTCTCCATTCCCCTGGGTCCTCCTGGAGCCCCCCTTCCCCTCTCCATTCCCCTGGGTCCTCCTGGAGCCCCCCTTCCCCTCTCCATTCCGCTGGGTCCTCCTGGATCCCCCTTCCCCTCTCCATTCCCCTGGGTCCTCCTGGAGCCCCCCTTCCCCTCTCCATTCCCCTGGGTCCTCCTGGAGCCCCCCCTTCCCCTCTCCATTCCCCTGGGTCCTCCTGGATCCCCCTTCCCCTCTCCATTCCCCTGGGTCCTCCTGGATCCCCCTTCCCCTCTCCATTCCCCTGGGTCCTCCTGGAGCCCCCCCTTCCCCTCTCCATTCCGCTGGGTCCTCCTGGATCCCCCTTCCCCTCTCCATTCCCCTGGGTCCTCCTGGATCCCCCTTCCCCTCTCCATTCCCCTGGGTCCTCCTGGAGCCCCCCTTCCCCTCTCCATTCCCCTGGGTCCTCCTGGATCCCCCTTCCCCTCTCCATTCCCCTGGGTCCTCATGGATCCCCTTCCCCTCTCCATTCCCCTGGGTCCTCCTGGATCCCCCTTCCCCTCTCCATTCCCCTGGGTCCTCCTGGAGCCCCCTTCCCCTCTCCATTCCCCTGGGTCCTCCTGGATCCCCCTTCCCCTCTCCATTCCCCTGGGTCCTCCTGGAGCCCCCTTCCCCTCTCCGTTCCCCTGGGTCCTCCTGGAGCCCCCTTCCCCTCTCCATTCCCCTGGGTCCTCCTGGATCCCCCTTCCCCTCTCCATTCCCCTGGGTCCTCCTGGAGCCCCCTTCCCCTCTCCGTTCCCCTGGGTCCTCCTGGAGCCCCCTTCCCCTCTCCATTCCCCTGGGTCCTCCTGGATCCCCCTTCCCCTCTCCATTCCCCTGGGTCCTCCTGGAGCCCCCTTCCCCTCTCCGTTCCCCTGGGTCCTCCTGGATCCCCCTTCCCCTCTCCATTCCCCTGGGTACTCATGGATCCCCCTTCCCCTCTCCATTCCCCTGGGTCCTCATGGATCCCCCTTCCCCTCTCCATTCCCCTGGGTCCTCCTGGATCCCCCTTCCCCTCTCCATTCCCCTGGGTCCTCCTGGATCCCCCTTCCCCTCTCCATTCCCCTGGGTCCTCATGGATCCCCCTTCTCCTCTCCATTCCCCTGGGTCCTCCTGGAGCCACCTTCCCCTCTCCGTTCCCCTGGGTTCTCATGGATCCCCCTTCCCCTCTCCATTCCCCTGGGTCCTCATGGATCCCCCTTCCCCTCTCCATTCCCCTGGGTCCTCCTGGAGCCCCCTTCCCCTCTCCATTCCCCTGGGTCCTCCTGGAGCCCCCTTCCCCTCTCCATTCCCCTGGGTCCTCCTGGATCCCCTTCCCCTCTCCATTCCCCTGGGTCCTCCTGGACCCCCCCTTCCCCTCTCCATTCCCCTGGGTCCTCCTGGAGCCCCCCTTCCCCTCTCCATTCCCCTGGGTCCTCCTGGATCCCCCTTCCCCTCTCCATTCCCCTGGGTCCTCCTGGAGCCCCCTTCCCCTCTCCATTCCCTGGGTCCTCCTGGAGCCCCCTTCCCCTCTCCATTCCCCTGGGTCCTCATGGATCCCCCTTCCCCTCTCCATTCCCCTGGGTCCTCCTGGAGCCCCCTTCCCCTCTCCATTCCCCTGGGTCCTCCTGGATCCCCCTTCCCCTCTCCATTCCCCTGGGTCCTCCTGGATCCCCCTTCCCCTCTCCATTCCCCTGGGTCCTCCTGGATCCCCCTTCCCCTCTCCATTCCCCTGGGTCCTCCTGGAGCCCCCTTCCCCTCTCCATTCCCCTGGGTCCTCATGGATCCCCCTTCCCCTCTCCATTCCCCTGGGTCCTCCTGGAGCCCCCTTCCCCTCTCCATTCCCCTGGGTCCTCCTGGATCCCCCTTCCCCTCTCCATTCCCCTGGGTCCTCATGGATCCCCCCTTCCCCTCTCCATTCCCCTGGGTCCTCCTGGAGCCCCCTTCCCCTCTCCATTCCCCTGGGTCCTCCTGGAGCCCCCTTCCCCTCTCCATTCCCCTGGGTCCTCCTGGAGCCCCCTTCCCCTCTCCATTCCCCTGGGTTCTCATGGAGCCCCCTTCCCCTCTCCATTCCCCTGGGTCCTCCTGGATCCCCCTTCCCCTCTCCATTCCCCTGGGTCCTCATGGATCCCCCTTCCCCTCTCCATTCCCCTGGGTCCTCCTGGATCCCCCTTCCCCTCTCCATTCCCCTGGGTCCTCCTGGATCCCCCTTCCCCTCTCCATTCCCCTGGGTCCTCATGGATCCCCCTTCCCCTCTCCATTCCCCTGGGTCCTCCTGGATCCCCCTTCCCCTCTCCATTCCCCTGGGTCCTCCTGGATCCCCCTTCCCCTCTCCATTCCCCTGGGTTCTCATGGAGCCCCCTTCCCCTCTCCATTCCCCTGGGTCCTCCTGGAGCCCCCTTCCCCTCTCCATTCCCCTGGGTCCTCCTGGATCCCCCTTCCCCTCTCCATTCCCCTGGGTCCTCATGGATCCCCCCTTCCCCTCTCCATTCCCCTGTGTCCTCATGGATCCCCCTTCCCCTCTCCATTCCCCTGTGTCCTCATGGATCCCCCTTTCCCTCTCCATTCCCCTGGGTCCTCCTGGAGCCCCCTTCCCCTCTCCATTCCCCTGTGTCCTCATGGATCCCCCTTCCCCTCTCCATTCCCCTGGGTCCTCCTGGATCCCCCTTCCCCTCTCCATTCCCCTGGGTCCTCCTGGAGCCCCCTTCCCCTCTCCATTCCCCTGTGTCCTCATGGATCCCCCTTCCCCTCTCCATTCCCCTGGGTCCTCCTGGAGCCCCCTTCCCCTCTCCATTCCCCTGGGTCCTCATGGATCCCCCTTCCCCTCTCCATTCCCCTGGGTCCTCATGGAGCCCCCCTTCCCCTCTCCATTCCCCTGGGTCCTCATGGATCCCCCTTCCCCTCTCCATTCCCCTGGGTCCTCCTGGAGCCCCCTTCCCCTCTCCGTTCCCCTGGGTCCTCATGGATCCCCCTTCCCCTCTCCATTCCCCTGTGTCCTCATGGATCCCCCTTTCCCTCTCCATTCCCCTGGGTCCTCCTGGAGCCCCCTTCCCCTCTCCATTCCCCTGTGTCCTCATGGATCCCCCTTCCCCTCTCCATTCCCCTGGGTCCTCCTGGATCCCCCTTCCCCTCTCCATTCCCCTGGGTCCTCCTGGAGCCCCCCTTCCCCTCTCCATTCCCCTGTGTCCTCATGGATCCCCCTTCCCCTCTCCATTCCCCTGGGTCCTCCTGGAGCCCCCTTCCCCTCTCCATTCCCCTGGGTCCTCCTGGATCCCCCTTCCCCTCTCCATTCCCCTGGGTCCTCCTGGATCCCCCTTCCCCTCTCCATTCCCCTGGGTCCTCCTGGAGCCCCCTTCCCCTCTCCATTCCCCTGGGTCCTCCTGGAGCCCCCTTCCCCTCTCCATTCCCCTGGGTCCTCCTGGATCCCCCTTCCCCTCTCCATTCCCCTGGGTCCTCCTGGAGCCCCCTTCCCCTCTCCATTCCCCTGGGTCCTCATGGATCCCCCTTCCCCTCTCCATTCCCCTGGGTCCTCCTGGAGCCCCCTTCCCCTCTCCATTCCCCTGTGTCCTCATGGATCCCCCTTCCCCTCTCCATTCCCCTGTGTCCTCATGGATCCCCCTTTCCCTCTCCATTCCCCTGGGTCCTCCTGGAGCCCCCTTCCCCTCTCCATTCCCCTGTGTCCTCATGGATCCCCCTTCCCCTCTCCATTCCCCTGGGTCCTCCTGGATCCCCCTTCCCCTCTCCCATTCCCCTGGGTCCTCCTGGAGCCCCCTTCCCCTCTCCATTCCCCTGGGTCCTCATGGATCCCCCTTCCCCTCTCCATTCCCCTGGGTCCTCCTGGAGCCCCCTTCCCTCTCCATTCCCCTGGGTCCTCATGGATCCCCCTTCCCCTCTCCATTCCCCTGGGTCCTCCTGGATCCCCCTTCCCCTCTCCATTCCCCTGGGTCCTCCTGGAGCCCCCCCTTCCCCTCTCCATTCCCCTGGGTCCTCATGGATCCCCCTTCCCCTCTCCATTCCCCTGGGTCCTCCTGGATCCCCCTTCCCCTCTCCATTCCCCTGGGTCCTCCTGGAGCCCCCCTTCCCCTCTCCATTCCCCTGGGTCCTCCTGGAGCCCCCTTCCCCTCTCCGTTCCCCTGGGTCCTCATGGATCCCCCCCTTCCCCTCTCCATTCCCCTGGGTTCTCATTGAGCCCCCCTTCCCCTCTCCATTCCCCTGGGTCCTCCTGGAGCCCCCTTCCCCTCTCCATTCCCCTGGGTTCTCATGGAGCCCCCCTTCCCCTCTCCATTCCCCTGGGTTCTCATTGAGCCCCCCTTCCCCTCTCCATTCCCCTGGGTTCTCATTGAGCCCCCCTTCCCCTCTCCATTCCCCTGGGTCCTCCTGGAGCCCCCCTTCCCCTCTCCATTCCCCTGGGTCCTCCTGGAGCCCCCTTCCCCTCTCCATTCCCCTGTTTTCTCATAAGCCTCCCTTTCCCCTCTTTTTTTCCCTGGGTTCCTAACCCTCCCTGCCTTCCCATACATGGTAGTAGATTGTATTTTGAAATATCATATATATATATATATGGAATACAAATTTTCCATTATTTTTTTGTTTCTCTAGTTCTTCTGATGGTTTTTTTTTGCATGTCATTGCAAAGTTTTAGTCTTCTTCATCTGATCTCTATCAAATCCTTATGGTTACCCATTCTTGTGAATTGCCATTATTTTGTTCTGATTCATCAACCCTTTGAAAAAGAGAGCGGTTGTTCTGTTAGTTCTTCAGTGTTTGTTGTTGATGGGTATTTAAGATTTTGAGTTTTTTCTTCTTCCATAATTTTCAGCAGTATATTTAGTGAAAAAACATGTATGAAAAACGTATAGGTGTTCCTTGGCATATGTATGTTTTGATATTTTTTTCTTATTTGTGCTATTATGAAGAAAAAGCTGTACATTTTTAAATTTTAATTTAATTTTATTTATTTAAGTTTTTGGTACCAGGGATTGAACTCAGGAGCACTTGACCGCTGAGCCACCTCCCCAGCCTTATTTTCTATTTTATTCAGAGACAGGGTCTCACTGAGTTGCTTAGCACCTTATAGTTGCTAAGACTGGTTTTGAACTCATGATCCTCCTGCCTCAGTCTTCTAAGCTCCTGGCATTGCAGGCATGCACCACCACGCCTGTCTGTACATTAAAATTTTTTTTTAATTGTTAATGGACCTTTACTTTATTTATTTATTTATTTATTTATTTGTTGTGCTTAGAATCTAACCCAGTGCCTCACACATGCTAGGCAAGTTCTGTACCACTGAGCCACAACCCGAGCCCTAAATTTTTTGTGAGTGTGTCATCATGGAGCCAAGCATTTATTTACAGAAATGGTTAAGATGAAAAGTACTGTTTTGGAAAGCTTGTGTATTGTAAGCTTCTTACCATAATGACTGCTCCCCCATCTTTGCTAGGTGGTTGCTGTTTTGCTTGAAGAGGACCGTTTGGCTGGTGAGCCTGTCTGGAGCCTCAGGGCTGCAGATCACACCCTGAGCATTAGTGATAGCTCTTCTCAGGTGGACACTGGCCTGCCATTTCTTGAAAGTAAGGGGTCTTCAGTGAGTTTGTTTTTAGTCCAACCAGTAAACATTTATATTTATGGAATGATCTTTAGTTTTACTTGTATTTTAATGCAATAGAATTTATTGTATACAGAGACAGACTCTATTTGTGCCACACTGAAAAGTTAATATTTAGGGTTTTTTTTCCAAAATACGTATGTTAAATTTATGATTATCAATTTTTTTTGCTGATCAAAGATAGCTTTTAGTAACTTAAATAATGAAATTATTTAAATGAATGAAAACTGAGATTGTCTATATTTGTTTTAATTCCAGAATCTATTCCTTCAGTTACTCATTTTCTTTAATGAAATTAAATTAGATTCCTCTAATGAAACAGTTAGAATAGCTTGAGGGTGTTTCATTGTTGACTTAGACACAGGTGTGAGACACCCATTGTGACCCAGAGATACTCATTTACATGTTTAAGGTAAGTCATGGCTATAGAAAGTAAATGCTAAACAAATGAATCACAGACTAGCAAAGAAGTCATGTTGTGGGGCTGGGGATGTGGCTCAAGCGGTAGCCGTGCTCATCTGGCATGCGGGCGGCCCGGGTTCAATCCTCAGCATCACATACAAACAAAGATGTTGTGTCCGCTGAGAACTGAAAAATAAATATTAAAAAAAAAAAAAAAGAAGTCATGTTGGCATGTAACTAAATTATTTTAAATGAACTGAAATTGCAAAGACCGTATTTAAATTTCTTTAGCTAATAACATTTTACCTTTGAAAAAAAGTGTCTGGGGAGGTAGCTCTTGGCAATTGTGGCCCAGGTTTGTGGGGAAAGTGCCTCAAAGTCGCTTCTCCTTAAGAGATCAGGCTGTGAGCATGCTCTCAGGCACGTGTGAGGTTGAGCATTTGGTGCTACTTGTTCTAGAAATGTCTTCTTTTCCGCCTGCTATTTGTAGGTTGAGTTGTGTACATTCCTCTATCCTTTAATGTTTGCGAAAATTAGGTTAATTTAAATAAATCTTACTATTCCTTGAGAGCATTTTGTTTATCTTCTTTTTATTTTATTTAATTGTTATATATGACAACAGAATGCAATTCAATTCATATTACATAAATAGAGCACAATTTTCATGTCTCTGGTTATACACAAAGTAGAGTCACACCATGTCTTCATACATGTACTTAGGGTAATGCTGTCCATTGTATTCCCCCTTCTTTCTTACACCCATGCCCCCTCTCATCCCCCTCCCTCTCCTTTACCCTATCTAGAGCTCGTCTATTGCTCCCATGTTCTCTGCCCCACCCCCACTATGAGTCAGGCTCCTTACATCAGAGAAAACATTCAGCATTTGGTTTTTAGGGATTGGCTAACTCCACTTAACATATTCTCCAAGTCCATCCATTTTCCTGCAAATGCCATGATTTTGTGTTCTTTTACTGCTAAGTAAAATTCCATTGTGTATATATGCCACATTTTTCTTTATTCATTCATCCACTGAAGGGCATCTAGGTTGGCTCCACACTGTAGCTATTGTGAATTGTGCTGCTATAACCATTGGTGTCGCTGTGCCCCTGTGTATGCTGTTCTTAAGTCCTTTGGGTATAAACCAAGGAGAGGGATAGCTGGGTCAAATGGTTGTTGCGTTCCCCATTTTGTTTATCTTAAACAAAAAAGATCCTGTTAGAAAAATAGTAACTCTGTGTACCTGTCGCATTAGCAGCACAGCAGCACACAGAGAAGCAGAGTACAGCTGCACTGCTGTCTCGAGCTGATGCAGAGCACAGTGGCAGCAGAGGGGAAACCTGGCTCACACCTGTGCCTGGCATCCCTCACGACCACCAGTGTCAGCAGAGGTTTTCTGGTTTGCTGATTTTTGTGTTTTAGTAAAATGAATATTGAGATAAAAGAAGGAAAATGATGGGGAAGAGGAATCTGACAGAGTGGGTGGGTTGCTTCACCTTTGTGAAGTTAGGATTTGGCTCGTTTTCTCCCAGTCTGGGGTGAGATGCAGTGATATTTCAGCCTCCGTGGAATCTGCTCACTGCTATCAACACTCCTAAAGCACGTGTCCCTGGGCGAGGGCTCGGTGTATACAGTGTCCTAGGCACGATGACGGGGTGGATTCAGCAGTGAGTGGGGCAGAAATGCTGCCCTCCTGGGACTTAGGTTCTGGTGTTGAGATAGACTGCAGACTGCTAACCAAGGACTTGTGATGTGTTAGAAAGGGGGGCCTTCCCTGGAGAGGCCACAGACAGCTTCTGGAGAGGGCCTCCCTGGGTGAAGCCAGATGAGGAAGCAGGCTGTAGGGAATGTAGGCCTGGGCCCGCAGAGCCAGGGGAGGTCACTGGAGTGGCAGAGTGCAGACCTCCTGCTGGCACTGAACAGCAGAACTCTGCTCTAGAAGGGTGCACGTGTTTCTGAGAGCCACTGTGGAAAATTGCCCATAAACCCATAGAGCTCATGGATGGAATCCCAGCACAACATGCAAAAAAATATAAAAGATGGTAGCAGGTTCTACACGTGTTAAATGGTTAAGAAACAAAGCCATTGAGGCACTTTTTCTGGAGAAGGACCTGGAATTTTCTGTGGAGGGCCCAGGAGGGCTGTGCCCGCATGCCTGTGTCAGGGTGCCCAGGTATGGGTGTCGTGGGCTGTGGCATCCATGGGTGTGGGGTGTGTGCCTTGGTGGTCTGGCACATCCTCTGTGCTCCCCACCTCCCTCCCTGCAGTGCTGTTTGTAACTGAGCAGCTCTTACCTGACATCCTGCTCTCTCCCTCTGTCAGCATCTTCTGCTGATTTGGGGGCACAGCAAACTCCACCAACACCGAAGCCTGGAATCGGTTCCATTTGCTATTATCCAGCAGCATCTGGAGCAGAGCTCAGCTCTACCTCACTGGAAGAGACACGTCTGCCTTGTTCCTGGCAGGCTGTTTTAAGAGAACTGAGGTTCCTAAGGGTAATGTCCTCACAAGGGATCAGCATAGCTCAATCCTGCACCTGCTGCCCTGAGCTGCTGATTCCTGAGTGCAAGCTTGTGGCTGAGAAGAGGTGTGATGCCCTGGCTGCATGGCCAGCCTGGAAGGTCACGTGCTCACCTTGGCTGTGGCCATTACCAGTGTGTGTTCAGTTTATCTCTTCATTAGGTTGAAATTTATTTGAGGGTTCTGGGTGTTAATTTAACATGGATTCCAGCAAATTGCTAAGATGCAAACATACTTTTCTTATCTTTTCCCCAGATCGAAAAGTATCCTGCTTGCATGCCTCTCGAGTACAAAGGCAGACCGTGGTCTCTGTGCATGATCTACCTGCAAAGGCCTCTGCCCGGCTGCTGGACTGCAGATACATCCTCTGTGTATGGGACATCTGGCAGCCTTCAGGGCCCCAGAAGGTCCTGATCTGTGAGTCTAAGGTATATGCAGGAGGAGAGGCGTGTTTGCTGGGGGTGCTGAGAAGAGGAGAGCCGACTGTCACTCCCGTCTTGCACAGCTCCCCTCAGCCCTGCTGTGGGCCGGCAAGACACAGGGGTGTGTTTGCTTCAACTCCAGAAATTCTTAGTTCACAGGATCCACTCAGATTGAGAGTCCCAGGAGTCAGAGAGCAGGCTCTTGGCCAGTCGAGAACTTGGAAGTGAGTGTAGTTGTGGGCTTACTGGAAGCACTGGCCCACCTGGGCACGACACTGGACCCTAGGACTTCCTCCTTGGCTGGCGCTGTGTGGGCATGTTAGAGGTTTCCTGTTTTCCTGAGGCTTCTTGAAGCAGCTTTGCACCCCTGTCACTTATTTGGGCACGCCCTCCTTCATGTGTTTATGCTCCAGGTTACTGATAGTCCAGGGAAGAGCTGCCCCTTCACATTCATATCCCTTTAATCAGGAAAATGTCCTACTTTTGTGTTCCTTGATTTCTGCCAAAGCCATGGGGAGGAGTGACTTTCACAGGCACCAGTTTTAGGGAACTGAATGTGGACACTTCTTGCAACACAGGGTGTAGGTGAGGTGATCAGGGTGGAATGGTCTGTTTTGAAGCCCATTGAATTGCACTGAGAAGAAGTGACAGTCAAGCACCTCTCATGTGGCTATCATGTGGTCCCAAAAGTCCTACTGGGGCACTTTGTCCCTACTGTCCATTTGAGGAAACCAAGCATTTTATCTATGTGCAGAGGTCTGTGTTCACTAGGTCCTTCAGCTTCTCAGACACAGCCACCTGGGACGTCCCTCTGGGTCAAGTGAGCAGGCGCCAGTGTGGGACGAGCAGACCCGACTGCCGTGGGCCAGTCCCCTGCTGCCCAGGCCTCAGCCCCCCTGTTTTCCTTTCAGGTCACGTGTTGCTGCTTTAGCCCTCTGAAGGCATTTCTGCTGTTTGCTGGAACAGCACATGGCTCAGTGGTGGTGTGGGACCTCAGAGAAGACTCCAGGATTCACCATTACGTTGAGCTGAGTGACTGCTGCTGGACCTTCAGGACGGCCACGTTTTCCACCGGTCAGTGTCATGTTGCCAAGCTGGTGTCTCTGGAAAGCCACGCCAGAGCTGAGACTGAAGTTTTAAATTGATTGGCATTTATTCATTCAGATTATCCAGAAGCTGGGATCCAATCCATGGGCAAGGGAGGCATTTGATAAGTAGAAAAAAATATTTACTCAAGTAATCCTGATGCAGCAGCCAAGAATGATGGGAATCTTCCTTCATATTAAGTTTGTGGATTCCCTAAAATCCTCAACAAGATGGTTTGTGGTTTTAGATTAGCTGAGGGTTCGATGGTGTGTGTGTGCCTGTGGCATGGTGGTCAGTGCTGGCGGTGGGGAGGTGAAGGTAGTCTCCCCCTGGGGATGACAGGCCAGAGCGGCCACCCTCCCAGGACGCCAATCTCCTGTCACCCACCCTGCCACCACCACAGCACTCTCCCCAGGCCCCTTGTGTCTACCTGCTCATTTAGTTGTCATGACAGCTGTGTCCCTGCTGCCCCGGAAGGTGACTGTGTGGGAGGCCACACTGACTACATGGGCAGGCTGCCCCAGACTGCTGTCTGATCCAGTGCCACAGTGCCTCCCAGGAGGGGCCGGAGCCCTGCTGCCATGGCTCAGCCCCCGGCCCTCAACTCACTCCTGCTGGTCTCTCTTCACATTCAGAACCCTGCTGTGGTCCTCCCGGCCACGGATTTTGTTCTGTCCTGGCTCTGGGTTGTCCAGATGTCAAAGCACTGGACTTGTGCAGTAGCTGTGTGTTGAGACTCCTGTGCTGCTGCGTGTTGCAGAAGCTCACTGCGTTGCTGAAGGTGTCCCTTGTGCAGATGCTCCCCTGGAGCCACTCTGGACTTGTGGTTGATTCCAGTTGTTGGTGATTGTGAATAAGTGTGCCAGGAGCCTATCCGAGAGTGTTAGCCATTTTGCATTGCCACAGGGTGTGAGAGTTTCAGGCACTCTGCATCCTCACCAGCACCTCACGGGAACTTTTTGGGCGGCTTTCTGATAAACATGTCTCATGGTGATGTTCCCTTCCTTAATGGCTGGTGACGCCGAGCACACGTTTATTCATCATCCCTAAGTCTGCCTGGGTGACATCTGTTGAAGGTTTTTACTTTTTTTTTTTATTGGGTTGTTTCCTTATTAAGGTTTTTCTTTTTCTTTTGTCCTGGAGATTAAACCCGGGGCCTTGCACAAGCTAAGCAAGTACTTGACCACTGAGCTGAATCCCAGACCTTCATGTCTGAGCGTCTTCGTGTATTCTGGGTATAACTGGCAGGTTTTGTAAATACCTTCTCTCAATCTGGTTACCTTTTCTCATAACATTGTCTTAGAAGGACAGAAAACATTTTAGATTTGATGAAATTCAATCACCAATCTTTTATGATTTCATGTCTGGTGTCACGTCTAAGCAGTTTTTGCTTAACTGCTTTGCCAACAGTGTCCCCTGTTTTCTTCTTGAAGTTGTGTGATCCTAGATTTTATAGTTAAGTCTGTGCTCCACTTCTGCTAATTTGGGGCATGGTGAGGGGTGTTAGTTGGGGTCTGCTTTTCTGCATATAAGAAGTCTTTATTGGATAGGACCACGGTCGACATTCCCTCCCTCAGCAACCAGCACTCCTGGGCCACCACATCCTCCCCAGAGACTGGATCCTGGTGTCCTGCCAGGGGCACAGTGGCGCCCCTCGTGATGCATGGTGGGAGCCCTTTCCAGACGTTTCATGACACCCATGCATCCTATTTGGGGAGGTGTCTGTTGAGGTCTTTTGTCCATTTTTTTTATTAGATTTAAAAATTTTTTTTCATTTATTCTAATCAGTTATACATGACAGCAAAATGTTCTTTGATTCATTGTACACAAATGGAGCACAATTTTTTACTTCTGGTTGTACACGAAGTAGGGTCCCATCATTTGTGTGATCATATATGTACCTAGAGTAATTATGTCCATCTCTCCTATCCCCATGCCCCCTCTCCTCCTCTCTCTCTCCCCTTTGCTCGATCCAAAGTTCTTCCAGTCATCCCATGTCCTCCCCATAGCATCTACTTATCAGAGAAAACATTTGTCCTTTGGTTTTTTGGGATTGGCTTACTTCGCTTAGCATGATATTCTCTAACTCCATCCATTTACCTGCAAATGCCATAATTTTAGACTCTTTTATTGGTGAGTAATATTCCATTATGTATATATACCACAGTTTCTTTATCCACTCATCTATTGAAGGGCATCTAGGTTGGTTCCACAATTTGGCTATTGTGAATTTTGCTGCTATGAACATTGATGTGGCTGCATCACTGTAGTATGCTGTTTTTAAGTCTTTTGGGTATAGACCAAGGAGTGGGATAGCTGGGTCAAATGGTGGTTCCATTCCCAGTTTTCCAAGGAATCTCCATACTGCTTTCCAGATTGGCTGCACCAGTTTGCAGTCCCACCTCAATGTATGAGTGTGCATTTCCCCCACAACCACATCAATACTTATTGTTGCTTGTATTCTTGATAACTGCTATTTTGACTGGAGAGAGATGAAATCTTATAGCAGTTTTAATTTGCATTTCTCTAATTACTAGAGATGGTGAACATTTTTTAAAATATTTGATTGATTTTTATATCATCTTCTGAGAAGTGTCTGTTCAGCTCCTTAGCCCACTTATTGATTGGGTTGTTTGTATTTTTGGTGTTAAGTTTTTTGAGTTCTTATATATCCTGTAGATTAGTGCTCTTACATGCGTGTGGCAACAATTTGCTCCCACAATATAAGCTCTCTGTTCACCTGATTGATTGTTTCCTTTGCTGAGAAGCTTTTTAGTTTGAATCCATCCCATTTATTGATTCTTGATTTTATATCTTGTGCTTTAGGAGTCTTGTTAAAGATGTTGGGGCCTAATCTGACATGGTAAAGATTTGGACCTACTTTTTCTTGAGATGTAGGGTCTCTGGTCTAATTCCCAGGTCCTTGATCCACTTTGAGTTGAGTTTTGCGCATGGTGAGAGATAGGGGTTTAATTTCAATTTGCTGCATATGGATTTCCAGTTTTCCCAGCACCATTTTTCGAAGAGGCTGTCTTTTCTCCAATGTATGTTTTGGCACCTTTGTCTAGTATGAGAGAACTGTATTTATGTGGGTTGTTCTCTGTTCTGTACCATTGGTCAGGTATGTGTTTTGCAGATATTTTTCTCCATTTTGAGATTCATTTTCTTTCTCTTGACTAAGTAGCACTTTAAAAATTCTCATTTCCTAAATGCCTCCCGTGACATTTTAATCCACATATATGCTGCCTTTCTGTTTATGTGCCATGTGTATCTGTGCTTGTGCAAAAGCAATGGGGAGATACTGCTGCTTTTGAGAGTGGTTTAATTTATAGGTACTTTGTGGGTTTTGATGGCATTTATATATACACATATATATGCACATATGTGTATGTGGGACCATGGATGAATAGATATGTATGTATTTTAGACAGGGAAAAGAACACATAAAGTTTATCTACATGCCTCAGGCAAGGGAGTTATTAGGCTCCAAAATAAATCTTTTATAACTGCATTTTCTAACTCTTGGTATTAATAACAAACCTTTGAATCTAGCACTATTTTCAAAACACTAAATCTCTGACCCATATGTAGTCCCTCAGTCTTGGTGGGGTTGGTCCTCAGGTGTTCATGCCTCTTACACGAGGCCCCATGTGTTTGTGTATACCTGTGCACACGGCCCCTGGACTGATACCATCCCTCGTGACTTGTGTACGTAAGATAGTGCAAATACGTGACTAGCTGCTGTGCCCTGTGGGAGTCCTGGTAAGAAGGGCCCCTGTGGTCACTATGGTAAGGTTTCCCCCAGAGGATTTTCAGTCTGCATTGGTTGAATGCATGGGTGAGGGACCCCTGGGTTCAGAGGGCCACTGAATACAAGATGATTGTTCCATTTTATGTGCCATCTAACTATTGTCAGTAAAACCTGTGAAGTCTTAAAGGAGCTCTTGGCAGTGAGGACTTGTCGTCCTCCTCAGGTGTTTCTAGAATCGTGTCTGTTTCCTAATGATGCTGCTTGGTCTGTCCTGGCCTCTGGCTTTCCTTGGGGGCCTGCGGCAAGAGCTGGGTGTTTCAGACCCAGAAGCACCTCCATCGTTGTCCTGTTTGACCTTCTTGTGTTTCTGCCATTTGATGCCGGCGCACGGCACTGCGGGTTCATTCCAGACGGAGTCCTTACCTCAGTGAGCCACCGAAGCCCTCTGCAGGCCCTGGAGGCCGTCTCCTCATCCGTCTGCCGGAAGCAGAGCTTGGTGCTCTCGCCCTTCTCTACCCAGGAAGGTTCGTGACGCCCCTCAGCCCGCGAGAGCAGGGACCCACGGGCTGCCTGGGTTAAAGCTGCTGCTTTCTTTCTGTCTCTGGCTTCCTTAGAAACGTCGGGTTTGTCGTTCCACGTGGCCTCCCTGGATGACAGTGGGATTCTCAATATGTGGGTGAGTTGCTGGCCCAAGGCCATGCCCACTGGCCAAATGGAATGGCTGCAGTAGAGAAAACACCTGGGTTGAGGGCATGGGCCGGGAAAGAGAGGACACAATGCAGGGGGGGAAGCAGGAGTGACCTGGGTTTGTAGTTGTGTGGGGAGGGGACACAGGATCTTATACCCAGCAAGTCTAGGGCCTGGCTGGCCACTTGGTAGCCGCTCCTGCAGGCCTGTGCGAACATGGAATGAGAGCTGTAGGAGGGCGTCCAGGCCAGAGGGTGACATCAGGACTCATCCTGTAGGCCATGGGGCCTGCTGAGCAAGTCCCTGAGGGAGGAGAGTGTAGCGACCAGAAGGACGGTGCCCCTGGCATTAAGGTGTCAGTATGTCGGTCCTGGAGCTGACTGCCAGCCTGTTTTCTGGGGCAGTTATATTTTTAGGACCCTGTGCTATCTTAATTAGAGCCATATTTTGCTTTGATTGTTTCCTAATTGTAAAATATGTCATCTTCATTTTCATTATTTTATTTTAGGTGGTTGTTGAATTACCAAAGGCGGATATGGCAGGCTCGATAAGTGACTTAGGTAACTATTAAATTAAAAAATTAACTTTAGTCAGTATTTGCTGAAACAATTAGAAATCAAACATATCTCTACCTGCTTTGAAAATGTGTAATTAGCTACCTGAAAAATGAAGTTGTAGATTGTGCACCTTACCAGCTGTGGAGTGGCACCTCATAGCACTGATCAAATGCTTTCTCCTGTAGCTTGGTCAGTCCTGCCTGCAGCTGCCTATCGCTCTGCTCTGTTGGGTCAGTCGAGGACCTCTGTGTTCTGCGTTCAGGTGTTGGGAAGGGCAGCAGAGTTCAGACGGCCTCAGCTGGGAGCAGATGTGCCATCCATTGCCCGAGCCCTTGCCCACTTTGGGCTCTTCCTGAACAGTGTGGCCCTCCTGGACGCCTCAGGGCGTGGGGCAGAAGTGATGGGGGACAGTTGGCAGTTTTGATGCTTTGTGGTGTGGTTCTAGATGCCAAGAGGGCTCAGAGGTCACAGAACACTTGGGTCCTGTGGTACGCTGTGGCACGCTGTGGCCTAGCTGGACTGCCTCAGCCTCTAGCCGCTCCCCTTTCAGTGACATAGCCTCCCTTGTTTGTGTTGGGCTGTGTCCCTGGGTGGCTTTGGGAAGCAGTAGGAGTGATCTGGACTTTGTTCCTGCTCTTCAGAGTGAGGGAGGAGCTCTTGGCCTCACGGAGCAGATGTGGCTGCCCCTACCAGACGATGCCCTGCACCGTGGGGTTTCTGGGGGAACAAGACCGCATTGCTTGCTGTGCGCCATCCCCCTGTGCTGACCTGTCTGGGTTCTGGTCTGTCAGGTTGCGCTCAGAACACAGGCGCCCTGTGCCTCCTCTGCGGTGCTCCTCGCCGTCAGCCCTCGTCCCTCCTCGTCCCTCCTGCTCAGCGTACCTTGCTGTTGTCCCTGCTGGGCTGACCTGCCTTTGGCCTGCTCTCCCAAGCACGAGGACCCTGTGGCTTGAGCCTGTTGAGGCAGGCCTTGCTGCTGATGGCCCTGTGACAGCACTGCCCGCAGACACAGGCAGCTGGGAATAGCATTAGTTTGCCTAAAGATATTTTGAGGCACATATGAAATGTCATGCAGGGGTAGAGGCATGTGCCTGTGATGTGAAACACACCCTTCATGTGTTCTACCTCTGCAGATCCCCAGCTGCCTCACCACTTTGCCCTCAGGAGGGGGGTGCTGCCTGGCAGCAGAGAGCGCAGGGTGCCAAGCTGTCCTGAGGCCTCCCACTGTGGCCTGTTGTGGACTGAAGCCATGTCTTTCTTTTATTCCTTTCTGAAATGTACTCTGCAGGTCCAGTCCCAGGTGCCAGGGAAACGGTGGGGAGGAGATTTGGGCTGTAGATAAGGACTGGGGTGTAATGCTAGGACACGGAGCTACCTGGACAAGGCTGGGTCAGAGAGGTGTCTCTGGAGAAGCGTGAGCCAGGACTCATGGGCATGCCTGCTGCAGAGGTGCCAGGCAGTTAGACCACATGATGGCAAAGTGCCAGGGCCCTGGCCACCTCACAGCGTCTTCATTTAGTTGCTTCCAAGTCCTAGGCGATATCCTACTCAGAATCACAGGGGTCTCTGTTCCTCTCGTGCAGTAATTTTAAAAAGGGAGGATAGTGTTGGCAGTAGCAAGGAGGCTAAGCTAGCTCATGTCTGAGGGTCAGTGTGGTGGCTGTGTGCACTTTGGAAAATGAGGGGAGGGAAAGAAAGATGGGGTCGGCCCTGGGAGTCCTAATGCTTGTTGTTTAAGGAGAGAAGTTAGGAAACTGAGGAGCAGTGAGGGAGGCTGGAGGAGCTGGAGACCCCCAGTTCCGTCAGTAAGTTCTGAACGGCCCTGGGGGACTTTGCAGACTGGGCTTGCTGCTGTGGGCTGAAGGGTGCTGCCCCTGCTCTTGCTGCACCTGAAGGCAGAAGGCTCCAGGGTCAGAGTCCCCTGTGATCCTCAGCAGGGCACGCGCACCTCACCTGTCGTTTGCATTGTGGCACTGTTTGAGATGACCTTCAGGCAGTGAGCGTGGCTCCAGGTTACGAGGTGCACCCGTTCTGCCCGTCTTTTCAGGTCTCATCCCTGGAGGGAGGATCAAGCTGGTGCACAGTGCCACGCTGCAGGTGGGCGACAGGTGAGACCGTGTGGCTTCACGCGAGGCACCCCATCTCAGGAGACTCTCCTGCAGAGAGGAAGGGCATCGGATGTTGCATGTGCAGCAAATGCCTTGCTGGATTTTGTAGTGAAAGCATATTTTCTTACACTCTGTTTTTGTGTAGAATTTTTTACTGTTTTTGCTTATGAAAGTAGTTAATTTATTAGTTACAAATCAATGTAATAAATATAACTTCCATGTATAGAGCTAATGTTTTTTTGATCAAAAATGTTTTCTGTCATATAATTTGATGCTACTTCACTGTTTTTCATCTCTTCTAAGGCAGCCCTGAAGTTTAACTTAGATGAAGTTTCAGAAACCAGAAACAGTGATGGAAAGTGTTATTTAGAGACATACATTTCTACTTTCAGTCACATAACTTAACATGACATACACTTCTTAGTGAATGCACAGCTATTATTGATGGTACTTACATGTTCCATGTTGGTTGACTTCTCATGACTCAGGCCTAACTTTCAACATGCGAAAACCCTTGGAAAATCTTTGAGCCTTTGAGCACTCTTCACCTCACAGAACAGCTTTGGGTTGTCTTAATGAACTCCTACATGCTTAGCAGTTTTAAATCAACCTCAGTTGATTTAAGCGCAGTTATGAAGGTGAATGACTTAGTTTGTAAAGTCATCAGATGCACTGCAGAGCCAGACGTCATGGTCTCCGGCAGTCCCAGACCCGCAGTCAGAGCGGTGCCCTTGCTGGTCTTCTTTTAACCACTTCTTTCTCTGTGTGGCCCTTCTCACTTCATGCTATGCATGGCATTTATTTTGACTATAAATTTCTCTAAGACTTTATGTGCTCTTTGGAGGAAAGTAGCTAATGTATCTGATGCCCTGACCCACCACTCTTAGCAATGCCTTCTGGAGGTCCATGGGAAATAGTGGGGTCAGGAGTGGGACCTGCTGCAAGGAGGAACCCTGACATGGAGCCTCCCTGGCCCAGGGCACTGAGCCCAGCAGCCTTCTAGAACCAAAAGAGGTGTCGCTGGGAGCATTGTCTCCGTGGTTGAAGTAGCTTCTGCAACCATCTGCCCTCAGCACCCCTGCAAGCCTGCCACTGAAGAGGGTATCTGGGAGCCGTTGCTCGTCCTCCATGGTCATAACAGAGCAGGAAGTGTCCTTCAGCATGAGCAGCATGCGGAGTGCACAGGAGGGGACCTGGGAAGCTAGAGTGAATGTGGCTTTGTGGAGGGTGATGACTGAGCTTGACCTTTGAAGAATGGAAGTTGGTGTGTTCTGGCTCCAGAGAATAGTCATGGGAGGCCCAGAGATACGAGGATGCTTGGTGTGTTCAGAGCTGCCAGTGGATCTGATGTGGAGGGAGGAGAGGAGTCAGTGGCCCCTAGAGCATCTGCTTGCTCTGCTAGCAGGTTTAGGCGATAGGACACCACAGGGCTGGCAGAGCTTCCTTGTCATTTAGGGTGATCAACCTGGCAACATTTTTAGTTTGTAACAGAGGAAGGGAGAGTAGAATTGGGGAGATCAGGTAGGAGGCCCCTTAGAGGCTGAGGAAGGCAGAACTAAAGACCTGGGACTCACTGACGGTGCTCAGGAGGGAAGAGCCTCGCGTGGCCCGCCTTCCTAAGGAGGGTTGGTTGTAGGGTGTGCTCCGAAGATGGCAACAGGAGGAGGAAGGGGTCTGTGGGCAGGGTGGGGTGCAGGGTAGGCAGTCTGAGCTGTGGAGTGTAGGGGGCCCAGAGGCAATGAGTACCACAGCAGGAGGCCCGAGGTGGTGTCAGCCACAGGGCTGACATCTGTGGTCCTCCATGATGTGTGAGGAGGAGCCGGAAAGGATCTGAGAGAAATCCAGACTCCTCACTTCTGACCAGGGCAGCAGCTGTGCATTAAGGGAAGAACTCAACAAAACATCATGATTTTTAAAAAAGAGGGCTGGAGTTGGGGCTCAGTGGCAGAGCACTTGCCTAGCGCATGTGAGGCCCTGAGTTCAATCCTCAGCACCACATAAATAATAATAAAAATAAATAGATAAAATAAAGATGTTTAAAAAAATGAAATAAAGACATCGTGTCTATTTACAACTTAAACAATCAAATGGAGGGAGAACCTCGGGATGCAAGGACAGGAGGGGCATAGTGTAGTAGCCTTTTGAGCTGACGTGTGACAAGCCCGAGTCCCATTGCCAGGCTGAGCTGTCTTGGGCCTTCACTGTGCACTTTGGGCTCCAGCCTCAGGCAAGACCAGGGCTGTCTTGGGCTTGCCTGGGTTGGGAGCCAGACTGGAACCTCTTTATGGCAACCTGCAACTCAGTGCCCCTTCAGTGTGACAGGAACGTAGAAAGCTTCACTGCAGCTGAGGGAAGGCAGGAGCTTGGAAGAACTGAGACTCCATCCTGGGTGTGGGCATGAGGACCTCAAGGTGAGAAGTGACTGTCAGAGACGTAGGCACGACTGCCTGGGGAAGGGCTGCTTTTACAAACTCAGCTGTATGCCAAAGATGAGCTCACAATCAAAAATGAAAGAACTATAGGCATGAGGAAGTAGTCCACACAGTGCAGCACACAGAATTGACGGACCACCCAAAACCTTTAGAAATGAAACTGTTGTTCCTGTACTTTACATGACACGTGGTTAAGCAGCATATTAGATATAGCTGAAGAAAAAATTGAACAAGATGATGGATCTCAAGAAATCACCAAGTGTACGCGAACAGGAAGCCGAGGGGGCGAGACCACCGAGGAGGTGTGGCCTGGCCGGCTCACGTCAGGCAGTGTGCCGTCATGCTAGGGGAGTGTCGAGATTGTCAGTTATCCTTACGGCTCCAAAACACACCATCTTAATGTCCACTTTCTTTCCCCAGCCTTTCCCATCAAGGGATTGAATTCTGGGGGCCCACACAAACACTGAGTGTCAGATTTCTGCCTTCAGATCCTAATCACTTTATTGTTGGCACAGATGTGGTGAGTAGTATTTTACATTTCATTCTACCACTCATCCCTCGCTCCCAAAGTTTCATAGTATATAGTTTATTTGAGATTAACTCACTGTTTGCTTTTATTATAATGTGGAATAATTTTTTCAAGCATATTGACTTTACCCAACCTTATACCTAAGTTTTCCTTGGCCACTCTTTATCTTATTACTAGGGTCTTATAAGCCACGGCACAAGACAAGACTTGAGAGTATCTCCCAAACTATTCCGACCTCAGCAATGTGGTATAAGACCCGTAAAAGTCAATGTGATTGATTTTTCACCATTTGGAGAAACAGTATTCTTGGTAAGAAAGTCTGTTTTTATTTATTCATTTATTAAAATATTATTTTAGTTGTAGATGGACCTGATACCCTTATTTATTTATTTATTTATTTATGTGGTGCTGGGGATCATACTCAGGGCTTCACACATGCGAGGCAAGCGCTCGACCCCCGAGCCACAACCCCAACACAAGGAAGTCTCTTTTTATAGCACTTTTTTCCTTTTTAAAAACTTTTTAGTTATAGCTGGATGCGATACCCTTTTCTTATTTATTTATTTTTATGTGGTGTTGGAGATCAAACCCAGTGCCTTAGGTGTGCTAGGCAAGAGCTCTACCACTGAGCTACAGCCCCAGCCCAGCCTCAGGCAAGACCCAGGGATGCCTTGGGCTTGCCTGAGTTGGGAGCCAGACCTGGAACCTCTTTTTTTTCCAGTGGTATTATTTACCTGTTGGGAAAACTCGAAAGGTCATCCTTCATTGGGCTATAAATTAATTATGTGTTAGGTGTCAGTGATATAAAGTAGAAAAATAGGATATTAATAACAAATTAAAATAAATTAGGTCAAAATCTGACTCTCTTAAGAAATACTATGTTCAATTGCAAACTATTTAGAGTTTCACAGAATGCAAGCCCCTGCCAGCTCTCCATGTCACAGTCCTGACAGCCTACCTGTTCTTTCTACCCGTTCTTGTTAGATGGCACCATCCCTCCCAGGGCTCGCTGCTGTGCCCCGTCAACCCCATGGTCCCCACCTCGCCTGGGAAGGTCCACACCTCTTGGTGCCCTTGTGCAGAGTACTGTGTACAGACCCCAGCAGCCACCTGGGGTGCAGCTGCTCAGCCCCAGCCGACAGCCCTCCAGCCTCGGTAAAGGAGCCTGCTGTGTGGCTCCTGAGTCAGGAAGAAGGGATGTGGGCTCAGCAGCTGCTCAGGCCTCCCCTCCCTCTCCTTCCTCCCCCTCCCCCTCCCCTCCCTCCTTCCTTCCTCCCTCCCTCCTCCCTCCTCCCTCCCCTCCCTCCCCCTCCTTCCCCCTCCCTCCCCCTCCCTCCTCCTCCCCTTCCCTCCCCCTCCCTCCTTCCCCTCCCCCTCCCTCCTCCCCCTCCTCCCTCCTCCCCCTCCTCCCCCTTCCCTCCCCCTCCCCCTCCCTCCTCTCCCTCCTCCCTCCTTCCCCTCCCTCTCCTTCCTCCCCCTCCCCTCCCTTCTCCTCCTTCTCCTTCCCTTCCTCCTCCTCCTCCTCCTCCTCCTCCCCTCCCCCCCTCCCCTCCCCCTCCTGTGGACCTGTGCTGCTTATTTGGAATATAGGTTTTTAAGTTTGTTTGTTTATATTTAATTTTAGAACTCTACTCCCATTCTTGTTGCTTTTCTTTTCTTTCTCTTTTTTTTCTTTCTTTTACAGTATGTGAAGTATTAAATAGAGTAAAAAGTAATCAATCTTCTTCTTATAGTTATAAATTTGGTCTTTCATTAAACCAGTTTCTTTTATAGGAATTTCGATCCGGGGGGGGAATATGTAACCATGTTATTGATGTGGTCATATGTCATTTTTGAAAAAGCGAGTTATTTACTTCCACAAAGCCAAACATATCAGCTTATGCTTGAACCAGTGCCTGTTTGTGCCTTGCTGGATTGCCCTGGCGGGAGGGTGCAGACTCCAGGCAGGCACTCACCTGCGTGATGCGTGAGGGCTGAGCAGCTGTGAAACACAAAGTCAACTGCTCTGTGCTGCGTGACCTGAGGGACATCAGTGCTTGGGAGGCTCCCTGGCCCTGGGGTTGGTTAAAAGTTGACACTGCCTTCCTGTCGCAGGCCGGCTGCTCGGATGGCAGCATCAGGCTGCACCAGCTCACCTCTGCGCAGCCGCTGCTGCAGTGGGACCACAGCACGGGGGGCCGTGCCATCAGGGCACTGCAGTGGTCCCCAACGAGGCCCGCCGTGTTCCTGGTGCAGGATGACGCATCGAGGATTTACGTGTGGGACCTTCTGCAGAGTGACCTGGGCCCTGTGGCCACACAGCTCGTCTCCCCAGACAGGTGAGTGCAAAGCCCAGGAGCCGCCGCACCTCCCCCCCCCCCCCCCCCCCCGCCTTTCTGCTTATTTAACTTATTTACACAGGATTGCCACACTTTAAAGGGTGTGACCGACTATAATGATGTATTTATAACTTAAAATACATTTCATATATGTAGAATACGTAGTCTCTTAGAGCACTTTCAGGTTCACTGCAAGCCTGCCGGGAAGGCACAGTCCCCTTGCCTCAGGTTCAGCCTGCGTTCTCTGTTAGCCAGTGTCTTGGAGCAGCTGCCCAGGCGGTCATCACACAGTCAGCGCAGGTCGTCTGTTGGTTGGAAGACTCAGAGGGCAGTGTTGTCTGTCATTATCCCTCCAGAAGGGAAAGAAGCAGCTTTCTGTGAGCTTCTGAGCTAGTGAGCCATCTTACGAATTCAGGACGCCTGTGAGTGTTGCTGCATGGCCCCCACCCCCAGTCACGCTCTGATCAGACCCTCCGGGTCCTGTGTCCCGCTGGCCCGGGTGGAATCTATTTAGTGTGAATTTAAGATGTGCATTGTTAGTGATACTACTTTATTTATTTATTTTTTAATATCTCTGTATTTTTTTAGTTGTAGTTGGACGCGATACCTTTATTTTATTTATTTTTATGTGGTGCTGAGGATCGAACTCAGGGCCTCACATGTGCTAGGCAAGTGCTCTGCCACTGAGCCAAAACCCCAGCCCAGATACTACTTTTAAATAATTATTTGCCGTTGTTTTGTCTGTTTCAAAGCTTTCATTGCCAAGGGTTCTCTCTTGTGTTGAGAGCCACAACCAAGTCAAGATGGCACCTGGCATTTTGCCAGAAGAAATGGTTGCGAAGTAGCGCCAGCGAGCCATTAAGATGATGATAATTGAGTTAAACTGTGTATAGTCATTAAGATAATGACTGATTGCTGTAACTGGACAATGCTGGATTGGGGCAAGCTGTGTATTCAGTTGTGTATATAAATCTCAGCTACTAAAATAAGGCGGCTCCTGCTACTTCGGGTGCCCACTACTTTTGAGTTCTCGCGGAGTTCCCGTGGAGTTCTAGAGAGTTCCCGTTGGGTTCGGGCAATAAAGTAGTTCCTGTCTGAACCTACAAGTGGCTCGTGACCCCGGTTATTTGTGCCCAGCCAGACTGTGGCACTCTTGACCTCAGTTTGTCTTTTCACCTGCGTTTTTTTCTTGAGATTCTACCTTTCTTTTCAGTAATTTCTCTGTGATGGTCTGTGAGAACTGGGAGGAAGTACCACTGCTCTTTTGTAAAGGAATGAAGAAGATAAAAATGGTTAGAAGGAGATGACCGTTTGATAGAAGGTTAGGGGTATGCTGATAAGATCTGAAAAAATTCAAAAAATTATATTTTCTTAGTTCACTTGCTAGGTATGTTGACATTATTCTAATTATTAAAAATTTGTCAGGTACCGGTGGGTGGTGCGCCTGTGGTTTCAACACTTGGAGGCCGAGGCAGGAGGATTGCTTGAGCCCAGGAGTTGGAGGCCAGCTGGGCAATGTAGTCCCCATCTCAAAAACAAAAAGCAGAAACAAAAAAGCACATCAAAAATTGGGACTGTGATTGACATATGAGTGCATAATGCTTCCTTGGTTTGTTACTCCAGGAAGTCCGCCAGTCACTTTTAATAAGCAGATACAGTATTTATTGGGCACCGACTATGTACCCAGTGCTGCTGTAGCGTAAAGCAGATTAGGAGTGGCTTTCCTCTGGTGGCAGGACACACAGCGGACGAGGAGTGAGGAGGCTGGGTGTGTAGGAACAGAGGCCAGGGAGGGTGAGGAGCCCTGTGAGAAGGGAGGCCTGGGAGGCCAGGGAGGACGAGGAGCCGCGTGGGCATACCTCCTCCTTGGCCTCTGTTCCCACATAGCGCCTGGTCCTCCCTGACCATTCTGAGAAGGCACTTCCATGGGGCTGGTCAGGGACGCTCTCCTGGCATCCCCCTGGCCACGCAGGATGGTGTGCCTCGGGGCACTGGTACCGTCTCTGGCTGTGAGCCTAGTGACACTCTGGGAGGCCTCTGCACACCGTCCAGGGGGTGCTGGCCTGCCCGGGCTTTTAGAGCATCTGCCCGAGGGTCTCACAGGAAAGAGCTGCCTGCTGGGATGCATTTCCTCACTTTGCTTACAGCAGAACCTTCTGGAATGGTACAGAACATCCTTTTCCATGGGCTCCTGTTTGAATGTCTGGCAGCAGCTTTCAAGTTAAAGAAGTGATACTTGTGCTGAATTGTCTTCCTTCAGCTGTGAAGGACTCAGCAGGAGGAACCGAGCAGCTCTTACAGGGAAGGCACTGGGTCGGGTCCGTGGAGTGCCGGACACTTCAGCCTCCTGTTTCCTGTAGCCCAGGAGCAGCTGGGCAGCCCATGCCTGGAGGTCGGGCAGCTCCCGGATCCCCTGGCCAGCCCCAGCCCTGGAGCTGGTGGTGCTCTGTGGGGCGCCGAGGGCTAGACTCAGACTTTGGTCCTGGTTTTCTGTCTTCTGCTCTGCTCTGTCCAGCTTGCACATCCGAAGGCCTCTGAGCACATGATCGGTGATGGTGCTGACCTGGGCTGACGCATGTGTCTTAAACGTCATGGGTGTGCTCCCAGTGCCGGCCTTGAACCCAGAGCTCTGCCTCTGAGCTACAGCTCTCGCCCTTCTGAATTTACTTGGAGACAGTCTCACCAGTCCGCCTTGATGGTCCTTGAACTGGTGATCCTCCTGACTCAGCCTCTCAGAATTGGGATTACAGGCGTGTGCCACTGCACCCAGCCCTAAGTGGCTTTTAAAGAGCACCTGGAAATAGTTCATCCATGGACCACATTGTGTTGACCCTACAGTCCTGATGTCAGGGAGCCTCTGTGAAGGCTCCCACGCGGTCAGTTAGGTTTCCCTGGGTTTCTGGTGAGTTGATGGGCAGTGGTGTGGAAGTGTCGGGCGTCAGTGAGAGCTCCGGCCACTTTACTTTCCATGGTCTGCTCCTTTTCAGGCGTAGTTTCCTGACCCCCAAAAGCTATGGGTTTGCCTCGGGGGCCGGCAGTAGGTAGGGAGTGACACTAAGAGGGCCACCCTCAGGCCATGGCTCCACGGGCACAGGAGTCCTGGTGTGGCTCTGCTGTGCCTTGGTGGCGTGAGCCTGGGTGTTGGGTGTGTCTGGAGTGCAGCTCAAGGGTATGTCAGTAGCAGGCAGAGCTGGTGGGCCACCATACAGGACTGCCTGCCCCAGCTGCTGGCTCCGTCTGACTGCAGTGAGGCATCGGTCCTGTCCTGCCGCCAGTCACGGATCCCATGTGTGTGGTCTGCACCACGCAGAGCCGGCATAGCCGCCCAGATCCCTGCTCAGTAAGACAGGGAAGGTGCGCCAGGCCCCTGCTGGGTGGGATGTGGCTCTGTCCTGGGTGCCTTGGCTGTGACAGACAAGCCATGGATGCTGTGGGACTCCTGGTCCAGTTGAGGACCGTGAGCAGATTCCCTCTGAGAGTGGCCGGCACCCAGCCAGGTCCCATGGATGAAGAGGGGTGAAGTAGACAGAAGTGGGTCGAGAGAGTCCCCCAGAGGCACTGGGAGAGCGTGAGTCCAGCCAGTCCCGGGGCAGCAGAGACCCAGGGAGGCCATGTAGGAAGGACTGGGCACCTTCCCACTGGTGACCGGGAGGAGTTTAAGTGGAAATGAGGCAGCGCCCAAGTTGTGAGAGTCTCTGTCAGCTACAGGGAGAAGATGAGATTTGAGATGGGCCGATCAAAAAACTGGTCAGCAGAGAGGAGGGCATGACCTTTGCATGGGGACCGTGTGGAGGAGGGACATGCAAGAGCAGGATCAGGCCCAGGTTTCCCACGCGGGCATCTGCTGGTGGAGGGAATTGCTGTTTGCCTGGAGGACAGAGCTGAACCCCAGGCTGCGGGGCTCGGGGAAGCCGTCTGGCTGCAGGTGCAGATTTGTGAGCTTTGACATTTAACTAGTTGAGAATGAGGTGCTAGGGACCCCCAAACTGGGACTCCCACATGTCTACAAAAGAGCAAACCCATATGGGGGATTGCATCCTGTCAGCTCTGCCCATCTGCCCTCCCGCGCTGGGCCCCATGCTGGCCTCCTGCCAGAGCCTCTGCCTGGGCAGCTTGGAGCCCCTGCTTGGGGCACTTGCCCCAGGAAGCGCTTCCCAGCTCCCAGGTGTGCCCACAGCCAAGCCCCGTGCAGCTCTTTCTCAAAGGGTGAGTCATGCCTGTGTGGCAGGGGTGGGCCCACGGGGCGGGCTAGCTTCCCACAGCTGTCCCTGGTCTGGCTTCTCGTTCTGACGGTGGACGCTGTAGAAGGTGGCCACTGTGGAGACCCCGTGATCACTGCAGGCCCGTGGTGTACACCAGCTTCCCTGCTCATGTCCCCTCTCACCCGCAGGGTGGTGACCATGACCGTCATGGGGGAGCCAGAGAAGGCCAGTGGCAGCTTCCAGGCCCTGGTGCTTGCCAGAGCCTCGGGCAAGGTCGACATCCAGTACCTGAAGAGGCAGTGGACGTCCCCAGAGGCAGAGGAGTCCAGCCGGCTGCGCCTGCTCCTGCAGGGGGCCCCGTGGAAGGAAGGTGGCCTATCTGCCTGAGGGCGCTGTCCAGGGCGCTCCCGCCAGACCCGTGTTGAGGACCCATGACCCAACACTGACCCTTTGACACGGGTTCACTTGTGTTTATGTGCGTAGAACAAGCGTATCCGTACATGATCTGTTTTACAGAGTGTTATTTCTGTATTCCCATTACATAAGTCACTATTTTGGAAGAGAAACAAATGAACATTTTATTGTGCACTAAACTTCAAAGGAAATATCGAGTTAAGTCCAATATGCTCTTTTCTGAGAGTATTTCTTGTTATTTTTAGAATAACTGTAAAATATTATCACATTTATCACTAGATCTTAAACAGTCTACCATGAAAATTTATTTTAATGGACTATTTTCTTAGTTGTGCATAAAGTGATAAACACACGTCTAAATTAAAAGGAACGTCTTTGCTGAGATGGCCTCTCTGGCTGACTTCCTGCAGCTTCTCTGGGCAGTGTCACTTGGCCTGATTTGTATGTCACCTGCAGAGCTGCATCGTGCCTTGGTATTAGAGTGGTCTTTGTGGAGAAGCAGCATGGGTGAGCCCTCTGGGCCAGGTGCCCCTGGCGTGAGGTGGATGTGTGGGCCTGTGTCCTGGCGTGGGGTGGACGTGCTGTGGAGGGCTGAGGCAGCAGGCTGCCCTCTGCTCTGAGGCCTGCTGGGTGCTGGGAGCAGGTTTCAGCCTCAGATTCCGACTTGCCGGACATGAGGGCCAGCGCCTCGCGCTTCCTCTGCAGACCTCTTTTGCTTTGGGAAGAACTGGGCACTCCCCACCGAGGCAAGGCCGTCCTACTCTCCTCCACGTGGCTCTTGCCACATGGGAGGTGTTTGCCTGGGCTTAGGCCTTTGGATTGATCAGTGAGTCCGCTCATGGAAGCACAGGTGTTTTGTGGTGCTTCTGAGTCAGGTGCCCAGTCTCGGGTCCTGAGAATCACCTCTAGTGCCAAGCCACATGCTCCGTCGTGTCCTTTGCTTCAAGGAAGTCAAGAACGGAGACCTCCTGACTTGCCAATGGGTTCCTTGGTTCTTCCTGAAGCCTTTCTAGGGCCCTGGCTTACCTGCTGAGGAGCCCAGGTGGACTTCACATCCCACGTGGCCATGCTGGGCAGCGGAGGCACGTGCAGGAGGCCTGCGGTTGGTTTCCTGAGTGCTCTCTTGCTAGGGGCAACTGGGAAGACCACCTTTGAGACTGCAGACATTTTGTGGCCTATGGCCACATGTGGGCATGCAGACAGCATTGCTGGCCCCTGATGGGGCGTCGCCCATCCCTGGCTCCCCCTCAGAGCCATGTGACAATGCTTTGTGAGCCGTCCAGGAATGCAGAGGCCCAAGCAGCTCGTCCCCAGCCACCTCTGCAGGAGGACAGCCCACAGTGTCTGTCCTCCACACCCCCATCTCAGAATAGGGCCTCTCGGCTCGGACAGGTGGCAGTGCTAGTGGCACCTCTGGGCCACCCCCAGAAAGAAGGTGGCTTGACACAGGTGTGGCGCAGCCCCAGCTAGTGAAAACAGCAGGTATTCCACAGCAGCCAACACAGGCCTCGGCCTCCCCGGAGCTGCCCTCTAGCAAGCGGTGTGCTGGGTGGGTCTCTGCAGAGCACCCCCAGGAGTCTCCTGGCTTCTAGTGCTGAGCCCACAGGAGCCATGCATTTCCCTCCAGGGCAGATGTGGTCGTCTGACTCTCCTCTCAGCTTCCTAGGCGTCTTAGATGTCTAAGCTTACTTAGACTCCACCTTTCTTTCTAGAGGACTCAACCCGCTCTCCCTCTCCTCACTGGCCCCAGGGCCTGTGCTGGGCCTGCAGCAGGTGCTGGATGGAGACACTTGAGCCTTTGTTCACACAGAGCTCATCCCCTTGATGCCGAGGCTGTGTGTGGCGCTGCGGATTGAACCCAGAGTCTTGTGCATGGGAGCCCTTTTTATAATGGGGACAGGGTCCTGCTAAGTTCTCAGGCTGGCCTTGATTGCTGTCCTGCCTCAGCCTCCTGCATGGATTTTGGTCCTGGAACCAGACACTGGTTTCCCTCAGTGCTCTTCTGTCCCCTCCCCAGATCCCTGTTTGTGAAGTTGCACTTGATCTAACCTGGATTTAAGAGGGTGACTAACTGATTTTACCTGGTCAGGTGTATGTTTGTTGTCCAAATACACTCCGAGACCAATAAATGATGATTACGGAAATGGTTATTAAACCTAACTTGTGGGAACCTGCAGAAACACATGGAAGAGGGTTAGCAACATACTATTCCTTCTAAATTTCCATCAAAATGCTCAGGAATATGCAAATAGGGGTCAAATTCTAAGACCAAAGACCAGTCCACAGTGCAGAAGTGATCTCTCCTAAGCAGAAGATGGACGTACTGGTTGGAGAGTCTACACCTGGAGGTGGAGCGGCCCGTGGCCCCGGTTCTCTCCTGCTGTCTCCTGATTGGTGTGTTGGGATATCTGAGGGACTGTCAGGCAGAAGACCCACGTGGCTCCCATCTGTGCTAGGAAAGCATCTACCTGGGTGGGAGGAGGCATGGACCTGCTGCCGGGTCTGAGAGGTGGCTCCTGAGGACAAGCTGACCACACAGACCCTGGAAGGAGCAGCCTGAAGCCACAGCAGGGGAGCAGAAGAGGTGAGTGGCCCTGCAGGAGAGGAGAGTGGTGGGTCACAGAGCCTGGGAGAAATGACAAAGTAAGAATACAGGGGCTTCCCAGAAGCCAGGGGTGGTTTCCTTCTTCTCCCCTGTATCTGTCTCCAGGTGTCTCCTTGGTGGCGGCTTGGGTTCCCAGCAAGTGGTGGGCCATGGTCTTCCCTCCAGGAGGACCCTGCTGGCCAGCTGGAAGAAACCGCAGCCCAGGTCCTGCCCAGCCCATGTGAATGTCGGGTGCAGTGCTTGAAAGCCAGCCACAGGGGGGCAGCCACTGCTAGGGCGCCAGAGCCGTCACCACCAAGCCCACGAGGAGCTCACCCGGCTGGGGCAGAGGTTCAAACCACGCCTGCCTGCAGGAAGCTCTTCCAAGAGGGTCGTTTTAAAAATGCACCCATGATCAGTCTTGGTTCCAGGGGATGAGGGCTCCACGTTTTTTAAAAACATTTATTTTCAAGTTTTAGATGGACATAATATCCTTATTTTACATTTACGTGGTGCTGAGGATGGAACCCAGTCCCCGTGCATGCTAGGGAGCGCTCTACCACTGAGCCACCACCCCAGCCCCCTCCACATTTGAGCTCTTATTTTTTTAAGGATTTATTTTTGATGGGTATGACGTGAAATACCTGAAAATGCCCAGTGCTTGGTAGGCCCCTCTCAGGGGAGCCCCACACCACAGAGCTGGGTTTGGGGGTCAGCTCGTGCTCTGGACAAAGCTGTAGGGGTCCTGCGGACCACAGATGCTGTGGTCCACCTGATGGGTGGTCACTGTGGCCATACGGAGTGCAGACACCCTAGCCCGGGGCTGTGGGAGGCCTCTGGCTTCTGTGGCTTCCCTACACAGCGAGTGGGCATGGCACAGTCTGAGAACCAGACTCCTAGGGTTTCACCTTCGTCACTCAGGAGAATGGCCCTGAGTGAACGGTCCTTTCTCTGACGGCGATCGGCCATTTTGTTCCTATCTGAGGAGATTTTTGCTTTTATGTTTTTTAAAAACCATCCATCTCTAAGGACCTGAATCTGAGAGGGTGTCACAAGGGGGCAAAATTGCGAGGGGAGAAATAAAGAATGTCCACATGCTTCTGCCCCTTTCAATGCTTTATTCACTCAAATCACTCAATACAATTTCACTCTATAGGTTCTTTTTTTAAAATAACTTATTTATTTATGTATTTATTTATTATTTGTATGTGGTGCTGAGGATCAAACCCAGGGCCTTACACGTGTGAGGCGAGCGTTCTACCACTGAACCACAACCCAGCCCCACTCTGTAGGTTCTTTATTATTATTATCATTTTTTTTAGGTGGACACAATATCTTTATTTTACATTTATGTGGTGTTGAGAATCGAACCCAGTGCCTCACGCATGCTAGGTGAGCACGCTACCACTTGAGCCACAGCGTAGAGTCCCCTCATAGGTTAATCAAGAAAATGACACTCCTTAATGCTGGGCTGCAGTAGACATGATCAATTCCCAGCAAGCAATTCTAGATGAATTAATTCACTGCAAACACACTTGATCATGACAGGCTAATGACAGCCATTCCCTCTGCAGGCTAAGTTCAAAAGTCTCCAGCCTTAGGCTTTAGGTCCAGCAGATGCCCACCCACTCAGACTGCGGTGACCAGGTCTGGAAGCAAGGCAGGCTTTTCCTGGCGTGGAGTGGACGACCCGTTGAGGAGAGGGTCATAGGGAGAAGCTGTGGCTCTCACCAGGGTCCAGACGAGGCGGTAGGGTTTGAGAGAGGTGAGGATCACGCAGAGGACAGGAACGATGACAACGATGGGATGTCAGGTCCTCCTCAGGCCTCCAGCCCGACTGCACCCTGGTTTCGGCTGGCTGATCCCTGTTCATTTGCTCTATCATTTATACTAAATTTGGGGGCTTTTTGACCCCCCTTTCAATCCTTATCAGCTACCACTGGATTTCTCAGTGACATCATTTACCCTGGGGTCAGAAACATCTGGTCTGGCGGCCTCCACCCCATCAGGCGAGGACAGCCTGCCGGGGCTTCCTCTGCTTATCAGGGTGAGGGGCAGGGACTTGTCTGAGGCACACTGGAGGCTCTGTGGGTGTGCCTGCTGAGACTGGAGTTTTAAAATGGAGCTGCTTAGGCTCAGGTCCAAGGCCATCTCGCAGAGGGGTAGCTCTGTGGTGTCCCAGTCTGAAGGGTGTGACTGGAGTGAGGCCGTGGCCGGCGGGAAGCTTGAGCAGCTGTCCCTGCTATGGGAGAGGCGTGGCCTGTGTGGCCCAAGTGTGGTCCCTGCTGTGGTCTCTGGAAGAAGCCCACAGACGAGCTCACTCCAGCCGACGCGGCTCTTGACAGTCCAAGACGCGCTGGGAGTGGTTTGCAGCCTCCCTGGTTCGACTGCAGGTTGTACTCACCACCTTAATAAGCCAGTGAGAACAGGAACTTCCCCAGCTTCGTGGAAAGTGCCATCTGCCAGGCACGAAGCCAGGTTGGGGGAGGACCTGGGATGGGGGCCAGTGCCTGGCCTCCTGCCCCATGGTGACACACAGGGCGCTGTGCACAGGGTCTGCCGGGCGGGCCTCCACTGAGGACTGGCCCCTGGGAGCTGCAGGAGGTTGGTTCCTGCTGCCCGTGAGACCCCCGTCTGTGGTGGGGCTCTTTTTCCCAACCCTGTTCTTCTCAGCCCGGTGCTTACATTCCTGAGGCTGCTGTGCGACGCGCTGTCGGGACACAGCCGCACGACTGCGTGGATCAGAGAAATGTCTCCGCTAGTTACTTTTGAGCCTGGAGGACAGCACTCACGCTGACCAGGGCTGCAGCACAGGCCCAGCTATAGGACGGCCAGGGAGAGAGGCAGTCGAGACCGCAGGCCGTGCCCCTCAGGTGCCCATAAGGCTGGGCCCTCCCAGGGCACACCGTCCCGAAAGTTCTTGTCTTCACTTCTTTTTAGCCAGTGGTCACCCCTGCACAGGGTGGGGAGAACTCCGGGAAAACACTCGTGGCCTGTGGCAAGCTGCCGTGCTTCCGAGAGGTCACGGATGTTTGTGCCCTGGACGCCTCTTCTGAGTTCCTGCTGTGCTGGAGCGTGGCCAGCTCTGTGCCTCTCAGGAGCCTGGGAGCCCTACCCGCTTCTCATCCACACAGCCGACCCTGTGAAGATGATGTTCAGAGGTGAGCTGTTTCCCACAACCGTGTGCATCCAGGGTCCTGTCCAGCGCCTGGTGCACATCTGGTGTGACATTCAGGGCAAAACACAATCTGGAAGCACAGCTTTTCCGTTCTTCCCCTGCCAGATGCAAATGAACTAGTGTCTGCCTAATAGCTGTTGCTGTTTTAGGAGACTGAAACATAACCCCTGTCCCTCTTCTGCTGGTGTTTGGAATCATCTGCACAAGAACATCGGGAGTGACAGGCACACTCCTTGTCTGGCTGGGGCTGTTGAAGCTGCTTGGAGAGTTGGCTTTTATCTGTGGCCATCGGGCTTGCCAGCTCTTGAACCCAGAACCTAAGATGTCCTGAGCAGCCAGCTGCCCTAGGCAGTGCCCACCCCAGAGCAGGACCCTGTGCACAGTAGGGACACATGGAATGCAAGCTCCACTCACGGATGCCACCAGAGGGGACGGGCCCTGCCCGCCCCCTCCTCCTCTGAACTCACTGCCTGACACTGTTAGTAATACTGGGAGCTGCAAGGTGATTAGCTGGCTGGGAAGTAGCCGGGCAAGGCAGACTTCACTTGTAAAGAGGGGCACCCTGCCCGGCCACGTCCGGCAAGCAAGCACACTTGGGAAACATACTGCCCCCTGCTCTGCTCAATTTGCTAAATTTAAAATGGGGGTGGGCAAGGGAAAGGACTGTATTTAAAATGTCCATGATCGCTACAGGTGGGAGGCTCAAAATGGCTGTGATTGGATCTTGTGCCAAATTAAAGCTAAGTACTATATTCTTTAAAGGGACCACTGGACTTTCTCTTCTCACAAGGTCCTTGTAGGGAGGGCCCTGGAGGGAGGTACACCCTGCCGGCACCAGGTCCAGGTCAAAAGACATGGTCTGCTCGTTGCAGGATGCCCAGCACATGTCGGGGAGGAGACTTTTCTGCCATGCACATGTATGTCACCCCATGCACATGCATGTCACACACACATGTATGCTGACCCCATGCACATGCATGTTGCCCACACACATTTATGTCTACCCCCCACATATATGTCAACCTCACACATGTATGTCAGCCTCATACACATCTACTTCACACACATGTACATCGACCGCATGCACATGTATGTCTACCTCACACACCTATATGTCTACCTCACGCACATGCATGCCGACCTCAAAATATGTATGGCAACCTCATGCACATGTATGTTGACCCCCTACATGTGTGTCTACCTCACACATGTATGTCAACCTCATACACATGTCTACCTCATGCACATCATGCCTACCTCACACCCATGTATGTCGACCTTATGAACATACTTAGAGCTTGATTCTCAACCCAGGCTGCAAATTCTTATCTTTTTAATCAAATAGCATTTACAAAATGCCTCCGCAGGCTCACCTGCCTGTGCCCACTTGAGGTTGAGGCTGGGACGGTGTCTGTCCAGTCTTCAGGTAGTCCTGACTGCACTGAGAACGGCTGACCTGTCCCCATATGTCTAGTCATAGCACTCTGCCGTCTGACCTCCGCAGGCCACACTTCCGCCCCAGCCTCCGCCCAGCCCGCCCTGCCCTCGCCGCCCATCTCTGGATCACAGTTTGCATGGGAGACTCTCCTACCTCCTCTGAGATCTGGGAAGTAGAGGTGTGCGGTTGTGTGTGTGTGTGCACTCCTGATTTTTTGGCTCTAGTGGGGACGTCCCTTTTGCCAATAAATCAGTTTCCTCCTCCTCTGTGTCCTCTTCCCTCCCCCTTACATGGGCAAGGTGTCCTCTCTGCTGTCGACTGTCCCCTACAATGCCTCTTGGGTCAAATGTAGCACCCCGGCCTGGCCCACTTATCCCTTAGACAACCAAAGCAGATGGCCCCTTTTTGGGTCCCTGGATCCCTCCATTCTAAGGGATCTCTTCCAGGCTTTCTTCTTGCTCTGATCCAATCCTGCTCTCTGCACCCCTTGCAAACCTCTCCAAATTCTTTTAGCCCGTCCAAAGGGCGCTCAACAGATGACACAGTTCTCCTACTTAATTTCTTGGCCTTAAAGGGATATTGGGCCTCTCTACAAAAGGCCCAAAGAGCATGTATCTAGGGTTCTCTATCTCTCAAGGGAAAAAGGCCATTACAGTAGACAGAAAACAGCTTATTGTGTCTATACCTACACCAAAGACCAAAGATGACTCTCCTTCTTGGGTTTGGCTGGGTACTTCAGGGCCTGAATTCCTAATTTCTCCCTCCTTGCCAGGCCGCTATATAATCTGGCCAAGGGCCCCCAAGATGGACCCCTACCCTAGCGGTAGGGAAGCCCTTTACAAAAAGGTCCTCCTCTGGGCACCCGCCTGCATCTCCCCGACCTCTCCTGACCCTTCACTCTCTATGTACATGGGAATTGGGGACAAAGTCTGGGTGTTCTGGGTCAGGAAAATGGCCCCACATTTGCACCAGTGACCTCTCTATCCAAACAGCTTGACCCACCGTCAGGGGCGTGCCCCCATGCTTCAGAGCCCTAGCAGCAGCCCATGACCTCCAGAAAGAAGCCTTGCTTGGCCGAGATATTCTCTCTAAATTCAATACAACAGTCTCATCTTTGGCTCCCCACTTACCATCTCATCTCCTCACCATCCAAAGGATTTCCTCCTTCCAGGGTTCTAAACCCTGCCTCCCTCCTCCCAGCTTCTACAAAGAATCTACAAAGCTGTGAGTGGCTCGTGATTTTGTGCCCAGCCAGACTGTGGCATTTGGTGGCCCGTACGGGGAACGTCTAAAACATCTGAAGAGGAGGTAAGTGAAATTGCTCGCCCCTGAGGGAAGGCGAGAGAATGGGTGACCATTTCAAAAAACAATGTGTTCTTGTTCTGATTTATTTTGTTTTTATTTCAAGTTGCCTGTTCCTAAAACTTTCTCAGGCAAACTGGGGAAAATGGTTGGCTCTAAGTTTGAAGTTGTTCGCCCCCGAGGAAGAGAAATTGTTAGAGAAAGGAGGCACCCCAGTAAGACCAAGAACAGCTAGGGCAATGTTGATATAATATAAAAATGTAGCCCATGGCTTTTTAAAGACGAGTTATTAAGTATTTCAATGGGCCATCGTGGTATCCTGTAGAAGGGTTTTTCTTCAACAAGAAAGAGATGGCTAGTTCTGTTTACTACAATTGTCTAGGATCTTGGTTTTTACAGACATCTACAAAGTTAAAGTGTTAAAATATCAACCACTAAATATGAAACCAAGTACTCTTTACTTATTAAGTTCCATAGGGTAATATATTTAAACATTATGTGTGTTTTCATAAATTGGTAAATGGAAAAAAGGTTTAATATTGCTTTGGTCTGTGTCTTTGCTGAAACAAGGTTACTAAGTGTTAAGATTCTATCAGGTGTAATTTATAGTACCATAAAAAAACATGAAATTATTTCATCTTATTAAAGTGGAGTAATTTGTCTAAATCAGAAATTTTATAAGGGTTGTTTCAGAATGTGAATTTATAAAAAGGGTTAATGGCTAGAAAAGAGATATTAAGATTGAAGATGTGGAAATATATTTTAATATGGAAGGTTAAAAAAAAGAAATGTTTCTAGATGAGATAATCTCTGTGTGGTAAAGTAAAAAGTTGTAAAATGCCATTTAAAAACATTTTGAGGAAACTAGACTTACTTTAAAAGCTTGAGAAAGGAAGAAAGAAAAAAAAAAGTATTTGTACATGGCAGATTGAGACAAAGCTTCTTAATGGAGTAAAAAAGGCCTTTGGTTGAAGGGCAGCCATGTAAACTAACATTAAGTGATTTAAACAGAATCTAAGCCTCGTTTAAAAGAGTGAAGCTGTAGGTGGTGAAAAAGTACAGTATAGATGATAATTAAAAGGCTTTAAAAGGTTAAATTGAAGGTGGTTAAGATGCCTTAAGATGTCTAGTTAACCTAGTTAACCTTCATGAAAATGGGAAGATAATAGGATAAAATATATTTAGACAATAATAGGATAAAAGATATTTAGACAAAAAAGATTAAAAATTGAAAGTGAAAAACTTTAAAGACAGAAGTATAAAAAGTTAAAAAGAAAAAAGATAAAGAAGATGTAAAAAGATAGAAAAGATGTAGGAAGATAGAGAAGATGTAGAAAGACAAGGATTTTAAACCCACAAAATAGGAAACAAAAGAAAACTAAGAGGAAAAAAAGCAACTAAGGGTGTATGTACAAACCTTAAAAGAAAACTAGAAGATAGAAATAAGATGAAAAATGGTTGAAAACATCAAATAAAGGTATTTTAGATAAAAAATACAAAAGCTAAGACAACTATTAGATACAGACATTCAAGATAGAATTAAAATGTACTCATTAAAACAAAAAGAGGGAATTGGAAAGGGGTATATATCCCCCAAAGATAAACTTAAAATAACCCTTTTTACTCTAAACTTTTAAAATTTGGATCCATCAGGACTTAGTGCTGCGGAAAGGCATATGTATCCAAAAAATGTACATAAGCCCAAGGTACTTTGGAAAGATATTCTAACAGGACAATGGAAAGGTCCTGACCCAGTGATTGTCTGGAGTCAGGGCTCTGTTTGTGTGTTTCCACAGGGAGAACAGCAGCCGATTTGGATTCCAGAGAGACTAACTAAAACAATTTCTACAGATCGAAAAGAAGATGATTTGACTCAAATCCATAACAGCTGATATCCAGAGCTCCAGCTTGGCCATTCTTACATCTGCGATAGTGATTAACCAGGATGCTTTTTTCGGCGTTCCCGGTTTAGGAAGATTATTCCTGCCGGGAATAGGGCGTATCCTGCTGCCTGAGTTCCTCTTGAGTTCTTAGGGATTCAGACAGTATTTTTTGGGAGACAGAAGCCCAATGGAGGTGTGGATTTGGGCAGAGAATGTGGCATTTTCCCCAGAACGTGCATGTAGACGGCCGTTGTGAGATGGGGAATAAAGAATTGCTGTTTGAATCTACAAAGCTGTGAGTGGCTCGTGATTGGTGCCCAGCCAGACTCCCTCACAAGATTCCGTCCACAAATGCCTGGAGGTATTAGAGACGATGTTGCCCTGCCCTACCACCATTTCTGAGGGACCCCTGCCCTCTTACCTCCTCTGGTTCTCAGATGGTAGCTCCTTTATACACGAAGGGGTTAAGTGGCGGGGTGTGCTGTCGTTTCCCTCTCCATCATAGAGGCCAAGCCTCTCCCACCCAATGCCACCAACCAACAAGCTGAACTCAGAGCTGCCACAGGGCATGCGAGCTCGCGGAGGGAAAAACCCTCTCCCTGTACAGATTCCAAATACGTCTTCCATATCCTGATCTCCCACGCAGCCATTTGGAAAGAAAGGGGGCTATTGACCACCAGAGGGACGGCGGTCATTAGTTCCACACTTATTTCTGGCCTACTAGGAGCCTCCAGCTGCCTTCCCGACTGGGAATGATCCATTGCAAGGCCCCAGACTGACTCCTCCCTTACTACTAGGGGGAATTCCAAGGCCCATCAAGCAGCTCCATCAGCCGCCCTGCAGAGCTTTAGCTCCTCTCCGCTGCTCCTCGTTACCATGGGGATCGGCCCAAAGATCCCCAACAACTCTTCCAGCTTCTTCACTCTCTATTCCATTCTAGTCCACAGAGTCTCACTACTTTCCTTCACTCCTTTTTCACCCTTTCCCCACGCGATAAGACCCTCCTACAACAGATCACTTCCGCTTGTCAGATCTGCCAGAGAACCAATGCCAATATCAAGACTGGCTCCTTCCCGACCCCAGTCTCTCTCAAAACCCTACCTCCTAACACCTGGTCAACTGTTTACTATCGCCCACCGGGGAAAGCCCCCTCTAAAACCAAAACGGGAGGGTCCTGCTCAGGTGACTATGCACTCCCTTGGCGGCCAGACTCAAGCTGTCCAACAGCCACCTTACCCGCGGACTCACATTTCCAGGCTTGAGCCCGGCACTCCTGCACCTTCATCAGAAGAGCCAAGGATCGCCACCTGTCATAGGTCCTACTCTTGTCATCCCTCCCCACAAGGCGCCTCAAGCTCCGCCTCTCCCGGTCACTGGTGTTAGCCCAACACCTAATGCTCCCCTCATTTCTGGCCCCTCTTGGGTCCTCTCTTCGCCCTGTGTCTGGAGACTCAAAGTAAGTGGCCTAAGGGCCCCCTCAGCCAGACCCCTTCTCCTCCTTACAGACCCCCTACTTGCTTGGATCTGGCCAGTAGTGGGACCGTTGTGTGTTGTCCTTCTGACAAACCACTCAGGTGTCCGGAGCATGGTGACCCCTGAATAAGTGGGAACTACCTTCATCATAAGGGAGCACTTTACCAGGGGCCTTCTGGGCCCAAGGAGGAACCTGTGTGTTGTGTTTGCCCTCCCAGTTTCCTAAGAATTCCAAGTATCAGTATTTAAAGTTGAGGTGTTTCCATAAAACCTGGAGCCATCTGACTGCTCTCAAAGGGAAATCTGGTGACAAGGGGCCACTGTCCTCCTTGGCCACCTTCGTTCAGAGCGTGGGAGAAGCTATTTTGAGAAAGGTAAAGAGAGAAGCAAGCTGGTACACCCAGTTAGGAGAAAGTCTGAAGAGCAGCCTTGAAGAGTGGAAGTGAGGTGTTAGGTGCAGGAAGGCTGGTCTGCAGGGCAGGCCAAAGTTACTGCAGCATGACCTGGCTTCTCAGACCCTCTGTCTGCTTCTTTATCACCTGTTTGCTTCCAGCCCAAACGCCCAAGCCCCCGCTCAAGTTTGAACACTTAACCCCCTTTGTGCCAACAAGGCAGCTTGCAGACCCAGACACCCCATTAGATTGGCGCTATAAAAACTCGCTGTGCCTGTTCCTTCCCCCATCATAAAGTTCATTCAGACTCAGGTGGGTAAAATTTCTAATCAAGCTTTTACCAGCTTCTCCTCAGGAATTACCAACTCCTGGCTACTGATGCCACCTCCATACAAGACCTATGCCGAATGGACTGACATCCTCATGGATCTGTGGTGGCAAGGAACCTTCGTTGACCTGGTTCCTGAAGTTATACCAGTCCTCTCACCCTCCTGTGGGGGCTCCCTACTTCCCTCCTGTTCTCCCATGATGCCCCATCTCAGCAGGAAGCAGCCAGAATGAGTCGACGCCCACTCTCATTTAATAACAAAGAGGGGGGAATGTTGGGAGACGCCCCAGCTCCAAAGACTACCCTCCCCATACCCCGAGAAGAGCCGTGCAACGGTGAGCCCTGCTGGCTCACATGATCCTTACCCACCAAGCAGACTAGCCCTGCTGGCTCACATGATCCTTACCCACCAACCAGAAAGCACCCCATGCCAATTGTCAAACCCTTCAACCATTAAACTGCCACAACGGTCAAACCACCCCCGGCTCTATAAATATGCAGAGCTCTTCCTCAACAAACAGGCATTTTCTCCGACGGCAAGCCTTGATCGTTCTCTCTGCGGGGATGTGGGATTCACACCGCAGGGACGGGCAAGGTGGCCAGTGACCCAGCAACTGGGCTGCCCAGGGCGGGGGCTCCTCTCATGCCTCTGAGTTGCTCAGTCGGTGCCCACTGACTGAGTCTCCTCTGCCGGGTGACCCTTCTCGCTCTGGTGTTGTGGCCCATGTTGTTGGATCACTGTCACCTTGCCAGTGCCCATGACTTGACCCGCATTCCCGCAGAACGCGCACACACACACAGAGCAAGCCTGTTGTGCACAGCTCAGGAGCAGCAGGGAAGACGCCCAGGTGCCCTATCCAGAGGTGGGAGGCAGGGCTCGTGGTGGGGGCTGGCATGTGGCCAGGCAGAGAGGACTCCTGGGAAGGCAGGGCAGCCCAGGGCGTGTCCCGTGGAGTTGCCCCAGGTGACCCACGTGCATGGTGTGCTGTAGCCTCTGTAGGACCACAGCTCTGCCCCCACCCCGAGCATCCAGGAGTCCCTGTTGTCTGCCTCTTAGGACCTGGACACTCAGACCCCCTCTCTGCAGCCACTCCCACAGCTCTTCATTCCTCTCATAGCATTTATCTGAGCCCCTCTCCTTACTATAACAAAACTCCAGAGGCAGGCTCACCCATCAAGAAAAGAGGTTTATTAAAGAGCTGGCAGTTCTGGAGGCTCAAGGACATGATGCTGGTATGTGCTTGATTAGTGAGGGCCTTGCAGTGGGAGTGCAAGCCAGAGGGAGCCGTTGCCCAGCCAGATGGGAAGCAGAGTGGTTCAGGGCCAGGCTCCAGCTCCCTAACCATTTGCTCTTGGAAGAACTAACTCAGAGCCCTATGGGACGCTTTGGTCCCTTCCCAGGCCTGGCCCCCAAGGACTTCCCCTGAGCACCTTTCTGGGCCCCCCTGCTGGCTGGGAGCCAGCGCCCACTGGGTCAGCTGTGGGACTCCCCGTAGTTGGCCCAGCAGCCCTGGCTTTGCGCCTGCTCCTGGCCTTTCTGCCCACTGCGTGTCTGCTCCGGGAGGCTGGGGGTGCCTCTGACTGGGCCCCATCCTGAGCACCGCTGCACAGGGCGCGGTGGCAGCCAGTGTTCCTGGGAGGAGCGTCCAGGAGTCCCGAGAGCTGACAGGGTCAGCGCACTGCTCCCGCGCAGACACGTCATTCTGAAAGTGTGGACCTTTCGCGTCTTTTCCCTCAATGGACTAGAGAACCTGAGCACGGATGGTTTCTACCTCCAGCTACTGGTGAGTCTCTATTTTTGAAAACTCTCGCTTTTTACATTAAACAGAAGTTTGGAGGGAAATGATCCAGAGGCAGGAGACGGTCCATGTGCGGTTTTCAAGGCTGCTGGGTCCTGTGGGTTGCTGTCCTGGGGCAGCCCTGCTCGGGCTCCCAGCAGCCCAACAGCGAACCTCAGGACCCCGCCCTGGGAGCCCCGTGGGGGGCTGACTCCATGGAGCTCTGGGTGCCCAGCAGCCTCCACCTGACCCCACGTGGCGAGCTGGCCTTCCCTGAGCACTCACTTGGCTCTGCCAGGGTCTAGACTGTTTGCCATCTCGCTCCTATTAGATCTGTGGACTCCTTGTGGGTGGAGATTAAACTGGGTCAGCCTTTGAATCGGCCCTGGTACATTATAGACCCTCAAGCCGTGTTTGAAGACTCGATTATCTCTTGAGGCAGTAATCTTGTTTTAAAAGCTTTCCATTTAATCTCCTGGGCCGTCTAAACAATCCAGTTAAGCAGGAGATCTGATTCTGAGTGATCCCCACCCTCCGTCTGGGTTGGTCTGGTCCACGGCTCGGCCGGCGGGAAGCGGGTGCTTTCTCTGTGCCTTCACTTTCAGCACACTCAGACCCTCTGTGCTGTCCTCCTGAGAACTCGGCGACAGTGTCCTGGTGGCTGGGCCTTGGGCTCAGCGCTGCCCGCACTGGCGGTGGGGCCCAGGAGGAGATGCCTGGCCCCTCCCCTGCTGGAGGGTCAAGTGGAAGGACCAGGAGTGGCCCAGCCATGCTGGCCAGCCCCACAGCCTGCTCTCCAGCAGCAGAGGCCCTCACCACCCCCAGGTCCAGGTCTCAAGTTCTCCCAGGGAGCCAGCCTCGTGGGGCTACGATGCTGGACCGTTGTTGCTGCACCGTCCCATCCTCCCCCTCGTCCTGCCGCAGCTGCCCCAGCGAGGCGGCCTGGGGGGCTCAGGCCCAGCCTCATGCAGACCCCACCCCTCACCATCACCCACAGGAAATAGCCCCCGCATTGAGTCAGACTGAACTGACCACATCTCTGAGGCTACCTGGACTACTTCACACGGGGGTTAGAATACGTCGGTTCTCCTGAGTGTGACTCACACACGGAACCGAGACCACAGTACAAGGGCCTTGCTCACGTTCTTACTCACGCATGAAGTACTGAGACCAGGAGCAAGCACTTCACACGTGTCCTTCTAAAGTTATGTTTATTTCTCTAATCAAGTAATATGTGCACAATAAAGATAATTGGAATTATGTTCAACTATATTTCAAATAAAAAGAAAGAAATGGAAGTCCTACTACCCAGGAAGAAAGGCTCTTAAAACTACTGCAGTTCTAGGATCTTCTAAGGGATGCAAGTGTGAGGCCAGGGTCTGTGCAGGAGGTGGTTTGTAAGAGGCAGTCAACCCCTTCTTTCACTTGCTTAAGGGACTTTGGGACCTCCGTGGAAGACGGTGCCCTGCTCCCACGTCGCCAGCCGGCTCATAGCCGGCTATTCTGGGGGTGATGTTGGAAGACCTTCCAGGACCTGTTCTGGAACCCGGGCAAAGCCGTGGAGGCATGTCCAGGAGTCCAGGGGAGACTGTCAGACGGTGGCGGTGCCTTCCCTCAGGTCCTGGGGAGCTCTCCCAAGTCCCTGGACACACCTGCCCTGGGGCACGGCTCCTGAGGAATTCTGGCCTCCCTGGCTGCCTGTGAGCGCCAGTGGGCTGCGTGGGTCCACTTCCCGACCAGGCCGCCTGCCTGCAGGGAGTTGCTCCTTGTGAGGTTTCCACCTGCTCCATGGTTGGTGACTGGACCACCTGCCCAGGACCAGAAGGGCTGGCCCAGTCCTCACAGCGGTCTGTCTAGCGGTAGGAGGAGGCCTCCTCGCCCCTCTTCAGGGCAAATCCCTTCCATGCTTAGGAGCAGGTGCCAGTGGAGAGCTGGGAGTCCGGGGAGTAGGAAAGGGCCTCCTCATGGCGGGGTGGACCATGAGCTACCCCAACATAAACCAGAGGTTCTGCCACAGAAGCGTTTTCCTTGACCTTTGCAATGTTTTATAAATGCTCACATAGTTTCCATGGGGCAGGGCCTCCCCACGGCCTCCCATCCCTGCCTGGTTCCCGTAGGCGCTGAGCTGGTGACTCTGGAATCTGTGGGATGGAAGTCTAAACAGTCCCCAGACGCCACAGTGAGGCTGGCTGGGCTGGAGGAACAAGTGCGCAGACTCCTGTGTCTGGCTCTGCCCAGCGTTGGGCAGGGCCTGAGCTGTCCCTGGGGGTTATGCTGAGGCTGGTAGGCCCTGTGCCAACCTGGCTTGTGGAGCTCCGTCTGTGCCACGGGGTGAGAAGTGACCCTGCTTCAATGTCTGCACCAACAGAAGTGTTTTGGTCAGGCACCAGTCTGGAACCGAGCTGGCCAGCGTGGCGTGTGGGCTAGAAGTGGCTGCAGCCTCTTTGCACCCGTTTTCCTGGGACTCGGGAGCTTTCCTGGGCACCCTGGTTGTGGCTGCCATGGTGGAGATGAATGGTGGTCACAGAGGTCGGTCCACAAGTTGAACTGCACAGGGCCTGGACCCTGGTCCAGACTCACAAGGTCATGCCAGCAGCCGTGGGCAGGAGGAAGCAGGATGGGGTGGAGAGTGGTGCGGTCCCTGTGGGGCGGAGTCCAGCACAGCCCTGCCCTGGGAGACGCTGGGAGGTGAGCCCCCGCCAAAGTCAGGCCTGCACTGTGGAAGGAGGGGACACGTGGGGACCTTCAGAGGCCGGGACCGCACGTTAGGACACGCTCCTTCCCCTTGCTCAGCTCTTGGCTACAAAGCACAGGGAGAGGTGGGAGATGGGGCTCTGGAGCCCAGAAGCCTCAGGGCTCCCAGCTTTCCTGCGAGCCAGCGAGCTTCTTCCTACCCAGCATGGCCCTTGGAATCGGGTGATGCTCTTGCCCTGCCCACTGGCCGACTGTAGGATGACCGGCTGTGGGGATGTGGGTGCCACGAGAAGAGGAGAGAGGACGTAAAGCCAGGTCAGGGATGGGTGAGCCCCGGGGCCGAGGCTCTTCTCCGTCTATGCCGCGGCTGGGCCCAGGTGTCTCTGTCCATGGGCTAAGGCTCCTATTAAGACCCTGGCCAGCTGGATGGGACACGGGTGGGGCTCCTTGTTCACTTCCTCCCTCCTCTGCAGACCTGGCTGGGTCTGGATGCCCCGCGTCCTTCTGGCCTGTCCTGACCTGCGTTGCTGCCTGCAGTCTGCCCTGCTGCAGGCTGTAGGACACCTGCCTCCCAGACGTGGCCTCTGGCCAGACTTGTCATCCACCAGGCAGATTGTGCTCAGAGGAGCTCTTTGCTTACTTCTCTGAATCTAAGAAATCTACACTTCTGTTATTAGGTGCTCCAAATTCCACAGCACCCGTCTTTCTCATATCGTCCAAACTTAAGTACAGAAATATTTTTGGAGAGCCACTTCCTTTTTGGATTCTAATGCCAGCATGCCAACGGAGGCCTGGCTCCTGGTGGCCGATGAGTCCTGTCTTGATGTGCTGGCTCCTGGTGGCCGATGAGTCCTGTCTTGATGTGCTGGCTCCTGGTGGCCGATGAGTCCTGTCTTGATGTGCTGGCTCTCGCAGGACCATAGTGGCCCTCTCCTACGTCCTGGGAGAACTACTGTGGGTAACGGATGTTTTATTTATATTATGTTTTGTTCTCACTTCCATTCACTGAAAATTAACAAGGACTCTACAGTTCACTCCTGAGTGGGTGTGAAGGGAAAGCCTTGCTGTTGCTGGTCAGTGGGACTCCCTGGCCGTCGGGTGGCCATGTGCCTGCTGAGGGTGTCTAATGGTTGTTCACTGTAGGGATGACCTTCTGCTCTGCCTCTGATCACTCAGTCCAAGGTGACAGGCAAAGGTCCCTGTGATCTGCTGGAGCCACATGGTGAGTCTCTGGGGCAACTTACTGCAGACACTTGGAGGCCTGGAGGCAGTGGCCACCAAACACATGGTCACCCGGGGACAGAGTCGTACCTGCCTGCCGCTGTGAGTCAAGGTCAGGTCACCATCTACGGTGCACCCCGTCCGCCCTGCGTAAGATTCGTGGGGGGCACGAGCTGTCCGCGATCACGGAAGACGGGAGGGCCAATCACAAGGTTTTCACAACAGCTTGTTATCCGCCCACTGGCAACTTGCCTGCCGCCATGTGGCATTAGGGGCTCCTTATCTGAAAGGCCCGGGGAGTTCTAGCGCCCACTGGCAGTATGCCCACCCCATGTTTGGAAGGCCCGGGGAGTTCTCAGGGAGACTCCCAACTGACCCGCGTGGCTCTGCTCCCCTGGGAGTCCCTGCACGTCAGCACAGGCTCACTGCGTGCGGCTCACTGCTGCTCACACTGTCTGTGGCCAACTTGCTGGACGCTGAAGCCACACTGGTCAGCCAGCTGGGGCCTGACAGGGGCTGGGACGTGGGTTGGTGTCCTGTGAGCTTGTCACGTGGCCCTTTTCATCTGGAGGTTTGGGTTTGAGGGTTCTGGAAATGTCTTTATGATTTTATTGTGTGGCACACAAGAGTCAGGCAACTGCCTCACCAGACCTTTCTCCCAACACGTCAGGCTGAGGTGTCTCCTGGCTGTTCACAGTCCGAGGGGTCGGGTGGAGACACAGTGAGGCCCTCTGCAGCTGCGAGGGTGAGGCCCCCGGCCGCGACACCTGGGCAGCTCCCGGGTGCAGCTGTGCCCACCCTCCGCCACACCTCGCTCTGCTCTGTGTCAACAGGGGCCTGCGGAGCCCACTGCCTCTTCAGCTACCTGCCCGTCCGAGGGTCCTGCTGCCTGTGTGGCAGCTGGCGTCTGCAGGAACAGGGCTCTGGCCAGTCCCCCATGCCTGCCCAGGCTTCTCCCTTTTGTCTCTCCCCCTTGTTCTGTCCACCTGCATCTTGGCCCCCACGCTGGAGAGGTCAGAAGGAGTCAGGGCTGGGCTCAGGGTTAAATGGGTCAACCCCAAGCCTGTGCAGGGCGGCTTCCCTGGACCAATGAGCACACCCCTAACTGGGGGCGCTGGGGCTTCAAGTGTGGCCATGACAAGCGATGGCTGAGGCCCGGGAAATGGCTTCATCCTAAGGAACAAGGGCTCCTCCGGGGGAGACAGGGCAGGGTGGGGAGGCAGCTGGGGGCTGAGCCAGCCTCCTGCTCACACCGCGGGGGCCAGCAGTCAGGCGCCTCCAGGTCCTCCCACAGAGCTGGCCCCCAGGGTTGATCTTGAGAGCCAGCAGGACTGAGGGTGGTTCCTGCTGTGAGGTGACCTTGGGGGCGGCCAGCCAAGAAGATCTGCCCTCAGCAGCCTGGGGGGCCTTCCCACCCACCCAGGAACTGGGCCAAACAGGCCACAGGTGACGAGGGAGGTCCCTCTGTCCTCTGCCCTCAGACCCTGGTGTTCCTGAGCGTGGGCCTGGGGCTGGGCCTGGGACAGTGCCCCCTGCCTCCCTGGGTCTCCAGCTTGCGGACAGCAGACGCGGGGCTTCTCCAGAGCCCTGTGGCCAGTTTGCACAGGAACCTCTTGTGTCCCCACACGTATCCTCCTGGTTCTGTGTCTCTGAGGGTCCCTAATACAGTTGTCACTGTGGTGCCACAGGCACTTTGGGTCCTAGAAAAGTCTCCAGAGACGTCGAGAACTGTGGTTGACCAGGGGTTGAGCCGTGCTCATGGGGTCGCTGAACCCCTGCTGGGTTTCTGTAAGCTTGGGGCATCTGTGTGGACAGTGGTGGGTCTTCTCCCTGAATGAACGGCTCAGCTGTCCGTGGCATGGTGAAGTTGGAGGACCCCCATTGTGGGTCACTGAGAAACTAGGCCAGGAGGGCCAGGGCCAGTCTGGAGCCTCCATCGCAGTCATTCCATCCAGAGGGGCTAAGTGCCAGCAGGCCTTAGAAGTCCTCGAGGGAAGCTGGTGTGTGCAGAGTGGCTACCTGTCACCTGTGTACGGGCACACACGTGCACGTGCATGGTGTGTGCAGGCCCGTGTGCCCCTTTCTGGGATTTCCTGAGTTCTGGGTCCTGCTGTGGCAGAGAGGGACTCTCCACATGCTCAGCATGCCAACCACTAAGTTCCTGTTGGCTACTTAGCCCAGGCATCCTGGCCTTGGGCAGGCTCCTGTCACACAGGCTACAGGCTGGCTTCCCAGCACAGGGTCCTATGGCTTTTCCTGGCTGACCCTGCTGGTCCAGGTGACCCTCCTGGTGGATCTGTGTGTGTGGAGGGGTGTGCACAGTGTGTCTTGTTCAAACCTGGCTGTTGGAAAGGCCCCGAATGGAGGCTCCTAATGAGTTTTCCTCTTGCGGGGTGCCCAGCCGGGGACTTCGTGGAGCCTCCTGTCTTCCTTTGACTGATGGACACATAAGCTTCTCTTGTTAACTCCCTGGAGAGAAGGAAGACGTTCGTCTCTGCAGGAGTCTGGGAGGAACACAGCACTTGAGGGTGTCAAAGAGGCTGCTCTGGCCCCTTCCTTGCACCCTCATCCCCAGCAGAGGACAGGTGAAACGGTGCCCACGGAGAAGGGGCAGGGCTGAGGGCTTCTAGGCGTGTGCCCACCCTGGTTTGTCTGCAGCACCCATGGATGGTAACCCCTCCATGCCCGTGTCCGGCCGTCCTTGGGCATCAAGCTGTGTCCCCACAGCCCCTGACCAGTATACCTCCCCATCACTCCCGGTTCATGCCAGGTGCCTCCATCGTGTGTTCCTGCCATGTCCCTTGTCTCTGGCTCCATGTCATGTCCCTCCACCCCCGAGTTTCACCTCCTCTCTCCATCCTGGCTCCTGTCAAGACCCCTCCCTCCCTGGTTCCATGATCCGTCCCCACATCCTTGGATTCCATGATAACTCACCGGGAACCGTTAGCCCAGTTCCCTGCAGTTTGGCAAAGCAGACAAGGGTGAGCTTTAATCTTGCTGATTCTCAAGATCGGCCATGCACTCGGTTAGCTGTGGTCATTTAATTTGAGAAAATAAGAGACTGAATCCTTTAGCATGTTTGGCTCATGGTCACACATAAGAAATCTGCTCCCTAGTCAGGAGCCCAGGGTTTGTGTTTCCATGGCAACAGGACAACAAACACTGACCCAGAACCAGGGGAACAGCCTAAAGGAGTGTCCTTTAAAGGCAGGGGCAGGCCGGCCCAGGCCCTGGCCAACGCTGCCAGCCCTTGGCGGTGGGCAACCTGGGCCCTGTTCCTGCTGGCTCACACTGTTGACGAGTGGTCCCCCGACATGCTGCCGAGGTACCCCGCTGCAGGTTTCCTTTCTGATTCTGCCTCTATCGGCCTTGAACACGGCCTGTCACCTGCCAAGTAGGACTGATCAGACAGGTGGGTCTGGCTGTTGGCTGTTCCTCCTCGGCCAGTGGACACGCTCAGACTTCTGTAGCCCACAGCACCAGACGTCAGCACATGAACCACAGGAGGACGGGATGGGGGAGAACGGTCCCTCCCGGGGCACCTTGGGAAGGCTCGCTGCTCAGCTCCTCTTGGTATTGGAGCAAGAGCTACGGGGGCGAGGAATCCCGCCTTCCCCAAACTGCAGCAAGGAAACACTGGTGTGGGGTTAAAAAGTCGCTCTTTTTTCCAGAGAGGGAAGCTTGAATCTCTAGGTAGGTTCTTGGTGGGCTTCCTGGTGAAGGAACCTTCTGGCCTGAGGCAGAATGGCCATCTCACATGGATGGCCAGCAATGCTGGCCACAGACAGGGCTGTGTGTTTGTGCCCAGTGGGCTCCAGGCCTGGGCCGGGCCCCTCTGCCTGGCCCTGAAGCTGCACGGGTCCAGCACCAGCGCCTGTGAGCTGAGGCTCAGAGGACCAGCACTCACCAGGGGCGGGGGCAGCTCTCAGGGCAGTGGTGCCAGAGCGGCTCCTCGCCACCTGCCTGAGAGGCCCCAGGTCAGCTCCCGGAGCCCAGGCTGGTCTGGGATGGATGCGTGTCACAGGGTGGTGGGTTGGGCTGGGCCAGGGAGCCTTGGTGACTTGGCAGCACAGGTGTCCCCTGTGGGGTGCCTGGGCGTGGCAGCCGTGGCAGGGCGGGACGTGGGAAGCCCCGACTGCATCTGGTGTCCACAGCATCAGAGACCCCGCCTCTGGCTCCCCGGGTCCGGCACACAGCCAAGAGGGTTGGGTGCTGACCCGTGGAGGCCAGCTGCCAGGAGGCCCCGTGTGGCTTCCCTCCTGTCCGTGTGCTCAGGGGCTCTGCTAAACCACGCTGCTGGAGTGGGGGCTCTCCGTGGGGCGCTGCAGCATGCGTGTTCCAGACGCAGGAGACCCCGCCCTCCTGGCGCTCTGAGGGCGTCCTGTGGACAGCTGTGCGTCCTTGGTTGAGGAGCCGTTGTATGTCGGTGTGGTTCCCAGGACGTGTCCACTGGCATCATCTGGGACTCTGAACACTGTGGGAGGGCGGGTGCTGCCCCTCGAGGCCCTGGGCCCTCCTGTCCAGGAGCTGGTGCCCGCTGGTCGGCGGCTTCCCGGACACCCCTCCCCGGCAGGTGGGCCTGGCCGTGGCTTTTCTTACCCTACTTACTGGGGGGCCAGGAGTGGAGACTGGCGTGTGGAGACTGTCTGAAGTGGTGTCCAGGTGGGGGCTGACTCTCCAGCCCGTGGACTCTCCAGGGCCCTCCAGGCGGCTCTCTCCTCTCTCCTCCTCCACTCGGGGTCTTGCTCTGCCCTTGTGGCTCGGCTTTCCCCTGGCAGTCAGCAGTTTGACTGGACGTGATCCCTCTATCCTCAGTGACTTGTCCCTACTAGGGCTTTGCTGAGGTCCCTGGGTCTGGGGAAGGTGCCAGTGGACCAGAATGGACATGTCTTGGACAGGCCTTCCTCTCCTGTGTTTCTGGCATTCGAGGTACACATATGCAGATCTCTCGGAACTGTGCCCGGGTCCCTGGGAATCTGTTCATTTTTAGGAATATTTGTGATTGCTAACTTCCACTGACCTGTTTTTAAGCTCACAGATATTTTGTTTTGATGGATTTAATCTGATGTTGACCTTGTCAGTCAAAAGAGTGGATATTCTTTAAATAACACTGGTGTTTACTTGGGAACGGCAGAGCTTCGCCCCAGGAAAGCATGTGCCCGAGTAAACTATGGGTGTGGTCAAGGAGGCTGGGGAGGGGAAGGGGTTTCCTGCTCTTTTACTTCTGTTTTTGAAACTGGATGCGTCTTCCAAAAGCCACTCTGCCACATCCTCAGTCTTTTTATTTTATTTGGGGGCAGGGTCTGGCTAGGCTGAGGCCGGCCTCAGACTTGTGATCTTTCTTCTCAGCCTCCTGAGCAGCTGGGATTACCGCTCTGTTAGTCGGCCTTTCATTGCTGCGGCCAAAACACCTGACAAGAGCAACTGAGAGGAGGAAACATTGATTTGGGGCTCACGGTTACAGAGGTCTCAGTTCATTGTTGGTCCACTCCGTTGCTCTGGGCCCAAAGTGAGGCCAAAGTGCCCATGGAAGAAAGCTGTGCCCCTCACGGTGGGGTCAAGGAGCAGAGAGAGAAGGGACCCCAAGGAAGAGCACCCTCCAGGCCACGCCCACAGTGACCCACCTCTCCAGCCGCCCCCCACCCCGTCGCCATCCAAACTGGGAGGAACAGAGTCCATCACAGCCCTCATAACCTAATCACCTCCCTCTGACTATTCCTGCCTCAACACAGGGTGTTGGGAGATGACTCATATTCAAACCATAACATCCTGACCCTGGCCCCAAAAGCCCGAGCCATTTCTCAGTGCAAATGCATTCAGTGCGTCTCCAAGAATCCCGTAGTCTTAGCAGTTCCCGTTGCCTCCAAATCCAAGTCCAAAGTCTCATCTGAGGCTGGGGCAAACTCTTGGCTGAGATCCCCAGTAAAGATCAAAAGCAAATTACATATCTCCAGTAAAAAAATGACGCAGAGTAAACTTTTCCATTCCAAAGGGAGGAATGAGGGCCCGCCGGGAAGAGGGGTGTGGCCAGAGAGACTGAAACCCAGCTGGGAAAACAGATCCTCAAGCTCCACATTTGGCGTCTGGGGCACATGTTGGTGAGATGTGGCCTCCAGGGGGCTGGGCAGCCTTGCCCCTTGGCCTTGCTGATTGCAGCCCATGTGGTCTCTTTATTCTGACTCCATCTGAGGCCAGTAGCTTTCCTTACAGACAGTTCAAGGTACCAGTGACTCACCCTCACCTGCCACAGGAGAACCCTGTCCCCCACCGAGTGGCAGAGGCAGTGCTACCACTGCCCCACCTGGCCCTGCCGGGAGTCAGAGCAGGTGCATGGTGAGAGGCAGGCCCCCGGCTGGGGTCTGACCAGGCGCTGAGCCCCAGTGCGGGGGCAGAATCCGGCTCAGCAGGAGCCTCCCCTCTGCACTTCTCCAGTCCCAACCCTCTCCTGATGTCTCTGCTGCCAGGGAGCCACCCTGGGGACCCCAGGTGGCCTGTCTGGAGCCCATGGTAGATAACAGGGACCTCTCCTTCAGAACCTCAGTGTGTGCCCCTGGCTATGCTGAGACCAGGACCCTTTGTGGCGAACAGCAGCGGTTGCTGTTTCGGGGTGGTGTGGTGGAGCCCCTTAGCCCCCGGTTTGACCTTTTTTTTTGATACTGGGGATTGAACCCAGGGGTGTGCAACCACTGAGCCACATCCCCAGCCCTTTTTGTTGTACTTGATTTAGAGACAGGGTCTCACCGAGTTGCTTAGGGCCTGGCTAAGTTGCTGAGGCTGGGTTTGAACTTGAGATCCTCCTGCCTCAGCCTCCTGCGCCACTGGGATTCCAGGCATTCGCCCGTGGACCTGGCCTCAGGTTGGATCTTGATGGACCCTTGCCCTGACCAGCCTCTGTCGCCTGCTGCATCAGGAGTCTAGTTCACAAGAGGGAAATGGGGGTCGAGCCAGGAGTTTATTCGACAGCTTCCCACAGACAGAAGGGTTCTTCCAACTATATGCCAGGACATTCAGAGCCGGCGTGAGTGACTCCTGGGCACTGGGCAGTTTTTGCCCAGCTTGGGTGAGGCTGGGAAAGAAGAAACAATTTAAGGACCATGTCCCATGTGCTTCTTCAAACCCCTCATTTTCAAGGCACCCTTGTGCCTTTACTAACAAAGGAAGCCAGACAAAGACCAGCGTTGGCTGAGGGAAGGGAGAGACCAGCAGGTGCACCCAGGGCAGGTCATGGGACTGCTCTGTGCTAACTGGGGGGACACAGGCCTTCCTGCAGGGTGGACAGGGCCATCCTAGAGAGTAGTCAAGGGCCATTGTGGGGGTGGACAGGGTCACCCTGGAGTGTGGATAGGGCCATGCTGGGGGTGGACAGGGTCACCCTGGAGTGTGGATAGGGCCATCGTGGGGGTGGACAGGGTCACCCTGGAGTGTGGATAGAGCCATCCTGGGGGTGGACAGGGTCATCCTGGAGTGTGGATAGGGCCATCCTTGACATGGACACAAGCTATCATTCTTTTCCCACGCCCACAGGAGGACCAACACCAAGAGTGACCCTCGTGTAGACAGTGGACACTGGTGCTCATGATGTGTCCACATAGCTTCACCAGTTGTGACAGAGGCATGCTCTGGTGGAGGACTTGGTAACAGGGGACTGCACATGTGGGCAGGGGGTGCACAGAAAATCTGCTCCTTCCTCTTAATTCTGCCTTGAAATCAAGACTGATTTGAAAGGGGGAAATCTTTAAAAAAAGAAGGCTGGGGTTGTAGCTCAGTGGTAAAGTGCCTGCTTTGCTCGCATGAGACCCTGGGTTCAATTCTCAGCACCACAGAGAAATAAATAAAAGTAAAGATATCGTGTCCATCTACAACTAATATATATATATATTAAAAAGAAGAAGAAGAAAGAAAAACTTGAAGAGTCAAACGAGGGAGGTGAGACAAGCAGCCACTGGGGCCCGACGCCGGGAGTGAGTTCGGACCCTCCTGCCCCTCCTGGGGGACCGTGGGCCAGTCCTCTCAGTGGGACCCTTGGCTCAGCAGGGTGGGAACCCCAGGAGAACCCTGGGCCTATCCCACCAGGCTCCCCAGGTCATGGGCAGGCGGAGGCAGAAATGGAGATGATAAGAACAGAGCGGGGGCGGGTGGTTTGTTTTTCTGGGGCAGCACCCAGTTCTGTTCTTGGGTCTCCAGGGCACACGAGCCACCTGCGGGATTCTCCTGAGGTGAGCCACAGCTCTTCAGTCTCGTCTTCTCTGACTCAGGGACATCAGCTCATCGGGGGACCCCTGGCAGACCCTGAGGTGCAGCACGCGAGGCACCTAGGGGTCCTCCCAGGGAGGAAGCATCTGGTTCTGTGGCGTTCCACCCTGCGCCTCAGGACATGTTCCTCTTCCCAACTAGCGCTCCACCCCAGTCCCTGGCCCTCGCACCCAGCACTCAACACTGCCCTCCAGAGATGACCACTCTATAGGGTTCACAAGTAGGATCATAGCCTTTGACCTGGCTCACAGCACACAGTGGGTCTGCACCGACCCCTGTGCTGCGGCCCGGGCAGGAGCTCATTCGGAAGCTGCGTCGCACTCCCTGGAGTTCAGCACTGAGGTGCGGGTCGCTCCCCCCTGGCTATTGCGATCAGGGGATGTACAGGAATCAGTTCCAGTTCTGCAGGAAACGAGGGGACTTACTGTCCTCTTTATAAGATACCTGGGGCAGGGCAGGGAGCAGGAGATCAGCGGCTGCCTCTGTGAGGTGCTCCTTCAACATCAGCACACGCAGGGCTCATTCTTCAGGACTGGCCACTCTCCTTCTCATTCCTGGGCTGGGAGGTGGCGTCTCACTGTGGTTTTGGTGTGCATTTCCCTTTGATTTGGAAGTGGGGCCCCTCTCTGGCCTCTTGTGGGCCAGATCCTGTGGAGAGGCGTCTCCTGCGTCTGGATCCCTCTTTGAGCTGGGCTGTGTGGTTTTCCTACTTCTGGGTCTTTGGCTTCTTTCCTGCCTGGGGCAGTGCCAGCCAGACGCTTCGGTTCCTCTCGTCATGGCCCTGAGATGAGGCAGCTCTGTGGGAGGTTCAGTCAACATTCCCAGGTCCACTAATCTGAATTCATCTTTTAAAATGACAAGATTTATTTTGCTCTTTAGCACGGGGTTAGAAACACTGGAGTCTGACCTCTGGCTGTGGAGTTCCCGGGAGTCCAGCCAGTCAGAACTCAGCAAGAGACCCCTGGACATGCCAAGTGCCTTGGAGGCCGAATGCCACCAAGGGCAAGGTTGTCTAAAGCTGCAGACACCAGGCAATGTTTGCTAGAAGGAATCAAGGACAAGTGACCCAAAGGGGCATTGGCCAAGCTGTCTTGGTAACAGACCCGCTAACTAAGGACCACAGTGCAGAAGAGAGCTGAGAGGTCACACAGCCCTGAGGTGGCAGGAAGATCAACCTGAGAGGCACGGGGCCCAGATCTCCATGGACGGAGCTCTCTGCACCTGAGAGGCAGAGCCTGTCAGAGAGGTACCGTGGGGCCTGCTGAAGTCTTCCTGCTGCTTCACAGCTGACCTGGACAGCTTCCCATCGGTTCTCCAGGAGACTGCCTGGCTCAAAGACTGCTCAGCCTGCAGAGAAACTTCCTTCCCTCTGCAGGCTGGCCCTCCTGCCTTGGGGACAGGAGCCTCAGGCTCCCTCCGCGCACACTCGGGTGGAGTAACCGCGTGTCTGAGCCTCATTTTCAACCCCTTTCATCTCCTGGCTCCTCTACTGCTTGCAGCAGCCTCTGGTGGGTCCCGAAGACCTCAAGCCTGTGGGGTGCTGGAGTTTGGGGAGCACAGCTTGCACATTGGAGGGCCCCCTGCCCACTGTTCTCTGGCTGCCCTGAGGGACCCAGGGCTCACTCTGTTTCTCTGTTGCAAACCAGAAGCAGATGTGAGATGCAGCAGGAGGGCCCGGCCTGGAGCTGAGTGTCCGCCTGTGAACACCGTGATCCCAGGGGTTGTCTGCCGGCCTGCACCTTCCTTAGGAGCTTCGTGGTTCCCTTGGACCAAAACTCACATTATTTTTCTAGAATGGCTGCTGAATGCCAAACAACAGAAAGAACGTGTAGAGTCGGTCCAATGATCTTGGTGTTTCTACTTGAAAGTCTCCCTGGGATGATTCCACAGAGGCTTCTGCAAACTCAAGTGGAAACCATAACCCAGTATTTCAACAAGGACTTTCTCCCGAATCCTCATCCCAATTCCAAGGGGGAGGAGGAACCTGAGAATGCAGATGTGGGGGTGAAAACAGAGGCCTGTCCTCGGGGGACAAGTGCCCTGTGGGCATGGAGAGGCCACTTAGCACCCCACACCAGCTCCTGAGTGGGCTGGGGCTGGTGGTGCTGGCCTGAGTCTCCAAGCCACAGCAGCCTCCGTCCACCCCTGCTCAAAGCCTCCCTGACCTCAGCAACACGGGGCCATCAAACCTCTGGTTCAGCATCGAGAGCCTCAGATGGTCTCCTGTGTGCCAGTAGGAGTGGGCGCCTTGTGTGGAGTGCTGGGAGGGCACCGGACAGCTTTCTCGGGGCTGCCCGGCCACAGAGCACTTTGGCGAGCGGGAGACACTAGGCAGTGTGCTGCAGGTGGCACAGGCGTAGCCAAGGTGGCAGCCAGAATCTGGACCACAAGGACACTGGGACCCAGCCTTGCCCTTCTTGCCCTCTGTCCCTGGGTCCTTCACAAGAAACCTGCCCCTTGCATTGTGGCCATGAGATCTTAATGTTCATCTGTACTCATGTCCCCATACAAGGTGACTGTGTCTCCCTGGGGCCACGATCTTGGAGGGGACAGGCAAAGACAGCCCCAGCCAGTGTAGAGAGGGTGCTGAAGGCCTGGTGGGGCTTCAGGGTGGCTTTCCTGATGGCTGCAGGGACCTTGTCTCCCCGACCCTGTGGCCTGGGCCACAGTCTGAGCCCCAGGAAAAGCTCTTGAGAGTTTTTGCAAGGAATCTCTGAGATCTGTGGCAGATCTGAAGCTGAATATAGACCGTTCGCCAAGACGCTTTCCAAGACCATCTCTCCAGAGTTTGTGGAGGCATTGAAAACACTCTGCACGGCCGACCACAGTGTTGGAGCTGAGTTCCGGGCTTCAGTGTAAACTTGGTTTTTCCAGTGAGGACATCAAGGCCAGGTTTGTGGCTAACTCGGGAGCATGTCCATCCTGTTAGGGCAGGGCTGCTGGCCCCCTGGCTGCCCTGGGTGTGGGCTAATTCCTGACCCAAAGTTCCCTGCGAGGGATCAGCGGCTGCCCAGGTCAAGCTGCTGGAAGGATCACACCAAGGAGAGCCTGAGCCTGCGGCGGGTCTTCCAGGAAAGGCCGCATGGTTCCCAGACGCATCCCACGTGCCTGACCTGGACCCAGCCCGTGATGATGCTCATCAGCACCCCCTGCCCACGACACTGGGAGAGACCAGATAGAGAGTCTCAAGACACCAAAGCCCGATAAATCCAGAAGGTAAGGGACACTGGCTGGGTTAGAGCCCGCCAGGCCCCACTAGGCCACAGGTCCTCATTTCCTGAGGGCCACCTGTTATGGTTTGGGTGTACAGTGTTCTCACGAGCAGTTTCTGTAGACACAGTCTGAGGCACAGTTAGATTCAACCAAACATACTTTATTTTGCTCATCACAATTCAGATAAGCATCCTGGTTCTAAGTCCCAACTGAGTCGACACCCAAGGGCCCCAGACACTCACTTTAACATGTCTGAAGTCCAGGTCGCTGGGACTCAGTCTGGGTCAGAGGGACCTGGTGCAGGGGTCAAACAGCAGTGGAGTCTCCGTCTCTCTGTCCAGGTCGCTGGGACTCAGTCTGGGTCAGAGGGACCTGGTGCAGGGACATCAAACAGCAGTGGAGGTCTCCGTCTCTCTGTCCAGGTCACTGGGACTCAGTCTGGGTCAGAGGGACCTGGTGCAGGGGTCAAACAGCAGTGGAGTCTCCGTCTCTCTGTCCAGGTCGCTGGGACTCAGTCTGGGTCAGAGGGACCTGGTGCAGGGGCATCAAACAGCAGTGGAGGTCTCTGTCTCTCTGTCGAGGTCGCTGGGACTCAGTCTGGGTCAGAGGGACCTGGTGCAGGGGTCAAACAGCAGTGGAGTCTCCGTCTCTCTGTCCAGGTCGCTGGGACTCAGTCTGGGTCAGAGGGACCTGGTGCAGGGGCATCAAACAGCAGTGGAGTCTCCGTCTCTCTGTCCAGGTCACTGGGACTCAGTCTGGGTCAGAGGGACCTGGTGCAGGGGTCAAACAGCAGTGGAGTCTCCGTCTCTCTGTCCAGGTCGCTGGGACTCAGTCTGGGTCAGAGGGACCTGGTGCAGGGGCATCAAACAGCAGTGGAGGTCTCTGTCTCTCTGTCGAGGTCGCTGGGACTCAGTCTGGGTCAGAGGGACCTGGTGCAGGGGCATCAAACAGCAGTGGAGTCTCCGTCTCTCTGTCCAGGTCACTGGGACTCAGTCTGGGTCAGAGGGACCTGGTGCAGGGGTCAAACAGCAGTGGAGTCTCCGTCTCTCTGTCCAGGTCGCTGGGACTCAGTCTGGGTCAGAGGGACCTGGTGCAGGGGCATCAAACAGCAGTGGAGTCTCCGTCTCTCTGTCCAGGTCGCTGGGACTCAATCTGGGTCAGAGGGACCTGGTGCAGGGGGTCAAACAGCAGTGGAGGTCTCCGTCTCTCTGTCCAGGTCGCTGGGACTCAATCTGGGTCAGAGGGACCTGGTGCAGGGGTCAAACAGCAGTGGAGTCTCCGTCTCTCTGTCCAGGTCGCTGGGACTCAATCTGGGTCAGAGGGACCTGGTGCAGGGGTCAAACAGCAGTGGAGTCTCCGTCTCTCTGTCCAGGTCGCTGGAACTCAATCTGGGTCAGAGGGACCTGGTGCAGGGGTCAAACAGCAGTGGAGGTCTCTGTCTCTCTGTCCAGGTCGCTGGGACTCAATTTGGGTCAGAGGGACCTGGTGCAGGGGTCAAACAGCAGTGGAGGTCTCTGTCTCTCTGTCCAGGTCGCTGGGACTCAATCTGGGTCAGAGGGACCTGGTGCAGGGGTCAAACAGCAGTGGAGTCTCCGTCTCTCTGTCCAGGTCACTGGGACTCAGTCTGGGTCAGAGGGACCTGGTGCAGGGGTCAAACAGCAGTGGAGTCTCTGTCTCTCTGTCCAGGTCGCTGGGACTCAGTCTGGGTCAGAGGGACCTGGTGCAGGGGTCAAACAGCAGTGGAGTCTCCGTCTCTCTGTCCAGGTCGCTGGGACTCAGTCTGGGTCAGAGGGACCTGGTGCAGGGGTCAAACAGCAGTGGAGGTCTCTGTTTCTCTGTCCAGGTCGCTGGGACTCAGTCTGGGTCAGAGGGACCTGGTGCAGGGGTCAAACAGCAGTGGAGGTCTCTGTCTCTCTGTCCAGGTCGCTGGGACTCAATCTGGGTCAGAGGGACCTGGTGCAGGGGTCAAACAGCAGTGGAGTCTCCGTCTCTCTGTCCAGGTCACTGGGACTCAGTCTGGGTCAGAGGGACCTGGTGCAGGGGTCAAACAGCAGTGGAGTCTCTGTCTCTCTGTCCAGGTCGCTGGGACTCAGTCTGGGTCAGAGGGACCTGGTGCAGGGGTCAAACAGCAGTGGAGTCTCCGTCTCTCTGTCCAGGTCGCTGGGACTCAGTCTGGGTCAGAGGGACCTGGTGCAGGGGTCAAACAGCAGTGGAGGTCTCTGTTTCTCTGTCCAGGTCGCTGGGACTCAGTCTGGGTCAGAGGGACCTGGTGCAGGGGTCAAACAGCAGTGGAGTCTCTGTCTCTCTGTCCAGGTCGCTGGGACTCAGTCTGGGTCAGAGGGACCTGGTGCAGGGGTCAAACAGCAGTGGAGTCTCCGTCTCTCTGTCCAGGTCACTGGGACTCAGTCTGGGTCAGAGGGACCTGGTGCAGGGGTCAAACAGCAGTGGAGTCTCTGTCTCTCTGTCCAGGTCGCTGGGACTCAGTCTGGGTCAGAGGGACCTGGTGCAGGGGTCAAACAGCAGTGGAGTCTCCGTCTCTCTGTCCAGGTCGCTGGGACTCAGTCTGGGTCAGAGGGACCTGGTGCAGGGGTCAAACAGCAGTGGAGTCTCCGTCTCTCTGTCCAGGTCCTCTTAGTCCCACCGGCCCCCCAAATTCTGGCTTTTAAGTCCTAGCTTTATGGTGTTTGCAGCTGATAATTGGGTGAGGCCTGGGGTGTAGACTCTTGCATCACTAACTTAAGTCTGTCTGGGTTCTGCAGTCCCCATTGTGTGCAGTCGTCCACTGTTTAACCCACACACGTTCACTAATTAACCTACTCGACAGTCTCTAGCATTTCTGTACTCATGTAGTGTTCCCCGGAAGCTCATGGGAGAGAGCGTGAGCGGGACCACAGGGAAGACCACTGGGTTAGGAAAGCCTTAACGGGGTCAGGGAATCCACCCCTGACGGGACCAGCTGAGTGGTGACTCAGGCAGGGGTGTGGGAACCAGGGCGTGGCTTTGGGTCTAAGTTTGTATCTGGCCAGTGGAGTCTCTCTCTGCTTTCTGATCTCCCTGCGAACCACCTCCCTTTGCCTCACTCTTCCGCCATGATGTCCTGCCTCCCCTCGAGCCCCGAGGAACGGAGCCTGCTGTCTATGGGCTGAAACCTCAGAAATCGTGAGCCCCGGGTAAGCTTTCCTCCTCTACAGTTGTTCAGGTTGGGTCCTTTAGCCACAGCAGTGAGAAAGCCGACCAGAGCAGCACCTGTGCCCACTGGGGCACTGAGGGGACTCAGGTGGGTCTGCATCTCCAGTGGGAGAGCTGGCCTCAGCCACAGCATGTCCCTGGCCCTGAGCTGCTCCAGGACCTGATCTACCCTAGCCCCCTCAGAGCACACGGGATGCTGACCCACCGCAGGGGCAGAGGCCAGACCACCCCAGGGAAGGAGGAGTTAGCTGAAATGGGGCTCTATCAGCCTCCCCTGGGTGTGGGAGCGAAAAATCCCTTTAGCAGTGGCCAAGGATGGCATAGGCTCACTGGGCAGGATGACCAGTAGAGGAGGGGGCTCACTGGGCAGGGGCAGCAGGGGGAGGGGCTCACTGGGCAGGGGCAGCAGGGGGAGGGGCTCACTGGGCAGGGGCAGCAGGGGGAGGGGCTCATTCCTGCTAGGGCTGGAGCAGGAGAGGGCAGAGCACCCCGAACCACAACCTCTGTGGGGCATTCTCAGATGGAGACAAAGCCAGGAGTAGAGGCCGGCCTCCAAGGAAGGTGAAGGGTGGCGCCTCCATGTCCTGTCTGTTGGTGAGCATGGGATCTGAGGAACGCCTGGTGGCCAGTTCAGAGATACTCAACTTTTACTTTCTAGCAAAGTGAATGCAGTAAGAATTTAACAAAAGTGGGGGCAGCTCTTGGTGCTGGAACTAGCAACAAAGTTGCCAAAACCCACCCTGTCGGCGGGTCCCTGCTCCTCCCCAGGGCTCTCCCAGCATAGAAGGTCCGCACTTGGCACCCTGGGAGCCTTGGCACTCTGGTGCAGTGCTGAGCTCCAGCAGATTTCCGCCTGTGTGGCTGGTGATGCACCCCCCTGATTCCTTACTGCATTGGCACGACTGGACCAAGCTGTTGAGGGCGCCACCCTGCCGAGACACGGTAGAGGTAGATGCGGGAGAGTAGCCCGTGTAGGTGCTCAACTGGGCAGAGCAGAAAGGAGAGGGAAGCCGGGGGGACCCCAAGCTTCCTGGTGCAGAGGCGAGGCTTCGAGGCACAGGGCTCTCCAATCCTGGAGCAGGCAGGCGAGGCAGGGTCACGCCCCGGGAAGACAGGCTTTGCCTCCCTCCCCTGTCTGTGGACTTGCACCCTCAGCCCTGGCCTGCAGGCAGACGGACCCTTGCGGTGGCTGACAGGCGTGGCCAGGAGCCAGCAGCCCTGGCCCACTGGAGGCTCACTCTGGCTTCCCCAGGCAGGGACCCTGTTGGCTCTGAAATTCAGCTGGAAACTGTCCCAGTGTGGATCAGAGTGAAGATGTGCACAGTGGCCTTGGAGACAGAGTGTCCCTGGTGGAGATGACCATGACCCAAGAAGACTGGCTGTCAGAAAGGCAGGGTGGAGGCTCCTGGCAGCTAAAGCCCAGAGAGGAAGGAGGCCCAGAGCCAGGCCCTGCCCATGAGGAGAAGCTGCATCCACCTGCCTGGGCCCTGCCTCCCGGATCCCCCAGGCCCCTTGTGAGGATCAACAGGCTGTGTGGCCCGTTACGCCAGGCATCAGAGGACCCTAGGCTCAGCGTCCCCAGTCCTGGTCCCCACCTGGCTCCCCGCTGCCGTCTGAGATTGGCCTGGCTCACCCCTGACTTCCATCTGGAGACCTCAGGAGCCCGTGAGAAGCTCCTGCCCTTCCAGGTGGGCCCCGCCCACACTCTCCCCAGGGGTGCTTGGACAGTTCCTTCCAGGCAGGGCGTGGTGCCAGTTCTGACTCGCCCAGTGTGCGCTGCCCTGTCCTGGGCTCCTGTTAGTGGCACCCACAGTGCCTTGGAAATGTGCAAAACTCAGACCCCTGTCTCAGAGTCCACCAGCGACTGCCTGCCATGCCCCTGGCTCTGAGCCCAGTGTTGTCCTTCCTGGACCATCTGAAGGTATGTTTCTCCACATTTCTCTTAAGTTCTCACAAAAAATTTAAGCCTTGAAGCTTGGTGTCATGGAACAAGTCCCCTGGGGAGGTCAGAACTGTCAGGATCGCTCATCTGTTGCCCTGAAATGCGTTCAAAACACACGCAGGAGAAGAAAAGTCCTCTTTGACCTAGAATCTCAGCCCAGTTAAGCTGGCTGGCATTTCGGATGGCCAGTCAGGCGTGAGAAGCCTGCATCCCACAAGGTCCCTGCTGTCTGGTGATCTGCGGTGTTTGTGGGTCCCTGTCCACGTGTCTTCTGCAGCACCACGTGCCGGAAGGGTCTCAGCTCGCTGCCTGCCCCCAGGGGTCTGGCATCTACTTCACACATGACTGGAAGAAAAAGAAGGCTGACCACACAGCCAGGCGCGCAGCCCTGGGACGACACCTGCTGTGAGCCGCTTGGCTCTCCAGGCGCCCACCGCAGCCTGGCCTGGGGCAGTCCCCCCACATGGCTGGCACGGAGTCTGTGAGAACAGAGCCCTGGCTTTCCCACACGATGCTGGGGCGCCAGGACCCCAAGCCCACCCGCCGCCCCTTCTCAGTCTGCAGACCTCTGGTGGTCGGGTTCTATCTCCAGGCCGCTGTGGGGCCGCTCAGCAGTCCTCCATGGTAGTCAGGCCCTCCTCCCTGCCCGGCCACTCGCAAGTCACTTTTCCAAACAGGCTCTCGGGCCGTCAGCCCTGGCCGTTTCCTCAGAGGTCTCCCTCCGATTCCTGCTTGCTCTGCGCTTTTGAAGGTGGTGCCCATCTTTCCCTCACAGGATGCGCACCTTCCTGGGACAGGAGTGTGGGGAGCTCCCTCTGGAAACTGCTGGGAATCAGGGGTCAGTCTCCCTGTATGTCCCAACCCGAGGCCCTTCACTGCAGCAGGTCAGCCCCAGGGTTTCACTTTGGAAGGAAGAAGGCCCGTGGTCCTGGCCTGGTTGATGCCCACAGCTGTGAGCTGAATGTGGGATTGCGACTGTGGCTTCCAAAGCAGCCTGTGGGAACCGTCACCAAACGCAGCTACTTTTGATAATTTAGTGCCTTGCAAAGGTAGCATTGGGTTATCAGGGAGTGGGTGTCTATTTTTTATATATGCAAATGGTCAGGTCACACCGGGGCCTGAGGACGAGTTGAGATAGGCTCCCAGAAGCTTCATGGTGCTCGATGACACAGGGCGCCTCTGGGAAGGCGTCCTCAGACCCAGCCTCACAGGCCAGAGAGGGCGCAGAGCAACAAGTGTCGCCCTGGCATCTCCTCCCTCAGCTGGCCTGCCTTTACCCCTCCCCTCCCCTCCCCCTCCCCCTCCCCCTCCCCTCCCCATGGCCTTCTCGCGTGAGGCACACACCTGGAGGCACACTGCTTATGGGCCAGGAACTGAAAGCAGGCTGGGCTGGGCCTGCAGGCAGAGCAGCACCCGAGACAGCGGACACTAAGGGCAGAGCCTTGTTAGGAGGACCCCCAGAATGCAGGCCAAGATGTCCTGTGATGACTGGCCTTTCTGCAAAGCCTGGTATTTGCACACCTGGGGCCCACATGCCCCTGCGGCCAGTGCTCCGCAGACCTCATGGCTCCACCTCCCCGTGGTGAGGCGGGGGCCTGTCTCAGCCCCTTGTCTAACTGGTAAGGCGAGATTGCAATACTTCACTGAGTCGATTTTAAAGGAGGAGACGGAAACTCAGTTCACCAGCTGGTGGTCTGGATCCACCAGCTGGCAGGCCCAGGGGTAGGCTGCAAGTCTATACCCCTCGACCCCCTCCTAGGGTTTGAGTACACCTTTTATAGTGCAAAACCATATTAAAGCATAAGTGGCTGTTGCTATGATTCAAAACCATGAACAATGTCGTGAGATCTGAAACCATAAGCAGAAAAGAGAGTGGGCCATAACATCTCAGGGCAAAATGGAGCCCATCCAGCCTTGCCTATTACACAACTACGGTGAGAGTGGCATTGGGTCTGGGCCTCAGGGTCCTGAGGAGCAAGGAGGGGTGAGAGTGGATGACCATTTTCCTGTGGCTCCTCAGGGTGTGGGCAGGTGTACCCTGGTACTGGCCGGGTCCCCTGCAGACACCTCCAGGCGTCAAGGAGCACTTGCTGAGAACCCCCGCTGAGCTCCTGCCGAGGACAAACTGCCCTCTGTCTGCCCCTGCGCCTGGTCAGGCAGCCGCACAGGGGCCTCCTCTTTCCTAGAGTTCTGGTCCATCTTTGAAATTAGGGACTGCATCTCAATGCCGGCAGGGACCGAGGGTCGTGGGAGGGGTCCTGGGGACACCAGCTCCTGGAGACGGGGTATGGACACAGCCACACGGGGCTTGCCACTTGCGTGTGTGTCCCCTAGGCCAGTCCCAGCCTTGGTAAGGAGGTGTCCTCCCCAGGCTTCTCTCGTCCCGAGGGTTTGAGCCGGCCAGCCCTCCATGGTCTGCATGTCTGTCTGGGTCTGAGACGGGCTGAAGTGGGCTGGAGGTCGGCGTGGACCATCAGGAGAGGCAAGGCCGGGGAGGAGGCAGGCACGCTCAGACTTGCCCGGGGTCCTTGTGCTTTGTTTGTGCTGGCCAGGATGGTGGGGTCTGGGCCCACGCCCGGCTGTCCTCCAGGACTCAAGGGGCAGCTGGCTTCCCCGGGCTGGGTTTTACCGGGTGGGGGGAGTCCTGAGTCGGCTGTGGCTGCAGACATGTGCAGACACTCTTCTTCGATGCCGTGGGTCTCTGCTGGGCCTGCACTGGCTCCCTTCCTCAGGAGTGGACGGCCTTCCCCAACCTTCTCCCCAGCAGCAGCTCGGGGGGTGCTGGCCCTCACCCCCACCAGGGCAGTGTGCCCGCCCAGACCTATTCTTGCCCAGGAGTGAAACCAGGCCTTCCCAGCCCTGCTCTGGCAGGGCTTCCCCGTGAACAAGGTGGCGACTGCCCTGGGCTGGAAGGCAGGCCCGGGGCTGGCCGTGGGGCCATGTCCCCTGAGAACTTCAGGACAGATCTGTGCAGTGGCCGCCCAGAGCCTTTGTCATCTGTGTTCTGATTGCTTTGCTGTGTTTCTGAAAAGCTCTTTGATTTAGAAACGATGACTGAAAAAGGACCAGAACTCTAGGAAAGAGGAGGCCCCTGTGCGGCTGCCTGACGGGGCGAAGGGGCAGACAGGAGGACGTGCTGCTGCCGTGGCCCCAGGAGCCCCTGCTTTCCCTCCACACCAGGGGGCACCAGGGGGTGCAGCACAGGGCCTGGGGTGCCGCTCAGCCGGGCTGCGGTGGCCCAGTGTGAACACAGCAGGGTGCTTGGGAAGGGCCGAGGCCACTGGGTGCCAGCAGCACTCGGGGCCCAGCCCTGCTGGGGGGGCAGGACGAGTGTGGGACCCTGAATGAGGGGGGTCCAACCCCTCCTGGCCCTGGCTCCTGTGGAACAAGAGCTGGAGCACCAGGAGGGACCTGGGAGAGCTGCCTGACCCTGGGGGCTCCAAGAAATGGCCACCTGCTGTGAGCCTGGGAGCTGCAGCCCTGACTGTCCCCTGAGGTGGCAGGGAGCCCACAGGGCGCGAGACCCTGCCCTCATGACCTGTCCTGGCCATGCCGCCTCGCGGCTCCCACTCCCTGACCTCCAGGTTCTCTGCTGCCGTGCCAAGGCGCTCTCTGCAGAGAGGTGGGCAGCTCCTGGTGTGCCGGGCTCCCTAGTGGGCTCCTGCCAGGTTTCTATCACCAGGATGGATGGCCCGCCAAGAGGCCCTGTGCTATTGGGCCGACCAGGCCAGGATCCAGGTGAGACGGCAGCAGAAGCCCAGAGGCAGTGTCATGTTAGGTCTGACATGTCCAGTCCAGCCCTGGAGATGTCGCCGGGCCCATTGGGAGGCAGTGCCCACAGCGTCCACGCATGAGGTGCTGGGCTCAGGCCCAGCATGCAGGGTGAGCACCCCAGGCCTAGGGAGGCCGAATGGGGCTGGACACATGGAGATGGCTGGCCAAGTCCAAGCCCCAGGGAAGGAACAGGGCCAAAGTGACCACCACTGTTCTGACAGACTCCTCATGGACACGCTGGCCACCCTGGCTTCCTGGCCTCTGGCCTTCCCTGAGACCTGCAGGGCTGTGCCCAGCTGAAGTGCCCTGGCCTCTGGCCTGGAGGCCTGTGAGCACACACGGGAGCCCAGCCAGCCGGGCTCAGACCAAGGCCTGCAGGTGAATGGCAGGTGCGTGGCGCCACCTGGACCGGTGCTCCGGGCTGAGGGACCCAGCTTCATCCTCCCGCTGGATAGCATCCTGCAGCCTCTCCTGGGCAGGGTGGCCTTCTGCCCTGACAGCGAAGCTCTGCCGCCCCAGCACATGCTTGGCCACCCTGAGAGCGTGCTGTGCTGCAGCTGACCGAGTGCTGGGCATAAGACTGGAGAGAGAATGTGGGGAGGGCGAACCAGGTGTGGAGGGCACAGGGGTCAGCAGGGCCAGGTCGGGCAGAGAGAGTCCGTGTGAAGGGGACGAGGAGAGGTGGGCCAGGTGGAGCAGACCCTTCCCAGGAGAGATGTCAAGACCCAGCACCTCACCATAGGGTGGGTAGAGGCTGCTTGGGTGGAGGAGGCCACGTTGGTCCTGCCCAGGCCGGGCACCAACAGCACGTGACCTGGGAAGCTCCGCCTCCCGCCAGGCTGGCCAGGAACTAGAGAAGCCAACTGCCTTGGGACCAGATCTCACACTGAAGGGCTGACAGTGAATCCGTCTCCCCTGAGGCAGGAGGAAAGGTGCCTCCTTCCCGCTCCCACCTACGGAGCCGGCCCTGCACACTCCGGACTCGCTGGGCCTCCTGGCTCCAGGTGCCAGAGGAGCCAGAGACTGCCCGGGAGAGCTTCCTGACTCCAGGCTCCTCCTCGGTCCCTCGAGGCGCCCAGGCCTGTCCTGTGTGCCCTCTGCCACAGGCCGACTGCTCCGTCTGGCCTCTGCTCCGTTGAGGGCCTTCCCCGGGAGCTCCACCACTGTCCAGTGGGTGCACATCCTCTGAGGCTTGGTTTGCGGAGCGGAAGCTCCAGTGGGAGGTTGGGAGTAGCACAAGGACGCACCCAGAGAGGACACAGCACAGAAAGCTCAGAAGAATCGTCTTGGTTCTCACGTCAGAAAAACGGGGAGGATGGAAAAAGAACGGAAAAATGGGTGTTTGTGTGGGCTTCCTGACGAGGCCTGGTGAGCGTCCAGTGGGAGGACATGTCTGGGCTGACTGGGCCGCCTGTGCGTGGGAAGGTGCCGGGCGTCTGCGCCTTCCCAGGTGGGGGCCGCTGGAGGAGGCACGGGGAGCCAGCGGGGGCCAGGAGAGCCAGGGCTGGGCAGGGAGCAGCGGTCCTGAGGCTGGTCCACACCGCAGCCGGCCGCCAGGCGCAGCCTCTGGGGCCCTGGAGACAGGGGGTCTGTGTTCCCAGGCCGTGGAGGACTGGCTGGGCAGGCCGGCCCTGCTGCCCCAGGAGGTCGCCTGCGGGTCGGGTTGGCCTTGGTCTTCTGCTGCTGTTCCTGGCTGCCTGTTTCTGGTTCTGTACAGGCTTTGGATCCCAAGAGGGCCGGCCGCGGTGCACAGCGCAGCCCCCTGTCACCAGCTCCACAGGCTTTGCAGCTGCCCTGAGAGCCCAGAAATGCCACCGGAACGAGGAACCCCCGTGGCGTGCGAGCTGCTTGGTCCCCACCCCGTACCTCGGTGGAGAAGGTCCGTTGCACTTGGCCTGTGAGCGAGCAGAGGCCCTGGGCAGAGCGGGGTCCCGCCTCCTCTGGGCGCACCAGGGCGGGTTAGTGGGCGGCGATGGTTAGGGTGGGCCAAGGCACCTGGCCTCCACGCACCGGCCTCTGTGGTGGGCACGGTCCTCTCACCCGCTGTGCGCCTCCTACAGCAGGGGTGTCGGGCTGTGGGAGGCATGGGGGTGGGGGTGTGGGGGTGTCGGGGGCAGGTTCCCTGACCTCTCTGGGCCCTGCTGAGCGAGGGCCTCCGTGTGCTGCCTGGAGAGCAGGTTGCCCTCCTTTCTGGCGTCTCTACTGTCATCAGAGGCCTCCGTGCGCAAGGTACTATGTGCCACAGAGGGTGTGCAGAGTGGGGCAGGTGGCGCCTGTCCCTCAGGAGTGCTCAGCCGCCTGGGACGTGGGGTTGTGCCTGTGGTGGCTGAGAATAGTCATCAGCCACCTGGTCTGCATGCATCTGCTCTGCAGGACGGCAGAGGCCTCCAGTGTCCAGGCTCCCAGGAGGCTCCTAGGAAGCCTGACCACAGGGCCTGGGGTGCCCGGGCCTGGCCCTGGGAAAGACAGAGGAGGACTGAGGCCTGGTGCTGGTGCTGGCTTTACTTCACGCAAGGTCTGTCCTTGTCAGATGGAGGACCTGTGGCTGCAACGAAGCTCACACCAGCTCAGAGCCCGGGGGACAGGTCTGTCTGGAGCTGGCAGAGGACACGGTGTCGGCAGGGCCCGGCCCTGCCTGCTCCTGGCCAGGAGTTTCAGGAGAGGAACCCTCCTTGCCTCCTGATATTCAAGGCCTTGACTGCAGCGTGGGGCCCGTGCGCGGCACAGCCAGTGTCCACTCTGACCTCACAGCCGTCTGGCTCTGTACAACACGAACCCCAGTCGGCACCCACACAGAGGCGTGCACTCAGCTGGACGGAGGCGGGTGCCGTGCTGCGGGGGGGAGGCTGTGCCCTGGCCCTGCTCCTAGATCCTGTGCCATCGGGGAGCACATTGCCCTTGTGCTAAGTGGGGGATGGCTGGGGACAAGGGGCCTGGGAACAACAGCCCCCTCTCAGGGCCACCTTTTGGCTTCTGGGTCACATGTCTGTTTCCACTCTGGTAGGTGAGGTTTTCCCGTGGCAAGAGGTTCCGACATTTTACATTTGCGTGGAATGGTGTGTGTAGTCGCGGTGCATGGTGTGATGTTTGGGCACGTGTGTAAGGATCAGACAGGTGACTGTCATCTCTGTCGCTGTAGACAAGTGTCGTCAGCCATGGTCACCCACCTGTGCCGTGGACTAGGAGTGCCCACTGGCTGTCCTCTCTCCTGTCCCAAGTGCCTTACAAGCAGCTCATCACAGACCCCAGTATCTCTTCTAGAGCAAAGGTGTCCCCTCTGTTAGGGACAACCTCGTGTCCTTAGGAGTCTAGTTCTTGGTTCTTGATACTTGGTCAGAATTTTGGGACAAAGATTTTCATAAATAATTTTTTTTAATATTCATTTTTAGTTGGACACAATACCTTCATTTTGTTTATTTATCTTTATGTGGTGCTGAGAATCGAACCCAGAGCCTCACAGGTGCTAGGCGAGCGCTCTACCGCTGAGCCCCAGCCCCAGCCCCCATAAGTGATTTTTTAAAGGGGAAATTTATTTTTGTTTGTTCGTTTGCTTGTTTGGGGTACTGGGATCTATTTTCCATTGGGAGGCAGGGTTTCTCTAAGTTGCCCGCCCCGCCCCACGTGGGTGAGAGTCTCGGTCCAGGCCCTGCCATGTTCTGCCAGGGCTGCCATGGCCCCAGGGGCACGCTTGACCCCAGGATCTCCCCCAGTTCCGTTCTGTGTGCTCACAGTGAAACGCCGGCCCCTATCCATATGGGAGCTGCTGGGGTGGAAGCATCTCCCTGGGACCCTGTCAGACAAGGCCTCCTGTGGAGAAAAGGCCGACATGGCCCTGTGGTCACTGGGTCTGAGTGGACACGTGTTCTGTCTTAATCAGGCTTTTCCTGCTGCATTCTGCCTCCAAAACGTGGAACACAGACTTGGGGAAGTCCAGCCGGGGTTGGCAGGGCAGAGCAAGGACGAGTGAGCACCAGGTCCTGTCATGAGCTCAAAACGGAGCACGGGCCCCTGTGCAGGACATGGACCCTGCAGCCTGATTTTCCCACCTATAAGGCCAGTCCAGGCACTCACCCTGAGGTCCTGGTTGCTCCAGAGCCATCGTTCCCAAGAACCGTGATGCGAGGCCAGCTGTGGTCCGCGTGCGCCACGCTGGGAGGCTGGATCTGTATGTGGAAGGGCCAGGCCAGTTGCATCAGGCGGACTCCCAGCTGGGATCGCGAAGGTGTTCCTGCAGGTGCTGGTGCCTCCTGCCAGCTAGTTTAATAAGTAGGTCTTCTTGAGGCACATGGGGGCCTTATCCAGGTGGCACAAAGATCCAAAGAGCAAAGAGGAAGAAATGCCTCTGCAGTCTGCAGCCCAGGGGCCCCGACTGTGGCCTGGCGTAGGCACCAGCCTTGCCCGCTGAGTGCATGGGCAGCTCCTCAAACTCGGCCTGAGGTCCTTCCTGACCCTTACCCTGTGTGCACCCGCCCGCCTGGGCTGCCTCTCTCCACCTCTGCTCCCTGCAGGAGGTGGTGACTGTTACACACCACTGTGAAGATGAAGGAAGGGGGTGTTCTACACAGAGCCCTAAGTGGGAAGTCTGACTTGAGCTCTGTGGGCAGCCTGGAGGGTGACCCAGGCCTCCTGCTTTGCCTTTGCTGCCAGGAGCCAGCCCGGCCCTGCACCTCTGCCCTGACACAGGGCCTCGGGGGCTGTGCTGCCTGGGGAGCCTGGAAGCTGGGCCACGCGCCTGGGCCCCTCTCCAGGCCTTCCAGAGCAAGCCTTGGACACCAGTGTCCGCAGACCTGCCTGTGAGTGGACTCCTGGTCTGCAGAAGCCAGCTGTCTCCTGGCCCTGACCCATGTGCCTCTGGAGACCAGGGCTGGTGCCACAAAGCTCTGACATCTACTTTATGACATGGATTGTTCCAGAAAATGTTCTGCAGTCTGCCGAGTCATTGCCCAGCCACAAAGCAGGGTTTGAATCCTGCTTTAGCAACTTATTCTATAAATAATTTGTTTGATAAAAAATGACATAATCCTCAGGACAGGACGTACTAATCCAAAAATCAACACCACAAAATTCTAGGAAAGCATTAAAATGATATTTGAACAGAACAGAAGCTATTGCCCAGAACTCGGCCCTCCCACCTGGCAGAGCTCCGGTTCCCGTGGGCTCATCTGTCCCCCCACCCGCTGCAGGAGCTTCCAGTGCTCCTGCCCTCCCTGTGCAGATGTGTCTGGGTGTCAAGAGGCTGGCGCTGTCTGCTGCGGGTGTCAAACACATGTGGGTGGGAGGGACGCCTCCTGAGAGCCCCCGGAGGGCCGGAGGCCGACTGTCTCTACGCAGGAGGGAGGATGTGAATAGGGTGAGGGACTCCCAGAGACTGCCCTGGCCTGGACCCTGGATGGGGCCCGCACTGTCCAGGCGGGAGGTGGCTGGCTGGCTCTGCTTGGTCCGCCTTCAAGCCCTTGGGCTGCCCAGATTCTTCTGTGGTCCTGCTTCGCCCAGCAGAGGCCAATCCCTTCCCACACTCGGCTCTTGGAAGGTGGGTTTCCTGCTATGATCCAGTGATGTCACCGTGGGTCAGCTGAATCTCGGGCGAGGGGCCATCCACTGGGCTTGGGCTGCGAGCCCAATAATGACAGTGAAGCTCCGAACTAGGGGCTTTCAGACGGCAGGACCTGAGCAGGCCTCTCCATGGTCCGAGCAGCTGTCCCTTGAAGTTCTGCTTGGGGGCCATGTTCGTCTGGAGCCTCCCACCAAGCCAGCCATGGCCCCCAGGGCACAGGTGCCCTGCCGGGCGGGTCACTGTCCCTGCGGGCAGCAGGGCTGGGCCAGGACTCCGACAACACTGGCTCTGTGGTCCTGGTCCTCTGTGGTCCTGGTCCTCTGTGGTCCTGGTCCTCTGTGGTTCTGGTCCTCTGTGGTCCTGGTCCTCTGTGGTCCTGGTCCTCTGTGGTCCTGGTCCTCTGTGGTCCTGGTCCTCTGTGGTCCTGGTCCCAGTGCCCTCTTCCTGGTGTGTTCTGCTGGTTTGGAGATGGACTCAAAGGCTGGGTCCTTGCTCCTTCTGTTTGGAAAGCAGGTGCCTGAGAAGCTGGAATTCATATTTCTCCGACAGAAAGCAATCACCCTGCGGCTTAGGTGGAAGACGTCCTCCTGCCCACCTGGTTGGTGAGGGGTGGCTGTGGCCAGTGTGGCAGGGTCGGCGGCTGCTGCAGTGTCTGGGCCTAACTGCTGGCTTCGTGAAGCTCCCGATGGCCTCCAAGAGCACAGCACTGGGGCCTCCCTCGGGGGAGGGCAAGGGTGCAGGGCTGGGCAGGGAGGCTGACCCACCTGCCCGCAGGTGCAGGAGGTGCGGAGGGCGCCTGCCTGGAACAGTCTCTCAGCTCCCCAGCTGCCCCGCACAGTCCAAGGCCATGGGCATCACCCCCTGGGGCCCGGCTCAGGGCTGGCTGTGTTGCAGTGTGACCGTGCGTGTGGCAAGGATATCCCTGGGTGGACGGGCAGTGGTGGGCGCCAGGCAGGGCCTCCCGGGGCAGGTGCCAGCTCCCACACAGGCACCCCCATGCAGCAGCATCCTGGAGTGGCCTAGTCCCCAGGAGAGATGCAACTGCTGGAGCCGCTGGGTGAGAGCAGAGACCAGGAAGCCAGCGTCCGACCCTCAGTGGGAAGCAGGAGGCCACAGAGCAGGGACCGGCTCCAGGAGCTCCTGGGGCTGCCGCACGGCTGGCACCCACCCACGTGGATTCCATCTGGCTCTGCACAGCTCTCCGGCCCCGGACACCTGGGGCCAGGCTGCATCCGGGGGTGTGCACCAGGACTCCGCCAGGGGATGGAGAGTGCGGCCGTCTCAGGTCCCTGAGACACAGAGATGACAATAAAAGGGACTTCCTGCCTCACTCCTCTTCAGGCCCTCGAGTGTGTGGCGGTCCTCCCTTGGCTCACCCTGACTTCCCGCTGCGCTTGCACCCTCCCACTTAGCCCTGCACCCCTCCTGGGCCGGGCTGCCAGCTGACTGTGCAGAGGGTGGACATGCTGAGCCTGGCCCTGGACCCGGTCAGACTCGGGCTGCAGGAGCCAGAGCTGGGCTCCTGTCAGGCTGCCCGAGGGAACCCAGGACCTGGGAAGCTGCAGAGAGGAGTGGGCGCCCCAGACATGCACCTGGCCAGGCAGCGTCCTTGGGGCTTCCCTGGTGCTGTGGTCCTAAGGTGCCCGTGAGCTCCGTGTGGGAAACATGTACCTGGACTCACAAATAGCCGGTTGGGGGTGGGCCATGGAGGCAGGTGGGGCTGAGGAGGCCCTGGGGCTGGCCTGTGGCCACGCTGCTGGTCCATGAGGGGAGCAAGGGAGACCAGGAGCTCGCTGGCTCTGGCTTGCCATGCATGCCTGTGGCAGGGATAGCCCCAGGGTGGACGGGCAGTGGTGGGTGCCAGGCAGGGCCTCCCGGGGCAGGGGGCCAGCTGAGAAGCTGGAATTTATATTTCTCTGACAAAAAGCAATGATCCTGGGTGCTTAGGTGGAGGACGGAGCACCAGTTAGGTGGCTCCCACTCTGCAGGTCCTCCTGCTCACCCTGTTGGTGAGGAATCACTGTGGCCAGCGCAGGTGACCACACAGCCCCAGCCTCAGAGGCCAAGCAGATGCCAGTGCCAGGCCCTGGATTCCCCAGCCCCAGGCCCAGAGCTTCGAGAGCCTGTGTCCCTGCTCTGTGACCCAAGTGCAGTCCCCTGTTAGCCACAGAGAAGGAGCCAGACGCAGGACTGTGAACTCCAGCTGCTGGGCGTGTCTATCCCCTCTGGGCAGACGGCACCCTTCACCGGGCTCCTGACCTCAGCGGGGGTCTCCGCCAGACCCGAGTCCTGTCCCAGTGTACTTGGGCACCAAGCCAGGCAAAGCCAGAGGGCTGGGTGCAGGTGAGTGGAGCCCGCCTGGTGAGCTCAGGCCCTGGTTCCCTCCTTAGCACTGTGTGCGGCCACACGCACGCACACACACACGTGCACACACACGCATATGTGCACACATACAAGTACACACACACAAGCACACATGCATAAAAATGCACTCATGCGTGCACACACACACGCACACACACACATGCACACACACGCATATGTGCACACACACATGCACACACACACACATGCACACACACGCATATGTGCACACATACAAGTACACACACAAACACACATGAATAGTGCACTCATGCGTGCACACACACGCACACACACGCATATGTGCACACACACACGCACATATGCATAGTGCACTCAACACGTGTGCGACCACACACGCACATGCACACACGCACACACACACAAGTGCACACACAATGCACACACAGGCACACAAGCACATACACACATACGTGCACACACACGTGCACACACATACACACACCCACACATGCACACACAACCACACACTCCCACACACATGACACAAAGACATGCATGCGCCACACAGGAAAGACACATCCAAGAGCGGTTCATGTGGATTTCTGCAAAGTGAGAGACAGAGTCAACCAGAGGGCCTGTCGACTGCGGCACCCTGGGGACTTGGGTGACATGCTCAATAATGAACTTCCTGAAAGTCCACCTCCCCACCTCTCCACCTGTCCACCTCCCCACCTCCTCACCTCCCCACCTGTCCACCTCCCCACCTCTCCACCTCTTCACCTGTCCACCTCCCCACCTGTCCACCTGTCCACCTCTTCACCTGCCTACCTCCCCACCTGTTCACCTGTCCACCTCCTCACCTCCCCACCTCCTCACCTCCCCACCTCCTCACCTCCCCATCTCCCCACCTGTCCACCTCCTCACCTCCCCATCAGTCTACCTCCCCACCTGTCCACCTCCCTACCTCTTCACCTGTCCACCTCCCCACCTCCCCACCTCCCCACCTCCCCACCTCCCCACCTGTCCACCTCCCTACCTCTTCACCTGTCCACCTCCTCACCTCCCCACCTCCCCACCTCCCCACCTCCCCACCTGTCCACCTCCATACCTCTTCACCTGTCCACCTCCCCACCTGCCCACCTCCCCACCTGCCCACCTGTCCACCTCCCCACCTGTCCACCTCCCCACCTCCCCACCTCTCCACCTCTTCACCTGTCCACCTCCTCACCTCCCCACCTCCCCACCTGTCCACCTCCCCACCTGTCCACCTGTCCACCTCTTCACCTGCCTACCTCCCCACCTGTTCACCTGTCCACCTCCTCACCTCCCCACCTCCTCACCTCCCCACCTCCTCACCTCCCCACCTCCCCACCTCCCCACCTCCCCATCAGTCTACCTCCTCACCTCCCCACCTCTCCACCTGTCCACCTCCTCACCTCCCCATCAGTCTACCTCCCCACCTGTCCACCTCCCTACCTCTTCACCTGTCCACCTCCTCACCTCCCCACCTCCCCACTCCCCACCTGTCTACCTCCCCACCTCCCCACCTGTCCACCTCTTCACCTCCCCACCTGCCCACCTCTTCACCTGCCCACCTGCCCACCTCCCCACCTGTCCACCTCCCCACCTCCCCACCTGTCCACCTCTCCACCTCTTCACCTGTCCACCTCCTCACCTCCCCACCTCCCCACCTGTCCACCTCCCCACCTGTCCACCTCTTCACCTCCCCACCTGCCCACCTCTTCACCTGCCCACCTGCCCACCTCCCCACCTGTCCACCTCCCCACCTCCCCACCTGTCCACCTCTTCACCTCTCCACCTGTCCACCTCTTCACCTGCCCACCTCCCCACCTGTCCACCTGTCCACCTCCCCACCTCCCCCATGTCCACCTCCTCACCTGTCCACCTCCTCACCTCCCCACCTCCTCACCTGTCCACCTCCCCACCTCCCCCATGTCCACCTCCTTACCTGTCCACCTCCCCACCTGTTCACCTGTTCACCTCTCCACCTCCTTATGTCCCCACCTGTCCACCACTTCACCTACCTCCCCACCTCCCCAACTGTCCACCTCTCCATCTCTCCGCCTCCCCACCTCCCCATCTGTCCATCTCTCCACCTGTCCACCTGTCCATCTCTTCACTTCTCCACCACCCCACCTGTCCCCCTCCCCACCTGTCCATCTGTCCACTTCTCCACTTCTTCTGTCAGCTCCCCACCTGTTCTTTTCTCTGCCAGTCCACCTCTTCATCTCTCCACAAGTTCACTTCTGTCTTTGTCCACCTCTCCACCTCTCCTTGTTCACCTGTCCACATCTCCTGTCCACCTGTCTACGTCTCTTCTTGTCCATCTCTCCACCTGTCCACTCCTCTACCTATCCATTTCTCCTTCTGTGCACCTCTCTCCTCTCTCCTTTCTAAAACAAGTTTAAAAAGCTCGTTCTGATTAGTCACACATGACAGTGGACGCATTTTGACACGTTGTGCACAAATGGAGCAGACCTCTCCTGCCTCTGGCTGCAGTCACATCAGTGATCATAGACGTATATGGGGTGATAACGTCTGTCTCATTCCACAATCCTTCCCACGCCCACAACCCTGCCCTCCCCTCCCTCTCTTCTGCACAATCCAGAGTTCCTTCATTTCCCTGCCCCTCCCTGCCACTGTGGATCAGCTTCTGCTTATCAGCGAAAACATTTGGCCTTTGGTTTTTTGGGATTGGCTTATTTCATTTATAATGATATTCTCTAGTTCCATCTATTTACCTTCAAAAGCCACAATTTAATTCTTCTTCAAGGCTGAGTAATACTCCATTGTGTGTGTGTGTGTGTATGATTTTTTTGATCTAGTCATCTATTGAAAGGCACCTAAGTTGGTTCCATAGTCTAGCTATTGTGAATTGAGCTGCTACAAACATTGATGTAGCTGTGTCACTGTAGTATGCTGATTTTAAGTCCTTTGGGTTTAAGTTGAGGAGTGGGTCAAATAGTGGTTCCATTCCAAGTTTTCTGAGGAATCTCTATACCACTTTCCATAATGGTTGCTCAATTTGCAGTCCCACCAGCAATAGATGAGTGTACCTTTTCCCCCACATCCTCCCAACACTTATTATTGCTTGTATTCTTGAAAATTGCCATTCTGACTGGAGTGAGATGAAATCTTAGAGTAGTTTTGAATTGCATTTCTCTAATTACTAGAGATGATGAACATTTTTTCATATGTCTGATCAATTGTATTTCTTAGCCCATATTGATTAGGTTATTTGTTGTGTGTGTGTGTGTGTGTGTGTGTGTGTGTGTGTGTGTGTGTGAAAGTTTTTGAGTTCTTTATATATCCTGGAGATCAGTGCTCTATCTTGTTATGGGCCAGGTATATGGGCAATGACCAAACAGACTCCATTTTACCCTGAGACTCCACATCATGTAAGAAATCCTCTCCCGTGGGAGAGCCCCGCCTCTGTACCGTTAATAATCACCTAGCAGAGCCGACGTGGCAGCACAGAATAGCACTCTTTTTTTAATATTTATTTTTTAGTTGTCGTTGGACACAACACCTTTATTCACTTATTTATTTTTATGTGGTGCTGAGGATTGAACCCAGGGTCTCGCCTGTGCCAGGCGATCGCTCTCCCGCTGAGCACACCCCCTTGTCAGAGATTGATGTCTGGACGTTAGCCCCGTTCTCTAACTTGGACTCCACCAGGGTCACTCTGACCCCCTTCCTCTGTTGCTTGCTGCTAGGCCACCTGGAAAGTCCCCGGGGGGTGCCCGGTGCGCTGTCGCTAACTGCCCAGTTCAGCTTCTGGACCTGCTCTTGCAGCTACTTCCACCCAGAGGTGGTTTTGCCTTTAAATATCCTAAAGTGCTCAGGCTCAGTTACGGGTCCTGGGGGAGCAGTCCCGACTGGTGGGCTAAATAAAGACTCTTCAGTTTGGACAAAACTGGGACGTGGTGTGTTTTCTGAGTGACCTGCTCCACAACATAAGGTGTGTGTGGGAAAGGTTTTCCCCATTCTGTAGGCTCTCTCTTCACGTTATCGATTCTTTCCTTTGCTGAGAAGAAATTATTATTATTATTTTTTGCTACCAAGGATTGAACTCGGGGGCACGCGACCACTGAGCAACATCTGCAGCCCTATTTTGTATTTTATTTAGAGGCAGGATCTTAGAGTTGCTTAGCATCTCGCTTTGGCTGAGGCTGGCTTTGAACTTGCGATCCTCCTGCCTCAGCCTCCTGAGCCACTGGGATCATAGGCATGCACCACTGCTCACGACTGAGAAGAAGCTTTTTAGTTTGAATCCATCCCATTTATTGATTTATGATCTTACTTGCACTTGAGGAGTCTTGTTAGGAAGTCAGGTCCTAAGCTGACCTGATGAAGTTTGGACCTACTTTTTCTTCTATTAGGCACAGGGTCTCTGCTCTAGTGCCTAAGTTTTTGATTCACTTTGAGTTGATTTTTGTGCAGTGTGAGAAATAGAGGTTTAATTTTATTTTGCTACATATGGATTTCCAGCTTTCCCAGCACCATTTGTTGAATAGGCTATCTGTTCTCCAGTGTGTGTTTTGGCACCTTTGTCTTATATAAGATGACTGTATTTATGTGGTCTGTCTCTGTGTCCTCTGTTCTGTACCATTGGTCTCCATGTCTGTTCTGGTGTCAATGCCATGCTGTTTTTCTTACTGTAGCTCTGCAGTAAAGCTTAAGGTCTGGTATTGTGATGCCTCCTGCTTCACTCTTCTTGCTAAGGACTGCCTTGGCTATTTTTGGTCTCTTATTTTTCCAAATGAATTCCATAATTGCTTTTTCTAGTTCTATGAAGAATGTCGTTGGGGCAAGGCTGAGACAGAAGGATTGCAAATTCAAAGTCACCTTCAGCAAAAGTGAGGCACTAAGCATCTCAGTGAGACCCTCTCTAAGTAGTATACAAAATAGGGCTGGAGATGTGGCTCGGTGGTTGAGGACCCCAAATCCAACCCCAGTAACCCTCCCCCAACAACAACAAAAAGAATGTCCTTGGGATTTTAATAGGAATGGCATTAAATCTGTGCAATGACTGGTGTGTGGCCATTTTGACAATATTAACTCTGCCTGTCCGGGAGCACGGGAGCCTTTTCACCTTCTGAGGTCTCCTTCAGTTTCTCTCTTTAGTGCTCTGTAGTATTTGTGGAGGAGGTTTGTCACCGCTTTTGTTAGATTGATTCCCAAGTATTTTTTTTTTTTGAGGCTATTAGGAATGGAATAGTTTTCTTTGTTGAGAGCCACAGCCGAAGGGGCCCCAGCAAACTTTCAGACTGCCAGCTGATGAGCTGAAGGGGCCCCAGCAAACTTTCAGACTGCCAGCTGATGATTGGCTCACAGCAGCCCCAGCAACATCTAGCAACATCTAGCTGATTGGCTCCTCTGCGGTGAAGCTCATTGGGCTGTTTCCCTGCCCTTTCAGGCCACGGAGCTGCTCATTGGGGGACTTTTTGGCTCCACCCATGCAACCCAGCCAATCAGCCTCAAGAGCAGGAGGACTGTGGGAGGAAGAGGTTGTTGGGGTGTGTGGCTTGTGGGAAGCCGGTGGTGGCAGTTGGGCTCTGAGGGTTTTCCTGAGGAGCTGGGTGGTGTGGTGTGTGGTTCTAAAAATAAAGTTAGTTTCTTTTGACAAGTGGCTCCTGAATTGTGCCCAGCCAGACTGCGGCATTTGGTGGCTCGCACGGGGAGCGACTGAGGGTAAGTAAACCGCTCGCCCCTGAGGGCAGGCGAGAGGATGGGGAGCCATTTTAAGATTCCTCTTTTGTTTTGCTTCACTTTTGTTTTAAGTTGCCTGTCCCTGGAGATGAGTGAGACAGAAGAAAAACCGCTCACTTCTGAGGAAAAACTATTTACGTCTGAGGAACAGACAGGGAGAAAGGACGATGCACATGTAAGGAGGATAGAAAGGCTATAATGAATTTTTGTTGTTCCATTTTTATTTCATTCTGTCTCGGTTTTGTTTGGCGTCATCTTGTTGGGTTGTATTATAGTAGAAATACGGGATCAGAAATTAGTAAAAAACAAACTGAAAGAGTGTTAAGTAAATTGTTAGAGGAAGAAGGCATCTCAGTAAAATCAAGAGCAGTCAGGGCATACGTTGATACAATGCAAAAATGTAGCCCATGGCTTTTTAAGGAGGAGTTGTTAAGTATATCACAATGGAACCATCATGGTGAAGATTTAAAAAGAATAGAAAAGAACAGCCCAGGAACTCTGCCAGTTGGCACATTGACATTGTGGGCGTTGGTATCTGGTTTGCTTAGTCCAAAGCCTTCAATTCAGACAAAGGTAGAGGAAGGAGAAGACATATTGATTCAAGTAAATGAGGAGGTCTCTCAAGTTAGTCAGAAAGAGGAAAAGGTTCAAGTAAAAGAGAAGGCCTCTCAAGTTAGCAGAAAGAGGAAAAGGTTCAAGTAAAAGAGAAGGTCTTTCGAGCTAATAAGACAGAGAAAGAAAGTTTAGAGCAGAAAAAGCCATCAGGGGGAAAGTTACAAAAGGAGACTGCTACTAACACCTTTCTATCACCAGAGGGCGTAAGTGTCCAACCAACGGCGCCACCTCCATATGCTGGGAGGCCCCCAAACCCCGCAGTTGATAGTTGGGATCCTGAGACAGGATCTCAAGTATTAACATGCCCTGTATTTGAGATAGGAGGGCAGCAAATTCACCATGCTTTAGATTTCAAAACAGTGAAGCAGCTAAAAGAGGCTGTAACAACCTATGGTCCTCAAGCACCCTTCACTGTAAGCTTGGTCGAATCCATTAACAACTTGAACATGACACCAGCAGATTGTGCTAATATGCGTAAACCTGTGCTAAATGGAGGACAATACCTGTTATGGAAGGTTGCCAATGAGGAATTTTGCAAGGAGACGGCTAGGCGAAATGCAGCAGCTGGTTATCCTCAGAGAAATCTAGATATGTTGTTAGGAAAGGGACCTTATGAGGATCAGCAGCAACAAATTGCATATGATCCTGGTGTATATTCACAAATTGCTGTAGATGCAGTTAGGGCATGGAAGACTTTGCAAGGACATGGAGGTTTACAAGGTCAATTATCTAAGATAATACAAGGAGCTAATGAATCTTATGCTGAATTTGTAGATAGGCTTATTCAAACAGCTACCAGAGTTTTTGGGAATACAGAACAAGCAATGCCATTAATAAAACAACTGGCTTATGAGCAAGCGAATCATTGGTGCAGAGAAGTCATTAGACCATGAAAACTTGAAGATTTAAACACATATATTAAATTATGTAGAGACATTAATGAACAAGAGCAAGTCGTGGCAGCTGCAGTACAACAGGTTTTAGATGCCAGGCCAAAAACATGCTACAATTGTGAACAAACAGGACATTTTAAAAGGAATTGCCCCATAGGAGGAGGGTTTAACAAAACTAGGTATCAAAGGAGTAGAATACCAGGTATTTGCCCACGATGCCGTAGAGGGAGACATTGGGCTAATGAATGCTGTTCTCAAACCACCATAGAGGGTACTCCATTATCAAAAAATGAACAAGGACCAGCTATTTATCCACGATATCATGGAGAAAGGCATTGGGCTCCATTGCCAAAAAATGGACAGGGGGTCCCAATGCTCCAGGGCCCAAGACCACAAATATACGGAGCACTGGAGGAACCCAGCAACCCCATCAGGGTAGTGCCCAGGACACATTGTCCATCAGATCCCTCATCAGACAAACCAGAGGGAGCGCAGGGTTGGACATCTGCGCCTCCGCCAGAGCAGTACTAACTCCAGAGATGGGAGTTCAAATCATTCCCACAGGGGTGAAAGGACCTCTTCCCCAAGGAACAGTAGCTTATTATTGGGACGCAGTTCTTCTACTCTAAAAGGACTTATGATAAGTCCTGGGGTAATTGATCCCGATTATGAAGGTGAAATAAAAATTATAGCCAGTTCTCCAAGGGGTATATCAGTAATTTCACCAGGAGATAGAATAGCACAGTTACTAATAATACGCAGCCTACATGATAAATTTTCCAGTCATACTGTAGAAAGAGGTTCCAAGGGATTAGGCTCCACAGGTGTAGATTGGGCTATGCTGTCTTTAGATTCTCGCCCCATGCTAAAACTAAATATTCAAGGACATGAATTTAATGGGCTACTGGATACAGGTCAGACCTTAGCATCATCTCTCATCAAGAATGGCCAAAACATTGGCCATTACAACAAGCTACTCAAACACTTCAAGGCCTAGGAGTAGCGACTAATCTCCATAGAAGTGCAATGGTATTATATTGGAAGGATCCTGAAGGATGTGAAGGAACTATATAGCCATATGTATTGGATCATCTTCCTGCAAATTTATGGGGACGAGATGTCCTAGATCAATTAGGACTAACATTAACAAATAACATCAATCAAAATGCACCCACTATTATGGCTAGACAAGGTTTTAGGAAAGGAAAAAGATTAGAAAAACAAGAACAAGGTATAGCAGCATCAATACAAATAGATCAAGGAACAGACAGACATGGGTTGGATTTTCAGAAAGGGCCACTGAGATAATAAAAATTACTTGGAAATCAGAAAGACCAGTATGGGTTCCTCAGTAGCCCCTGACTAAAGAAAAGATACAAACAGCCCATGACCTGGTCAAACAACAATTAGCAGAAGGACATATACAACCTTCTGTATCTCCCCATAATACTCCCATTTTTGTCATCAAAAAGAAATCTGGTAAATGGAGATTATTGCAAGATTTAAGAGCCATTAATAATGAGATGGTTATTATGGGACCTGCTCAATCAGGGATTCCTCAATTGTCTGCTTTGCCAAAAACCTGGCATGTTTTAGCTATAGATATTAAAGATTGTTTTTTATCAATTCCAATTCATCCTGAGGATAGTCCACGTTTTGCATTTACTATCTCTGCACTGAATCATGAAGGTCTGATCAGAGATATGAATGGAAAGTACTCCCTCAAGGGATGGCTAACAGCCCAACTATGTGTCAAATTTATGTTAACAAAGCAATCCAGCCACTTAGAAATCAAAATCCTGAACTACAAATATTTCACTATATGGATGATGTACTATTAGCACACAAAGATAAAAACATATTGCTAGAATGTTATGCCACACTTACAAACTTATTAAAAAATTATAATCTAGAGATAGCAATAGATAAAGTACAATTAAATTTTCCAATTAATTATTTAGGAGTTCTATTATCCTCAACCATGGTCTGTCCACCAAAAATTCAAATACGAGTAGATCAACTCAAATCACTTAACGACTTTCAAAAGTTATTAGGAGACATAAATTGGATAAGGCCTTATCTAGGTATACCAACAGGAGAGTTGGGACCTTTATTTGATATTCTAAAAGGTCCATCAGATCCAAATTCACCCCGCATGTTAACGCCTGAAGCAAGAAAGGCATTAAAAATCATTGAAACATATATGGAAAATATGCATTTTGATAGAATTGATATAAGTTTGCCTTTATTATTTATTGTACTACCAACAAAAAATATTCCTACAGGAGTATTTTGGCAAGAAGGTCCATTATTATGGATACATTTATCTTATTCTCCTAACACTATTCTTACTAGGTATCCTGAGGCTGTAGGACAATTAATACTCAAAGGAATAAAAGCAGCGAAGGGAGTGTTTGGAATTTCTCCCAATAAAATTATTACTCCATATACTATGGATCAAATTGATGAGTTAGCTAACGAGTTAAATACTTGGGCAATAATCATGTGCAAATCTAATGTTTCATTTGATAATCACTTACCATCTAACCCTTTATTGTCTTTTTGGTCATCGCATCCTGTAATTTTTCCAAAAATGATAAGAAAAACACCTATCATGAATGCTCCAAATATATTCACCGATGGGTCAAATAATGGTACAGCAGCAGTAGTTACCCCTGATCAAGCTTTTACATTTTTAGTACCCAAACAATCAGCTCAAAATGTAGAGCTTAATGCAGTATTACAAGCTTTTGTGATGTTTAAAGATTCTGTATTTAATTTATTTTCTGATAGTCAGTATATAGTTAATGCTATAGTATCCCTTGAAGATGCTGGTAGGATTTCCCTTTCCTCTACTGTTTTCTCTTTGCTTTCCACTATACAAAGTCTAATCTGGGACAGAGAATATCCATTCTTTATAGGACATATCAGGGCACATACAGGATTGCCTGGAGCCCTTAGTTTGGGCAATGATTTAGCAGATAAAACTACACATGACATACATATTTTCTCTACACTAGAAGAAGCTACAAATTTTCATAAAAAGTTCCATGTCAGTGCTAATACTTTACAAAAGCGTTTAAAAATAACTAAGGAACAAGCTAGACAAATAATAAAACAATGTCAAAATTGTGTGACCTTTTTACCACAAGTTAATCTTGGAGTCAATCCTAGAGGACTGATATCTAACCATATTTGGCAGATGGACATCACACACTTGCCAGAATTTGGAAAATTAAAATATTTGCATGTTACAGTTGATACTTCTTCTGGATTTTTGATGGGCTCCATTTATGCCGGAGGAAAAGACTAAAGATGTTATAGCTCATTGGTTACAAAATTTTGCCACTGTGGGCGTTCCAAAACAGTTAAAAACAGATAATGCCCCCGGTTATACTTCAACCTCTTTTAAACAATTTTGCTCATCATTTGGCATTACTCATATAACAGGAATTCCATACAATCCACAGGGACAAGGCATAGCTGAAAGAGCTCATTAAACTATTAAAATGTACTTATTAAAGCAAAAAGAAAGAATTGGGAAGGGGTATATATTCCCCCAAGATAAACTTAAAATAACCCTTTTTACTCTAAACTTTTAAAATTTGGATTCATCAGGACTTAGTGCCGCGGAAAGGCATATGTGTCCAAAAAATGTACATAAGCCCAAGGTACTTTGGAAGGATATTCTAACAGGACAATGGAAAGGTCCTGACCCAGTGATTGTCTGGAGTCGGGGGTCTGTTTGTGTGTTTCCACAGGGAGAATAGCAGCCAATTTGGATTCCAGAAAGATTAACTAAAGCGATTTCTACAGACCAAAAAGAAGATGATTTGGCTCAAATCCATAACAGTTGATATCCAGAACTCCAGTTTAGCTACCCTTACATCTGCGACAGAACTAGGATGCTTTTTTTCAATATCTATTTTATTATTGCCCTTTCCCATATCATGAAGTTCTATTTTGTTTTTTGAGCTCATACAGACCTAGGTCAATGTTTTTCTGATCAGTTCTATTTTTGACTATAGAGTTTTTAAACATTGCAATGGAGATTTCACCTGTAAAAAGTTATAAGGCCTTTACTATTATGTTATGTGTTGTATGTATTATGTGTGCACACTTGTGTTTTGTGTTATATGTTTGAATGTATGTATGTCCATATTATCATATATGATGAGTGCTCATGAAAAAATGGATCCAAATATTCTTTTTTAATTCACGTGATTTAAATGGTTTAATTTAAATTGGGTAAACAACTGTTGAGGATTGTTTTAATATGTGAACAAAAAAGGAGGTTAACAGATCTGTTTGTTTACTTTCACCTTTCCTTTTCATTATATTTAATAATTCTCTTCAAGACATTGTAAGTTGTTAAGAAAATTGTTTTCTTTTAGTGCCTTCTGGAATGTTACATAATTTTTTCTTTCGCCATTATTGCCAGAATTCCTATCTTCATCCCAGTGCCGGTGAAGACAAAGATAAAACCAATCTACAGCTTCTGCAATAGCCATCACTGAACTGCTTGCAGAACTTGTCTGGACCATGTATCACTTGTATGCATTGTGAACTCACCTGTATGCATTGTGAACTATCTGTTGGTGCAGCGACTTGTGGTAGTGTTGGGGTATTTATGCTGATGGTGTCATCGATGGTACAATTTTTCCAAAAGGAGCCGTCAATTGGCTTGGTGTATCTTCCTCCCTTCTGCTTGTCATGGTCGTTCAGCTAAAATTTGGGGGCCAACAGAGGTGAGGCAAAGAACCTCACCCCACCCCCCCCCGCTGGTACAAAGACCTCTCCACAGGTGTGGCTGTATGCTGGACTGGTAGTCAGTGACAGGTAAGATCCAATTGCAATGGTACCAACTTAAGACAGGAGGCTGACGCCTTGAGGTCAGCTCAGGGGGAGATGTTGAGAGCCACAGTCGAAGGGGCCCCAGCAAACTTCCAGACTGCCAGCTGATGATTGGCTCACAGTGGCCCCACAACATCTAGCTGATTGGCTCCTCTGCGGTGATGCTCATTGGGCTGTTTCCCTGCCCTTTCAGGCCACGGAGCTGCTCATTGGGGGACTTTTTTGGCTCCACCCATGTGACCCAGCCAATCGGCCTCAAGAGCAGGAGGATTGTGGGAGGTGGAGAGGCTTGTGGGAAGCCGGTGGTGGCAGTTGGGCTCTGAGGGTTTTTCCTGAGGAGCTGTGTGGTGTGGTGTGTGGTTCTAAAAATAAAGTTAGTTTCTTTTGACAAGTGGCTCCTGAATTGTGCCCAGCCAGACTGCGGCATTTCTTAATTTCTCTTGCAGTGAATTCATCACTCATGTATAGAAACACATTTGATTTATGGGTATTGATTTTATATCCTGCTATTTTGCTAAATTCATTTATTAGTTCTAGAAGTTTTCTGGTGGAATTTTTTTGATTTTCTAAATATGGGATCATGTCATTGGCAAATAGTGATAGTTTGATTTCTTCTTTTCCTGTTTGCATCCCTTTAATTTCTTTCGTGTGTCTAATTACTATGGTCAGAGTTTCAAGGACTGAGTTGGACAGAAGTGGTGAGAGAGGGCAGCCCTGTCTTGTCCCAGTTTTTAGAGGACTCGGTGTGAAGAGCTTCCTCAGGAATATGGGAAGAAGACGGCAAAGAGGACTCGGCTGGTGCTCAGCAGGTTGCGCCCCTCCTCTACTGCCGGCCGTGGCGTCTGAACCTAGGGCAGGTGTCAGCATAGCCTGAGGGTCTCCAGCTGGTGGGATTTCACCCAGATTCTCAGAAGAGCAGTGCCCCTCCTTGAGATGGCTCAGACAAACCCATGATTCATTCTCCAACCCAGAGCCTCTGAGAAGGAAGTGGCCACCCCAGGCCAGGGCTCTGGGGCCCACACTGCCTCCGCTCCTTGGGTCTCTGCCCCAGGCGGGTGGCTTTCTGCGCTGGCCCTCACCCCTGCCCGGCTTGCCTGTGTCTTTCTGCCCGGAGGCTGGCACTGTCCTGCAGAGTGTGTGGGTGGGGTAGCTGAGACAAGCGTGGCCAAGGCTGGACTAGCCATCACTTCCTGCTCGGCACTCCTTATGCCAGGATCCTGCCTCTGTTAGTGTTTCTCCTTTAAAAATATCCTCATTAGGAAGTGCAGCCTTGATCAATACATTAAATCCTCTTTGCCAAATGAAACACTTTAAAATTCCAGTTTACTCCTTTATCAATAACTAAATCCTTGAAGTATATAAGTGTGTTGTTTATTTTAGGTATGACTTAAAAATAGCACAGAGTTGCATTTTGATTTTAGACTCAATCTGAAATTTTCCCTGTGACAGAATTAATGGTAATTAACCTATTGACCATTAAAAAATTTTATCTGAGAGAAACTTTAAATGTGATGGATAAAACACCCCATGAAATAGAAAAGACCCGGGCCCAGCACACAGGGCCAAATGGCTTCAGCAGGCTGCACGTCCGAGCCTGGTGGCCTTGTTTTGACTCAAGGACCCTAGGAGGCTGGATTCTGAGATCCTGGCTGAAGAGCCACCACGCACACTGCCCGACGGCAACACGTGAGCTCAGGGGCCACAGCAAGGTTCAAGCTGGGACTGAAGTGAGAGTTTACAGATGTGACCCACGGAGACCTGAAGTGCACAGATGCTACTTGCTGAAGTGGGTGGAGAGCCACCCCTCCCTCCACAGCCCCTGCAGTGTGGCCTCCCTGTAGGCCCAGAACAGGCCCTCGTCCAAAGATGGTGGCTGGGGGACGGGAAGACCCAGGAGTGCAGAGTCACAGCCCCGGCTGGTCCTCATAGTCATCTGTTCCTGCAGCAGAGCCACATCCAGAGACTGGAGCCTTGCCTGGTGACCTGCATGTTCCAGGGGAGGAGATGGCAGATGAATTGAGGAATTGTGGTCCATCCAGCCTGACAGGTTGATGGGCCAGAGCCGGCAGGTGGACTCTTGGTCAGGAGTAACTTCCTAAGACTGAAGGGTTTCCATGCCAGCTGGGGGAGGCCGATCCAGGCTCTCCATGGGGAGCTGTCCTGGGACCTCTGGTTAATTCCTGCAGCCCTCGGGCTGTGAGTTGTCCCTCCCAGATGAGCTGGGGTCACCGGTTCTTCCACTGCCTGTATTTTAAACTATGAATTTCCCTCCAGGGATTGCTTTGGTTGCCATCCACAAATTCCCATGATCTGTGCTTTTCTTCTACAGTTCAAGCTGCTTTGAATTTTGCCCTGTCATGTCTTTGATGGATTTAGACATGTATTACTTGATTTGCAAATACTTGGTGTTTAGTTATCTCTTTGTTCTTAATTTCTGGTTTAATTCCTTATGGTTAGATTTTATTCCCTTCAATTTATAGGATTTGCTTTGTGGCCTACAAGTGGCCCACTTTGGTGACTGTGTGTAACTTGAAACACGCACACTCTGCAGCAAGCTGTGCCCTGTGTAGGTCATTGCTGTTCAGATGCTCTAGATGACAGATGCACTGGCTGTCTCTGGACACCCTGCTCTGTCGTTCACAGAGCCTTGGGTACTCCTTTGAGCTCTCTCATTTTGCTGCAGGCATCTGGAGGTTTTGAATCCTGTTTTCCTCATGAGGTGACCATTTACCATTGAGAAAGGGACAGAGATGTCAGTTTTCAGAGGAGACGCCTCGCTGCAGTGGAAGGTGCCAGTCACCATGTTGTGATGTCCCCACCTGTGTGGGGATGGCTGCTCCTCGGAGCGGGTCATCTGGTCAAAGGCAGCCTCCTAGATTCCTTGCTTACAGCCCTGGCTAGTGAGAAATTGGATCGTGTGATTTGTGCTGGTTATTAATGGTCCACTTGGCAGAGCTAATTGCTGCCAGGAATGCACAGTGTGGGATTCCAGGTTGTGCCCTCCAAGGAGCGGCTCCCAGGCCGTCAGGGCAGCTAACCAGTGTTTCCTTCACGGTCAGTGCTCGCACAGCTCTGGCTGCAAGAGTGCAGCCCTCTGCATGCCTGACAGTGCTTTGGGGATAGCGGTGGCTCAGGGGACAAATACCTGGAAGTCACCTCTGTCCCAGTCTGAATGCTATATTCTAAATTGCAATTAAAAATTATTTATGTTATCTTTAGTTTTTTGATATTGATATTATAAACCACATCTCAATGACCATTTTTATACATAAAGCATATATATAACTTTGAATATTGAATTAGGGGTTTCCTAAAAATGTAATTACTGGGTTAAATGGAAGGAAGTTTTACAGTTTATAATGTGTAAAGTTCATGGGAGAAATAAACATGGTGAATGATATATGATATGACATAATGTTACACTGCATTATGATAACACTATGAAGTAATATAGTCACCGAGTAAGGTTTATCATACTGCACTACGTGGTACAGCTCTGACCTCGGTTAAACTACCTCACCTGATGGTACAGCTCTGACCTTGGCTCACACCACCTCATGCTGATGGTACAGCCCTGACCTTGGCTCACACCACCTCATGCTGATGGTACAGCCCTGATCTCGGCTCACACCACCTCAAACTGATGGTACAGCCATGCTGATGGTACACCCTGACCTTGGCTCACACCACCTCACACTGATGGTACAGCTCTGACCTCGACTCACACCACCTCACGCTGATGGTACAGCCCTGACCCCGGCTCACACCACGTCAGGCTGATGGTACAGAACTGACCTCGACTCACACCACCTCACGCTGATGGTACAGCCCTGACCCCAGCTCACACCACCTCAAACTGATGGTACAGCCCTGACCCCAGCTCACACCACCTCAAACTGATAGTACAGAACTGACCTTGGCTCACACCACCTCAAACTGATGGTACAGCCCTGACCCCAGCTCACACCACGTCAGGCTGATGGTACAGAACTGACCCTGGCTCACACCACCTCACACTGATGGTACAGCCCTGACCCCAGCTCACACCACCTCACACTGATGGTACAGCTCTGACCTTGGCTCACACCACCTCAAACTGATGGTACAGCCCTGACCCCAGCTCACACCACCTCAAACTGATGGTACAGAACTGACCTTGGCTCACACCACCTCAAACTGATGGTACAGCCCTGACCCCAGCTCACACCACCTCATGCTGATGGTACAGCCCTGACCCCGGCTCACACCACCTCATGCTGATGGTACAGAACTGACCCCAGCTCACACCACCTCACACTGATGGTACAGAACTGACCCTGGCTCACACCACCTCACACTGATGGTACAGCCCTGACCCCAGCTCACACCACCTCACACTGATGGTACAGAACTGACCCTGGCTCATACCACCTCACACTGATGGTACAGCCCTGACCCCAGCTCACACCACCTCAAACTGATGGTACAGAACTGACCTTGGCTCACACCACCTCAAACTGATGGTACAGCCCTGACCCCAGCTCACACCACCTCAAACTGATGGTACAGCTCTGACCTTGGCTCACACCACCTCAAACTGATGGTACAGCCCTGACCCCAGCTCACACCACCTCAAACTGATGGTACAGAACTGACCTTGGCTCACACCACCTCAAACTGATGGTACAGCCCTGACCCCAGCTCACACCACCTCAAACTGATGGTACAGTTCTGACCTTGGCTCACACCACCTCAAACTGATGGTACAGCCCTGACCCCAGCTCACACCACCTCAAACTGATGGTACAGAACTGACCTTGGCTCACACCACCTCAAACTGATGGTACAGCCCTGACCCCAGCTCACACCACCTCAAACTGATGGTACAGCTCTGACCTTGGCTCACACCACCTCAAACTGATGGTACAGCCCTGACCCCAGCTCACACCACCTCAAACTGATGGTACAGAACTGACCTTGGCTCACACCACCTCAAACTGATGGTACAGCCCTGACCCCAGCTCACACCACGTCAGGCTGATGGTACAGAACTGACCCTGGCTCACACCACCTCACGCTGATGGTACAGCCCTGACCCCAGCTCACACCACCTCAAACTGATGGTACAGCTCTGACCTCGACTCACACCACCTCACGCTGATGGTACAGCCCTGACCCCAGCTCACACCACCTCAAACTGATGGTACAGCCCTGACCCCAGCTCACACCACCTCAAACTGATGGTACAGCCCTGACCCCAGCTCACACCACGTCAGGCTGATGGTACAGAACTGACCCTGGCTCACACCACCTCACACTGATGGTACAGCCCTGACCCCAGCTCACACCACCTCACACTGATGGTACAGAACTGACCCTGGCTCACACCACCTCACACTGATGGTACAGCCCTGACCCCAGCTCACACCACCTCATGCTGATGGTACAGCCCTGACCCCAGCTCACACCACCTCATGCTGATGGTACAGCCCTGACCCCGGCTCACACCACCTCATGCTGATGGTACAGAACTGACCCCAGCTCACACCACCTCACACTGATGGTACAGAACTGACCCTGGCTCACACCACCTCACACTGATGGTACAGCCCTGACCCCAGCTCACACCACCTCATGCTGATGGTACAGAACTGACCTTGGCTCACACCACCTCAAACTGATGGTACAGCCCTGACCCCGGCTCACACCACCTCATGCTGATGGTACAGAACTGACCCCAGCTCACACCACCTCACACTGATGGTACAGAACTGACCTTGGCTCACACCACCTCAGGCTGATGGTACAGCCCTGACCCCGGCTCACACCACCTCACACTGATGGTACAGAACTGACCTTGGCTCACACCACCTCACACTGATGGTACAGCCCTGAACTTACGTGCACTGTCACTGGACGAGTGACATTTTATAGGCAATTAAGCTGTCTGGCTTTAATTTTTTTAAAAATTACTAGAAGGGTGTAGAATTTCTCTTATTTCTTTGCCTTTCATGATTCTGGTAGATGGTCATCAAGTGCCCAGCTTGGTGCACACAGTGGCCCTGGGGTGGGACGGCAGACCTCCTGGTGCCACACTCTCTTGTCTGTGCCAGGGACAGCGATTTCCCTGCTCCGTGAGGTTGTGATCAGCATTTGTCCTGACAATGAGGACAGTGAGACTCAGTCCCCTGGGGCCGGGTGGTGCAGGTCCCCGGGGTCCTGTGAAGCTGTTTCCATTGCTGTCCCCAATGGTCTGTGTTGGCTCAGAGCCTCAGCCAGGCTGGGCAGCGGTGTGTGGACACAGCCCGGCACATCCCCGCCCAGGTGTGGTCACCTCTGCTGCAGCTCCTGTGTGCCAGGCCTGGGGAGGGCTCCAGGCCACCAAGGCTGGCTGTGGGGTCCAACTCCTGACCACCTCCCCTGTCGCTGCTCCCTAAGGTCCTGGGAGGGGCTTGCTCTGCCGCTCGGGCCGTGATGGCCGTGATGGCCCTCACATGTGGTCCCTTCCTTCTTTGGGCTTCCTCCCCTTTCTGCCTCTGTCCTGGGCTCTGCCTTGCCATTCCTGACCTTGGCCTGGCCATGCCCCTCAGCTCTTTCCTGGCCCTCAGGGTGATTGCTCCGATGGACAGAAAGCTCTCCCATGGCCCTGTCAGCCTTCTGGAGTTTTCTGTACCATGCAGAGGTGGTTTGTCAACTTTGGATCTGGGATGTCAGTGCCCGTGAATGGAAGGTCCCAGGGTAGCCATTTTGAGTCCCTGGGGAGGTGACTGGCCACGAGGGCCCGGCCTCATGGTCGGATTAATTCACGATGGATCCATAATCATGGCGCTGGGGGAAGTGGTGGAACCCTATTGACGGGCCGGAAAGTTCAGTTGGCCCCGGCTCCTTCCTTTCTTGGCTTCCCAGCCCCTGTCAGCTGAGCTGCTGCCCGCCTCGCCCTTCACGTGGCGCTCGGCCTTGTTCAGGCCCAGGGGAGCTGTGACCAGGTGGAGCCCGAAGGAGCCTCCCTTCCTGCCAGCTCTCCCCTCAGGTGTTGTCAGGGTGGGGGCCGGTGCAGCTCCAGGTTTGGGCAGCCCTTTGCCCTTCTCCCTGCACGGAGCAGCTGCTGTGCACATCCTGGGCTGCTCTGCTGCCCCTGCCTGGCCGTGTCCTGGGGAAGCGCCTCTCCTCTCCTGCTGCCCTCTTTTCCCTGGGATTCTTCTCGGAGCTATCTGTTGGACACTGCAGAGGGGAGCAGGGCCAGGGAGGGCCGACCCCATGCCTCCCAAACACAAACCCCAGACCTGGTCACCTCCAGCTCCTGCCCCTGAGGTGGTCACTGCTGTGGTTGGAACTGGGGGAAAGAACTGCTCGTGCCCGGGGACCTCGGTGGGGTCTTATTGCAGAGTGTGTTTAAAGCTGAAAGACTGCGGAGTCTCCTTTATTATTTGGAAATCAGGACTTCTACGTCTTGTGTCACTTGAACCACGATAGCTGTGGGACCAAGGGCACTGGACTCCCTGCTGACGTCTTAGACCCTCAGGTGCAACCTTCGTGGGAGGCGGCTCGCCCCCCTCGGCCTTCCTGCTCCGCCGTCGCGTCCTGGGGGTGCACCTTCTCCTCTGGCACTTCAGTTCCAGGTAACAGGAGCAGCTTCAGCAGAGGTCCCAGCCCTGGCCCTGCGGGGTGAGTGTCCTGCCGAGGACTACTGGCAGGGTCCATGTGACATCCTGGTTGGGTGGAGAAGGGACTGTTTTCCTGAGCGAGACCCCCTGCCGACCGTGGCCACCTGCTCCACTTTCCTTGCTGGTCCCTGGAGAGCACAAAGGAAGCCGGGTCCCTTTTCTTCCCGTCTGCATAAAGGATGCCCTAAATCCTTTGTAGCCCACGTGCCCACGCTGCTTCGCTGCTCTCAGGCAACACTGGGACAACACAGCCCAGCGCTCCTGCCTCCGCCCTGAGTGGCAGATTCCTGAGCTGTCCCCGTTTCCCAAGAATAAAGGAGTTAATCTGTAAATGGCCGGGGACTTGGCGCCCGGGCAGCAGGAGCTGCCGCTGTGCAGGTGTTAGTGGGTCAGGCTGAGGCTGGGCTCCAAACCACAGTTAGAAACTCTCCCAAAGACAAGCTGCTTACCATTTTGTGAATAAAGACACACCTGTCAAAGGGGGCTGTGTCCTGGGCATCCCCCAGAGGAGAAACCCCGCCTGGACTGGTGAGCGTGGTGCCTTCAGAGTGGCTGGAGAGCGACCTGTGCCGCCTTGCCTGGGGCAGACACCGGCCAGTGACACATCCTTCAGCCCACGATCCCACCCTCAGCAGCTTGTCCTGGGCCCAGCCACAACCCCAGCATTCCACAGAAAGCCACCAGACACTCCTGGCCATGCCCACGCGCAGGATATGGCAGCTCTGAGCTGGGCATGGTGTGGCAGGCTTGTCCTCCCAGCCACAGGAGGCTGAGGCAGGAGGGTGTTGGTCTGGAGACCAGCCTGGGCAACTTAGCAAGACCCTCACAAAAAAATTTAAAAAAGAAATAAAGTGACACAGTGCTGTGTGCTCAGGTGGCCACTCCCACTCCCTGCCTCCACTGGAAAGAGCAGGTTGTGGGGCCTCTATGCCACATGACCCGATTCCAAAAGGCCACCGCGGGACGGAGGGACAGATGGTCTGTGTGGACTCAACGCGACAGGAGCACACACCAGCTCTTCCCGGGGCGAGGAGGGACCCGTGGCCTCCCCCCATGACCTGTGCTCGTACATCAGGAGCCCCCACGTCTCCTGGTCACTTCTGTAATCTGGAAATGGCGGCTTTCTCCTGCAGCCAGAGGCCTTGTAACTGCACAACTGAAGGTGACTTCACGCGGGACACAGGCACCTCTACCCCGCCATCGAACGCAGGGGACCTGCCTCTGTTCTCAGGAGATGCCAGATTCCTTTCCCTTCTTCCTCTCTAGCTTCCACATGAGAGAACACTCACGAGACTTGACTTCCTGATTTAAACAGGGCTGCTTCTGCTGAGACAGAGGCCACCCCAGGAGGCGGGCCTCCCTCAAGTCCCTCCGCCCCACCAAAGGGCGGGTACCTCTCAGCCCTCCCAGCGGGCACTCGCCTAAGCTAGAGGGATGGCTGCGTCCAGTCAGACCTGCAGGTGGCAAACAGGGGTCACTGGAGACCTGCTGGTGCTCTCTCCCCTCCCCTCCTCCCTGGGGTCCTGGGCTGGTCCTCCCTCCCCTCCCCTCCTCCCTGGGGTCCTGGGCTGGTCCTCCCTCCCCTCCCCTCCTCCCCGGGGTCCTGGGCTGGTCCTCCCTCCCCTCCTCTCCTCCCCGTGGTCCTGGGCTGGTCCTCTCTTTCCTCCTCTCCTCCCCGTGGTCCTGGGCTGGTCCTCTCTCCCTCCTCTCCTCCCTGGGGTCCTGTGCTGGTCCTCTCTCCCTCCCCTCCTCCCTGGGGTCCTGGGCTGGTCCTCCCTCCCCTCCCCTCCTCCCTGGGGTCCTAGGCTGGTCCTCCCTCCCCTCCCCTCCTCCCTGGGGTCCTGGGCTGGTCCTCCCTCCCCTCCCCTCCTCCCCGGGGTCCTGGGCTGGTCCTCTCTCTCCCTCCTCTCCTCCCTGGGGTCCTGTGCTGGTCCTCTCTCCGTCCCCTCCTCCCTGGGGTCCTGGGCTGGTCCTCCCTCCCCTCCCCTCCTCCCTGGGGTCCTAGGCTGGTCCTCCCTCCCCTCCCCTCCCCCTGGGGTCCTGGGCTGGTCCTCCCTCCCCTCCCCTCCTCCCCGGGGTCCTGGGCTGGTCCCCTCTCTCCCTCCTCTCCTCCCTGGGGTCCTGTGCTGGTCCTCTCTCCGTCCCCTCCTCCCCGGGGTCCTGGGCTGGTCCTCCCTCCCCTCCCCTCCTCCCCGGGGTCCTGGGCTGGTCCTCTCTCCCCTCCCCTCCTCCCTGGGGTCCTGGGCTGGTCCTCCCTCCCCTCCCCTCCTCCCCGGGGTCCTGGGCTGGTCCTCCCTCCCCTCCCCTCCTCCCTGGGGTCCTGGGCTGGTCCTCCCTCCCCTCCCCTCCTCCCCGGGGTCCTGGTCTGGTGCTCCCTCCCCTCCCCTCCTCCCCGGGGTCCTGGGCTGGTCCTCCCTCCCCTCCCCTCCTCCCCGGGGTCCTGGGCTGGTCCTCTCTCCCCTCCCCTCCTCCCTGGGGTCCTGGGCTGGTCCTCCCTCCCCTCCCCTCCTCCCCGGGGTCCTGGGCTGGTCCTCCCTCCCCTCCCCTCCTCCCCGGGGTCCTGGGCTGGTCCTCCCTCCCCTCCCCTCCTCCCCGGGGTCCTGGGCTGGTGCTCCCTCCTCTCGCAGAGTCTTGGGTGTCTGCTCATTGCCGACTTTGCTCTCTTGGGCTTTGTTTTTAGCCAGGGCTCTCAACCTCTCCCTGGACGCGTAGCAGTAGACTCCATCTTCCTGTAGCATGTTGTGGTAGAAGTGAACACCTTCAGACCTGCACACACGTGCACTTCCGTATGCACACCCACACCCCAGCACACACGAATGCTTGCACACCACTGTGCACACGCAGAACCCTACACACACACAGTCTTCTCTGGGTGGCAGGTTCTCTGGTGTCTAGCTGTGGGACAGTGAGCCGGAGCTCAGGCAGAGGAGGGCAGGGTGTGTCCACACGCCAGTGCTTCTGGTACCTTCCCAGCTCTAAGACCACCCTCTGCGGTCAGGGTGTGCTGGCGGCTCAGGCGTTGTCTCCAGGGAGTGTGGCTGCTCCCGACGTCCTCGCAGGTACCCCGTGGCCAGCAGGACTCTGCCCAGCCTCTCTGCTGGAGTCACAGCAGGTCCTTACACAGTGTGGACACAGGTTTATTGCAGTATCTCAGAGGTCGTTTCCACACAAGGTGGAGTCCATGGTGGCTCAAGCACCTGCGTGCACCGTGGTCAGGCCCCGTTCCTCCTCAGTTCTGTCAGGACACTGTCCGCAGCCTCCCCTCTCCCTCCAAGAGAGGCCATTTCACCCTTTTGGTTTTGGCATGTGCTTGGCTGAGGGGACACACCCCTGTGTGCATCTAAATGCCCTGTGCATGGCCCATCATCACCAGTGACCCACACCTGCCTGCCCAGGCCCTCAGTGTCTGTTCGGGTACAGTTTGATGTCCACATGGGCCATCGACAGTACATCTGCAGTCCCAGCAAAGCCTCGTGTCCTCAGAGCTGCTGAAGTGGGGGTCCAGGCTGGCAGGACTGGTCCTATGGTCTCCAGCACGCACAGCTTCCTCTCCTTGCCCTGCGGCCACCGTCCACGACCCATGCAGGTCCCTGGCTTAGGCCATGGCTCTCCATACTCCTGCCCCCTAGCTGTGGAGGCTGGAGGTCTCTGTCCTCTGAGCACGCACCACCACTCCACACTGGGGGATTGCCTATGGCGGGCTGGACAGGAGTCCAGGGACGGTCCTGGTAGACAGGGTGGGGCCAGCACTGGGTGTGCAGGATGGGGGCCTGGGATGGGCCCTGGGCCGGCTCTGGCTGCTCTGCTGCCCTTCATTCTGTCTTCTGCGGGATGGGGAGTGGGCGTCATCTCCTGCCTCCTTGTCCCACTGGTCCAGCCTGGCATGGCTGTCACGGTGTGGGCCTCCCTGCCTGCCTGGAGCTACAGGACCCCTGAAGCTACAGCAAAGATTGTGCTGCCTCTCTGAGGGGGAGCAAGTGGCATAGAGTGTGCCCTGGCACATGCACTGCCCTGGGCTGGCCATCTGTTGGTCTATGGGTGTTGGGGATGAGCGATCGGCAGGGGGACTGGCTGTGTCCTGCTCCCACACTCCCAGGATGTAGGTACTCTGTGGCCACATCAGGGACTCCCCAGCCCTGCCTCTCCACCCTGCAAATAGTCAAAGGAACAGAAAGCAAGAACCATTCGCAAACATTGGCTAGGAGTGCTCGATACACTTTATATTCCTTAAAGGAGTCTCCATTTAAACAGAAGTAATTTTAAGGTTATTTTCATTAAGCAGAGAGCAGGGCTGCTGTTGCCCCCAGTAACATCCTCAGCCCTGGGGCAGATGGCAGGGCTCTGGCCGCCTATGGGAGGTGCTTGAGCTGCCCAGGAGGCCACTGAAATGCAAATGCCCTCCCAGAGGCCAGAGAGGTCAGCCCTGGGGACCAGAAGAGTGGGGGAGGGCTGGCTCCTTTCCCCTGGTCTGCCCTGGCTGGAGGAGGAGTTTCACAGGAGCTCTGACCTGGCTGCTGGTCAGCATCCTGTGGGGCCAAGAGAGGGTGGAGGCTGTGGATGGGGCTGATGCTAGGGTGGCTGTGTCCAGGGCAGCTCCCCGCCTGGGACAGGCTTGGCCTGCATTAGGGGACCGCAGGGAAGGAGAAGCCCCTCCTACTGCTCCTAGGCTTTGTGTCTGGGGCTCACCTTGTGTCCCTCTGAAATGGATCTGCCTGTGTAGCTGCAGGTTCTGAGCAGAGTGGTCCCAGTCAACCGCGTGGCCCGTCCCACCCAGGATCAGGCCCTCTGCAGGATCGGTCACCCTGGGATCGATGGGCGCCTCACTGGTGGGGCAGGAGGAAGCAGCTCACCCACGTGGGGACCGCAGCCCGCAGCTCTGCCTGCTCTGCAGTGAGGGGCATGGCTAGAGGACGGAGGTCTCCGTCTGCAGGAAGGATTGGGTGCGGGAACCCCGGTGGGTCTGCAGGGCGCTCTCTGAGCCGTTCCGGGAGATGGACCAGCTGTGGAGCCGGTAGTCCCGGCCACTGGGTTGGGGCGGGTGCAGGCCTAGGCCTGGCCACCTCCTCTTCAGCTCGCACCGCACCTGGTGGGGGCATTCATCAGGCCTGAGCCTGGATGCAGGCGCTCCCCAGGCCCTCCTCAGAGCCCGCCAGGCTGATGGGGCACCACCCCTCTCCCTCCCATTCCTGGACAACAGAGCCTGGGCCCTCTCCCCACACCCCAGTCAGATGTACAAAGGTGGTCTTGTGGGAGAGAGGGTGGGAGGAGGGACAGGAGAGACCAGCCACAGTGGACCCAGTCCACTCCGCAAGCTGGGGTGGTTGAGAGAGGCCTCCAGGGCCTCAGGGCGCACTAAGCACTTCTGGAAGACCCTCCTCAGCAGCATGGGGCAGGGTCCCGCTCCGCTCCTCTCTGTTCCTGGGTGGAGCTCTACCCTCAGGAGGGAGCTGGGGTGGCAAGTAGGGGCAGTGGAGGAAGGACAGAGCGGTTCTGTGGAAGGTGTGCTGGTGGGCATTAGACACCAGCCCAGGGGACGCCAGAGACAGCTGGACAGGGCTGGGGTGGCCTCAGGTGCGGGCCAGGCTGGGGCAGCCGTGTCCACTCTAGGCCCAGCCTCCTGGACCCTGCGTGGGCCTTTACCGACTTCCTTCTCCTCTGGAGAGGTGGACATTGAGGAGCTGCTGCCCCCCAAGAGGGCGTGAGAGCTGCCCGCGGTCTGGAAAGGGCTTCCTTCTCCAGGGGAGGAGCCAGGTGCCAGGTGCAGAGCCCGGAGGGGACACGGGCACTGCCTGGAGTGAACAGGCCCATGGAGAGAGGCTGCAGGGGAGGGCAGCGTGCGGCAGAACCAGGGGACAGGGGCACCAACTCCGGGCTTTATCTTGGGATTGACACGTCTCCTGGTCAGTCCCTGCCCTTCCCCACTAAGGCCCTGGGCTTTTTGGCCTCCTGGTCATGGGTCAGGGAGCAAGATGCTGACGATAAAGAGGGACACTGGGTTCTGGTTTGCCTCACTGCAGGGAGGAGCCTGGCTTTGGCAGGAAGGGCCCCTGAGGCTGCAGCAGGTGGTGGAGAGGCAGGTGTGGCCTCTGCCTGCTGAGGCCCAGTGGGTAGCAGCAGCCATCAGTGAGCCATCATGGCAGGAGGGGTCACGGGAGCCGCCCCTAACCCCACCCTGGGCTGGCGGAAGACTGGGGTCTCCTGGGTGTCGGGGGAGCCTCCCCTCCCCTGCTCCGTGATGCAGGCCTCACCTCACTGTTCAGGAAGCAGTAGAGAACAGCCACCACCAGGCCCTGCAAGAGAGAGGGCGTCAGGGCGGCCCAGGGAGCCCGCCCTGGCCTGCCGGCCGCACCCACCTGGAAGGACCCGCCGCACAGCTCCAACAGGATCTGGTACTTGGCAGAGATGCCGATGGGGAAAGCGGCAAACACCACGTAGTGGACGCCAAATAGTGGGATGAGCAGCAGCGTGGACTTGGCCAGTCTCCTGGGAGAGGGAGAGGATGTCGTGAGTCCCCACCTGCCCACCTGATGGGGTTGCTTCCCAGGTTGCAGGGGCAGGGTGCTGGGCCTGCTCTTCCTCCTCACGGAGACCTGCGCCCGGGAGCCATGGCCCTCGTCCTGCCTCTCTCTGCAGGCTTGGTGAGTGCTCACGAGGGCCAGAGCCCTCACAGGGAGGCCTTGGGGCTCCTAGCCTCTGTGTGGCCCTCCAGTGTGGCCTCGGGCTCACTGTCCTTTATCACTGCCTTCAACAGTGGAGCCACAGCCCTAGACAGGGGGTCTGGTCTCAGACCAAGAGGCGGACCAGCAGAGGGAGGCCCAGGGGCACACATGGGCCCTGGACATGGTGTCACTGGCTGCTAGGCTCCACGCACCCCATGGAATGGAGTGGCCTGGTTGGAGTGACCGCTCTGCTGTACAGAGACCCAGGAGTGGTCGCCCTGCCCGGGCCAAACACAGAGTTTCTTGTGCTTCAGATAGGAAATGGCACCATGCATCCAACTCGGCCCTCCTCGCTGCCAGCAGCAGACACCAGGTTGAGCTGACGGAGCTGGCGGGGAGACAGCAGGTTCCGGGCCCACCCTCAGGTCTGGAGCCTCTGGGCTGGGGTCCGAGAAGGGCATTCACCAGTTCCCAGTGAGACCATGCTACGGCTATGGCTTTGCAGCCACCTGTGGGGATCTCCACCCTCCAGTCCTACATCCCTGTCTGGGCACAGCAGCCCCATGGGTGGCCAGGAGCCTGGCCTCACATCCCAGGTGACTCCGTGCACCCAGCAGTGAGGTTCCCCGGAAGGACCTGGCTCCTGCCCGCAGCCAAGCCCTCAGACAGCCCCATCTCACCTGAAAACCGAGGCCACTGCCCCTCCGCCCCTCCTCCCTCTGTGGCCTCACACCACTTAGGGAAAACTCCTGTCTCCAAACCTCACCCTCTGGGGAATGCAGGTTCCAGAAAGTACACGCCCTTGGCACACAGCAGGTGTCCTGCGGGGCTTATCACCAGCAGGATTTCCCCTAACAGACAACTTTCTCAGAGCCAGAGAGGGTCCCTTCTGCAGTGGGCCTCAGTGTGGGGGGCAGGCACCGTCACCAGCTGGCTCTGACTCTGACTCCGGTCCCACCAACGTGCACCTTGACCTCTGAGCCCAGGGCCTGCCACAGCCAATGCCTTGCCCAGGGTCAGCAAGTGGGAGCAGGCCAGCGTGATGTGGTAGGGGATGGGGACCTGTTTTCATTCCTGCTGCCCCCAGCCCAAGCCTGCCGACAGGGTCTCAGGAGGCAGTGTGGGTGTGGCTGACCTTGGACCCTTCTCTGCAGAGACTCACAGGGCACAGCTCAGCTCTGCCTCCTGCCATCCGGGAAGAGCACAGATTCATGACCCCATGTAACTGTGTCTCCAAAATAAAAACATCCATCTCCAGACAGATTTCACACCACTTCCAGGGAACCCGAAGGAAAGGTCAGCTCAGATGTGGAACAAGATTTGCAGAAAACCCAAATCCAATTATGGGTGACCAGGAGTGACCTCATCCCTGCCTCCTGCCTCTGCGGGCCTGGGGCCAGGAGCTGAGCTTCTCCCAGCACAGCCGTGTGGGCTGTCTCGGGCCTGAGCACTCAGCCGGTGGAGTCTGGCTCCAGGTGGGCCGCACAGATGTTTCTTCCTGAATTTACGCCCTGTGTGACTTAGTTAGACACAGGTGACCCCAGCCCCACACAGTTCCCAAGCTCTGACTCTATGGTCCTCGGTCTTGCTACCATGTCTCACCTCACAGACAAGGACACTGAGGACAGAGCAGGGGCTTTCCTCAGGCCCCGGTGGGGATGTGCCCCAGCATTGTGACCCCAGCCTTCTCCTGATGCCCGAACTTGCCAGGGAGGGACAGGGAGGCCAGACACCAGAGGATTAGGGGCTGGGCTGGGCAATCAGGTGACTGAGGGGACGTTGCTCCCAGCCTTCAGCTGCCTGGGCCTGCGCTCCTCGCAGCTGGGCACATGCCTGGGCTGGGTTTCATTTTGGGTATGGATCATGGATAGGAGTTTCCGGCACCTTATGCATTCCTCAGATCACCTCTGTGTGGTGGTGGGGCATCGCCTGCCCATCAGTGGGCTCCTTCTGGTGGTGCCAAGACCTGGCCTGGCATCAGATGCTATGTGGCCACATGGCCACGGAGCACAGTCTGATGGGGAGAAATGTCAAAAAACAGGGTGACCAGTGGCCAAGGGGAGGGGACTGCAACAGGCCCTGGCAAACCCGTGGGTATTCTCACCACAGGGGGCCCCATGAGCTCCACGGAAGCCCCCTCTCTCAGCACCAGACACAGCAGACCTGGCCTTAGCTCCAGCTGCATCTGCAGGAACTGGCACCTGAGGACCTTCCAGCCAGTGACAGGGCCCTGCCGGCTCTGGGACCTACTCACTTGTACTGAGACTGGTCGTTCCCACCGACATCGGGGGACATCAGCTTCTGCAGTAGAATCCTTATGATGCTGATGAAGAGGATGAAGTTCACCTGCAGAGAGGAGAGGGCCCCTGAGTGTTGACAGGGTCCTGCTGGGCTTGCCACCCGGACTTTTGTAGGAAGGCTGCGTGGAGCCAGGCCAGGGGCCGTGGAGCAGAGCAGCATGTAAATGAGGAATGACTCACCAGGATGGAGGTCAGGATGGGCATCCGGATCACCCACCAGGGAACGCTGTGCTCGTTGGTGTCCCAGCAACTGTGAAGGGAAGGAAAATCCTGCCACCCTGGCCACGGCTGCAGATCAGGGTGGAAGTGTGTGGACACACTGCCCGGGAGGGCCCCGTGCCGGGCCATGCACCTGGCTGGCTGTTCACCCAGCCCAGGCGCCCAGCTCTGCAGGCGAGAGCTGAGGCTTGGTCCCCAGGGGGGTGACTGTCTGGGGCTGTCCTCCCAGTGTGACCACCTGCTGATGCCAAGGTGAGCCAGAATGTCCAGGACTCTCCCCAGAGCTGTTCGGGGCTTGACTCAGTTTACACCACGAGAAGGGATTGCTTCCCCTGAAAGTCAGCTTCCTCTCACACTCTGTGGTCTGTATCTTGAATGAAGGTGGAAAGCACCCTCAGAACAGGGCAGGAGGTCCACTAGGAAGTCCTCTGCAGTGACTTCACCTCTGATCCCCAGCTCCAGGGCTGTTTCCAGCGGGAGCTTGTGCTCACTGCCTTCAGCATCTGCCACCGCTCTGGCCCCAGCTGGTTTGGCAACGCCATGTGAGGCCCTGGGGCTGGGCCCTGAGCTCTAGGGATTGCTCCCAGGACCTGGGGCAGGAGGAGACTCAGCCAGTCGCCCCACAGACCCAGAGGTGACCAGGTGAGTGAGCTGGTCTGGGAGATGTGCTGGGAGGCCCCAGGCTGGCCATCTGTGTGAAAAGCCGCTGAACACAGGACTCTTCCAGGTCGCCCACCTTCTGGATCTGTCACCCAGGGGAGAAGGATGCCAGGGCTGTGCAGGAGGCATACCCGCTGGGAGTGCCCTGCCCTCGTGTTGGGGCCATGGCCTGGCTTTCCATGGACAGAGCAGACGCGTTGGCCCAATATGGCTGCTTTGGAGCTTGAGAGTTCTCAAGAGGACAGCCAGCCCTCTGCCCACGCCATCTCAGAGCTCAGCTGCATCTGCTCAGGGTCCTTTGGTGGACTGTGCTGTGCTCGGGAGGCCACCCATCTCCACCTGTTTTGTCCTAGTCTTAGCTACAAGGCTGGTTCAACCCCCTTCTCACGCCCCCTTCACGGAAACCCTGGACCCTTGCCCACACACGGCACCTCCAGTCCTTCCACCCAGGCACATGCCCTCCAGACACAGGGCCAACACTGCTGGGCCTCACTCCATGGGCCAGGCGTGTGTGCACTCACCCTGTGTCTTCTAGAGAGAGCCGGGTCGCGGTCCACACGCCTATGCAGATGGTGGGGATGCCTGCAGAGAGACGCCTAGTCAGGGGCTCAGGCAGGAGCAGCTGTGCACACAGACAGCTCCTGTGCTTGGGGCAGCTTCCCAGTCCGAGGACCACGGGCAGGTCTAGCTCCAAGTTGGCCTCCGTGTTCACACTCAGGCCTTGACAGGGGGCTGGGGTGAGGAAACATGTCTGAAAGCTGAGAATCAAGCCGAGATGGGTCTGTTTCACGGAGGCCAGCATGCCATGGTGACGCCAGAGTCTGCAGGTCTGCCTGTCCCCCATCTCCAGGCATCCCTGCCCTGGTCAGAGCCGGCTCTGCTGCTGGCTTGTGAGCCTGCCCACCTCTGGCCCTCTGCCTGGTGCCCACCATGTCCTGTGCACTGGGTGGGGGAGGAAAGGTAAATGCCACGTGGCTGCCTGTTTGCAGTTCAGGCTGAACCCGGGATGAAAGGGGCCAGGAACTGGATTCACGGTTCAGACCCTGGTTACCAGAAACACCCAAGTGTGGCCTGCAGGAACCTCTGGCCTGCACAGCCTGACCCTGCGGTGCAGCCTCCTGTGCTAGCTGGTCAGGTGGGAGCCCTTACCCCATCCGATCAGGAGATAGGCCAGGAAGCACCTGCTGGGCGGGAGGACGGCCACCAGCAGGGTGTGCAGGTAGAGCCCCTCCACCAGGAGCCAGTAGAAGTTCGCCATGATGCAGTACTGGAAGAAGACCAGGCTGAGCTTGCAGCCGACCTGGAGCAACACAGACAGCAGGAGAATGTGCCCGGGACAAAAATAGCTTGCGCCAGGCAGCAGTGCTGTTTGTATAAGGAGGGCCAGGGTGCTGCGTGGGAGGGGTGACCCACGCAGGGTGTGGTGCTGACCAAGAATGTGTGCAATGCTGGAGGGAGGCCCTCTGTACACCCCACGCCAGGGTCTATCTGTTCAGAGCCTTGAACTCCCCAAGAGAAATACTGGCAGAGGTGGAGGTGAACAGCCTCCCGAGAGGTGGCACGGGCTGGGCAGGCCACCCTTAGGCTCAGCACACGCCTCCACACCGGTCCACCTTCCCGCCTGGTCATAGGGTCTCCTCTGGCTCTCCACTGTGGACTCACTCCTGCCTCATTGGGACACGGGGTTGAGGAGGGGGAGGTGGAGGGGAGGAGGGGAGGAGGGGAGGGGAGGAGGAGGGGGAAGAAGAGGAAACATAAGAGGAGGAGGAGGGAAAGGAGGATGAGGAAGGGGAGGAGGAGGGTTCTTGCCAGTGAAGGGCTGGTGGGACGTCAAGCTTAGGGAGGTGCCTGCCGGGAGGCACGGACACCAGGTGCTGCCTGTCCTTGTTGCTCAGGGCCTGGGCTCCACACTGAATCGAGCAGAGACAGGAAAAGGGGCCAGGCAGAGCGGCTGTGTCCCTCAGCAGGGCTTCCAGTGGTGGACGCTGGGAGGAGAAAACTGGGCAAACTAGGTCGAGACTCTCAAAGTTTTGACAACCTTTTAAGTTCCCCATTTGTAAGAGTGTTTTGATCTTTGGAAACTTGGAGATGAAAAATAAAGAAAAAATGAGAAATCTGGCAAATAAACTATTTTCCCTAGGAGTTCTGAAAGGGTTTTCACTGGGAAAAAGCATTACATAAACTAACTCTATTTTAATCTCCCAGATTCCCTTCATGTAAACCTACCAGGCATTTCAACATATATAAAGTTGCTACTTTTAATCACTTTGTGTATGCAAAGTTTGCTGAAGGAGAGCAGCACTTCCAACATCCCTGACGGAGGCAGATCTGCACCTGCAGTTATAGGCACCTATCTATGGAAATGCTCCTGGATGGGCAGATAGGCTACGTGCACAGACCTGTGCACATGTGGGTCTGAGCACACAGGATGATGAATGCACACACACCTGTGCACGTATGTGGGTGGCCACACCTGTGTCTGCACACGGTGAGGAATGCACACACACCTGTACACTTGTGAGTGGACACACCTGTCAGCACACAGGGTGATGAATGCACCCACACCTGTGTCTGCACACAGGGCGATGCATTTGGGCATCTTCATCTTGGCTCTTTTGAGGTGGTCTGCAGGGCTGCCCGGACCTGACCTGAATGCTGAGCCCTAAACGGCCTCCACCTCTCACTACACGGCCTCCCTTTCTCCTTGGCCAGGCTGGGTGCTGGAGAACCCTGCTTGGGGGAACACCCTGATTCCGGCTGCTCCTCACTGTCCCTCTCCAGGAGTGCAGATCCCAGCACCTTCTGACTGGGGTGTCAGGACAGAGTGGAAGGACGCTGTGATAACCAACCACCAAAACAGGAAATTTGTGACTTGTCACCACCCACTGGAATAGTGGGCAAAAGAAGCCAAATTTTAAGACCTCTGGGAGGTTCCTGGGAGCGGGCAGCTGTCTGAATGTGGCCTGCTGCCTTTCCACTCTCGATTCGAGATCCCGTCATGAAACATAAGCAGGATGAGTGACTGGGAGAATGCGTGCCTCACACACGGGAGCCCTGGGCTCCATCCTGGCAGCACAGACAGCCCAAGACCCAACGTCCATGTCTGCGTGCCCCAGGTCACGTGTCCATGCCTCTCTCAGGAGCAGTTGGAGCAGTCCTGGGCTGGAGGGCAGTTGCGAGAGCAGAGCTGGTGCAGGGGCCAGTATCCTCATGAGGGGGCCTGCGGGATCCCCACCCCTGCACACACAAGAGCCTCTGACCCAGCAGGCCTGTTATGATCTGGACCCGAGGTGTCCCCAGAAACTCAGTGTGAAGAGATTGGGTCCTGAGACCTTAGCCTACTGGTGCATCAGCTGCGTGAACAGAGGAGCTGGGTGGTGACGGTGTGCAGGTGGGGTGTGGCTGGAGGAGTGGGTCCCTGGGGTATGCCTTGGGTCTATGTTTTGTCCCTGGTGAGCAGAGCTGCTTCCTCGCTGTCACATCCTGAGTGCTTCACTCCACCACGCTCTTCCACCATGACGTGCTGCCTCATCTGGGCCAGAGCTCAGAGTCGGCCATCTATGGACTGAACCTTTGAATCCACGAGCCACAAAGCAACTTCCTCCTCTGCTGATTGTTCAGTCAGGTCTTGCGGTCACAGCCACGGAAAGCTGGCTAAGCAAAGCCCCCACGAGTCAACAGGTCTGCAATACCCAGGCCTGGGCCCCCCGCAGCCCTGGTTGGCCAAGGCCCTCTGACCCGCCAGCCCACCTGTGAGTCCCCGATGGGAGAAAGGGCACCAGGTACCGGGGAGGTGCCTGAAATGTCTGCAAAACACGGGGTAGAGGTGCCACCCCTCACCAGCCACACCCTCCGTGAGACAGGACGTCTGGGCAGCCCCACACCCTGTCTGTGCTCTGTCTTTTACACTGTGGCCGCAAGCCACAGTCCACAGAATCAGAAGGGCAGGAGGGGCCGGTGGGTGACCCGGAGCCCCCAGTGCTGCCGTGGCTCCAGCTACCCGTTGGCAGCAGCTTCTAACCTGTGCCTGGCTGGATCCTGTGTGAGCACACCTGTTTGTGCACACAGTATGTCAGGTGCACGTGTGTTTTTCATGTACACGTTTAGTGCACACGAGTGCATGTGAGTGCATGTTGACGGTGTTCACTCCCTGTGCCCTGCTCTCCTCCCTGGACTGTGGGCCAAGGACCCTGTGTGCTATGGTGCTGTCTTCCTGGATCCAGCCCAGGCTCTAGTCCCAACCTCTGACCTGATCCTCTCCTCACAGTCTGGGGAGCAGGCGGTGGTAGTCCAGCCCCAGCCCCTGACCCTGCAGGCAGGACACAGGTGTAGTGACCCTCGGTTTGGGCTTCTGAGGGTCCAGCAGGCCCCACATGAAACCTGCTCTGGTGGGCGTAGAGGGCTCCGCTGCAGGCGGCTGCCCAGCCAGGGCAGGGAAGCTCCACAAGCATCCTGCTGGTGTGTGTGGGGGGGTTGGACACGCTCCATGCTCCTCCCAGCACCCCGAGAAGGAGGCCGGCTGCTGCTCTGGGGGTGCTATCCTGGCGTCTTCTCCGAGGCTAATGTGGGTCGGGGGAACCGAGGTGGGAACAAAAATGTGCAGAAATGGAGCTGGAGAGAAACTGCTTCCCGCTGGGCAGACGGAGTCTGGCTCCAGGGCAGTTGGTTGCTCAGAGCTTGGCTCTTCTCCAGACACACTGTGGCCCCTCCCTCCTGCGCTGTCTCTGCCCTCTCTCCCTGCTCTGTCCTCCCTGGTACAAAATTGCAGGGCCCAGGGCTTGGGGCACAGCTGCACCCTCTGTTCTCCAGAGTGCGCCAGGAACGGCCGGGCTCCCGCGGCTGCTCTTCCAGGCATCATGGCGATCAACACTGGACTTGCCACTAGTCCTGGTTTGGATCCCGCCACTGAGGGCCCAGTTGCCTCACTCGTGGGCAGGGTCCTTGTTCTTTCAAGGTGACTGGGCATGGGCCAGCCAACAGCAGCCATGGGAATGGCCTGTCCTAGTGACCCCATGGTGTTCAGAATAGCAGTCCTCAGGCTGTGCCTGCCCTAGTGACTCCATGGTGTGTAGGACAGCGGTCCTCAGGCTGTGCCTGCCCTAGTGACTCCATGGTGTGTAGAACAGCAGTCCTCAGGCTGAGCCTGCCCTAGTGACTCCATGGTGTGTAGGACAGCAGTCCTCAGGTTGTGCCTGCCCTAGTGACTCCATGGTGTGTAGGACAGCAGTCCTCAGGCTGCACCTGCCCTGGTGACTCCATGGTGTGTGGAACAGCAGTCCTCAGGCTGTGCCTGCCCTGGTGACTCCATGGTGTGTAGAACAGCAGTCCTCAGGCTGTGCCTGCCCTAGTAACTCCATGGTGTGTAGGACAGCAGTCCTCAGGCTGTGCCTGCCCTAGTGACTCCATGGTATGTAGAACAGCAGTCCTCAGGCCGTACCTGCCCTGGTGACTCCATGGTGTGTAGAACAGCAGTCCTCAGGCTGTGCCTGCCCTAGTGACTCCATGGTATGTAGAACAGCAGTCCTCAGGCCGTACCTGCCCTGGTGACTCCATGGTGTGTAGAACAGCAGTCCTCAGGCTGTGCCTGCCCTAGTGACTCCATGGTGTGTAGAACAGCAGTCCTCAGGCTGAGCCTGCCCTGGTGACTCCATGGTGTGTAGGACAGCAGTCCTCAGGCTGTGCCTGCCCTAGTGACTCCATGGTATGTAGAACAGCAGTCCTCAGGCTGTGCCTGCCCTAGTGACTCCATGGTGTATAGAACAGCAGTCCTCAGGCTGTGCCTGCCCTAGTGACTCCATGGTGTGTGGAACAGCAGTCCTCAGGCTGTGCCTGCCCTAGTGCCTCCATGGTGTGTAGAACAGCAGTCCTCAGGCTGTGACTGCCCTAGTAACTCCATGGTGTGTAGGACAGCAGCTCTCAGGCTGTACCTGCCCTAGTGACTCCATGGTGTGTAGAACAGCAGTCCTCAGGCTGTGCCTGCCCTAGTGACTCCATGGTGTGTAGAACAGCAGTCCTCAGGCTGTGCCTGCCCTAGTGACTCCATGGTGTGTAGGACAGCAGTCCTCAGGCTGTGCCTGCCCTGGTGACTCCATGGTGTATGGAACAGCAGTCCTTAGGCTGTGCCTGCCCTAGTGACTCCATGGTGTGTAGAACAGCAGTCCTCAGGCTGTGCCTGCCCTAGTGACTCCATGGTGTGTAGAACAGCAGCTCTCAGGCTGTACCTGCCCTAGTGACTCCATGGTGTGTAGAACAGCAGTCCTCAGGCTGTGCCTGCCCTAGTGACTCCATGGTGTGTAGAACAGCAGTCCTCAGGCTGTGCCTGCCCTAGTGACTCCATGGTGTGTAGGACAGCAGTCCTCAGGCTGTGCCTGCCCTGGTGACTCCATGGTGTATGGAACAGCAGTCCTTAGGCTGTGCCTGCCCTAGTGACTCCATGGTGTGTAGAACAGCAGTCCTCAGGCTGTGCCTGCCCTAGTGACTCCATGGTGTGTGGAACAGCAGTCCTCAGGCTGTGCCTGCCCTAGTGCCTCCATGGTGTGTAGAACAGCAGTCCTCAGGCTGTGACTGCCCTAGTAACTCCATGGTGTGTAGAACAGCAGTCCTCAGGCTGCACCTGCCCTGGTGACTCCATGGTGTGTGGAACAGCAGTCCTCAGGCTGTGCCTGCCCTGGTGACTCCATGGTGTGTAGAACAGCAGTCCTCAGGCTGTGCCTGCCCTAGTGACTCCATGGTGTGTAGGACAGCAGTCCTCAGGCTGCGCCTGCCCTGGTGACTCCATGGTGTGTAGAACAGCAGTCCTCAGGCTGTGACTGCCCTAGTAACTCCATGGTGTGTAGGACAGCAGTCCTCAGGCTGCACCTGCCCTGGTGACTCCATGGTGTGTGGAACAGCAGTCCTCAGGCTGTGCCTGCCCTGGTGACTCCATGGTGTGTAGAACAGCAGTCCTCAGGCTGTGCCTGCCCTAGTGACTCCATGGTGTGTAGGACAGCAGTCCTCAGGCTGCACCTGCCCTGGTGACTCCATGGTGTGTGGAACAGCAGTCCTCAGGCTGTGCCTGCCCTGGTGACTCCATGGTGTGTAGAACAGCAGTCCTCAGGCTGTGACTGCCATAGTAACTCCATGGTGTGTAGGACAGCAGTCCTCAGGCTGTGCCTGCCCTGGTGACTCCATGGTGTGCAGAACAGCAGTCCTCAGGCTGTGCCTGCCCTGGTGACTCCATGGTGTGTAGAACAGCAGTCCTCAGGCTGTGCCTGCCCTAGTGACTCCATGGTGTGTGGAACAGCAGTCCTCAGGCTGTGCCTGCCCTAGTGACTCCATGGTGTGTAGAACACCAGTCCTCAGGCCGTACCTGCCCTGGTGACTCCATGGTGTGTAGAACAGCAGTCCTCAGGCTGTGCCTGCCCTAGTGACTCCATGGTGTGTAGAACAGCAGTCCTCAGGCTGTGACTGCCCTAGTAACTCCATGGTGTGTAGGACAGCAGTCCTCAGGCTGTGCCTGCCCTGGTGACTCCATGGTGTGTAGAACAGCAGTCCTCAGGCCGTACCTGCCCTGGTGACTCCATGGTGTGTAGAACAGCAGTCCTCAGGCTGTGCCTGCCCTAGTGACTCCATGGGGTGCAGAACAGCAGTCCTCAGGCTGTGCCTGCCCTGGTGACTCCATGGTGTGTAGAACAGCAGTCCTCAGGCTGTGCCTGCCTGGTGACTCCATGGTGTGTAGAACAGCAGCTGTCAGGCTGTACCTGCCCTAGTGACTCCATGGTGTGTAGAACAGCAGTCCTCAGGCTGTACCTGTCCTAGTGACTCCATGGTGTGTAGGACAGCAGTCCTCAGGCTGTGCCTGCCCTAGTGACTCCATGGTGTGTAGGACAGCAGTCCTCAGGCTGTGCCTGCCCTGGTGACTCCATGGTGTGTAGAACAGCAGCTCTCAGGCTGTACCTGCCCTAGTGACTCCATGGTGTGTAGGACAGCAGTCTTCAGGCTGCGCCTGCCCTAGTGACTCCATGGTGTGTAGAACAGCAGCTCTCAGGCTGTGCCTGCCCTGAGTGACTCCATGGTGTGTAGGACAGCAGTCCTCAGGCTGTGCCTGCCCTGGTGACTCCATGGTGTGTAGAACAGCAGCTCTCAGGCTGTACCTGCCCTAGTGACTCCATGGTGTGTGGAACAGCAGTCCTCAGGCTGTGCCTGCCCTGGTGACTCCATGGTGTGTAGAACAGCAGTCCTCAGGCTGTACCTGCCCTGGTGACTCCATGGTGTGTAGGACAGCAGTCCTCAGGCTGTGCCTGCCCTAGTGACTCCATGGTGTGCAGAACAGCAGCCCTCAGGCTATGCCTGCCCTAGTAACTCCATGGTGTGTAGAACAGCAGCTCTCAGGCTGTGCCTGCCCTAGTGACTCCATGGTGTGTAGAACAGCAGTCCTCAGGCTGTGCCTGCCCTGGTGACTCCATGGTGTGTAGAACAGCAGTCCTCAGGCTGTACCTGCCCTGGTGACTCCATGGTGTGTAGGACAGCAGTCCTCAGGCTGTACCTGCCCTGGTGACTCCATGGTGTGTAGGACAGCAGTCCTCAGGCTGTACCTGCCCTGGTGACTCCATGGTGTGTGGAACAGCAGTCCTCAGGCTGCGCCTGCCCTAGTGACTCCATGGTGTGTGGAACAGCAGTCCTCAGGCTAAGCCTGCCCTGGTGACTCCATGGTGTGTGGAACAGCAGCTCCCAGCCTGTGCCTGCCCTAGTGACTCCATGGTGTGTAGAACAGCAGCTGTCAGGCTGTACCTGCCCTAGTGACTCCATGGGGTGCAGAACAGCAGTCCTCAGGCTAAGCCTGCCCTGGTGACTCCATGGTGTGTGGAACAGCAGACCTCAGGCTGTGCCTGCCCTAGTGACTCCATGGTGTGTAGAACAGCAGTCCTCAGGCTGTGCCTGCCCTAGTGACTCCATGGTGTGTAGAACAGCAGTCCTCAGGCTGTGCCTGCCTGGTGACTCCATGGTGTGTAGAACAGCAGCTGTCAGGCTGTACCTGCCCTAGTGACTCCATGGTGTGTAGAACAGCAGTCCTCAGGCTGTGCCTGCCCTGGTGACTCCATGGTGTGTAGAACAGCAGTCCTCAGGCTGTGCCTGCCCTAGTGACTCCATGGTGTGTAGAACAGCAGTCCTCAGGCTGTGCCTGCCCTAGTGACTCCATGGTGTGTAGAACAGCAGTCCTCAGGCTGTGCCTGCCCTAGTGACTCCATGGTGTGTGGAACAGCAGTCCTCAGGCTGTGCCTGCCCTGAGTGACTCCATGGTGTGTAGAACAGCAGCTCTCAGGCTGTGCCTGCCCTGGTGACTCCATGGTGTGTAGAACAGCAGTCCTCAGGCTGTGCCTGCCCTGGTGACTCCGTGGTGTGTAGAACAGCAGTCCTCAGGCTGTGCCTGCCCTGGTGACTCCGTGGTGTGTAGAACAGCAGTCCTCAGGCTGTGCCTGCCCTGGTGACTCCGTGGTGTGTAGAACAGCAGTCCTCAGGCTGTGCCTGCCCTGGTGACTCCATGGTGTGTAGAACAGCAGTCCTCAGGCTGTGCCTGCCCTGGTGACTCCGTGGTGTGTAGAACAGCAGCTCTCAGGCTGTACCTGCCCTAGTGACTCCATGGTGTGTAGAACAGCAGTCTCAGGCTGTGCCTGCCCTGGTGACTCCGTGGTGTGTAGAACAGCAGCTCTCAGGCTGTACCTGCCCTAGTGACTCCATGGTGTGTAGAACAGCAGTCCTCAGGCTGTGCCTGCCCTGGTGACTCCATGGTGTGTAGAACAGCAGTCCTCAGGCTGTGCCTGCCCTAGTGACTCCATGGTGTGTAGAACAGCAGTCCTCAGGCTGTGCCTGCCCTAGTGACTCCATGGTGTACAGAACAGCTCTCAGGCTGTGCCTGCCCTAGTGACTCCATGGTGTGTAGAACAGCAGCTCTCAGGCTGTACCTGCCCTAGTGACTCCATGGTGTGTGGAACAGCAGTCCTCAGGCTGTGCCTGCCCTAGTGACTCCATGGTGTGTAGAACAGCAGTCCTCAGGCTGTGTCTGCCCTGAGTGACTCCATGGTGTGTGGAACAGCAGTCCTCAGGCTGTGCCTGCCCTAGTGACTCCATGGTGTACAGAACAGCTCTCAGGCTGTGCCTGCCCTAGTGACTCCATGGTGTGTGGAACAGCAGCTCTCAGGCTGTGCCTGCCCTAGTGACTCCATGGTGTGTAGAACAGCAGTCCTCAGGCTGTGTCTGCCCTGAGTGACTCCATGGTGTGTGGAACAGCAGTCCTCAGGCTGTGCCTGCCCTAGTGACTCCATGGTGTGTAGAACAGCAGTCCTCAGGCTGCACCTGCCCTGGTGACTCCATGGTGTAGAACAGCAGTCCTCAGGCTGTGCCTGCCCTGGTGACTCCATGGTGTGTAGAACAGCAGTCCTCAGGCTGTGCCTGCCCTGGTGACTCCATGGTGTGTAGAACAGCAGACCTCAGGCTGTACCTGCCCTAGTGACTCCATGGTGTAGAACAGCAGTCCTCAGGCTGTGCCTGCCCTGGTGACTCCATGGTGTATAGGACAGCAGTCCTCAGGCTGTGCCTGCCCTGGTGACTCCATGGTGTAGAACAGCAGTCCTCAGGCTGTGCCTGCCCTAGTGACTCCATGGTGTGTGGAACAGCAGCCCTCAGGCTGTGCCTGCCCTGGTGACTCCATGGTGTGTGGAACAGCAGCTCTCAGGCTGTGCCTGCCCTAGTGACTCCATGGGGTGCAGAACAGCAGTCCTCAGGCTGTGTCTGCCCTGAGTGACTCCATGGTGTGTGGAACAGCAGTCCTCAGGCTGTGCCTGCCCTAGTGACTCCATGGTGTGTAGAACAGCAGTCCTCAGGCTGCACCTGCCCTGGTGACTCCATGGTGTGTAGAACAGCAGTCCTCAGGCTGCACCTGCCCTGGTGACTCCATGGTGTAGAACAGCAGTCCTCAGGCTGTGCCTGCCCTGGTGACTCCATGGTGTGTAGAACAGCAGTCCTCAGGCTGTGCCTGCCCTGGTGACTCCATGGTGTGTGGAACAGCAGACCTCAGGCCGTACCTGCCCTAGTGACTCCATGGTGTGTGGGACAGCAGTCCTCAGGATGTACCTGCCCTAGTGACTCCATGGTGTGTAGAACAGCAGTCCTCAGGCTGTGCCTGCCCTGGTGACTCCATGGTGTAGAACAGCAGTCCTCAGGCTGTGCCTGCCCTAGTGACTCCATGGTGTGTAGGACAGCAGTCCTCAGGCTGTGCCTGCCCTGGTGACTCCATGGTGTGTAGGACAGCAGCCCTCAGGCTGTGCCTGCCCTAGTGACTCCATGGTGTGTAGAACAGCAGTCCTCAGGCTGTGCCTGCCCTAGTGACTCCATGGTGTGTGGAACAGCAGTCCTCAGGCTGTGCCTGCCCTAGTGACTCCATGGTGTGTAGAACAGCAGCTCTCATTCTGTGCCTGCCCTGTGACTCCATGGTGTGTGGAACAGCAGACCTCAGGCTGTACCTGCCCTAGTGACTCCATGGTGTAGAACAGCAGTCCTCAGGCTGCACCTGCCCTGGTGACTCCATGGTGTGTGGAACAGCAGTCCTCAGGCTGCACCTGCCCTAGTGACTCCATGGTGTGTAGAACAGCAGTCCTCAGGCTGTGTCTGCCCTGAGTGACTCCATGGTGTGTAGAACAGCAGTCCTCAGGCTGTGCCTGCCCTGGTGACTCCATGGTGTGTAGAACAGCAGTCCTCAGGCTGCACCTGCCCTGAGTGACTCCATGGTGTGTGGAACAGCAGTCCTCAGGCTGTGCCTGCCCTAGTGACTCCATGGTGTGTAGAACAGCAGTCCTCAGGCTGTGTCTGCCCTGAGTGACTCCATGGTGTGTAGAACAGCAGTCCTCAGGCTGTGCCTGCCCTGGTGACTCCATGGTGTGTAGAACAGCAGTCCTCAGGCTGTGCCTGCCCTAGTGACTCCATGGTGTGTGGAACAGCAGTCCTCAGGCTGTGCCTGCCCTAGTGACTCCATGGTGTGTAGAATAGCAGCTCTCAGGCTGTACCTGTCCTAGTGACTCCATGGTGTGTGGAACAGCAGCTCTCAGGCTGTGCCTGCCCTGGTGACTCCATGGTGTGTAGAACAGCAGCTCTCAGGCTGTACCTGCCCTAGTGACTCCATGGTGTGTGGAACAGCAGCTCTCAGGCTGTGCCTGCCCTGGTGACTCCATGGTGTGTAGAACAGCAGTCCTCAGGCTGCACCTGCCCTGGTGACTCCATGGTGTGTGGAACAGCAGTCCTCAGGCTGTGCCTGCCCTAGTGACTCCATGGTATGTAGAACAGCAGTCCTCAGGCTGTACCTGCCCTAGTGACTCCATGGTGTGTGGAACAGCAGCTCTCAGGCTGTGCCTGCCCTGGTGACTCCATGGTGTGTAGAACAGCAGCTCTCAGGCTGTACCTGCCATAGTGACTCCATGGTGTGTAGAACAGCAGTCCTCAGGCTGTGCCTGCCCTAGTGACTCCATGGTGTGTGGAACAGCAGTCCTCAGGCTGTGCCTGCCCTAGTGATTCCATGGTGTACAGAACAGCAGCTCTCAGGCTGTGCCTGCCCTAGTGACTCCATGGTGTGTAGAACAGCAGTCCTCAGGCTGTGTCTGCCCTGAGTGACTCCATGGTGTGTGGAACAGCAGTCCTCAGGCTGTGCCTGCCCTAGTGACTCCATGGTGTGTACAACAGCAGTCCTCAGGCTGCACCTGCCCTGGTGACTCCATGGTGTGTAGAACAGCAGTCCTCAGGCTGCACCTGCCCTGGTGACTCCATGGTGTAGAACAGCAGTCCTCAGGCTGTGCCTGCCCTGGTGACTCCATGGTGTGTAGAACAGCAGTCCTCAGGCTGCGCCTGCCCTAGTGACTCCATGGTGTGTAGGACATCAGTCCTCAGGCTGTGCCTGCCCTAGTGCCTCCATGGTGTGTAGAACAGCAGCCCTCAGGCTGTACCTGCCCTAGTGACTCCATGGTGTGTGGAACAGCAGTCCTCAGGCTGCGCCTGCCCTAGTGACTCCATGGTGTGTAGGACATCAGTCCTCAGGCTGTGCCTGCCCTAGTGCCTCCATGGTGTGTAGAACAGCAGCCCTCAGGCTGTGCCTGCCCTAGTGCCTCCATGGTGTGTAAAACAGCAGTCCTCAGGCTGAGCCTGCCCTAGTGACTCCATGGTGTGTGGAACAGCAGTCCTCAGGCTGTGCCTGCCCTAGTGACTCCATGGTGTATAGGACAGCAGTCCTCAGGCTGTGCCTGCCCTAGTGACTCCATGGTGTGTAGAACAGTAGCTCTCAGGCTGTACCTGCCCTTGTGACTCCATGGTGTGTGGAACAGCAGTCCTCAGGCTGAGCCTGCCCTAGTGACTGCATGGTGTGTAGAACAGCAGTCCTCAGGCTGTGCCTGCCCTGGTGACTCCATGGTGTGTAGAACAGCAGTCCTCAGGCTGTGCCTGCCCTGGTGACTCCATGGTGTGTAGAACAGCCGTCCTCAGGCTGTGCCTGCCCTAGTGACTCCATGGTGTGTAGAACAGCAGCTCTCAGGCTGTGCCTGTCCTGGTGACTCCATGGTGTGTGGAACAGCAGTCCTCAGGCTGAGCCTGCCCTAGTGACTGCATGGTGTGTAGAACAGCAGTCCTCAGGCTGTGCCTGCCCTAGTGACTCCATGGTGTGTAGAACAGCAGCTCTCAGGCTGTGCCTGTCCTGGTGACTCCATGGTGTGTGGAACAGCAGTCCTCAGGCTGAGCCTGCCCTAGTGACTGCATGGTGTGTAGAACAGCAGTCCTCAGGCTGTGCCTGCCCTAGTGACTCCATGGTGTGTAGAACAGCAGCTCTCAGGCTGTGCCTGTCCTGGTGACTCCATGGTGTGTGGAACAGCAGTCCTCAGGCTGAGCCTGCCCTAGTGACTGCATGGTGTGTAGAACAGCAGTCCTCAGGCTGTGCCTGCCCTAGTGACTCCATGGTGTGTAGAACAGCAGCTCTCAGGCTGTGCCTGTCCTGGTGACTCCATGGTGTGTGGAACAGCAGTCCTCAGGCTGAGCCTGCCCTAGTGACTGCATGGTGTGTAGAACAGCAGTCCTCAGGCTGTGCCTGCCCTAGTGACTCCATGGTGTGTAGAACAGCAGCTCTCAGGCTGTGCCTGCCCTAGTGACTCCATGGTGTGTGGAACAGCAGTCCTCAGGCTGAGCCTGCCCTAGTGACTGCATGGTGTGTAGAACAGCAGTCCTCAGGCTGTGCCTGCCCTGGTGACTCCATGGTGTGTAGAACAGCAGTCCTCAGGCTGTGCCTGCCCTGGTGACTCCATGGTGTGTAGAACAGCAGTCCTCAGGCTGTGCCTGCCCTAGTGACTCCATGGTGTGTAGAACAGCAGCTCTCAGGCTGTGCCTGTCCTGGTGACTCCATGGTGTGTAGAACAGCAGTCCTCAGGCTGTGCCTGCCCTGGTGACTCCATGGTGTGTAGATCAGCAGTCCTCAGGCTGTGCCTGCCCTGGTGACTCCATGGTGTGTAGAACAGCAGTCCTCAGGCTGTGCCTGCCCTGGTGACTCCATGGTGTGTAGAACAGCAGCTCTCAGGCTGTGCCTGTCCTGGTGACTCCATGGTGTGTAGAACAGCAGTCCTCAGGCTGTGCCTGCCCTGGTGACTCCATGGTGTGTAGAACAGCAGTCCTCAGGCTGTGCCTGCCCTGGTGACTCCATGGTGTGTAGAACAGCAGTCCTCAGGCTGTGCCTGCCCTGGTGACTCCATGGTGTGTAGAACAGCAGCTCTCAGGCTGTGCCTGTCCTGGTGACTCCATGGTATGTAGAACAGCAGCCCTCAGGCTGTGCCTGCCCTGGTGACTCCATGGTGTGTGGAACAGCAGTCCTCAGGCTGTGCCTGCCCTGGTGACTCCATGGTGTTAGAACAGCATTCCTCAGGCTGTGCCTGCCCTGGTGACTCCATGGTGTGTGGAACAGCAGCTCTCAGGGTGTACCTGCCCTAGTGACTCCATGGTGTGTAGAACAGCAGTCCTCAGGCTGTGCCTGCCCTAGTGATTCCATGGTGTGTAGAACAGCAGTCCTCAGGCTGTGCCTGCCCTAGTGACTCCATGGTGTGTAGAACAGCAGTCCTCAGGCTGTACCTGCCCTAGTGACTCCATGGTGTGTGGAACAGCAGTCCTCAGGCTGTGCCTGCCCTGGTGACTCCATGGGGTGCAGAACAGCAGTCCTCAGGCTGTGCCTGCCCTAGTGACTCCATGGGGTACAGAACAGCAGCTCTCAGGCTGTGCCTGCCCTGGTGACTCCATGGTATGTAGAACAGCAGTCCTCAGGCTGTGCCTGCCCTAGTGATTCCATGGTGTATAGAACAGCAGTCCTCAGGCTGTGCCTGCCCTGGTGACTCCATGGTGTGTGGAACAGCAGTCCTCAGGCTGTGCCTGCCCTGGTGACTCCATGGTGTGTAGAACAGCAGCTCTCAGGCTGTGCCTGCCCTAGTGACTCCATGGTGTGTAGAACAGCAGTCCTCAGGCTGTGCCTGCCCTGAGTGACTCCGTGGTGTGTAGAACAGCAGTCCTCAGGCTGCGCCTACCCTCGTGACTCCATGGTGTGTACAACAGCAGTCCTCAGGCTGTGCCTGCCCTGGTAACTCCATGGTGTGTAGAACAGCAGTCCTCAGGCTGTGCCTGCCCTAGTGACTCAATGGTGTGTAGAACAGCAGTCCTCAGGCTGTGCCTGCCCTAGTGACTCCATGGTGTGTAGAACAGCAGTCCTCAGGCTGTGCCTGCCCTAGTGACTCCATGGTGTGTAGAACAGCAGCTCTCAGGCTGTGCCTGCCCTAGTGACTCCATGGTGTGTAGAACAGCAGCTCTCAGGCTGTGCCTGCCCTAGTGACTCCATGGTGTGTAGAACAGCAGTCCTCAGGCTGTGCCTGCCCTAGTGACTCCATGGTGTGTAGAACAGCAGTCCTCAGGCTGTGCCTGCCCTAGTGACTCCATGGTGTGTAGAACAGCAGCTCTCAGGCTGTGCCTGCCCTAGTGACTCCATGGTGTGTAGAACAGCAGCTCTCAGGCTGTGCCTGCCCTAGTGACTCCATGGTGTGTAGAACAGCAGTCCTCAGGCTGTGCCTGCCCTGGTAACTCCATGGTGTGTAGAACAGCAGTCCTCAGGCTGTGCCTGCCCTAGTGACTCAATGGTGTGTAGAACAGCAGTCCTCAGGCTGTGCCTGCCCTAGTGACTCCATGGTGTTAGAACAGCAGTCCTCAGGCTGTGCCTGTCCTGGTGACTCCATGGTATGTAGAACAGCAGCCCTCAGGCTGTGCCTGCCCTGGTGACTCCATGGTGTGTGGAACAGCAGTCCTCAGGCTGTGCCTGCCCTGGTGACTCCATGGTGTTAGAACAGCAGTCCTCAGGCTGTGCCTGCCCTGGTGACTCCATGGTGTGTGGAACAGCAGCTCTCAGGCTGTGCCTGCCCTAGTGACTGCATGGTGTGTAGAACAGCAGTCCTCAGGCTGTGCCTGTCCTGGTGACTCCATGGTATGTAGAACAGCAGCCCTCAGGCTGTGCCTGCCCTGGTGACTCCATGGTGTGTAGAACAGCAGCTCTCAGGCTGTGCCTGCCCTAGTGACTGCATGGTGTGTAGAACAGCAGTCCTCAGGCTGTGCCTGTCCTGGTGACTCCATGGTATGTAGAACAGCAGCCCTCAGGCTGTGCCTGCCCTAGTGACTGCATGGTGTGTAGAACAGCAGTCCTCAGGCTGTGCCTGTCCTGGTGACTCCATGGTATGTAGAACAGCAGCCCTCAGGCTGTGCCTGCCCTGGTGACTCCATGGTGTGTGGAACAGCAGTCCTCAGGCTGTGCCTGCCCTGGTGACTCCATGGTGTTAGAACAACAGTCCTCAGGCTGTGCCTGCCCTGGTGACTCCATGGTGTGTGGAACAGCAGCTCTCAGGGTGTACCTGCCCTAGTGACTCCATGGTGTGTAGAACAGCAGTCCTCAGGCTGTGCCTGCCCTAGTGATTCCATGGTGTGTAGAACAGCAGTCCTCAGGCTGTGCCTGTCCTAGTGACTCCATGGTGTGTAGAACAGCAGTCCTCAGGCTGTACCTGCCCTAGTGACTCCATGGTGTGTGGAACAGCAGTCCTCATGCTGTGCCTGCCCTGGTGACTCCATGGGGTGCAGAACAGCAGCTCTCAGGCTGTGCCTGCCCTGGTGACTCCATGGTGTGTAGAACAGCAGCTCTCAGGCTGTGCCTGCCCTAGTGACTGCATGGTGTGTGGAACAGCAGTCCTCAGGCTGTGCCTGCCCTGGTGACTCCATGGTGTGTAGAACAGCAGTCCTCAGGCTGTGCCTGTCCTGGTGACTCCATGGTATGTAGAACAGCAGCCCTCAGGCTGTGCCTGCCCTGGTGACTCCATGGTGTGTGGAACAGCAGTCCTCAGGCTGTGCCTGCCCTGGTGACTCCATGGTGTTAGAACAGCAGTCCTCAGGCTGTGCCTGCCCTGGTGACTCCATGGTGTGTGGAACAGCAGCTCTCAGGGTGTACCTGCCCTAGTGACTCCATGGTGTGTAGAACAGCAGTCCTCAGGCTGTGCCTGCCCTAGTGATTCCATGGTGTGTAGAACAGCAGTCCTCAGGCTGTGCCTGCCCTAGTGACTCCATGGTGTGTAGAACAGCAGTCCTCAGGCTGTACCTGCCCTAGTGACTCCATGGTGTGTGGAACAGCAGTCCTCATGCTGTGCCTGCCCTGGTGACTCCATGGGGTGCAGAACAGCAGTCCTCAGGCTGTGCCTGCCCTAGTGTCTCCATGGGGTACAGAACAGCAGCTCTCAGGCTGTGCCTGCCCTGGTGACTCCATGGTATGTAGAACAGCAGCTCTCAGGCTGTACCTGCCCTAGTGACTCCATGGTGTGTAGAACAGCAGTCCTCAGGCTGTGCCTGCCCTAGTGATTCCATGGTGTGTAGAACAGCAGTCCTCAGGCTGTACCTGCCCTGGTGACTCCATGGTGTGTAGAACAGCAGTCCTCAGGCTGTGCCTGCCCTAGTGATTCCATGGTGTGTAGAACAGCAGTCCTCAGGCTGTGCCTGCCCTAGTGACTCCATGGTGTGTAGAACAGCAGTCCTCAGGCTGTACCTGCCCTAGTGACTCCATGGTGTGTGGAACAGCAGTCCTCATGCTGTGCCTGCCCTGGTGACTCCATGGGGTGCAGAACAGCAGTCCTCAGGCTGTGCCTGCCCTAGTGACTCCATGGGGTACAGAACAGCAGCTCTCAGGCTGTGCCTGCCCTAGTGATTCCATGGTGTATAGAACAGCAGTCCTCAGGCTGTGCCTGCCCTGGTGACTCCATGGTGTGTGGAACAGCAGTCCTCAGGCTGTGCCTGCCCTGGTGACTCCATGGTGTGTAGAACAGCAGCTCTCAGGCTGTGCCTGCCCTAGTGACTCCATGGTGTTAGAACAGCAGCCCTCAGGCTGTGCCTGCCCTAGTGACTCCATGGTGTGTGGAACAGCAGTCCTCAGGCTGTGCCTGCCCTAGTGACTCCATGGTGTGTAGAACAGCAGCTCTCAGGCTGTGCCTGCCCTAGTGACTCCATGGTGTTAGAACAGCAGTCCTCAGGCTGTGCCTGCCCTAGTGACTCCATGGTGTGTAGAACAGCAGTCCTCAGGCTGTGCCTGCCCTAGTGACTCCATGGTGTTAGAACAGCAGTCCTCAGGCTGTGCCTGCCCTAGTGACTCCATGGTGTTAGAACAGCAGCCCTCAGGCTGTGCCTGCCCTAGTGATTCCATGGTGTATAGAACAGCAGCCCTCAGGCTGTGCCTGCCCTAGTGATTCCATGGTGTGTAGAACAGCAGTCCTCAGGCTGTGCCTGCCCTAGTGACTCCATGGTGTGTAGAACAGCAGTCCTCAGGCTGTGCCTGCCCTAGTGACTCCATGGTGTGTGGAACAGCAGCCCTCAAGCTGTGCCTGCCCTAGTGACTCCATGGTGTGTGGAACAGCAGCCCTCAGGCTGTGCCTGCCCTAGTGACTCCATGGTGTGTAGAACAGCAGCTCTCAGGCTGTACCTGCCCTAGTGACTCCATGGGGTGCAGAACAGCAGCTCTCAGGCTGTGCCTGCCCTAGTGACTCCATGGTGTGTAGAACAGCAGCTCTCAGGCTGTGCCTGCCCTAATGACTCCATGGGGTGCAGAACAGCAGCTCTCAGGCTGTGCCTGCCCTAGTGACTCCATGGTGTGTAGAACAGCAGCTCTCAGGCTGTGCCTGCCCTAATGACTCCATGGTGTACAGAACAGCAGTCCTCAGGCTGTGCCTGCCCTAGTGACTCCATGGTGTACGGAACAGCAGTCCTCAGGCTGTGCCTGCCCTGGTGACTCCATGGTGTGTGGAACAGCAGCTCTCAGGCTGTACCTGCCCTGAGTTACTCCATAGTGTGTAGAACAGCAGCTCCCAGCCTGTGCCTGCCCTGAGTCACCACATTCTTTTGAGCAGCAGTTTGCCACGTGCCTCTGTATTTTGAGTAAAATCGCCAGGGGGTGAAGCTCCACACCTTGTTGTACAAGTGAACACCGCCGTCCGCCTGGCACCACCATATGGCACAGACTGATAAAGAGCTCACTTGTCCCAACTTAGCAGACTAAGGCTCGAGCACCTGACGTGCAGACATTCCAGATCACACCAAGAGCTGCAGACGTGGGACGATCACTCCCCCAGATGGCAGACCTTCAGAGACCCTAACAGGAGCAGCCCCCGAGAGGCCAGCGTCACTTGACATCATCATGGTGCCACTCCTCTTGGGGCTCATTCGGGGAGTCACCATGGTGACGAGCACGGATCTCCTGTCCCTGTGGAGCTTCAGCACAGTCTGTTTCTGCTGCCTGTGATGGCCACCGCTCGAGCGGACACTCTGACACTGAGACGGCAGAAGTCCCCCTGGACCGCCTGGACAGCTCAGCTGACCACCTACAGTGGCTCTGCTTCTCCTGGCTCCGTACGCTGCAGCCCACTGGTCACTTGGACCCTCTCTTAGTCTTCCAGGACCCGTTTGTACAGGGTTGTGTGGTGTGTGCTGTGGGACTCCAGAGCCAGTCGTTAGAAACCAAGAGGGTCTGCCCGTCTGTGGCCACCAGGTCACCTGTTCCTGGAGCCAGTGCTGACAGTTCATTGCTCTGCTCCACAACCGGCACTGTGCAGACAGGCAGGCTCTGTGTCAGGGACGGCTCGCTCATGACATGGGGACTGCCAGGTGGGAACCCTGCTTTGTTCTGACAACAGACTCCTCTGTTGATCCGGTCCTGCGCCACGAGTCAGGCCACGAAGAAATGGAGTTCCCTGCAGGGGACTGTGGTGGCCCCACGCTGCTGTGCTACGGAGTTCTAACAGGCTTTCCCTCAAAACTACACTCGTGAAAACTCGAGAGGTTCGAGCACCTGTGCCAGAAGACACGTCTCCTGGAGTGTGAGGCCAGCCCAGTGCCCCAGCTCCCAGGGCTGATGCCTCAGCAGGAGGGCGGCACCAGACCCCAATGCAGAGCCCTGTGCACCAGCAGAGACTGGGAAGACCCGCACGGAGCAGGCACCAGCGAGCCTTTGCTGCGTTTGCCTGACTAAGATTCTAAGTGCCCCTACGACCACCCTGAATACTGTCTTGCCAGAGGCACAGTGTGGGTCAGCTGCCCCGCCTCCATACACAGTGACTGACATTGTCTATCCTGGCATCAAAGAGTTGCACAGCACATTGACAGGCATGACCTGTCCCTAATCTGGCGCTGGGTGGCACCGTCGGCTGCGCAGGTTGACCTCCTCTGGCCGTCTGGATGGAAGCACCTGCTGCTCAGAGACTCAGGAGCCGGCACTCACTGTGCTGTACTTCCCCCTGGAGCTGCTGCTGCTGGCCGTCTCCATCTGGAGCTCCGTCTGTGGAGTCAGGGCCCAGGGCCCCGGCAGGCCTGGTCCCCACCCCCCGCCACCCCCCGCCGCCGACCTGCACCCTGGGCTAGGATCCCAGTCTCTCAGCCCGGCCAGGACTAGGGAGTTTGCCCCTCCCTGGAAAGCCCTGCCCTCGGGGACAGCCTTACCCATGAGGATGGCTGGTCGGGGCAGTGCAGGGTGCCCGAGCTGGAGTAGAGGACATTGTCCTTGACCAAAACTGAGATGGCTCTCAGGATGAAGGACAGGAACAGGTTCAGGTGGATGTAGTTCCTGGTGCAGTGTAGCTTCCTGTGGGAGGGGAGGGACAGTCAGACACTGGTTGTGGACTCTCAAGCAATCTCCCGTGGGGCTTTCTTCCTATGAAGTCAACTTATTTGACTATTTCCCCATCATTGTATATTTAGGTCGCTTCCGGTTTTGTGTTATGATAAACATTTTTTGCACAAAGTCTTCCCCCTGATCTCAGACTGTTCAGTGGGGTCAGATTCAAGATAAACGTCTAGAGCAAAGCCACAGGTGGGCTTGCCTCACGGAGCGCAGGAGGGGCAGGCCGAGCCTGGACTGGGCTGCTCCTCTACCCCGGCCTCTTGGGCTCAGCCCCAGGATTCAGGCCGACGAGGTCGTCTCTCCTTGGAGTCTCATGTGCACCCAGATTCTTCTGCTTTGAGAGGGGGCGGCAGCCCCAGGCTCCCCCTTTCCTCAGCCTGTTGATCCTCACTGGTCTCAAACCTCTGACCCCACGATGTCGGGTTCCTGTGTCAGGTGGGAAGGTTGCCCCTGCCAACACCGAGTTCCTCCAGGATCACCAGTCCCGAGGGTGGTCTGCCCAGCACCACCTCCATAGACCCCCAGGCACCTCCTTCTGACCCCTCGTGAAGGCTGCCTGTGGTAAGCCAGATGCACAGGTCCATGCCCCACTTCAACTGCACCCCTCTCTCCTAGTCACTCTGGGGTGCAGGGTGTGTGGGGAGCTCTGCAGGGTGTGTGTGTGTGTGTGTGTGTGGAGCTCTGCAGGGTGTGTGTGTGTGGAGCTCTGCAGGGTGTGTGTGTGTGGAGCTCTGCAGGGTGTGTGTGTGTGTGGAGCTCTGCAGGGTGTGTGTGTGGAGCTCTGCAGGGTGTGTGTGTGTGGAGCTCTGCAGGGTGTGTGTGTGTGGAGCTCTGCAGGGTGTGTGTGTGGAGCTCTGCAGGGTGTGTGTGTGTGTGGAGCTCTGCAGGGTGTGTGTGTGTGGGGGGGGAGCTCTGCAGGGTGTGTGTGTTGGGGGAGCTCTGCAGGGTGGGTGTGTGTGTGTGTGTGTAGCTCTGCAGGGTGTGTGTGTGGAGCTCTGCAGGGTGTGTGTGTGTGGAGCTCTGCAGGGTGTGTGTGTGTGTGGAGCTCTGCAGGGTGTGTGTGTGGAGCTCTGCAGGGTGTGTGTGTGTGTGGAGCTCTGCAGGGTGTGTGTGTGTGTGGGGGGAGCTCTGCAGGGTGTGTGTGTTGGGGGAGCTCTGCAGGGTGGGTGTGTGTGTGTGTGTGTAGCTCTGCAGGGTGTGTGTGTGGAGCTCTGCAGGGTGTGTGTGTGTGGAGCTCTGCAGGGTGTGTGTGTGTGTAGCTCTGCAGGGTGTGTGTGTGGGGGGAGCTCTGCAGGGTGTGTGTGTGTGTGGAGCTCTGCAGGGTGTGTGTGTGTGTGTGTGTGTGGAGCTCTGCAGGGTGTGTGTGTGTGTGTGTGGAGCTCTGCAGGGTGTGTGTGTGGGGAGCTCTGCAGGGTGTGTGTGTGTGTGGAGCTCTGCAGGGTGTGTGTGTGTTGGGGGAGCTCTGCAGGGTTTGTGTGTGTGGGGGAGCTCTGCAGGGTGTGTGTGTGTGTTGGGGGAGCTCTGCAGGGTGTGTGTGTGTGTGGGGGGGAGCTCTGCAGGGTGTGTGTGTGGAGCTCTGCAGGGTGTGTGTGTTGGGGGAGCTCTGCAGGGTGTGTGTGTGTGTGTGTAGCTCTGCAGGGTGTGTGTGTGGAGCTCTGCAGGGTGTGTGTGTGTGGAGCTCTGCAGGGTGTGTGTGTGTGGGGAGCTCTGCAGGGTGGGTGTGTGTGTTGGGGGAGCTCTGCAGGGTGTGTGTGTGTGGAGCTCTGCAGGGTGTGTGTGTGGGGGGAGCTCTGCAGGGTGTGTGTGTGTGGGGGGGGAGCTCTGCAGGGTGTGTGTGTGGAGCTCTGCAGGGTGTGTGTGTTGGGGGAGCTCTGCAGGGTGTGTGTGTGGAGCTCTGCAGGGTGTGTGTGTGTGTGTAGCTCTGCAGGGTGTGTGTGTGTAGCTCTGCAGGGTGTGTGTGTGGGGGGAGCTCTGCAGGGTGTGTGTGTGGAGCTCTGCAGGGTGTGTGTGTGTGGGGAGCTCTGCAGGGTGTGTGTGTGGAGCTCTGCAGGGTGTGTGTGTGGGGGGAGCTCTGCAGGGTGTGTGTGTGTGTGGGGGAGCTCTGCAGGGTGGGTGTGTGTGGGGAGCTCTGCAGGGTGTGTGTGTGTTGGGGGAGCTCTGCAGGGTTTGTGTGTGTGGGGGAGCTCTGCAGGGTGTGTGTGTGTGTTGGGGGAGCTCTGCAGGGTGTGTGTGTGTGTGTGGGGGAGCTCTGCAGGGTGTGTGTGTGGAGCTCTGCAGGGTGTGTGTGTTGGGGGAGCTCTGCAGGGTGTGTGTGTGTGTGTGTAGCTCTGCAGGGTGTGTGTGTGGAGCTCTGCAGGGTGTGTGTGTGTGTGGAGCTCTGCAGGGTGTGTGTGTGTGTGTGTGTGTGTGTGTGTGTGTGTAGCTCTGCAGGGTGTGTGTGTGGGGGGAGCTCTGCAGGGTGTGTGTGTGTGTGTGTGGAGCTCTGCAGGGTGTGTGTGTGGGGAGCTCTGCAGGGTGTGTGTGTGTGGGGAACTCTGCAGGGTGTGTGTGTGTTGGGGGAGCTCTGCAGGGTTTGTGTTTGGGGGGGAGCTCTGCAGGGTGTGTGTGTGTGTTGGGGGAGCTCTGCAGGGTATGTGTGTGGGGGGAGCTCTGCAGGGTGTGTGTGTGTGTTGGGGGAGCTCTGCAGGGTGTGTGTGTGTGTGTGGAGCTCTGCAGGGTGTGTGTGTGGAGCTCTGCAGGGTGTGTGTGTGTTGGGGGAGCTCTGCAGGGTGTGTGTGTGTGTTGGGGGAGCTCTGCAGGGTGTGTGTGTGTGGAGCTCTGCAGGGTGTGTGTGTGGGGGGAGCTCTGCAGGGTGTGTGTGTGTGGGGAGCTCTGCAGGGTGTGTGTGTGTGGAGCTCTGCAGGGTGTGTGTGTGGGGGGAGCTCTGCAGGGTGTGTGTGTGTGGAGCTCTGCAGGGTGTGTGTGTGGGGGGAGCTCTGCAGGGTGTGTGTGTGTGGGGGGGAGCTTTGCAGGGTGTGTGTGTGGAGCTCTGCAGGGTGTGTGTGTTGGGGGAGCTCTGCAGGGTGTGTGTGTGGAGCTCTGCAGGGTGTGTGTGTGTGTGTAGCTCTGCAGGGTGTGTGTGTGTAGCTCTGCAGGGTGTGTGTGTGTGGGGAGCTCTGCAGGGTGTGTGTGTGGAGCTCTGCAGGGTGTGTGTGTGGGGGGAGCTCTGCAGGGTGTGTGTGTGTGTGTGGGGAGCTCTGCAGGGTGTGTGTGTGGAGCTCTGCAGGGTGTGTGTGTGTGGGGGGGAGCTCTGCAGGGTGTGTGTGTGGAGCTCTGCAGGGTGTGTGTGTTGGGGGAGCTCTGCAGGGTGTGTGTGTTGGGGGAGCTCTGCAGGGTGTGTGTGTGTGTTGGTGGAGCTCTGCAGGGTGTGTGTGTATGTGTGGGGAGCTCTGCAGGGTGTGTGTGTGTGTGTGTGTGTGTGTGTGTGTGTAGCTCTGCAGGGTGTGTGTGTGGAGCTCTGCAGGGTGTGTGTGTGTGGAGCTCTGCAGGGTGTGTGTGTTGGGGGAGCTCTGCAGGGTATGTGTGTGTGTTGGGGGAGCTCTGCAGGGTGTGTGTGTGTGGGGGGGGAGCTCTGCAGGGTGTGTGTGTTGGGGGAGCTCTGCAGGGTGTGTGTGTGTGTGGGGAGGGGAGCTCTGCAGGGTGTGTGTGTTGGGGGAGCTCTGCAGGGTGGGTGTGTGTGTTGGGGGAGCTCTGCAGGGTGGGTGTGTGTGGGGAGCTCTGCAGGGTGTGTGTGTGTGGGGGAGCTCTGCAGGGTGTGTGTGTGTGTGTGGGGGGGAGCTCTGCAGGGTGTGTGTGTTGGGGGAGCTCTGCAGGGTGTGTGTGTGTGTGTGGGGAGCTCTGCAGGGTGTATGTGTGTGGAGCTCTGTGGGGTGCGTGGGGGGAGTTCTGCTGGGTGTGCTTGGCACGAGACTCTGCAGGGTGTCGGGCACCAGTGCTCCTGGCATCCCATGTAAGCTGCTGCGGACCTAGCTGATGTCGACTGATTGACTTGGTTTGCATGTTTTTTTTTTTTCTATGCATGAATGGAAGATTGTAACATATGAATATTTTTTGGTGACAGCATGAGTTTTAGTAATATTTGTGTAAATCACGTTTGGGAATTAAATGGAAATATTTGTTAATTATCATTATTTTTGTAGTTTAAAGAATAAGTGTGGGTAAATTTTATGATTTGAAATGATGGTGGCTACTGATGCAGAATCACAGGGACACTGGGGTCACCCAGAGCAGGGCAGTGTGGAGGCTGAGAGGACCCCTGCAGCTCCATGCGGTTGGAGACAGGATGCACCGTGGTGAGGACAGAGAGCTCTTCACACTGAGGTTCTAGGGTGGTCGGTGGGTAAGGTCGGGTGTTTTCAGTAAATGCAGATTGAATTTGGTAAGTTTCCTCTTAGTCGTCAAAGAGTGGACCCTGGAGGACACTGGAAGGTGTGCTCCTATCGAGCTCTTTCAGGGGCACCCACAAAAGCTATGAGTCAGGGGGTTCGTGCCCAGCCCAGCACCAGGAGAGGCCTTGAGCGCCTGTCCTTGGCCAGTGCCTGTGAGCTCTGTCCTTTGAGACTCCTCGGCTGTGGCCAGATTCACTTCCAGGCCCGCAGACCGAAGCCGGACACAGTGTCTGGCTGAGTCTGGAGCCCTTTGTGATGGAGCTGGGCACCGTGTGGACAGCTGATGGCCTGATAAGCCATTCTACATCAATCACTAGGAGAGGGCTTTAATTAAAACAGCAGCTCATACACCTGGAAAATATCATAGAAATGTGAGGAACACTCTTTTCATACAATAAATTTAGAGTTCAATACCAGTTTACTCATTGCTCCATTAAACTCAACATTAATAAGATCAAGTTAACAGCAAGAGTCAGCAAGTTCACTTAATTTGGACAGAAAGCTTGTAAACAGTATGTTTTTGCTCCAGAAAAAATCGATTCCAAAAAAGATGAGCTGATTCTGTCAATGTCAAGCGGAATCTGAAGGAAATGACGTTTTGTACCAGATTCCCTCGCTAAAAGGCCTTTAGTGTTCAGATGCCGTTCGGCTGTGTGCTTTACAGGGCCTACAGGCCGACTGGGGGTTTCCAGGAGCAGGCCGCGGCCACACTGAGCTCTGCTGCACCAGCAGACTGGACCCAAGACCCGCGGGCACGGGTGGTCCCAACTCCTGAAGTGCTCTTCCTCGGTCACGTGCTGAAACCACAGTATTCTGTATCTGATGACTTAAATAAAAGGTTTTATTAAAATCAATTTCACTGACTTCTTTCTATTTAGAAATGGAGCTACTAGAACCTTGAACTTACACGTGCAGCTTTGTGGCCTTCCTGGAGGCCATAGCTCCTCTGCCCCAGCAGCCGCTGCCCGCTCTGTGCAGCCCCTCAGGACTCCTGAGGCTCTGACAGCCTTCTCCTGCTCCCCTGCAAGCCATGCCGGGTCCACCTGTCCAGTGCACTGACGATCCTCCTCTGCCCTGTCCCCTGAGGTCCTCCAGCCCAGGTGTCAGAAGCTCCTGGCCTGTTGGTGTTTTTCACCCACACCCATACCCTTTCCTGCACCTGCTCATGTGGTGCGTGGCTCCGGTGTCCACGCTGGCCTGCCTGGTGGGTGCTGCTATTATGCCCACCTCTTGGGTCTGCAAGACCCACCCAGTTGGTCTGAGCGCTGCCTTGAGCTTGACCTTTGAGGACTGCTTCCTTGGTCTCTCTGGGTTCTGCCTGGGGAAGACCTGATCGGGTGCTCCCTTTGACCATGAGGCACAGAGGGCCTCGAACACGGCGCTCACCCACTATCCACCAGTCCATCCCAGGGACCTGGAACAGACAGTAGGTGCTCATCATGAGCCTGATGCAGGTTGTCCTCTTACACCTTGGTGGCCGTCCTTCTGACACCCAGAGTTCTATAGGTATTGGAGGTGTGCCCTGACCCAACAGGTATGGAGTGCACATTCCCAGGACACAGCCACTTTTGACAGGGACGTTAGAAAACAAGCTGCCTCGCCAACGCTCCTCCTGGGTCATCAGACATGACACAGGACACACAGAGGTGCACGTTGCCAGGACCTCCCCTCATGGCCTCTGACGGCCGCCCTGCGGCCAGCACTTCCCAGGGCACCCGAGCGTGCTGCAGGGCACAGGAGTGGGTGGCCCTGGAGCCAGCCCCTCTGGCTCCCTGGTCCAGGGTGTGTGGAGGCAGGAGGAGCGAGGAAGCCGGCAGAATTCCAGGCACAGCCCACGGAGGCCTCCTTTCCCCTCCACATTTCCAAGCTGCTCACCGTGAGGAGGGCACGGAGAAGGCCAAGTGCCTGGGGGCTGCGGGTGCCTCAGGGTGGTGGGTGAAGACTGGAATTCAAGCCCCGCGCTGGCTGCAAGTGTCCACCAGCCAGCAGAGGCCTGCAGAGGGTGCAGTGTGAGGGCACCAGCCAGCTCATTGTAGGCGTGTCCCCAAGGCTCCTGCTGCAGGCCTTCCGACCTACCAACCTGACCCTCATGGCCATCGAGGTCCTCCATGGGCCTCATGGTGCAGCTGCTCAGAGGGCTTGAGTAACCTGTCCAGGGTCACACAGCATCTCTCAGCAGCCCAAAGGTGAGGGCGAGGCCACCGGAGCCTGGGCTTCCACACTGCGTCACGCCTAAGGGTTTAAGGCCTGGTAGCCGAACTGCCCACCCAGGTCAGAAACCAGGCATCTGGGTCACACCCGAGCGCTAGATCACACCAGTGAGCCCCTCCACAGGCACCTCATGGCTGGCAGGCAGAGGGCGCCTGCCCTCAGCGGTGCCACCCCACATGGAGAGGTTGGCAGCCTGGCTTCTGGGCAGAACTGCTGGTGTCCGCTGCTCACCTGAAGAGGCAGAGGATCATGCTTCCCGTGGCCAGAGAGACCAGAGAGACGCTGTAGCCCAGGGTGTAGATGGCCTTCACCAGCACGTAGAACGCCATCTGCGGAGGAGGAGAGCACATCTGTGGCACTGCGACCACGGGTCCCACTGCTCCTGCTGGGAGGCAGGAGGGGCCCTGCCACAGTGCCACTCCCTGTGACACCAAAAGGAAACGTCACCCTTTGGACACCGCACCACGTATGACTGAGATGAGGGGAAACAGCAGGTGGACCCCAGAGGCTCTGGCTGAGCAAGGGGACCACCAGGGCACGGATGGGGAAGGGGCAGGAAAAGGGGTGGCCACAGACAGCTCAGAAGCCACCAGCCTGGATGTTCGTGTGTGGGCGACGTCATGGCAGAGGACAGTGCCTGGCTGTGGGAGGGCAGCAAGTCAGTGATGTTCCTGAGTCCAGGGAGCCACGTGCTGAGCCCGGGAAGGGAGGCCCACCCCACACCCTCTGTCCGCAGGTCACAGGAGCAGAATCACAACAGAGGTGGGCAGAGGAGGGCGTGAAGGACGGGCGTACCACAAGGAGGGCTGGGCTGCTGCCAGGTGGCTGCGGGCCGTCAGGCAGCTCCGCGGGAGGAGCAGGGCTGAGGCCAAAGGCTGGGCTGCTGTCCGCATCCCCGGGCCTGCAGCAGTCCTTGGGCACTTAGGAGCACTCTGGGGGAGGCGGCTCCGGCAGTTCTGCTGGGTGCGGAGCCCTGAGGTGCACCCAGCAGACTGTCCCCATCTGCCAGTGAGGCAGGGGCAGTGGGCACACCTGAGCATGTGCCCCGAGGGCTGGGGGTGCAGGCTAAGCCTGAGCGGGAGCTAAGGCCGGGAATGTCAGGATCCCACCCAGCCCTTCCTGGAGGACACCTTGGGCACTCTGATGTGGACTCTGGAGACGGAGGCACTCAGTCTGACGCTCCTGTTTCTCAGGCGGTCCAGGGCCTCGGCCTCCCTTCAGAAGCTGCACGGCTACTCCTGGGTGCCCTCCGCATCTCTCTGCCCTGCGGGTCCCCTTCTCTCGGGTGCCGCGTGGTTCTGCGGGCATCCCTACCTGCCCAGGGCTCTGGAGACCCCCTCCCTGTCCCTCCTCAGCTCATGTGTGTAGGTGCTAACTCTGCGCTGTCTGTGGGATCAGCAAGGTTCCTGATGCACTCAGTCCACACAAAACCATGGATTAACAGGTGTTCCACACCCATAGAGGACACCGGGACAGCCAGAAAGAAGACAGGGGACAGCGCGACTCCTTCCAGCCTGGGACGCTCTCCCAGGGACGTCCAGAGCCTACCTCACCTGCACCCTGGCCCTGTTTGCCCAGGGCTGCTCTCAGGGCCACACTGTCTGCTATGGAGCACAGGTCAACAGGGTCAGCTCTCAGGGCCACACTGTCTGCTATGGAGCGCAGGTCAGCAGGGTCAGCTCTCAGGGCCACACTGTCTGCTATGGAGCACAGGTCAGCAGGGTCAGCTCTCAGGGCCACACTGTCTGCTATGGAGCGCAGGTCAGCAGGGTCAGCTCTCAGGGCCACACTGCCTGCTATGGAGCACAGGTCAGCAGGGTCAGCTCTCAGGGCCACACTGTCTGCTATGGAGCGTAGGTCAGCAGGGTCAGCTCTCAGGGCCACACTGTCTGCTATGGAGCGCAGGTCAGCAGGGTCAGCTCTCAGGGCCACACTGCCTGCTATGGAGCACAGGTCAGCAGGGTCAGCTCTCAGGGCCACACTGTCTGCTATGGAGCACAGGTCAGCAGGGTCAGCTCTCAGGGCCACACTGTCTGCTATGGAGCGTAGGTCAGCAGGGTCAGCTCTCAGGGCCACACTGCCTGCTATGGAGCACAGGTCAGCAGGGTCAGCTCTCAGGGCCACACTGTCTGCTATGGAGCGTAGGTCAGCAGGGTCAGCTCTCAGGGCCACACTGCCTGCTATGGAGCACAGGTCAGCAGGGTCAGCTCTCAGGGCCACACTGCCTGCTATGGAGCGCAGGTCAGCAGGTCAGCTCTCAGGGCCACACTGCCTGCTATGGAGCACAGGTCAGCAGGGTCAGCTCTCAGGGCCACACTGTCTGCTATGGAGCACAGGTCAGCAGGGTCAGCTCTCAGGGCCACACTGTCTGCTATGGAACACAGGTCAGCAGGGTCAGCTCTCAGGGCCACACTGTCTGCTATGGAGCACAGGTCAGCAGGGTCAGCTCTCAGGGCCACACTGTCTGCTATGGAGCACAGGTCAGCAGGGTCAGCTCTCAGGGCCACACTGTCTGCTATGGAGCACAGGTCAGCAGGGTCAGCTCTCAGGGCCACACTGTCTGCTATGGAGCGTAGGTCAGCAGGGTCAGCTCTCAGGGCCACACTGTCTGCTATGGAGTGTAGGTCAGCAGGGTCAGCTCTCAGGGCCACACTGCCTGCTATGGAGCGCAGGTCAGCAGGGTCAGCTCTCAGGGCCACACTGCCTGCTATGGAGCGCAGGTCAGCAGGTCAGCTCTCAGGGCCACACTGCCTGCTATGGAGCACAGGTCAGCAGGGTCAGCTCTCAGGGCCACACTGTCTGCTATGGAGCGTAGGTCAGCAGGGTCAGCTCTCAGGGCCACACTGCCTGCTATGGAGCACAGGTCAGCAGGGTCAGCTCTCAGGGCCACACTGCCTGCTATGGAGCGCAGGTCAGCAGGTCAGCTCTCAGGGCCACACTGCCTGCTATGGAGCACAGGTCAGCAGGGTCAGCTCTCAGGGCCACACTGTCTGCTATGGAGCACAGGTCAGCAGGGTCAGCTCTCAGGGCCACACTGTCTGCTATGGAGCACAGGTCAGCAGGGTCAGCTCTCAGGGCCACACTGTCTGCTATGGAGCGCAGGTCAGCAGGGTCAGCTCTCAGGGCCACACTGTCTGCTATGGAGCGTAGGTCAGCAGGGTCAGCTCTCAGGGCCACACTGTCTGCTATGGAGCGCAGGTCAGCAGGGTCAGCTCTCAGGGCCACACTGTCTGCTATGGAGCGCAGGTCAGCAGGGTCAGCTCTCAGGGCCACACTGTCTGCTATGGAGCGCAGGTCAGCAGGGTCAGCTCTCAGGGCCACACTGTCTGCTATGGAGCGCAGGTCAGCAGGGTCAGCTCTCAGGGCCACACTGTCTGCTATGGAGCACAGGTCAGCAGGGTCAGCTCTCAGGGCCACACTGCCTGCTATGGAGTGTAGGTCAGCAGGGTCAGCTCTCAGGGCCACACTGCCTGCTATGGAGCACAGGTCAGCAGGGTCAGCTCTCAGGGCCACACTGTCTGCTATGGAGCACAGGTCAGCAGGGTCAGCTCTCAGGGCCACACTGTCTGCTATGGAGCGTAGGTCAGCAGGGTCAGCTCTCAGGGCCACACTGCCTGCTATGGAGCACAGGTCAGCAGGGTCAGCTCTCAGGGCCACACTGTCTGCTATGGAGCACAGGTCAGCAGGGTCAGCTCTCAGGGCCACACTGTCTGCTATGGAGCACAGGTCAGCAGGGTCAGCTCTCAGGGCCACACTGTCTGCTATGGAGCACAGGTCAGCAGGGTCAGCTCTCAGGGCCACACTGTCTGCTATGGAGTGTAGGTCAGCAGGGTCAGCTCTCAGGGCCACACTGTCTGCTATGGAGCACAGGTCAGCAGGGTCAGCTCTCAGGGCCACACTGTCTGCTATGGAGCACAGGTCAGCAGGGTCAGCTCTCAGGGCCTCACTGTCTGCTATGGAGTGTAGGTCAGCAGGGTCAGCTCTCAGGGCCACACTGCCTGCTATGGAGCGTAGGTCAGCAGGGTCAGCTCTCAGGGCCACACTGTCTGCTATGGAGCACAGGTCAGCAGGGTCAGCTCTCAGGGCCACACTGTCTGCTATGGAGCACAGGTCAGCAGGGTCAGCTCTCAGGGCCACACTGTCTGCTATGGAGCGTAGGTCAGCAGCGTCAGCTCTCAGGGCCACACTGTCTGCTATGGAACACAGGTCAGCAGGGTCAGCTCTCAGGGCCACACTGCCTGCTATGGAGCGTAGGTCAGCAGGGTCAGGTCTCAGGGCCACACTGCCTGCTATGGAGCGCAGGTCAGCAGGGTCAGCTCTTAGGGCCACACTGTCTGCTATGGAGTGTAGGTCAGCAGGGTCAGCTCTCAGGGCCACACTGTCTGCTATGGAGCGCAGGTCAGCAGGGTGCCACCAGCCCCTGCACATCCTATTGGACTCTTCAAGGAATGAGGTCAGAGCATACTAGGGGCAGAGCTGAGGCGGAAACTTCAGCCACAGGCCCTTGTGAAGCAGTCCACTGACCGAGCTGCTGAGGTGGAAACTGACTGTGTATGGTCGGCCAGGCACTGTCCAGGGATGACTTTCAAAGACCCAGGCAGAGCATTAGTAGCCGGGGAGCTCTTTCAGGGAGAGGGAGTGAGCAGCCTCTGGGGTCTTCTGGGCTGTGGGGACGTGAACCTGGTCTCCGGGGACAAGAATCAGGCTGAGAACCGGGCGCTGTGGGAATGTGACCGTCAGGCCGACTTCCGTAGAGGGACCATGCCCTGCGGCACATGAGGCTTGCACTGGGACTCCAGAATCACTGGGCACCACCTTGTCCACAGCCTGCTGCTGTCGGACTCCTCAGGACACCAGGGGCCTCTGAGACAGGGCCTGCCTTGAGGGCGCCTGTCCCTTTCCTGGGCACCCTGCTCGCTATCCCAACTCACAGGGGCCTGCCCTCCACACGGCCCCACCTCCACGAGGCCTGGCCCCCTGGTCCACAGGGACCTCAGTAGTTAGGAAATCCTGTTGGCAAGAGAGCAGGGCTTCTGCCCACCAGCGTCAACAGTGTGCAGGGCGGCCACCGAGGCAGCTTCCTGGGCTCAGCTCTGCCTCGCGGTGACCCAGCACCCACGAGGGCGACTCAGGGGAGGAAGGGTTCTATTGGCCAAGGTGCGCTGATGCCCAGCTTGTGGCTGAAGGGCACCAGGAGGGAAGCAGCTCAGAGCAGAGCAGCCAGGAAGCAGAGGGTCAGAGAAGAGCCAGCAACAAGAGGCGGTCCCCAAGGGCAGCTCCAGTGACCCCCTCTCCCCACCATGCCCCACCTGTGGGCACCGCCTGGTAATCCATTCAGATGATCTGTCCATCACCTGGATAGGTCACTGCGTCATGATCCTGTCACCGCCTAAAAACTCCACCTCTGAACCGGCTCCAGGGACCAGTCCTCGACACAGGAGCCTCTTGGGGACATTCTGACCCAAACACCACACCCTGAGACCAGAGGTGGGAGCCACTAAGTATCTGCTGGGTGAGCGACTGATTGCCAGGAAACTGGCGTGAACACTGCAGCAAGCGCAGGGAATGCCCAAGTCCCTGGTGCATTGAAGACGATTCATGCAATTATAAAATGTGAAGGAAGAGGGCAATTTGCGAAGTCAACTTATTTCCTAAATAAACTAAAAAATAAAAGCAAAGCTGAAAAGCAGCAAGTTTATTTGAAAACTGAAGACAACAGTAAGCTCCCCACCTGCAGCCTGAAATGCCTTCCTTCCCTCTCCCAGGACAGCTGGAGGGGCAGGAGGGAGCTGCAGGCAGGCCCAGGCAGGGTGGGAAGGCCGGCACGGGTGATGGGGAGAGCTTGGTGGTCTGCAGGACAGAACTACCAGCTAGGTCCCTAGTATCAGTGACTCTGTTTTGGTTCTGGGACTCTGCTACCAAGACAAGAAAAGAAGGAATAACGAGGAACGAGGTGATCCGTGCACATTCTCCTGTTCCACCTGAAGAAGCTCAGCTCTGTGCTGACGAAACAAAGCCAAGAAGCGGGAGTGTCGTGGGCCGTGAGCGTCGCCCGGCCGACTGGCAACGAGAGGATGCCTTCGAAGCTGGCGAACAGCCTGTGAAAGGGCAGCCTGTGACCGCGCGGCGTCAGGGCAGGCTGCGCTCTTCCTGCACAAGAGGTTCCAGCTAAGGCCAGGGTAAGCCGGGGCTTGGGGACAGACCCTCAAGCTCCCTGGTTGCAGTGGATGGGCGGGGCACCAGGGACTGACGGGGGTGGACGGGGCAGAGCTAGTTCAGGGTGGGGTCAAGGGGCAAATCCCCTGCAGCCCCAGGTCACCAGCCTCAGGGTGGGTTCCCGGGAGTGGGGAGGACAGAGCAGTCCATAGGATTCAGGGAGAAACGATGCATTTCTTGGTGAGGAAATTCTTCTGTATTTGCCAGATACTGCAAATGCATTCCCCAGAATCAGAGAGTCAAACACTGAGGTCAGGCGGGCACTTCCAGAGTGCTGGAGGCCATGTGCCAACATGGAGGAGGCGCCAGGGAAGGAGAGGCAGGAGGACGTCTCCCAGGCTCTGAAAGACAGTGGGCGCCAACCAAGAATCTTATATCCAGCAAAATTAAGCTTCAGATTTGAAGGTGAAATAAAAACCTTCCATGATAAACACAAGTTACAACACAAAGCCTGCGCTACAGAGCATTCTTGGCAGAATATTCCATGAGAAGAAATTAAAAAAAAAAACCAATGAAAATCAGCAAAGGGAGGAAGTGCACTAAAGAAAAAGCCAATCAGAGGAGAAACCAAGTCAAGTTGAAAACCAGAAATAAACCAGAACGACTGGGAACGCCCACCATATTTCAGTAATAATTCTGAATGTTAATGGCCTAACCTCATCAATTAAAATACAGAGACTGGCAGATTGGATTAAAAAAAAAAAAGACCCAACAGTATGCTGCCTTCAAGAGACTCATCTCATAGGAAAAGACATCCACAGACGGAAGGTGAAAGGTTGGGAAAAATCATACCACTCCATGGACTGCAGAAGCCAACAGGGGTCTCCATCCTCAGATCAGATAAAGTGGACATCAAACCAAATATAGTCAGAAGGGATAAAGAAGGTCATTTCGTACTGCTTAAGGGAGCATACATCAACCAGACAAAACCATCATCAATACTTATGCCCCAAACAATGTATACCAATAAACCCTTCTCAATTTCAAGAATCAAACAGGCCACATCACAATAGTACTGGGTGACTTCAACACCCTCTCTCACCACTGGACAGATCTTCCAGCCAAAAACTAAACAAAGAAACTACAGAACTCAATGATACAATGAATGATTTAGACTTAACAGACATATACAGAATATTCCATCCATCAACAAGTTAATACACTTTCTTCTCAGCAGCACATGTGTCCTTCTCCAAAATAGACCATATGTTACACCACAAAGCAAGTCTAAGCAAATACAAAAAAATAGCGATACTGCCCTGCATTCTATCAGACCACAATGGGATGACATTAGAAATCAATAATAAAAGTAAAAAGAGAAGCTACTCCAACACCTGGAGACTAAACAACACGCCACTGAATGACACGTGGATACAGAAGCCGTCAGGGAGGAGGTGAGAACGATTCTTAGAGGTAAATGAGACTCTGATACGACTTCTCGAAACCTCTGGGACACCAAGGCAGCGCTAAGAGGGAAGTTCACTGCATTGACCTCATTCATTAAAAGAATAAAAAGTGAACAAATAAAAGATCTGACATTGCAGCCCAAAGCCCTAGAAAAAGAAGAATAAACCAACACCAAAAGTAACAGAAGACAGGAAATAATTAATATCAGGGCTGAAATTCAATGACATTGAAACAAAAGAAACAATTGAAAAACTGACAAAACAAAAATCTGGTTCTTTGAAAAAATAAATAAAATTGATAAATCCTTAGCCATCCTAACAAAAAGAAGGAGAGAGGGCTGGGGTTGTGGCTCAGCGGCAGATCGAATGCTCAGCATGCACGAGGCCCTGGGTTCAGTCCTCAGCACCACATAAAAATAAAATAAAGATATTGTGTCCATCTATAACTAAAAAATAAGATATGTGAAAAAAAGGAGAGAAAACTCAAATTTCTAAGTTTTGTGGTGAAAAAGGAAATATCATGGCAGACACTATTGAAATAGAGAAGATAATTAGAAACTATTTTGAAAATTTATATTCCAGTAAAACAGAAAATCCAGAAGACACTGACAAATTTCTAGAGGCATATGACCTGCCTAACTGAATCAGGACATACACAATTTAAACAGATCAATTTCAAGCAAGGAAATAGACGACACATCAAAAGTTTACCAACTAAGAAAAGCCTGGGACCAGATGGATTCTCAACCGGGTTCTACAAGACTTACAAAGAAGAATTAACACCATTAACACCAACCCTCCTCAAATTATTCCATGAAATAGAAAAGGAGGGAGCCCTACCAAACTCATTCCATTAAGCCAGTGTCATCCTGATTCCAAAACCAGACAAAGACACATCAAAGAATGAAAACTTCAGATCAATATTCCTGATGGGCATAGACACAAAAATTCTCAATAAAAATTTGGCAAATTGCATACAAAAACATATTAAAAAGATACTGCAGCCTGTTCAAGTGGGATTCATCCCAGGGATGCAAGGTTGGTTCAACATACAGAAAACAATAAACATAAACATATTTCATCACATCAATAGACTTATAGACAAGAATCATATGATTATCTCAATCGATGCAGAGGGCTGGGGTTGTGGCTCAGCGGTAGATCGAATGCCCAGCATGCATGAGGCCCTGGGTTCAATCCTCAGCAGCACATAAAAATAAAATAAAGATATTGTGTCCATCTATAACTAGATGCAGAGAAAGCATTTGACAAAATACAGCACCTCTTCATGTTCAAAACACTAGAAAAACTAGGGACAGTAGGAACATATCTCAACATTGTAAAAGCTATCTATGCTAAGCCCAAGTCCAACATCATTCTAAGTGGAGAAAAATTGAAAGCATTCTCTCTAAAAACTGGAACAAGACAGGGATGCCCTCTTTCACCACTTCTATTCAACTTAGTCCTTGAAACTCTAGCCAGAGCAATTAGTAGAAAGGAATTAAAGGGATATGAATAGGAAAAGAACAACTCAAACTACCCCTATTTGCTAATGACATGATGCTAAATTTAGAAGATCAAAAAAAATTCCTCTAGAAAACTTCTAGAACTCATAAATGAATTCAGCAAAGTAGCATAATATAAAAATCAATACCCATAAATCAAATGCATTTCTATACATAAGCTATGAATCCACTGCAAGAGAAATTAGAAAAACTACGCCATTCTCAATAGCCTCCAAAAATAAAATACCTGAGAATCAATCTAACATAAGAGTGAAAGACCTCTACAATGAAAAATACAGAACACTAAAGAAAGAAATTGAAGAAGACCTCAGAAGATGGCAAGACCTCCCCTGCTCCTGGACAGGCAGAATTAATACAGTCAAAAAGGCTACTCTACCAAAACTGTTACATAGACTTAATGCAATTCCTATGAAAATCCCAACGACATTCTTCATAGAACTAGAAAAAGCAATCATGAAATTCATTTGGAAAAATAAGAGACCCAGAATAGCCAAGGCAGTCCTTAGCCAGAAGAGTGAAGCAGGAGGCATCACAATACAAGCTGTGAACTATACCGTAGAGCAATAACTAAAATGGCACGGTATTGACACCAAAATAGACATGTAGACCAATGGTGCAGAACAGAGGACACAGAGACAAACCCACATAAATACAGTTATCTCAAACTAGACCTACTAGGTGCCAAAAACACACATTGGAGAACAGATAGCCTCTTCAACAAATGGTGCTGGGAAAACTGGAAATCCATATGCAGCAGGATGAAAGTGAACATCTCTCTCTCACCCTGCACAAAAATCAACTCAAAGTAGATCAAAGACTTAGGCAGTAGAGCAGAGACCCTGTGCCTAATAGAAGAAAATATAGGCTCAAATCCTTACCACGTCCGCCTAGGACCTGACTTCCTTAACAAGACTCCTAAAGTGCAAGAGTGAAATCAAGAGTCAATGAATAGGATGGATTCAAACTAAAAAGCTTCTTCTCAGCAAAGGAAACAATCAATAGTGTGAAAAGAGCCGACGGAATGGGAGAAATCTCCACCACACACACCTCAGATGGAGTATCAATCTCTAGACTATATAAATCTTCATAAAGAACTAAAAAAACTTGACACCAAAAAACACCCAATCAATAAATGGACTAAGGAACTGAACACTTTTCAGAAGAAGGAATACAATCAATCAACAAACACAAGGAAAAATGTTCAACATCTCTAGTCCTTAGAGAAACGCAAATCAAGACTACTCAAAGACTTTATCTCACTCCAGTCAGAAGGGCAATTATCAAGAATATAAATAATATTAAGTGTTGGTGAGGATTCGGGGAAAAGGTTCTCTCATAGATTGTTGTGGGACTGCAAACAGGTGCAACTACTATGGAAAGCTGGATGGAGAGTCCTCAGAAAACTTGGAATGGATTCACCATTTCACCCAGCCATACCACTCCTTGGTTTATACCCAAAGGATTTAAAGTCAGCATACTACAGTGACACAACCACATCAATGTTTATAGCAGCTCAATTCACAATAGCTAGACTATGGAACCAACCTAGGTGCCCTTCAACAGAGGAATGGATAAAGAAAATGTGGTGCATATACACAGTGGAATATTACTCAACCTTAAAAAAGAATAAAATCATGGCATTTGCAGGTAAATGGATGAAACTAGAGAATATCATGCTAAGTGAAATAAGCCAATCCCCCAAACCAAAAGCTGAATGTTTTCTCTGGTAAGTGGATGCTGATCCATAGTGGGGTAGGGAGATGGGGAGAATGAAGGAATTTTGGATTGTGTGGAGGGGAGTGAGAGGAAGCTGGGGTTGTGGAGATGGAAGGCAGTGGAATGAGACAGACGTTATCACCCCATATACAAGTATGACTGCACTACCGGGGTGACTGCACCATGTGCTCCACTTGTGCACCATGTGTCAAATGCATCCACTGTAAAACCAAGACGCCAATCAATTTTTAAAAAATGGGTGAGTGCTAAAAGGGGGTGATGCACAAGTTCCCCGGACACTGGAGACCTTCACTCTGACGAATGGCCACTGGGAGAGGCCCTGGCAGAGGGTCCTGGCCTGGCTCGGGCCTCCTGCAGACTGACGCATGATGCTCCTGAGGCAATTCAGTCTCCTTTCTGTGCTGGACGCCTGAGCATCCATGACCTCGCGATCAGCCACCCAAACTCCGTGAACACGGCTTCCCAACAGCCCACGGGGACTCTGCCTGTGACCCCCGCTGGCCCTGGAGACAGGGCTGCTCCCTCCTGCCCCTTCTCGGCCACCTCAGCCGTCCTCAGGCCCCCTCCAGGCCTGCCCCTGGGGTGGAGGCCTCCTGGGCCCGCCCCTCAGCCTGCTGCCCCCTTCCTGTTCTCGGGCCTCTGCTCTTCCCCTCAGGTGCTCCCTGCAGGACTGCTGTCCTCCGGGTTTCCATGGCCACAGGACGCTGACACTCCAGGCGGGAACTGCAGCCTCTCTGGCACCTCCAGACCCTGGCCCCGGCCTCTCACGTCTACCTGTGGTTCTCAGGAGCTTGTGCCAGCAAGTCCCAAACCAAACGTGCCAGTGGCTGTCTCTGCAGCACATGACCCCTGCCCTCCAGCACCTGGCCCCTGACCTCCGGTCTCCAAGCTTCACAACTGCTGGGCCCAGGAGCCAGCAGGCTGCAGGGCATGGGTCTTGGTTGGGGCTTGGGCCCTGGTGGGCTGAAGGTTCCAGGTGAGCTGGTGGCACCTGTGGGACCAGGAGGTGTGACGGCACCTGTGGTTCTCACTGTGGAATCCAGACCAGCAGCACCAGCTGCTCCTGGGAACTTGCCAGAAACTGGCCCTCAGCCCCGAGTGCTGCTGGGCCAGAGACGGGGTGGGGTGGGGCCAGCCACCTGCTGTCTACTGGCCTCGGTGCCAGGGCACAAGGCTCAAGGTGGTCTGCAGGGCAGAGAGGTGACCCTCCGCCCCCGGGCTGGCCTGGAGCCGGGCTTGGTGATGAGCAGGCCTTCCTCTCTCCAGCCTCCTGCCACCTCCCCACAGGCCGTCCTCGCCGCCTGCTGTCGGGGCTCCGGCTCCCAGGAAGCGGCCCTGGAGGGCCGTGTGCGTCCCCCACACATGCTGCGGGAGTTGCAGCTCTGAGCTTTCCTGGTTTTGAGTCAGCCTGATTCTGGTGGAGAAGGTCTTTCTGGAACTCCACCGCAGGTGGACCTGCGAAGAGGGCCCAGGCCGGGCCCGGGCAGGCTCCCCCATCAGCCTGGCTTCCCATCGCTCTGCCTCCGGTCGTGGGGACCGTCTGGAGGAGGCCCACCACCTAGCAGCTGAGGTTAAGATGCGGGGTTCTGCTGCCACACCACGGCTGGCGGCGGCGACCAGGAGCAAGCAGTTCTGGGAGGAGGTCTCCTGCTTCAGGGGCTCGTGGCGTCACTTCCCACCTGAGTGCTCACCTTGATATTCAAGTTGACCGTGGCCTCCCTGAGTGTGCAGCCTCTCAGGATGATCCTCCAGCGGCACTGCGGCCTCCAGGGAGGGAGCTGGAGGCCTGGACATGAGGTGACCCATCACACCCATCTTCACCACCCAGGCAACGGTGGCCAACTGAACCCTGCCAGAGCTGCCCTCCCTGTGGCTCAGTGCTGTCCACCCACTCCTGGATGGGGCAGAGGGACCCAGGGCCGTGTCCTCAGGCTCTAAGGGGCCCTAACACCAGGACACCACCAGCAGGGTTCCTGTGGACTCATGGCTGGACCGGTCGAGATACATGTCACAGCTCACAGGGGACGTTCACTTACATGGAATGTGCATGTATTCGGCACCCCCCATCACGAAGTAGCCATGTCCAAGGACAGGCCCTGTCCACGCTCCCTGAGAGCTGGTGGGATGTGGGGTGGGCAGGGGGACACGGCTGGCCAGTGCTGAGGCTCGCGTCTCACACCAGACAACTGACTCCAGGCCCCAGGAGAGGGCCCCCAACTATGAGCGGGGCAGCTCCCCTCGGGCTGCTCCCTGACCTCTGAAGCCAGCTGCAGACAAGGGCCGCCCAGGGTGCCCAGCCCTGTCTCTCCAGGACCTCCCAGTGCTGCAGCAGGGGGTCACGTGCAAGGATGCTGGGCCACACCAGCCCTCTGCAAACCCAGAGTCTCACCCAGGGTGGTGGGCTGGTACAGGCCACTGTCCTGGGACTGCCAGCAGCACCTGGTCCCCTGTGAGCCAGCTGTGTGGCGTGCCCTGTCCACAACCCAGCAGTGGCTTTGACGCCTCTTCAGTGGGTAACAGCCAACATCTTAAAAAAGGAAGCCTGGCTCAGCCTTCTCGCTGGACACTTGAGCTGCTGGCGACTGGAGGGCTGGATGCTCCACCTGCGACCCTGTTTGGGAAGATGATTTCTTCCAGAACCTTCTAGAACTGATCCACTTATCCACCTACCAACACACTTCACTGGGTGCTGTGGGTGCATCTGATCCTCAGATGGTGTCTGTCCAGCCCCGAGGTAGTGACTCCTGTGACGGGGACTGAATTCTGCAAAGGCGCAGAGCAGAGGAGACCAAGTGCCAAAGCCCAAGAGGCGAACCAAGGCAGGAACCTCAGGGGCGGTGAGGACGACAGGCGGGCGGCAGGGAGGCCCGGAGGGTGGCGCTGGGCAGGGACAGCAGGTCCTGGGTGCAGGAGCAGGGGCTCTGACGCCCAGCCGCGGCCCCCGCTCCCCGAGCAGCACAGCGCTCTGGTTCAGGTCCTCAGGCTCCCGCGGGGAAGGTGGAGGGGCTCTGTTGGCTGGCCACGCCTGGTCCTGCTCCGGGCCCTATGTGAGCACCTCTCAGTGCAGAAAGGGCTGATCACGTTCGCCTTCCTGGGGCCTCGGGGCATCCTGGCCTGTCCAGTGGCCCTGCATGGTGCTGCCCCAGGGCAGGGGCAGGAGGGATGGGAGCTGTGGATAAGCATCGGCCCTGGGCCCCTGACCACCTGTGTCCCGGGGGCAGGAGGCCATAGCTTCCTTCAGACCCTCGGACATCTCGGACCTCAGGGACGGCCACCTCATGGGAACGTCCATGTTTCCGTTATCTCCTCAGGGTGCCTGGGGTCTTCAGACTTTCCTGAGGCACGGGTGCCCTATGGGGACTCAGGAGGACCTAATCACAAGCTGGTGACAGTGGAAGAAGCCACGGTTCTGGAGAGTTCTCAGCAAAGCGTCTTTTACGAGTGCCTGCTCCACCTGCTCAGGAGACGGGCCGAATGGACGCGGGGTTCTGTGACTCTGGACACAGACGGATCCCTGAGTTTTCCCTGGTGAAGGGGGCAGGTGGGGATCACAGCACACAGTCGAGATGCCCAGCGCTGCGAGGGTAGCCGTGGGCTCAAGGACAAGGGCCGCTGGGCTGCAGGCGGGTCTAGGAGGGGCCCAGGGTGCCACACCGCGCCAGGAGGCTCCCTCATCCCTCCTGGGTGCCGAGATTCTCCTTCAGGGAGGAGCTGGTGACCTGGTCTAGATGATCCCCACACAGGTCCCCTGGAGAGGTGGCCGTGGGCGGTCACGATGAGCTCTGCCAGGGCTGGGGAGAGGGGGAGGTCCAGAGGGTTTCCAACAGCGCAGGTCCCTTTGGCGCTGCCTGGGAACACCCTACTCACACACATGTCCAAGCGTGACCACCAGGAGCAAGCCCTAGGCGGACCAAGGCTCCAGTGGGCAGTGTGTCATCAGGTCCAAAGGTATCCAGTGGAACGAGTGCATACCCTCTGAGTGACAGGGAGCTGGGCATGGGAGGGAGCAGCCAGTCCCGAGCGTGGGCTTAGGCGGTGTAAAACCCCTGAACATCACCAACGAACGTGGAGGAGGCAGGAGCCAGGCCGGGGGAGAAGCTGCGGCTCCCGCAGTCTGGGGTTGAGCTTGTGGTGGTGGGTGCCTCGAAGAGCCCTCGGGGAGCTTTCCCAGCACAAAGCGGCAGACCTTGTGGGAGGAGAGGTTTCACCCTGGGGGCCAGTGAGAAGCCAAGGTGCTACGGTCAGCCAGGTCAGCCAGTGGGAAGTAGGGTGTGGCAGACCCCAGCTCCACCCTCACCCGTGTTCTGCCTACAGGCTGTGGTCCTGGTGCGGCTTGGTCACCGCAGCTCTGAGTGTGCACAGTGAGAGGCTTGCTTCCTGCGAGGCTGTCCCTCCACGGGCCGGCTGTCCGCTGATTCTCTGACGCCGGCGCCCAGGCCCTCAGTCCTGTGCAGGCCCTGACATCGCTGTGCTCTCCCGACTCAGACCCTCCTTCCTCCTCCTTCAGATCCACGATGGGACCTGGCTGTGCCGGGCAGCAAGTCACAAAGGCAGAAGTCACCAGGGGTCTGGGAGGCAAGCAAGGTCAGGCAGGTGAGGCCTCCAGGCGCTGTCCCCGGCTCTGGTCTGAGGTGGTCAGGAGATCAGGCATGCATCTCAGGTGGAGGAAGACGGCTCTGTCAGTCCTGACTGCAGGACGGACTCCAAAACAAAGGAACCAACGCCACCCAGAGTGCAGCGGTGTCTGCCTCCTGCGGCCGGGCCAGGCTGCGATCCCGGGGTGCCCTGGTGGGAGTGCAGCGGTGTCTGCCTCCTGCGGCAGGGCCAGGCTGCGATCCCGGGGTGCCCTGGTGGGAGTGCAGCGGTGTCTGCCTCCTGCGGCAGGGCCAGGCTGCGATCCCGGGGTGCCCTGGTGGGAGTGCAGAGGCGCAGGGCTGGGGGCAGACAAGGGTAGTGGCCTGGCTCCTGCAGGCAGACCGGATGAGCACGTGCTGTCCTTCTGGGACCACTGGCGGGGAGCCGCGGTGTCCCTCACCCTGGGTGTGCCAGAGGGCTCCAGCTAACGCCCCCAAGCCACTCTCCTTCCCTGCAGCGGTTCCTGTTGGTGACAGTGCCTCTGTGTGGGGAATGCTGGGTGCTCCTGTCCAGTCTCATGGGTCACTGCGTGGAGGCAGCAGTGTGGAGGCACATGCACGCCAGGGCTCCTTGCAAGTCAGCGGAGGACACAGAGCCCCGGAGCCCTGCTGCAGTTTCCCCAACACTCACCGAGGGTCGGAACATGCGAACTAGTCTCGATGACGATCGTGTGGCCATGTATCGTCCTCCTCCTGGTCGAGGCCCGTCTCTCCCCTGGCCTGTCCCTGATGGTAGCTGCACTTGACCTCAGGGGCTTGTTGGGGTCAGATGAGGTCGCCGACACAGGCTGACCTCTGTGGCTGACCCCATGCCGACAGGAAGGGCAGTCTCTTGATGAGGCGATGCTGAAGCTGTCTAGCCTGACAGAGCCCCCCGCCCTGGGGGAAAACCGTCTCAGCTCCCTGGGCACAAGCCACTTCACCAGGAGCCCGGGTCCTGCACTCTGCACAGGCCTTGGAGCCTGGTGGGGTCTCCCCCACCCGGCAGGGGTACGGACAGTGCAGGCAAGGGGCCTGCGGACAGAGAGCAGGCCCTGTACAAATCTGCCCCCATCTGCGCAGGCGATGCCCAGGACACGGCCCAGCTGCCAGCCAGCTGTCTGCCTGGCTCTGTCTTCAATGTGGAGCCCTGCTGCCCAGTCCAAGGGTGCTGGCCCTCCACCTCTCCCTGTCTGCCTCCCAGCACAAGGGTGCGCTCCTCACATCTCTCTCTCCCACTGTGGAAGTGGCCTGTGGCTGAATCCAGGGGAGTGTGGGCTCCATGGGGCACTAAGCAGGCCCAGGTCGGAGGATGCCCAAGACACAGCCATAGGCAAAGCTCAGCTCCATGAGCCTGGAGCTACTGCCCCGGGAGGTGAGGGAGTGAGTCCGCCTGCTAGGGCCTGGCCTCTCCTGGAGAAGCAGATATCCTGCTGTGGACAAGGCTGAACTCCCAGGCAGTGCTGCTCCCGCCCCAGGACGGAGCTCTGGAGCACCATGCCTGCCAGTAGCTGCAGTGGGACCCGCAGCTCTGCAGGTCTCAGAGCAGCACAGTGTGCAATCAGGCTGCCAGGCCGGTGAGCGCTAATCACCACGTTCCTGTCTCTGCACCTTATTTTAAGTAGCTACCCTGAGTGCTGCTTTCTGGTGGTGGCTCAGGGCAGAGGGGATTTTATTTTTGAACCTATGCATGACATTTCTGAGGTAAAGAAACAGCCACAGAAATTCTGTAGAACTTTATCCCACTGAGACCTATATTTGTGTACAGAGTTTATGATCAAAAAAAAAAAAAGGGAAAATTAGCTGACTGGAATTGGGGACTTTTACTTTACTATGAAACATTCTGATCTTTGCTTTAAAAAATGCACCTGGCAGATCACCTGGATCTAATTCCTAGACAAACCAGACGGTCATTTAACACCATCACTGGCTGACACCATGGAACGTCGGAATCCTGAAGGGGTGACAGGGTGCACCTGGCTGAGGACTGAGGAGCCACCAAGGTGCAGTGGCACATAATGTCTTGTTGTGGAGACACTTGGGAGAGAGCACGGAGCCGAAGGAGGTGACAGATGAGACAGCTGCACTGAGGGTGCAGAGCAAGTCTCGTTCTCACTCACCCTGAGTCCTGAGGGGGCCTGCCACCTGGAGTGGACCTGCATGGCCACAGGAGCCCTGAGTCCTGAGGGGGCCTGCCACCTGGAGTGGACCTGCATGGCCACAGGAGTCCTGAGTCCTGAGGGGGCCTGCCACCTGGAGTGGACCTGCATGGCCACAGGAGTCCTGAGTCCTGAGGGGGCCTGTCACCTGGAGTGGACCTGCATGGCCACAGAGGCCCTGAGTCCTGAGGGGGCCTGTCACCTGGAGTGGACCTGCATGGTCACAGGAGCCCTGAGTCCTGAGGAGGCCTGCCACCTGGAGTGGACCTGCATGGCCACAGGAGCCCTGAGTCCTGAGGGGGCCTGTCACCTGGAGTGGACCTGCATGGCCACAGAGGCCCTGAGTCCTGAGGAGGCCTGCCACCTGGAGTGGACCTGCATGGCCACAGGAGTCCTGAGTCCTGAGGGGGCCTGCCACCTGGAGTGGACCTGCATGGCCACAGGAGCCCTGAGTCCTGAGGGGGCCTGCCACCTGGAGTGGACCTGCATGGCCACAGGAGCCCTGAGTCCTGAGGGGGCCTGCCACCTGGAGTGGACCTGCATGGTCACAGGAGTCCTGAGTCCTGAGGAGGCCTGTCACCTGGAGTGGACCTGCATGGCCACAGGAGTCCTGAGTCCTGAGGAGGCCTGTCACCTGGAGTGGACCTGCATGGCCACAGGAGCCCTGAGTCCTGAGGGGGCCTGCCACCTGGAGTGGACCTGCATGGCCACAGGAGTCCTGAGTCCTGAGGGGGCCTGTCACCTGGAGTGGACCTGCATGGCCACAGAGGCCCTGAGTCCTGAGGGGGCCTGTCACCTGGAGTGGACCTGCATGGTCACAGGAGTCCTGAGTCCTGAGGGGGCTTGTCACCTGGAGTGGACCTGCATGGCCACAGGAGCCCTGAGTCCTGAGGGGGCCTCCCACCTGGAGTGGACCTGCATGGCCACAGGAGCCCTGAGTCCTGAGGGGGAGGCCTGCCACCTGGAGTGGACCTGCATGGCCACAGGAGTCCTGAGTCCTGAGGGGGCCTGTCACCTGGAGTGGACCTGCATGGTCACAGGAGTCCTGAGTCCTGAGGGGGCTTGTCACCTGGAGTGGACCTGCATGGCCACAGGAGCCCTGAGTCTTGAGGGGGCATCCCACCTAGAGTGGACCTGCATGGCCACAGGAGCCCTGAGTCCTGAGGGGGAGGCCTGCCACCTAGAGTGGACCTGCATGGCCACAGGAGTCCTGAGTCCTGAGGGGGCCTGTCACCTGGAGTGGACTTGCATGTCCACAGGAGCCCTGAGTCCTGAGGAGGAGGCCTGTCAACTGGAGTGGACCTGCATGGCCACAGGAGCCCTGAGTCCTGAGGAGGCCTGTCACCTGGAGTGGACCTGCATGGCCACAGGAGCCCTGTCTCCTGAGGAGGCCTGTCACCTGAAGTGGACCTGCATGGCCACAGGAGCCCTGTCTCCTGAGGAGGCCTGTCACCTGGAGTGGACCTGCATGGCCACAGGAGCCCTGTCTCCTGAGGAGGCCTGTCACCTGAAGTGGACCTGCATGGCCACAGGAGCCCTGTCTCCTGAGGAGGCCTGTCACCTGGAGTGGACCTGCATGGCCACAGGAGCCCTGAGCCCTGAGGGGGCCTCCCACCAGGAGTGGACCTGCATGGTGACAGGAGCCCTGAGTCCTGAGGGGGCCTCCCACCTGGAGTGGACCTGCATGGCCACAGGAGCCCTGAGTCCTGAGGGGGCCTCCCACCTGGAGTGGACCCGCATGGCCACAGGAGCCCTGAGTCCTGAGGGGGCCTGTCACCTGGAGTGGACCTGCATGGCCAAAGGAGCCCTGAGTCCTGAGGAGGCCTCTCACATGGAGTGGACCTGCATGGCCACAGGAGCCCTGAGTCCTGAGGAGGCCTGTCACCTGGAGTGGACCTGCATGGCCACAGGAGCCCTGAGTCCTGAGGAGGCCTGTCACCTGGAGTGGACCTGCATGGTCCACAGGAGCCCTGAGTCCTGAGGGGGCCTGTCACCTGGAGTGGACCTGCATGGCCAAAGGAGCCCTGAGTCCTGAGGAGGCCTCTCACATGGAGTGGACCTGCATGGCCACAGGAGCCCTGAGTCCTGAGGAGGCCTGTCACCTGGAGTGGACCTGCATGGCCACAGGAGCCCTGAGTCCTGAGGAGGCCTGTCACCTGGAGTGGACCTGCATGGCCACAGGAGCTCTGAGTCCTGAGGGGGCCTGTCACCTGGAGTGGACCTGCATGGTCCACAGGAGCCCTGAGTCCTGAGGAGGCCTCTCACCTGGAGTGGACCTGCATGGCCACAGAAGCCCTGAGTCCTGAGGGGGCCTCTCACCTGGAGTGGACCTGCATGGCCACAGGAGCCCTGAGTCCTGAGGAGGCCTGTCACCTGGAGTGGACCTGCATGGCCACAGGAGCCCTGAGTCCTGAGGAGGCCTGTCACCTGGAGTGGACCTGCATGGCCACAGGAGCCCTGAGTCCTGAGGGGGCCTGTCACCTGGAGTGGACCTGCATGGCCACAGGAGCCCTGAGTCCTGAGGGGGCCTGTCACCTGGAGTGGACCTGCATGGCCACAGGAGCCCTGAGTCCTGAGGGGGCCTGTCACCTGGAGTGGACCTGCATGGCCACAGGAGCCCTGAGTCCTGAGGGGGCCTCTCACATGGAGTGGACCTGCATGGCCACAGGAGCCCTGAGTCCTGAGGGGGCCTGTCACCTGGAGTGGACCTGCATGGCCACAGGAGCCCTGAGTCCTGAGGAGGCCTGTCACCTGGAGTGGACCTGCATGGCCACAGGAGCCCTGAGTCCTGAGGAGGCCTGTCACCTGGAGTGGACCTGCATGGCCACAGGAGCCCTGAGTCCTGAGGAGGCCTGTCACCTGGAATGGACCTGCATGGCCACAGGAGCCCTGAGTCCTGAGGGGGCCTGTCACCTGGAGTGGACCTGCATGGCCACAGGAGCCCTGAGTCCTGAGGGGGCCTGTCACCTGGAGTGGACCTGCATGGCCACAGGAGCCCTGAGTCCTGAGGGGGCCTGTCACCTGGAGTGGACCTGCATGGCCACAGGAGCCCTGAGTCCTGAGGGGGCCTGCCACCTGGAGTGGACCTGCATGGCCACAGGAGCCCTGAGTCCTGAGGGGGCCTCTCACCTGGAGTGGACCTGCATGGCCACAGGAGCCCTGAGTCCTGAGGGGGCCTGCCACCTGGAGTGGACCTGCATGGCCACAGGAGCCCTGAGTCCTGAGGGGGCCTGTCACCTGGAGTGGACCTGCATGGCCACAGGAGCCCTGAGTCCTGAGGGGGCCTGCCACCTGGAGTGGACCTGCATGGCCACAGGAGCCCTGAGTCCTGAGGGGGCCTGTCACCTGGAGTGGACCTGCATGGCCACAGGAGCCCTGAGTCCTGAAGGGGCCTGCCACCTGGAGTGGACCTGCATGGCCACAGGAGCCCTGAGTCCTGAGGGGGCCTGTCACCTGGAGTGGACCCGCATGGCCACAGGAGCCCTGAGTCCTGAGGGGGCCTGTCACCTGGAGTGGACCTGCATGGCCACAGGAGCCCTGAGTCCTGAGGAGGCCTGTCACCTGGAGTGGACCTGCATGGCCACAGGAGCCCTGAGTCCTGAGGAGGCCTGTCATCTGGAGTGGACCTGCATGGCCACAGGAGCCCTGAGTCCTGAGGAGGCCTCCCACCTGGAGTGGACCTGCATGGCCACAGGAGCCCTGAGTCCTGAGGAGGCCTGTCACCTGGAGTGGACCTGCATGGCCACAGGAGCCCTGAGTCCTGAGGAGGCCTGTCACCTGGAGTGGACCTGCATGGCCACAGGAGCCCTGAGTCCTGAGGAGGCCTGTCACCTGGAATGGACCTGCATGGCCACAGGAGCCCTGAGTCCTGAGGGGGCCTGTCACCTGGAGTGGACCTGCATGGCCACAGGAGCCCTGAGTCCTGAGGGGGCCTGCCACCTGGAGTGGACCTGCATGGCCACAGGAGCCCTGAGTCCTGAGGGGGCCTGTCACCTGGAGTGGACCTGCATGGCCACAGGAGCCCTGAGTCCTGAGGAGGCCTGTCACCTGGAGTGGACCTGCATGGCCACAGGAGCCCTGAGTCCTGAGGAGGCCTCCCACCTGGAGTAGACCTGCATGGCCACAGGAGCCCTGAGTCCTGAGGAGGCCTCCCACCTGGAGTGGACCTGCATGGCCACAGGAGCCCTGAGTCCTGAGGAGGCCTGTCACCTGGAGTGGACCTGCATGGCCACAGGAGCCCTGAGTCCTGAGGAGGCCTCCCACCTGGAGTGGACCTGCATGGCCACAGGAGCCCAGAGTCCTGAGGAGGCCTGTCACCTGGAGTGGACCTGCATGGCCACAGGAGCCCTGAGTCCTGAGGAGGCCTGTCACCTGGAGTGGACCTGCATGGCCACAGGAGCCCTGAGTCCTGAGGAGGCCTGTCACCTGGAGTGGACCTGCATGGCCACAGGAGCCCTGAGTCCTGAGGAGGCCTCCCACCTGGAGTAGACCTGCATGGCCACAGGAGCCCTGAGTCCTGAGGAGGCCTCCCACCTGGAGTGGACCTGCATGGCCACAGGAGCCCTGAGTCCTGAGGAGGCCTGTCACCTGGAGTGGACCTGCATGGCCACAGGAGCCCTGAGTCCTGAGGAGGCCTCCCACCTGGAGTGGACCTGCATGGCCACAGGAGCCCTGAGTCCTGAGGAGGCCTGTCACCTGGAGTGGACCTGCATGGCCACAGGAGCCCTGAGTCCTGAGGAGGCCTGTCACCTGGAGTGGACCTGCATGGCCACAGGAGCCCTGAGTCCTGAGGAGGCCTGTCACCTGGAGTGGACCTGCATGGCCACAGGAGCCCTGAGTCCTGAGGAGGCCTGTCACCTGGAATGGACCTGCATGGCCACAGGAGCCCTGAGTCCTGAGGGGGCCTGTCACCTGGAGTGGACCTGCATGGCCACAGGAGCCCTGAGTCCTGAGGGGGCCTGCCACCTGGAGTGGACCTGCATGGCCACAGGAGCCCTGAGTCCTGAGGGGGCCTGTCACCTGGAGTGGACCTGCATGGCCACAGGAACCCTGAGTCCTGAGGGGGCCTGTCACCTGGAGTGGACCTGCATGGCCACAGGAGCCCTGAGTCCTGAGGGGGCCTCTCACCTGGAGTGGACCTGCATGGCCACAGGAGCCCTGAGTCCTGAGGAGGCCTCTCACCTGGAGTGGACCTGCATGGCCACAGGAGCCCTGAGTCCTGAGGAGGCCTCCCACCTGGAGTGGACCTGCATGGCCACAGGAGCCCTGAGTCCTGAGGAGGCCTGTCACCTGGAGTGGACCTGCATGGCCACAGGAGTCCTGAGTCCTGAGGGGGCCTGTCACCTGGAGTGGACCTGCATGGCTACAGGAGCCCTGAGTCCTTAGGAGGCCTGTCACCTTGAGTGGACCTGCATGGCCACAGGAGCCCTGAGTCCTGAGGGGGAGGCCTGCCACCTGGAGTGGACCTGCATGGCCACAGGAGCCCTGAGTCCTTAGGAGGCCTGTCACCTGGAGTGGACCTGCATGGCCACAGGAGCCCTGAGTCCTGAGGGGGAGGCCTGCCACCTGGAGTGGACCTGCATGGCCACAGGAGCCCTGAGTCCTGAGGGAGCCTGTCACCTGGAGTGGACCTGCATGGCCACAGGAGCCCTGAGTCCTGAGGGGGCCTGCCACCTGGAGTGGACCTGCATGGCCACAGGAGCCCTGAGTCCTGAGGAGGCCTGCCACCTGGAGTGGACCTGCATGGCCACAGGAGCCCTGAGTCCTGAGGAGGCCTGTCACCTGGAGTGGACCTGCATGGCCACAGGAGCCCTGAGTCCTGAGGGGGCCTCCCACCTGGAGTGGACCTGCATGGCCACAGGAGCCCTGAGTCCTGAGGGGGCCTGCCACCTGGAGTGGACCTGCATGGCCACAGGAGCCCTGAGTCCTGAGGAGGCCTGCCACCTGGAGTGGACCTGCATGGCCACAGGAGCCCTGAGTCCTGAGGAGGCCTGTCACCTGGAGTGGACCTGCATGGCCACAGGAGCCCTGAGTCCTGAGGGGGCCTGCCACTTGGAGTGGACCTGCATGGCCACAGGAGCCCTGAGTCCTGAGGGGGCCTCTCACCTGGAGTGGACCTGCATGGCCACAGGAGCCCTGTCTCCTGAGGGGGCCTGCCACCTGGAGTGGACCTGCATGGCCACAGGAGCCCTGAGTCCTGAGGGGGCCTGTCACCTGGAGTGGACCTGCATGGCCACAGGAGCCCTGAGTCTTGAGGGGGCCTGTCACCTGGAGTGGACCTGCATGGCCACAGGAGCCCTGTCTCCTGAGGGGGCCTGCCACCTGGAGTGGACCTGCATGGCCACAGGAGCCCTGAGTCCTGAGGAGGCCTCCCACCTGGAGAGGACCTGCATGGCCACAGGAGCCCTGAGTCTTGAGGGGGCCTGTCACCTGGAGTGGACCTGCATGGCCACAGGAGCCCTGAGTCTTGAGGGGGCCTGTCACCTGGAGTGGACCTGCATGGCCACAGGAGCCCTGAGTCCTGATGGGGCCTCCCACCTGGAGTGGACCTGCATGGCCACAGGAGCCCTGTCTCCTGAGGAGGCCTGTCACCTGGAGTGGACCTGCATGGCCACTGGAGGGTTCAGGGAGCAACGGCCAGGGCTCGGCAAAGGCTGAGAATGGGGAGCCAGCTCACACCCTGTGCCGTGCCGTGCTCTGCCCACTACATTCCAAATATTCTTTAGGTAGACCCTGAGAGGGTGGGCTCAGGGCAGAGCTCTTGCCCAGCATGTTGAGCACTGGGCTCCATCCTCAGCACCACATAAAATAAGCACATAGAATAGTGTGTCCATCTATAAATAAAAAATATCAAAAAAGAAAAAAGAAGATCCGTGAGGCTCAAACTGACAAGTTCCCCACCAGCCTGTCTACGCCCAGAGCTGAAGGACAAACTTGGCGTAGATGTACTATTTTTTGAGATCTTAAAATTTTATTTTACTTAAATACAAAAGTAATATGTGCTCATTTTTTAAATATAGAAAATACAGCAGAAGGGCTTTTAAAAGGGGGACACGGTGTTAAAGTGCCTGGTGTTTCTGCCTTCACCAGCAGATTTCCCTTGTCCTTGTCACTTGCTGGCATCCTGTCCATGCCCTCTGGTCCCAGATCCCAGGACGTGACACAGGGAGAGACCCCTTAGAGCCCCTCCTTCTTCTCTTTCCCAGGCCTCAGCAGACCACCCAGCACCTCGAGGACAGGATGCGTCTCTGCACTGTCCTCATTCCTTCTGGGGACCCTGCAGCCTGTGCTGCAGGTGAGTGACGCCCCCGATGGCCCAGGAGCAGCCGCTGTTGCTCAGGTTGGCTCCCTGCCTGCTCCCGCCAAGCCTCCTCCCTCCATCATGGCGCCCACTGCACACCTGAGGGTCCTGGGAGGTGGCTGCTGTTCCAGCACTGTCCCATGGGCTGGCCACAGAGCCCGCTGCTGGCTGTTCTATGAGAGGTCACTCACATACAAGGGGACAGCACCGGGAGCACAGCCGCACCCTGTCCGTGCAGAGCCAGGGCAGAACCTCACCCACCCTGCCCTAGATGGTCACACCATCCCAGAAGCTCCCTGGCCTCTGTCTCCTACAGGCCAGTGTCCCTCCGCGCCCATGGCTGCCTGCACCTCCAGGCTGACTGTCACCCTACAGCTGTGCCCTCGCCTGTCCCTAGCATGTGGTGTCTGCGGTTTACCTAGCTTCCCTGCCACCTGTCCTCTGGCCTCGAGGTGTCTCACTCGCTGCGTGCAGCTGTTAAGCGCCAGAGGCACAGGGCCAGTCAACACCAGCACCACCTGGCCCATAGTCTTTCTGGTCCTGGGACCTTTCTGCTTACGAACACAGGCCAGTCTCGGGGCTCCTGTCGGCAGCTCTGGGTCCCACTCTCTGCCCACCCACCCAGGTCCCTGGCCCAGATCTCCATGCCCCTCTTGTCCCTGGCTGGTGTACCATCCGGGATCCCCTTTATCTCCTGCCACTGGCCACCCGGAACACGGCTTGCACCTCGAGGAGAAAGACAGACGCTGCTGCTGGGGCCCTGGAAGCTGGAATCGCTGTGGAACCGGCAGCACACAGGGCTCTGGGCGAGTCCCCTGGGGCTCCTTGGGCATTTCAGGGCTCCTGTCCTGTGCGCATGAGCTGGGGAGCGGAGCCCCGGGCAGGTGGCTCACAGGGCCTCTGCTGGATGCCTCCTGACAAGCCAGGGCCATGATGTGCCCCCAGGGCTGCTCCAGGTGGGTGCCTGCACAGGGTGCCGGCAGCATCAGTGCTGAGCTGAGCCTCAGTGACCAAGACCTGGGGGAGTGAAGTCGGCGCGGGAGGAGAGCTCCCGGGCAGGAGCTGGGAGGAGAGGGCACACATATTTTTAGGAATATGGCATAATATGGAAGAAATGTATCCACTTGATACATGGAGGCCTGAAGTGCCAAACAGTGCGTGGCTAAATTTAGCCCATGTGGTCTTTGTTTAAGAACTGCACAGGCAAGGCTCAGGTGGAGGCTGCGGGCAGACCCCTGGCAGGCCAGCGTGCTGCATCCGCGTGGCCTGGCCCTGCGCGTGGCCTGGTCGTGAGGGGAGAAGCAGCGGGAGTGCCCAGTGGGGTCAGGATCAGCTGCTGCACCCCCCTCATGTGTGCCCGGAGGGACCTCCCAACACAACGGAGGGCTGCTGTCCTGGGGTTGGGGAGCAGGGCTCAGCCCTCGCGCACACCACCTGCAGGGCTCTCCACGTGTGAGACCTGGAGAACCCTGAGCAGCGCCTGGCCAGAGCTCCCCGGACCCCATGGAGGCGGCTGAGGCCCAGGGAACAGGCTGCACACTCTGCTTGTGTCCCCTTGGCCAGACGAGGCCCAGGTGGGGAGGCTCCTGTGGGTTCTTGTGCCAGAGGCCCGGGGCCCACACCTGGCTCCTGGGGGGACGTCCAGTGTGACTCCACTTTGTTTTCTGGATCTTTGGCACACCGTGAAGCCTGTGGTTTCTACAGAGGTTGATCTTCTCTTGAGTTTAATGATTTTGAAACCTGTGATGACCGCACACTGACATGGCTGACCTTGACTGTGTGAGTGGGAATCCAAGGAAAATACCAATCTGGGAAGAGAGCGGAAGACTGAAGAGAGGAGCAGGAGCTGGGGGACCCGGGGGTGGCCACCTGGGGATGCTGCCTCGTGCTCACCTGCGGGGGACCGGACTCAGGTGGCACATACTGCATGGCCCCCTGGCCTTGCGCTCCGGGTCTGAGCCATTGTTATCCCCCTAATACTCCAAGTATCCAAAGTATTCCAAGAGCGTAAACGGCCCCAGGGAGCTGGTCTGGTGCCGTCGCTGGTCTGGTGCCGTCATTTTTATGGCTTTCTCATATTGAAGTGTTTTGACTCTCTAATCCCTTACCAGGAAATGGGCATTTAGGGCACTTGCAGAGTCTGAAGTGTTAGTGGAGAGCTAGTTCCTCAACTAGACAGATGCACGGGAGCAGACGCTGGGCCACACGCAGGCGGCTTCAGCTTCGAGCCCTACAAGCAGGACCAAGGGACCGGGAGGGGTCTTCCAGACGGCGTCCCCAGAACTGACCCCCTGGTGCCACCCAGAGGGTTAGGAAACCAGGGCTGTCTTGCCGTGAGCTGCTACTACCATGGCGGGTGCCCTCCCTTGTCTCTTGTCCACCACCCCTCTGCCTTCAGAAACCCTGGGACTCCTGGTCACTCCTGGTCTCCAGCCCCTACATCTGGCTGAATCTCAGGGTTTGGACCCAGGTAGGAAGGTCACTGCCAAAGTCACCCCACTCCATAGCCATTGCCCCTGCTCTGGGTCAGAATTCAGGGCCTCAGCAAAGAACCTTCTCTCCACAGAACAGCCCCTCGGCTGGGGTAGAAGCCTGTTCTCAGAGCCTGAGTGGACTCCGGGAGAGACCATGAGCCCACTCAACCCCCGTGGAAATGTTGTGAACTCACAGGCAGCATGTGCAGGCCAGCCCTGGCTCTGAGCTGGGTTCTCTGTTGGGACCACTGCAGTGAGTCCCTCAGCTGCTGGGGTCAGGGCTGGGGCACGAGGCCTCGCTCTGGTGGAGCAGACATAGAGGCTCTCGCTCGGCCTCCTGTGCGGGACCAGGGCAGCGAATGTGGGGTCCAGAAGCACAAGAGGAACCAACACTGGTGCACTAGGGGTGGCACTGTAGCTGCTGGCTGCACCCTAGCCCTGTCTCCCTGGCCCCGGGACCTGGCGAGGCGGGGAGTCAGTGACATTCACTCCAGCGTGTCTTGTGTCACTGAGTTCAGAACATACGATGGCCCCGTACTCAACAGCTCTCTACATCTGAGAGTCCATGCCACCAGGGGCCACAGGCTCTGGGGACGGTGCAGAAAAGCTAATGGTGGTGATCAGCATAACGGAGCGGGGCCTCAGGGTCAGAGGGGCAGGCAAAGAAGCCCCTTCCCCCTCCCCTGGATCTCCTTCCCGTCTTCCCTGGAGCACAGGACACAGCCAAGGTCCAGCCATGACTGGCAGGGGCTGAGCTGGGGTTTAGCCCAGGCTCCTGGGAGGCTCCCTCTGAGCGAGGAACCCAGGACACTCAGTGGGCTCTTCCTCCACCGACACTGGACCCACACAGAGGACAACTAGCAGGAGCGTCCAGCCCAGGTGGGGATGTCAACCCACACAGCACAGAGGGCAGGGGCGGGGTGACCCGGTCCTACAGGAAAGCCAGTGCGGGCACAAGGGAGCCTCGCCTCCAGTCTCCGGCAGGGCCCCATGAGGGTGTGCAGCCCAGAGTTCTCTAACGCCTTCTCTGGCCCCGGCTTTTCCTCTAAGACCCAGAGAGGCCACAGTGGTCATTGCGCTCACCCATCACCCCTCCACCCCTCAGGCAGGTGGATCTCCCGACCCTAAGGACAGTGCTGACCCGGAGATGCTTCCTTTTCTAGTGTTGCTTCTGATTCAGGGGAAGAGAACTGGCTTTGAACTGAAACCCTAGCGAAGAAGAAGGGGAGCCCGAGGGGCCGGGAGGTGGGGAAGCAGCCTGCCCCCGCCAGGTCTCAGGCCAGCACCGCTCTGTGCAGGCTGGTGGTCTGAATCGGGACCTGCAGGTTTACAAGGTGCTCGCCTACCGGGGCAGCCAGGAGGGGACAGAGGCTGAGGGCAGGGACAGCGAGTGGCCTGGGGGTGAAGTGAGCCACAGCTGTGGGCCTGGGCACAGTTGGGCTGGGCAGATGTTGGGGTAGGGTGGACTCACTCCACACAAGAATGTCGTCAGCTGCTCTGGAACACAGTGCCCCAGGCCCCCTTGGAAACGCAGCCACGAATGCGCACCGCCAACTGGCAGGTCACTGCCACCCTGCCCAGGCCCAGCGAGACCAAGATAAACCAGCCAACGCGGGATGCAGCCTGCGGCTTGGGAAGGGCTGGTCTGGTCACACCTGGCAGGCTTGGGGCTAAGCTGCGGGTGGCAGACCAGACCCAGGATGGCGAGGAGACACAGGAGAAGCTGCGCTGGTCCAGGTGGAGGAAAGCTGAGCCCACCCGCGAGGCCCAACCCTCCCTGCCCGCCAGGCCTCTGTGCCATGGCCGGGTCTGGACAAGGGGCCACTCTGTGCGGCTAGGAGGAGGAGCCTACCTTGCCCTCGTCCTCGGGGTCACTGTAGCCGCAGGCCTCGATGAAGTCAGGAAACGCCTCTGACCACCCCTCACTCGTGCAGTTTTTGCTTATGTTTCCTGGAAAGTGAAGTTCAGATGTTTCACCCACAGGTCCACAAAGACTGCCCCAGTGCTTCTCTAGTCAGCAGACTCCACGGAGGCCACCTTTCACAACCTGCCATGGACTAGGCGGGGCCCAAGAGATGCGAGTGGACACTCAGGTCATAAAGTGGGAAAAACAGAAGTAAAATTGCAATTGCTCTAAGTGCTGCCACCTTGGAGCAGAATGAAAATCTTGGCAGAGTCCACGTCCTGCACCTTAAGAGGCAGCTATAGCCAGGCCGGGTCACTCTGGAGCCCACTACCATGTCTTGCCTGTCCTGCCTGCTCCTGGCCCCTCTGCTCCTCGCCTGCCCACAATCTGCCCTGTCAAGAGCTGAGTGCTGAGGCTTCAGGTGGCCGCGGCTGGATGGAGGTGGTGAGGTCAAACTGCAAGGGCACAGGCCGCTGTGATGGAAAATCCCACCTCTCCACCCAGACAGTCCACCACTGGTTCTCGGCCAGAAGCGCAGTGTTCCTGATGACAAGCTGGTGTCCTTGGAGAAGACCACCCAGAAGAGTAGGTGGCCCCTGCCAGGGTGGGGTGGGAAAACCGAGTACCCCAGTCCTCGGGCAGAGCCGGTGTCAGCCATGTGCGCCCCGCGCTCTGTAGAGCTGCTGCCCTCCTGGGCGGAGGGAGCCCAGGGCCCGGGGCCTGTGGGGCAGCAGCATGGCCTCCTTCGTTTCCAGGGGCCTGGGGCAGGGGAAGGCAAGGTCCCAGAAGTCAGATGGCACTGAGGGGAGAGGGCTTCGGGCTTCAGGAGCCTGACTGGCCAGTGGCTGAGAGGAGTCAGACAGCCACAGGCGAGCTCCTCCCTCTTGGTGCCACCTGCCCAGCAGCTCCGGCCAGGGGGTGGCAGAGCGGCCGACCTGCCTGCCCGACCCTGGGTTTGAGGGAGCGTGGCCTCTGGGACCTGCTGGTCCCCCGAGGTCTCCCTCTCTCTCTCGGGGCCTCCCTGGGCCCAGGGGCTTGCTGGCTGGCTCTGTGAATGGACTTGGATTTCCAGGACAATATTCAGTAGAGAAGGAACTGACTGGAGGGAAAGTCTAAAAGGCCAGATTACCTAGAATGTTCAGGTCCTCGAATTGGAGGGGCCATGCCGGGCGAGCTCAGCCTGAGGGCTCCTTCCTGGCTCGCTCTCCTCCTCCAACCACCCCCAACACTCTGTTCTCAAGGGTTAGCCCCCAGCACCTGCCAGATCAGAGCAGATCCCCCACCTCCCTGTCTGCAGGTGTATCTTCCACGCTGGCTTTCCAGGTGGGTTTCTCCACGTCACAAAGATCTGATCACTTATGAAAACAAAGCAAGCGCTCCTTTAAGCACCCACTGGGCAGCGTCACCAGGTGCAGAGCCAGCCCCAGTACAGGGCCCAGGGCAGCTTCCCAGGCTCTGCAGAGAACTGCAGACTTCAGGGGATGGCAGACTGTCCAGCACAGTGGGGCCCGGGGCTGAGCCATCAGATGTCTCCTGGCAGGAGAGGCTGCCCTCCTGCCAGAATCACAGCTCCGCAGGGCTAACTGTCTCCGCCCCTCCTGTGGGAACCCAGCCCGTGGGCTCACAGGGACCCACTGAGCCTCTTTACTCTCCACTCCTGGCTCCCACCCATGCACAGTCCCCAGGCTTTGGCTCTCCTGTGTCTGCCAGGCCTGGCCTCTCCCTGCTACCTGCCCTGCTGCCCACGTAGGTGGGGTGGATGACCTCTGTGTCTTGTTGTTCCCTGCAGCAGGAGGAGCCAGAAGTCACCGAGGGAAGTGGAGACACCAGTTCTCAGACACAAACACTGTGGGGAGCACAGGAGCGCGCACACAGCCCACCTGGTCTGCTGTAGAAATGGCTGAACACCTGGGGACAGGGCACGGTGACCGTCTCCCCCACCTCTGCAGGCCGCCAGCAGGTGATGTTGTCCCAGACACCAGGGCAGGCTGGAAGGAGAGGCAGAGAGTGAGGGGCCAGCCCCAGGAGGCGGCAGGGAGGCCACAAGTCAGACACTGCTGTGTCCACCCTGATTAGCTTTGGAGAGGCCATCAGGAATGCAGTATGAAGCATTTGGATAATGTTGCACTCTGTGATTCTCAAGTTCTATTTCATTTTTAATTGGCAAGTAGTGAGTATGTTTATGGGATGAAAGTGTTGTCGAGCCCTGCACATTGAGGGTTCAAACCAGGCTGATCGGCACATGCATTGCCTCAGAGACTTACTTCTGTATGGTGACAACATCTTAAATTCATTCTTTTGGCATATTAAAAATGCAATTCATTACTATCAGGCATGTTCACTTGCTGCATGATAGGGCACCAAGACACACTCTTGTCCCACAGCATGGCCAGTGCCCCCAGCCTCCTACAGCAGACTTGCACTCTGTGGCTTCCAGGAGTGGGGCCTGCTGTGCCTGGCACTGCCCAGGTCGGCTGGGGTCACCCTCAGTGCACTCAGCAGTGGAGGCCAGAGTACGAGAAGCCTTTATTCCACAAGGCTCCCATGTGGCTCTGGGCGCCCTCACCTGAGTGGGCTGGCCCTTGAGGGATGACCACTGTCCAGCCCACTCTCACCCCCAGGACCATCCCCCAGCACTCCCTGGCCCCCAGGACCAGCCTGCAGCATAATCTGACCCCCAGGACCATCCCCCAGCACGCCCTGGCCCCCAGGACCGGCCATCCAATGTGGACTCTGGCCCTGCAGCTACAGGGGTGGGGGTGTGCATCCTCTGCTGTCCGTTTGTCCTGCCCCATCTGAGCCGCCAGGTCCCTCCTGCAGAGGCCTTGATGAGAGCCCCAGGGGGTCCTGGCTGCTCCCTCACTGCAGCCCAGCCCTCTGCAGTGGCCCTTCAGGTCACCCGCTGGAAGCACCTGGGGCAGCTCAGGTGGGACCCCTCCTCAGGGGTTGTGTGGAGGTCTTGGTGCCCTCTGCTCAGGCTGCCCAACGGCTGCCGGGGTCTCCGACTCTCCCCTTTCCCAGGAGGTCCCTGGTGCTCACCCCTGCACAGCGGAGAGGGCAGTCCCACACGCTCCATCCTGGACCTGCTCAGAGCCCTGGTCCTTGGAAAGGGGGCCGGCCCTGTGTCCTGAGGAGCCCAGACTCCAGGAGCCACCTGTCACTCCACAGCTCGACACACGGGACACTGCACGTGTTGGCTCTTCCTGTCTGCCCTTTCACGTCCCTCTCCCCCCGCAGCCATGCCATACTCCACAGACTGACCACATCAGGAAGTCCCCACTGTGAGTCCTCAGCAGCCATGTGTCCCTGAAGAAGCCGGATGAGAGACTGTCTGACAGGAAGTCTAGGTATGAAGCACTGACTGGACTAGAAATGCTGGGATCCATCTTGTCTTTTGGAAGGAATCCTAGTTCCTCCCCCATTGATGAGAAAACTCAAAAAGTGTGAAGAATGATTAAAAGTGGGAATTCAACATATTTAAGCTCCAAACACAACTGATTCAGTACAGATCATCAGCACGTAATAAGACCTGCAAGGTGCTGACTGAGTTCCTGCTATGATGATGAAAACCCAGGGAGTCACAGGCAGGCGCAGGATCAGCAGGAGCTTAACTGAGGTCCACAGCCATCAACTGTGGGGTTTGCTCACCTGCGCAGGGCTCACCTGTGCAGGGCTCACCTGTGCAGGGCTGCACCTGCTCAACCTGTGTCTCTTCTCTGATGGGTGACTAGTGAGCAAGGAGATTCTTACTCCTCTTAGCTCTACAATTCTAAAGTAACACCTGTCAGAGAAGCTGGTCACCTTCACTCTGTAGAGCTGCTGCCCTCAAAGCCATCGACCCTGGGTTCTTGCCATTAACTTAAAGCCTGGGTGGTGTTGGGAGCCGACTTGGGAGAAAATCATTTTTTCACGTGCTCTGTTCTCTTCTGATCTGCAACCCTCAGTTCTGACCTGAATTGTCCCAGGTAAGCAAAGTGCTGGCCTCAAAACGCACTGGGTCCCTCATGCTCACAGGATGCTGTCTTCTCCGCACTGAGTTCACAGAAAGGGACACAAGAGAGGAGGGTGCAGATGACCAGAATCTTCCTCAACTTAGACGCCCTGGACTTGAGACTGCAAGCTGGCCCACAGCAGGCTGGTCCCCTTGCTCAGAGAGCCTCAAGTCCAGCCCTTCTTGCACAGCCCTCCCACCCAGTGCCTGTTGGCCATTAGATCCTCCCTCGTATCCTGGGGCAGAAACCTGGCTCTGAGTTTCTTCCACCCTCATCCCTTGTTCCCTGGAACCTTGCCGGAGCTGAGCTGTGCCTGCAGCAACTCAGCAGTTTTCCACCTCTGCCTTGCTTTGACTTTCTGCTCACTGACCCTCAAAATAACAGTATTTGGGGCTGGGGTTGTGGCTCAGCGGTAGAGCGCTCCCCCAGCAAGTGTGAGATGCTGGGTTCTATCCTCAGCACCACATAAAAATAAGTAAATAAAATAAGTATTTAAAAAAACAGTATTCTTGGAGACCTGCTGTCACCTGGGCACTCAGGGGCTACCTAGTTGACCATACAGAGTAAGAAGGACCCATGGAATCTGTTTCCTGAGCTTGGGGGCATGTGCAGACACGGACACTGTGCTCTGAGCAGCTGCCCTATCAGGACAGCCCTGTCCTAGCAGCTTGGTTTCAGGACTTTCTTGTCTTGGAGTTTACTGCAAAAGAGGCTCCAGAGAGTGGCTGGCTGACAGAATCATGCAGGAATCGGGTCCAGCTTTCTGCAGCCCCACAGAAGGTGGATGTGACTTGGACAGACAGATCTGCTGGCACCTGGAGTTTCAGAAGTGCTGGTCACACTGCCAGGCTGCCTCAGACTCAGTTCCTCCCGGACACCCTGAATGCTGTCCACTGGGATGGCCAAGTGTAAGGCACCTGTTACTGGATCTCACAGAACCTCAGTCCCTCCAGGGCAAACAGAACACACAAATTCTGCTGAATGAGGGTGCCCTGTTATCACTTGGAGGATGCAAAGTCATGTCATTTGTTCTTAAGTTGTCAGTGAGATACGGAGAGCTACACCTATGCATCTGCTAGGGGGGCTTGGTGCCAAACGCCATCCAGAAGTTGCAGTTAAGAATGGAGCCGTGATCGCTATTGGAGCAGTGGTGGTGGTGGGGGAACCCAAGGGAAGCATCCACAGCAACCACCATCGGTGAGACAGCAATGTGCTCGGAGGAGAGAGCACAAGAGCACAGTGTAAGAATACCATGAGCTGGGAGGCCACAGGACGATCTGAGGGACGCTAGTGGGCAGGCATGGGTGACAGTGCCCTAACTGTCCACAGAGACAGAGACCTAGCATGGTGTTGGGATGAGCTCCTGCCAAGCTTCTGATAATAGCAAATACCCACATCTCCAGCAGATGTTCATGAGCAACTACAATGATCCCCCGGGCTACACGGTGGACGGAGAGTCTGGTCACCTGCTGAAGCACTTCATGCCAGAAAGAATGGCAGATGCATGCCTGGCCACCATGGCCCCAATCCACTTTGGGTTTGCTTGGGAGCCCCCTTGTGATCCCTAAGAGAAATTGAAGAAGGACAGGAGGGGATCTGCCAATAGGGCTGCAACTCCACGGGTGCTTGGAGATCTCCCCAGAGGGCTGGGACTCCACGGGTGCTTGGAGATCTCCCCAGAGGGCTGGGACTCCGTGGGTGCTTGGAGATCTCCCCAGAGGGCTGGGACTCCGTGGGTGCTTGGAATGATGTCATGGGCATCACTCAGGGAAGAGACTAATTAGAGTGGGGCAAGGATCCCACCCTCAACTGGTGGGGAAAGCTACAAACCAAGGGTCCAGAAAGGCCACTTCCTGGGACATTGTCATTCCCTGGGCGGTGGCCATGCATGACTAGAATCTCAGAAGTGGCAGCTTTATTCTGGGATTCTGGTGGACCCTGAAGACAGAAGTCACATTCTGGGACTTCAGCTAACATCACACCAAGACCCAGAAACAGAAATAACCAAAGCTGGAAAGTGCACAAAAGGATTTTCAAGGCACTTGCAGAGATACAGGCAGAACATATGTATTTAGAAACGCTGAATCCAGCGGAACAAACATCACCTTGCTCCAACTGAGCCTGAGTCAGTTCCTCCCTGGGCCCGGCTCATCACTGCCTGCCAGCACAGGCTGACACCTAGCTCTGGACAGGAGCCTGCAGGGGCAGCAGGGGGAAGTGCACAAACAAGAGCCTCACCCAGGAGCTGCCTGCTGTGCCTCACCTGACCAGCACCTGCAGCCGCTCGGCCGTGGTTGGTGCACAGGGAGGCAGTCCAGGCTCCTGAGGAAACAGTGTGGAGCTGCCACCTAGGCCCAGCAGGGGCAGAGCTAGGCCACCTTGGCGGGGCAGAGGACTGCACAGCACCGTGGCCCCAGATCACCAGTCAGCACCTGGGCCTGATTCTAACCGGTCCCCAGGAACTTTGGGAGCTGCAATGGGCCCCTCTGGTCCTCATCACAGAGCACTGGCCTGGGTCCCTGATAATGGGTGCCTTTCCTGTGAGCGCTGCTCTCTCCCTCTTTTCTCTGAGAAAGGTCGCCTGTCTCCTGCCCCAGGTGGAGGCCTTGCCCTCCCCCCACCCAGCAGCCCCGGTGTGGGACCCTGCACAAGCCCCTCCAGAGCTGCCGGCCTGCTGCCACCCAGCACCGGGCCTTCTTCTTCCACATCTCCCTCTGGTTTGGCGTCTGGCCCCTGATCTGTGGAAATGGCTCCTGGGCTTTGCTGGTCCACAGGAGCATCGTCTCCAGGGGGCCTCTCCCTTGGCAAATTTCTCTATCCCAGGGCACCCAGATCCCTCCCATAGAGACTGCTTCATGAACCCCTGGAACAGCTCATGGAGACCTCCCACTGAGACCCACACTCTCATACCGAGACTCCCCTCTCAGAGACCTGAGGGGCAGTTGGTTCACTGCCTCCCCAGAGACCCCTCCTTGAACACAAAGACCCCGGAGTGTCAGCCTGCAGCCTCTGCACGGCCACGTGGTCTCCCTCACTGAGTTGGGGGCCTCCTCCTTCCCTGTGGCTGTGCTCTGGCCTGGTCACCTGGAGATTACCCTAAGCCCACCCTCCTTGAAGCTCCAGCAGAAAGCCAGCATCAGAGCCCAGTGGAGATCCCCTGAGCTCCCAGACGAGTGCTGGTGCATGGGGACGGTGCTGGGTGCAGGGCCCGAGCTCAGGGCCTCTGCTGTGTGGAGGGTGCTGTAGGGTGCAGGGTGCAGGACAGCGTGCTCCCTCCTCTCCAGAGCTCCTGGGCTCCTGTGCATGGTCCTTTCCAAGTGGCCTTGGCCTTCCACTCTGCATGGGAGGTGCGGAGCTCAGGTGAGGCAGGTGGGCAGCACAGCTATTTCACACCTGCAGTGGCCACAGACCTCCAGGGTACTCTGGGTCCAGGCACCTGATGTCCCCTCCAGACAGTCTCCAATCAGCAAAGCCACAGCTGCTCCCAGGGCTCCCTGTTCTTCCCCAGGAGGGAGGTGACAGAGGTCTCTGCCAGGTGTAATGAGGGAGGCCCCCGGGAGAAGTGAATGACCTCAGATCCAGGCAGGCGGGTGGGAGAAGCCATGTCACCAGGAGGGTGGAAACTAGCAGAGGCTGTGTCTAGAGGTGGCTATGCCCAACATGAGGTGGATATGGACAGGACTTGCCAGCTCAGACGTGGGGCACGCTGCTACCTTTGAGGCAGGTGAGCCCTTCTGGAGCACGCTGCTCTGTCCCCCGCACCACGATGATGGCCACAGAGGCAGCATGTGCTGAGGGTCCTTGGACCTGGCAGCTGCCCACCTCTAGGCCTGGCTTCCTCATCTGGTGGTATGATGGGCAGGGTGGCTGGGGATTCCCCCTCTGCCCAAGCCCAGGGCCTGGAGCACCTCTGCCACGGTCAGTGCCCCTTATTCTCACCAGGCCATGCAGTCCCCTACACTGCCATGCCCGTGGCCTTCCTTGAGTAGGTGCTGGGCAAGGTGTGTGCAGCGCACTCCTCATCTTGGTCTAACCCCCACCAGAGGACTGCCCCTTCAAGGGAGCCTCAGAGCCCAGAGGTCAGGAATGCCAAACAGGACCTTGACGGCAAGGGAGCTGGGACCCACAAGAGGAGACGCTGCCTGGCGTGCTTGGGATGCCAAGGCAGTGCTCACATCTGGACAGAAGCAGCTCAAGCCCCAGTGGGGGCTGGGGAGGGCAGCAGGGGGCAGTTGGTTCACTGTCCACTCCAGCACAGGGTGGGCTGGATGGAGCAGTCGGAAGACATGCAGAACAAAAACCAAGACCCGGCCCTAGGCACTCAGCATGCACAAAAGGTTGAGAGCGAATGACCAGTGCCCACGGCAGTCTAGAGGGTCCACAGCCAGTGACACAGAAGCCAGCTGCGATCAAAATATTTCCTGGTCTTATCGGCAGCTTTCCCACCTTCTTTCTGCCTGGTCTCTGAGGGAGGAGGTAGTGAACCTGGCCACTCCATCACTTTGGTTGCTTCTTCCTGATAGGCTGATGCCACTGAGGTTCACTCTCAGGTCTCCCCCAGAAATCCCATGCTCCTTGGTCCTTGGTCCAGGCCCTGTTTCCTGACAATGGAGGGACATTTGCCTTTAGCACTATGGATCCCAGTGAATTGCCCAAGCATCCACCTGGGGTTCCCTGGGTGACGCATCCTGCTCACTTCCCACCAACCCTCCCACCTGGCCTCTGCGCAATGGAAACATCAAAGAGCAAGAACATCAGTGGGGCTCGCTATGGCTGGGTCCAGGGCACAAGGTGGCCTGTGGAACACAGCCCCTGGGTGCGAGAGCTTTGAGGCAGCCTCTGAAGCTTGACTGGAAAATTCTGCAAAGCCTTGCAAACGGAGACTCAAATGCATGTCCTCTGGGGGCAGCGGCATTTGGCCCTACAATCAGAACTGTGCAAAGCCAGAGGCCACAGAAAACCTGTGAGAGCCCCATGGAGGCACATGCTACTGTCCACCAAGGCAGTGACCATGGCCCCACAGCCTCTGCTGCCAGGAGGAAGCTGGCATCACCTGGCCGTGTAGAGCAGAGCTGTGCGCTGCCGTGCCTGGTGTGGAGCATGCTACTCCAGAGGCTATGCAGGCCTGTGAGCCCCAGAGCCCCCTCCACTTGCTCCCTGGGAAGAGGAGGGGCCCCAGACCAGGGCCACACAGTGTGGCTGGGAAGCCAGGATGTGAGGTGGCACACACAAAGCAGCCTTGAAGTTGGCTGGCTGGAATCTCACTGGTCACCTAGCAAAGGCACTGGGCAGCCCGCCTGCCACAGGGAAAGGATCAGCCACTGAGGGTGGAGGCCAGGCTGCTGTGAGAAGAGCCAGGAAAGCCCAGACCCAAGGACTGGAGGAGGCTGGAGAAGCCAGGAGCAAGGGCGCTGAGGCGCGGAGGGCGGGCATCAGGGGGCGCTGTCAGCAGGGAGCTCTCTCCCGGGACCAGTCAGCACCAGGGTCACCCAGGCCCTCTCCTGGATCCTGAGATCCACAGCTCTGCCCTCCAGGCATGGCCACATCCACCAGCTCCCAGGCCCCACCTCCGACTAGCTCCCCACAGACTCCTGGGGAGAGCCCACAGAGAACCTTATTCAGGGTAGAATTTACTTCCGGCAATTTTCTTTTTCCTATGAGAAGTACATTTAAAGGCATGTTCAGAAATCCAAATCATTAAAGAGTCATTGATTATTTAAACACACAAGTCTAGGCCCGGATCTGCTCCACCCCTCATAGGCACAGGCCGTGATCCCCACCCACTGCGGGTTCACACCAGTCAGACGGCGATGTCTCCAAGGACCAGGAAGGGCCAGACCACACCACAGCCAAGATCCAGAGCAACCCCCGCAGCGGACGATCACGCAGTTGGGCAGGGCTCAGGAAGCACGCCAGGGAGGCACATGTGTCAGGACTTTAGAAAGAGAAGCCATTCGTGGATACTGATGAGCATTCACTGGGACAGTGAGATATAAGGAAGGGCCAGAGAAAAGCGGGTGTCACTGAGTGTATAACATGGGTACCACCACCACAGACGTGAAAGGGGGGCTTCCGTGAGGACACAGGGCCACAAGCAGCAGTGGCAACTCCAACCATGGCTTGGAGTCATCCCCCCACCCCCGAGTGCTGGGATATAGTTTTCCAATGAAAAACCAATCCTGAGACATTGTTTGTAGGAGCAAAATAGCGTCAGCTGCCTAAGAGCTCAGGAGCCTGGTGGAGACCAATGAATGCCATAGAATATTACACAGCTCTCCAGCAGAGCTCAGGGACGAAGGCTGGTCAGTCTGCAAACGCACTGTTCAGATTAAAGACTAAAACAGAAGAGAGCAGGAGGCTGACTAAAGGAGATGCACTTCCACAGGACTGAATGGCCCTGGGAGATGTCTGCAGGCGTGAGCTCTGGCACTGTATGTATATTTTAGCAGTATTTTTCTATGTGCATGTGTCACTTAATTGCTTTATTTTCTCCTCTTCCTTCTCCTCCTCCTTTCTCACTTTTCCCTGCTCTTTCTTACTTCGTGATGCTGGGGATCAAATCTAGAACCTCATGCACATGAGGCAATTGCTTTACCACTGAGCTACACCCCCGCTGCACACTTGATTTCTAATGTGACAATTTTCACTAATTCCTCAGCAAAAGCTTTTGAATTGTCTTTAAAGGCTGTATCAGATTTTGAAGCTACAACAGGAAACAAGACACCATCTCTTCCTCAATGACAATGTAGTGGAAGGACCGGAAACCACAGTGAGCCATGGTCACGGAGGTAACCACCGGGCATCCCTGGATAGTAAAAGCAGGACATTCAAAGCCAACAGGGAAGTGGCAGCTCTGGCTTGTGGACAGTCCTTCATGGTGTCCTGAGGAGAGGCACTATCCTGTGTTCCAAGCCATCCTCTGAGGATGACCTGTAGCCAGCATCCTTGGAAGACAGTCTCCCTCTGGTCTCCACAGTGGCCAAGGCACTCTGTCTCTGGCCGCAGCTGGCAGGCTGGCCAGCAGCCTCCTGTGGACATTGGACTTTCCTGGGCTTGGGCTCTTGGCTGTGACACAGATGCATGGCATGCGTGTGGACCCCTGGGGGCCATCTCTCCTCTGGCCTTGTGTCTCATCTTATGTCCCTGCCTGTCTAAATCTCGAACCCTGCACGGTTCCTGACGGACAGGTCAACTTTGGTTTTGTACCTTTTGTTTTGAACCACCTTCCTCATTGGTCCTAAGTGGATACTGACCACCATGGCTCAGCTGTGGTTTCCACTCATGGCACAGGAAGGGATGGCCACAGGGAGGGATGGCCCCCAAAGTGCAGGCACCTGCTCTGCCTACACCAACTGGCCCAGATGCAAGGAGCGGGCAGGAGGGCCCCCAGCGGCCTTGCACGTAGTACACCTGCCCGCCTGCTGGGGGTGCGCTCCCTCAGTCAAGGGCTCGCACCGGTGGCCTGGATGTGCCTGGCACTCTAGTGGCAAGATCAAGTTGGACTTGGTGAGGAATCAGGATGAGGTCACACAGCTCTTCAGCTCAGAGCACTTTTAAAGGGCTCAGAACTGAAACTGGGCTTTGCCTCTCCATGGAACACGCTTTTTCATGTAACAAAGAAGATTTCCACATCAGAACTACAGAATTCTCTCACCAGCATTAGAGCTGCTCCTCCCCTCACTCTGCTGTTCGTGCACCAATTCCTCAATCCCCAGGCTGTCACAGTTGCTCCCACAGTTCCCTGGAACCTCAGTGTCACCTTTGACCCTGAGTGTGCTCTTGTCCTGTGGCCCGGCCCCTTGAGAACGCCTCCCCAGCTCTGGCTGCCCGCAGCTCTGGTTCCCATCACCTGCGGTATCTTCATCTTGGTAACTTACTACTATTTATATCCCTGGCATTTGAGCCATGCATATTTCTAAGAGTAAAATGAAGCACTGTGACACAGGCCGTCCCTGCAGAGAGCTGCAGGGCGGCCGGGCCTATGGTCAGTTCTGCTTTGCTCCCAAGGGCGGCTGGAAGAAGCACTTGTGAGTCAGAAAGGTGGAATGAAAATCTGAGGCTTCGGTACCTGCAGATACTCAAGCAGACACCTGTCACTTCAGGAAAGCCGAGAGCAGTTTCCCACCATGCTTTGATGGAACCTGCCCTGTCCCTCTGCCAAGATGCTGCCAAGGCGAGCCCAGGACACACATGGCTCTCTGAGGTGGAGCCCTGTGAGTATTCTCCAGGGTGCTGACTTAGCTTTCAGAGGGGATGCCAGCAGGGGCTGCAGCCACCAAGCCGGGAGCTGCCCCTGGCTCCTGGACAGTGCTGACCACAGAGGTCTGCTCTGTTCCCACAACTTTTATTTAATGTACTGTTTCCAGACTTTTAAAAAATGAAATATTTTACATAAAGTTTACATTTCTGAAAACCCTTTGAAAACAGAAAGCTGGACAAATTGGATACACATTTCTTTGGGGAAAGCCAGACCCCGATAACACACGATGCTAAGGGCCTTCTCAGAATCTTTTCTGGAACCCTCCAAGCCCTGCAGCTCTTACTGAGAAGGCAGGCCTCACAGCAGCGGCTGGCCATGGTGTCCAGCCTGTTGCCCGGGCAGCTTGTGTCTCCTCACAAAGCTGGACCTCAGCAGGAGCTGTGGGGCTGAGGTGCTGTCGGTTCTCTGGACAGAGTCCAACCACACACCCTGGAGGATGTGGCCAGCAGAAGTGCAGGGCACCTTGGAATCACAGGTCATTGACACTAGAGCGTCGGGAGCTGAGGCCCTTTCCGGCAGGAGGGCAAAGGTGCCTGTTTTAACAATCAGAACGGCGCTGACCAGTGTGGGGCTGCCAGCTGCCTGGGGTTCCGACCTTGAAATGGGACCCAATGGTGACATGCTCTGAACATACTAAGCACCCTGGGTGTCTAAGACTCGGGGCAGAGAAGAATGTGAACATGACAGTTCTGTCTGGATGATGAGTCGAAATCACAAGTGGATATTTCAGGCAAATAAAATGTATATTCAAATTAATCTCATGTGCTTCTTTTTACTTATTTTAATGTGGTTACTGAAAAATTCAAATTACCCATGTGACTGCACCCCATTCTACTGGACAGTGCTGGTCTAGGAGGGAGCTCACCTCTGACCCTCTGTGGGACACAAGGCTGCTTTAACAGAATCTTACTCTTTCTTTCTTGAGGAAGGTAAAGTCGTGGCATAGAGTGGAGAACAAGAAAGAGCAAGGACAAAGAGCTCGCTAATGTGGCAAGAGGTATCGTCACAGAGTCTTGCTGCGGGCCCGTGTGGGGCACCCAGGCTGAGTCCAGCAGCCTTCTGCCCAGCAGGGGGACTAGCAGCCACAGGACATTTGCAATAGGTCTGTGGCAGGAGAACAAAGCCCCCTTTTCCTGTTTGCTTTCTGGTAGGTTTCCACCATCCTTAACTGGTTCAAAACCATTGTGATTAACTAAGATCTTAAAAATCAAGGAGTCAGATAAATGCTCACTCCATGGAAAGATGGAGCTGTTTGCAGAGGGCGACAAAGCCCACCAGAGGTCAGAAACCATTGCTGTCATCTCAGACCCTGAAAGTTTGTGCCGTTAAGAATAAAGGTGTGTGTGGAGACCTCACAGTGTGGTCCCCAGGAGTCTGCCAGAGGCTCACAAGAAAGTTCACAGTGGACCTGCCTGCCAGACGCAGGCAGACTTCAGCACCCAAGGAAGCCAGAGGGGGCTGGAGCAGACCCTCCCGTGCCTGCACATACCTGTGTGCTTGGCTGTCGGACTCCTGAGAAGCTCTGCACATTTTGTTTCTTCCTCCTGTATTTCCAGATGAAATCGGCATTCTGGGTGAATGCTGTTCACCTGTTCAAGGTTAAAAGAGATAGAAGTAACTTAGATTGCACAAGAGGAAAGCTGGGCAAAGCGCTGCAAGAATGACCCCAAATCTTACAGTTCCAAACTGCTTCCAAAGTAAAATTCATTTAAAAGTAGTGACCTTCATTTTTCTGGCATGGTTGTTAGAAAAAAAATCTTTACTCTTTACTTTGTAATGCTTTATAAAACAAGCATAAAACCTAGCAAAATATTTTTTTCTGAGCAGGAAAATAAATTAGCATACTACATTGTATGTTTAGACCAACCTCTCAACATCAGGGTCTTCCACCTCGTAGCCCTGCAGCTGGTTCAAGCCAGTGTGTGTTTGTTTATAAGACACTTGGGGGCCATGCACCTGCTACCCAAGCACTGTGCGCTGTCTCTGTGGAGACCCTGATAGGGTCACATCTGAAACAATCCTATGAATACAGATAAAACTGTAATAATTTTGACTTTATAATTTGGTGTGAAGAGGTTTTCAGAAAGATTGGAAGAAGAGGGGCAGGGGTGAACATCACACTGCTGTAGCTGTGTGGCTCCACAGAGACGTGAGCAGGTTTATCTAGGACCCATGACAGGGTCCACAGATGCTATATAAGTGGTTACTCCTGCTGTCCACCCAGAGACCAAGGACAGAACAATACAGGGCTCCCAGTTCAGAACATGTTTGGTGGCTAATTTACAAAGAGTCAACCTTCCTTTTCTCTCCTCTGTCGGACTTCAGCAGGTGCCCATATTGCCGGCTGGGCTGAGCTAAGCTGCCAGCTGCCATGGAGGTCTTTCTGCCTCTCTCTCAATTTCCTTTTCTCTTTTTCTTATCAAACACTCTTATCCAGCTATATGGTTAGTTATCCTCCTACTGATGCAGGCCAACTAGAATTCCAGCCAGAAACAGGATTTCCTAACAGAATTAAAAGGAGAAACTTGTGCTGGACAGGCTGCCAAGTCCACCTGGTTTAGAGAACATCTGAGCATCTTAGGTTCACCAGATTATTACCAGGGGCCAAACGCAGCAATCCCTGGCTTCAAACATGCTGGGTTTTCATATGTGAACAAGTCAATGGTCTAAATTTCAGAATCAAGGACATTATATCCACTTAAAAGAAGAAATTTTAAGGCCCTGAAAGCACTACAGCATCTAACACTCCTGGAGCAGGCAGAGCAATGACTATGTGGAGAAGTCTGGGGGTGAGCAGCATTCACCATGATAATCCCTGGTGCTTTTGGCCCAAGCCTGGCCCTGGGGTTGCTGGGGTTGGGGTTTGTTCTGGTCCCTCAGCTGGGCCTTCTCTGGGGACCATGGATTGTGGGGCTCCTGGCCCCGGGAACTAAAGACCATCAGCGGTTCAGCTCTCCCTAGGCCAGCCAGCCCCCGCGGCCACAAGCTTGGAGGGAGTGGCTCTGCGACAGGGTCTGCCGGAGGTAAAGCTCCACTGTGCCACGCACTTCTCCGCCTAGGAGAGGAAAGCAGGAAAAGGGGTCAAACCTCAAAGGGGGGGGGGGAGTTTTTCAAATAAAGGAAAGAATTCTCGGGAACCACATAACGTAGTGCTTCACTCATCTGGCAGGCTTCTCCGCAGTTTATCTTTTCGCACAGCGGTCTTAAAAAGAAGCATAATATTTCCAAAAGGAAACTTTCTTAGCCAGCCACATCTTCTGACACACACTAACAGAAATACGCGCCGGAAGCACGGGCCAGGGAGCTGGACGGGAGGATCAAGCATCAAGGCAACTCCCTCGGAACGCGAGGCCGGCGCAGGTGACCGCAGCAGCTCCTGGCACCGGGGACCCCAGCGCCCGGTGGCACCCCAGGCCACAGAGGAGCCTGGACCCCGCTTCCGGCAGACCTGGGACGTGGTGGGAAGGGGAAGGGGCCAGCGCACCTCCCGCGGCCGGGGCCGGACCGCCACACGCTGACAGGGAATGTTGGGGCTCCCCAGGGAACTGGACCCCAGACGGGCCTGCGGCGGCGTGCGCTCCAGACCCTGAAGTGCGCGCAGCCGGCCGCAGGACCCGCCTCGGCCAGAGGGACCGGTCGGGATGGAGGGCGCACTCACAGGCACCAGCAGCCAGCAGCAGCAGGTCAGCAGCGCGGGCGCCCTCATCCTGGGCTCAGTGCGCCGCCTCTGTCCCGAGCGCCCGCAGCGGCGCTGGCCCCAACATGGGCCCCGAGACCGCTCCGAGCGCGGCGCCGAACCTCCGTCCCCGCGGGCAGCGCCGCCCGCCCGGGTTGGCTCGTGCCCCGCCCCACGCCCCGTCCCCGCCCCTGGGCCCGCCCCGGCCCCTGCGCCCCCGCCCTCCCGGGAGCGCACCGCCCCTCTCCACCGTGCCTCCGCGTCCCGCTCGCGCCCCCTCCCGCCTTTCCCCTCTCCCCGCCGGGCCCCTGCGCCCCTCCGAGCCTCCCCGACCGCCGCCTTCGGTGGTGGGGAGCGGGCGAAGGACGCCCGCGCCGTCCGGCTCCAAAAGCGAGAACCTGGAACCGGAGGAAGCGGCGCCTGGTGCACCTTCTGGAGAACCGCGAGCGCTGTGCAGCCACCTGTGCCCTCCTTCCTAGCACCCCGAGGACGCCCCAGACACGGCCCGGAAGCCCGTTTAGGGGTGAGCCGCTGTAGGAGCCAGGGAGTCGCGTTGGGTGAACCGAAGAAGAGAACTCTCGTGCGTTTTGGTGGGGAGCAGACAGCCTGGAAAGAGGGAAGCTGCAGAGCCCAGCGTGGTGAACTGGCCGCGTCCCAGTGCAGCTGGTGAAACCCGCCAGGAAGCCGTCGTTCCCAAACCGCAGCCACAGGTGGGTCTGAGGAGCAGGTGGGTGTGAGGCTCCGGGCGCCGCCTGCAGAATTCCTGGTTGGCCACTCGGGCGTCAGTGCAGGGAAGGCGCTAGCTGTTGGGACCCGAGATGGAAATGCACTAGCAATGAGAAATAAAACGGTAATGTTTTTTTTTTTTTTGTTTGTTTGTTGTTGTTGTTTGAATTTTATTCAGAAACGATTTCAAACACAAAAGCTAGAACAATAAGAACAGTACAAAACACACTCTTGTACCTTTACCTGGGTTCGCTCTTAACTTTCCATCTCATTGAGGTCATCGTTTTCACTTGACTCCTCCTATCCCCTCAATAAATCCACCGGCACCTCTCCCTTATCTATCTGCCATCTTTCCATCTATCCGTGACTTTCTGGTGGGGAACCATATGAGAAAACAAGACCTGGACCTCAGGATCTGAAAGCTAGGACCCTGGTCCCACGTAAACTTTTCTGGGCAGACCAATGAAGTTGGCACATTTCTAAATGGCAGCCCTTATTCTTCCACCTAGAGGGTCACTGCAGAATGGTTAGTGCTGGTGGCCTGCCATGGGTGGGTGGGTGGGATGATGGGTTCCTCCTGGCTGGTGGGTATATCTAGAGAAGTAATTGTAACCATGATGAGATACAGGCAGACAGGAGTGAGGAAGGGTTCATATTTCCTGGGGGCTCTTAGATGAATATCTCTGAGACTAGTGAAGGGGCAAGGTAAAGAACCAGAGAAAGGGTATCCAACAGATGGAACCCCTTGGGCAGGGGGAGCCCTGGGCCCCCAGAGCTCAGGGTAGGACTGTGGCTGCCCAGGAGGAGGCTGACAGCAGAGGAACTTTGATGGAGGGGAGCAGGGTCAGCGGTGCACGCCAGCAGGCTTGGCGCACCTCAGGAAGGGTGCCCAGCAGAGGCTCCGTCCACCCCTCCCCTTCTTCACTCCCAGGCCGCTCCATGGGCTCCTGCAGAGCCACAGTGCTCTGGGGTGCCGCAGTGGAGAGGGCCACCTGTGCTTGCTGGCGGGACCCCATGCACTGGCCCTGCCTGGTTCCAGCAGAGACCTGCCTCCCTGCCCCCAGGTTGGCTCTGACCACTTCCCCTCCGTGCCCCCACCTGCAGGTGTCTGGAGGCTCAGGGCTTCCTGCTGACATGAGGGCCCCCACAGGACCACGGGCTTCTGGCACCTCCACCTGTGGCTGTGGAGGCTGAGGCTGAGCCAGCAGAATCAGATCTGCGGAGAGGCCCCTGGAGGCAGAAACCATACACCTGGTGGTTCATCTGGGGACCCTTGGGGCCACATGGGTATGCCAGAGGGAAGATGTGTCCTTGACTCACTGGAAAGTGGACGCTGTGCTGGCCCCTGGCACCTCCAAGGCAGGAAGCACCTTCATGGAAGTGTGACTCTGAGGTCCCTCCTGGGCAGGACCACAGCGGCCTCATTGTGCCCTTGCCTCCAAGGCCATCTTCAACTTGCAACTTTAAAGAAATTTACCCTCTGCCTTTCTTTTTTGTCTTTTAAAAGCCTGGATATTAGCCTTTATTTTTTTAAAAAAAGTTACACCTTCCCCTAAACACCCATGAAAAATCTCGGCTGTTGAGAACCTTGTCAGTCCTTTCCCCATCCCAGCCGTGGAATTCTGTGGAAACCAGCAAGAGGCCAGGAGTGGTGGGTGGTGGGCAGCCGTGGTGGGCTGGGACCTGGGTTGTGCTTCTGGGTTTCTGCTAGTCAACGTGGGCTTGGTCCTCTGAGTCTCATCTCAGTTCCTGCTGCCTCAGGCTTCCCCATGTTGGGGACCCTGTGGAGCCCTGTGCCCCCAGCGTGTCTGGGCTCGAGCTGTGACCACAGCTCCTACGATGTACCTGGCCACTGCTCAAGATGATTCGAAGCTGAAGTCGAAGGTCAGCCAGGGAAGCCTCCACAGTGCCTCGTACCCTTCAGGTGACCGGACGACACAGACACAGGCTGGGCTCCTACCTCAGGGCCGCAGCTGCTCCCACACTGACCCCAGCTGAGGGAGTCACTCATCGGGGCTGTTGAGAGCCACGGACAAGTCAAGATGGCACCTGGCACTTTGCCAGAAGGAGTGGTTTGAGAAATAACGCCAGCAAACCATTAAGATGATGGAGATTCCTTAATGACTGACTGCTGTGAAGGTTATGTCAATTAAGTTAAGCTGTGTAATCATTAAGATGCTGAGGATTCCTTATTGGTTGACTGCTGTATCTAGTTTATGTTAATTAAGCTGTGTGTCATTAGTTGGGTATATATACTTCTCTGTCCCGTAATAAAGCGGCTCCCGCTGTGTCAACCTTCACAAGTTGCTTGTCCGCCCCTGGTTACTTTGCCCAGCCAGACTGCGGCAGGGGCCAACCACTGGCTCAGCCTACTGTGCACAACCTGAGACCTGCAGTCCTGGGCTGGTGGGTGGAATGGTGGGTTCAGGAAGCTCAGCATCCTGTGGGGGAAAGCTTGGCCTCCTTCAGTTTTACAGATCTCTTCTCCAGACCTGTCCTACTCAGGCCCTGCACCGGGCTGGGACTGTGCCATGGGGTGGAGGGGGTTTCCTCTTCTGCCTGCTTCGCCTCTGCCCCACGGGGTCCTCTGGGGTCAGAGAAGGGGGGGAGTTTGGGAAGCCCTGTGTAGGGCACAGCATGGTAGCCGGGGTGTGAGGATGCAGAGGGAGCTCCAGAGTCCTCAGGCCTCTCCTGCCCCTGCACGCTAAGGCTCCTCAGTGCTGTCCCCGCCCCCTGCAGACACCACCTTTCCACGTCACCTGCCAGATGCCTGTGGTGCGTCTCCTGCCCAGCTCTGCCATCAAGGCCAGGTGCGGCCTCTCCCCTGTGGTCTCTGGTCAGGGAGAAGACAAAGGCCTGGCCCCCCAAGTGCTGTGTGAGGGAGGGAGAGCTGTGCTGCTGTCAGCAAAGCTGTGCTCCTGTGGCCTCGGAGGCTGGGGCGGTCACAGCACTGGGGGCACAGGGCTGACCCACTGAACCCTTGGGCAGTCTGGGCCCCGCAGTCCATGGTCCAGCTGTGCTGCCCTGTGCGGCTTACACTCCGACATGCCTCTCTGTGTCACCTACAGTGCCCCAGCTTGAAATGCGCAGGGAGCCTGGGCTGGAGGCCTTTGGATGCACCTGGAACAGGGGCAAGGTGGCCGTGGGTGAGAACCATCTGGGAGTCTGGTTCTCCATAGACTCCGTGTTTTAACGCAGCTGCTTCGAGCAGAGTACAGAGAGCTCCTGGTGCCCCTGCCTCTCGGCAGTCTGCCGCCGCTGCCGGGCATGGTTGCAGGCTCCCACCCACCTTGTTATTGACCCATGTTCGTGGTTTACCTGGGGCCCTACTGCTGGTGTCGAGCTTCTGTGGGTCTGCACCCATGTGCAGGGACATGTACCCACCATCTAGCAGCCGGCAGAATGCTTTCACCAGCTCCTCCTGTTCCCCCGCTCGCCCTCCTAACCCTGGAGACGACCCCTTGCAGCCCTTCCACGTGGTGCCCAGGAATCCTGCAGTGTGCGCCCTTCAGACTGGCTTCTCTCCCTGCCATGGGCATTCCGGATCCCTCCCGGCTGCAGGGCTTGAGCTCAGCTCTTTTTAGCTGTCACCCTGTCTCATCTGCCACAGGTCATCCACTTGCCTGCTGAAGGATGTCTTGGCTGCTTCCAGGTTGTAGCAACTATGAGTACAGCTGTGTTAACAGCCGTGTGGGTTCGTGTGTAGACACAAATCTAAGTTCCTGTGAGTAAATACCAAGAGCAGGATCCTTGGCACCTATGGCAACTTTAGTTTTGTAAGAAAGTTCCAAATCGTCTTCCTGAGCAGCGGCCTCATTGGCAGCCCCCCGCCCGGCAATGCCAGTGTTTCAGCAGGTGAGAGTTCCTGTCGCTGCATACCCTCCTTGCAGTGGGGTGGCAGTGTTCTGGAGCCTGGCCTTTCCGTGGGGATCGGGGTGTCCTGTGCTGCTCTGACTTGCATCTCTGAGGACATGTGATACAGAGCTTTTTCTCATATGCTTATTTAACATTTTAAATCTTTGTGGGTATCTGTTCAGTTCTTTTATAAATTAATTTTTTTTTTTTACTGTTGAGTTTTAAGACTTCTTTGTATATTTGGATACTGACCCTTTATCAGACACATGGTTTGTGAAGGCTTTCTCAGTTGTGGCTTGTCTTCTTATACTCCCAACAGTGTCTTTTGCAGAGCAAAAGCTTAATTTTAATGAAGTCCAATTTAACCGTTTTTTTTTTTTCTTTCTTTGATCATGCTTTTGGTGTAGCTAAAAAGTCACTGACAAATCCAAGGTCACCTGTATCTCTCCTATGGTAGTGTTATAGTTTTGCGGTTTGCACTTAGCTCTCAGACCCGTTTTGAGTTAATTTGACAAGGGTGTGCTTTTTGGGTGTGGCTCTGCAGCCTGTGCCAACATCGCTTGCTGGAGGCTGTCATTGCTCTGTTGAATCACCTTGCTCCCTGTCCGGGGTGCGCTGACGGTGTCTGTCTTGGTGTCTCTGTGCTGCCTGCTCCATCCTCCTCTCTGCTTCTCTGCTTCTTTGCCAGTGTCACACGTTTCCACTCCTGCAATTTTGAAGTAAGCCTTGAATCAGGTAGTGACAGTGTTTCAGCTTCGGTCTTCTTCCTCAATATTATGTTGGCTACTCTGAATCTTGTTTTTCTACTTAAATTTTAGAATAAGTTCGTTAATGACCACAAAATAACTTGCTGAGATTTTGATTTGGATTGTGTTGAGTCTGAAGATCCCTTTGAGAAGAACTGACATCTTGACAACTTTTGTTTTCTTGACCATGAACATGGAATATCTACCAATTGTGTGGATCTTCTTTGATTTCATTCATCATGTTTTCCTATGCCCTTAATTTTTTGGTACTATTGCCTATGGTATTAAAATTCTAATTTTTCTGAGGTTTGAGAAAGCAGTTGACTTTTGTCTTTTGGGTATTACTCTCACATCATGTAATTTTGCTATACTCACCTATTGGGTTGAGAAGTTATTTTTATTCTTTGAGATTTTCTACAGACAATCATGTCTTCTATAAATAAAGACAAAATTCATTTCTCTATTGTAATTCTGTATATCTTTATTTCCAGATTTTTTTGGTCTTATTGTCAAGAGCTTCTAGTACAAAACTGAATAGGCACAGGCACAGGGGTGTCCCCACTTTGTCCCGGTTTTAGTGGAAAGCATCTAGTTTCTCACCATCAGTTATGAGATTGATTGTAGATCTTTTTTGCATATGTTTTTTAGCAAGTCAAGGAAAGTCCCTTTTATTTCCCAGTTTGCTCAGAGTTTTTTTTTTAACTTTGGGTATGTGTTGAATTTTGTCAGACTTTTATGTCTCTATTGGTATGACAATATGATTTGTTTTCTTTAGCCTGTCGATATGTTGGAAAATGTTGATTTTCAAACATCAGTTCGTATACCTAGTATAACACCCACATGGTTGTGGTTGATTTTTCTTTAACATATTGTTGGATTTGATTTGCCATTTCGTTGAGGATTTTTGCATCTATGTTCACAAGACATATTATGGTATGGTTTATTTTATGTGATGTTTTTGCTCGATTTTTCATTAGGGTAATCCTGACCTCATAGAATGAGTTAAGAAGCACTCCCTCTGCCTCTGTTTTCTGGAAGAGATCATATGGGACCAGCGTTGTTTCTCCCTTAAAGGTTTGGAGGAGTTCACCAGCGAACCCGTCTGTGCCTGGCGCTTTCTGGGCTGGGAGGTCACTAATTATTGATTCAGTTCATCTGATAGACATGGCCTGTTTGGATCACCTATTTCTCTAGAGTAGTTTGGTGGGTGGTGTTTTTCAAAGAATTGGTTCATGTTTTGTGGGTTGTCAGATGAGGGGTTCCTTAAGTTCCTTTGTTACCCTCTCAACATCCCTAGGACCATAGTGAAGGTCCCTTGCATCTTGGATATCAGTGATTGGTATCTTCTCTTGTTCTTAGTCTTGTGAGAGGTTTATCAGTTTTATGGATCTTTGTGAAACATTAATGTTTAGTTTCATCAATTTTCTGTTTTTGATATTTTCATTTTTTGCTGTTTTTATGTTTTCTTTATCTTGCTTCTTTGGATTTAATTTGTTCTTCTTTTTCTGGTTTTCTAAGGCAGAAGATCAGAGGGATGATTACTCTCTGATGCACGTGTCCAGTGCTACTCATTTCCCTCTAGCACTTTTCCCTGCATTCTGCAAATTTTGATATTTGTGTTCTTTTAGTTAGAAATGTTTTTTAAGTTTATCTTAAGACTTTTCCTTTGGTCCATTTTTTATTTAGAATTGTGTTGTTTATTCTATATTTTTTAAATATTTTTATTAGTTGTTGATGAATTTTTAAAATTTATTTGTATGTGGTGCTGAGAATAGAACCCAGTATGTCACACATGCTAGGCAAGGACTCTACCACTGAGCCACAACCCCAGCCCCTACTCCAGTATTTTATTTTTTAATTAATTATTTATTTTTTATTAGTTGCTCAAGACAACACAGTGATCTTGACATATCATACATTTGATTCAAATAGGGTATGAGTTTTCATTTTTCCACGTGTACAGATTGCAGGATCACACTGGTTTTACATCCATGTGTATACATACAGCAATCCTAGTGTCAGTTGTATTCTGCTGCCCTCCCTATCCCCCTCCCCTCCCCTCCCCTCCCATCACTATTCTCTACCCATTCTACTGTGTCACTTCTCTCTTTCTCTCTCTTTTTTTTCCCTTCCCCCCCTCACACCATCTATATGTATTTTGTGAACCCATGAGGGTCTCCTTCCATCTTCCGTGCAATTCCCCTTCTCCCTCCCTTTCCCTCCCACCTCTTTTCCTTGTTTCGTGGTAATCTTCTTCTCATGCTCTTCCTTCCTACTCTGTTTTGAGTCACCTCCCTTTTATCAGAGAAGACGTTCAGCATTTGTTTTTTAGGGATTGGCTAACTTCACTTAGCATAATCTGCTCTAGTGCCATCCATTTCCCTGCAAATGCCATGATTTTGCTATTTTTTAATGCTGAGTAATATTACATTGTGTATAAATGCCACATTTTTTAAATCCATTCATCTGTTGAAGGGCATCTGGGTTGGTTCCACAGTCTAGCTATTGTGAATTATGCTGCTATGAACATTTGTGTAGCTGTGTCCCTGTAGTATGCTCTTTTTAGGTCTTCAGGGAATAGTCCAAGAAGGGGAATAGCTGGGTCAAATGGTGGTTCCATTCCCAGTTTTCCAAGGAATCTCCATACTGCCCTCCAAATTGGCCGCACCAATTTGCAGTCCCACCAGCAATGTACAAGTGTACCCTTTTCCCCACATCCTCGCCAGCACTTGTTGTTGTTTGACTTCATAATGGCTGCCAATCTTACTGGAGTGAGATGGTATCTTAGGGTGGTTTTGATTTGCATTTCTCTGACTGCTAGAGATGGTGAGCATTTTTTTGTGTACTTGTTGATTGATTGTATGTCCTCCTCTGAGAAGTGTCCGTTTAGATCTTTGGCCCATTTGTTGATGGGGTTATTTTTTTTTGTTGTTGTTTAATTTTTTGAGTTCTTTGTATACTCTGGAGATTAGGGCTCTATCTGAAGTGTGAGGGGTAAAGATTTGTTCCCAGGATGTAGGCTCCCTATTTACCTCTCTTATTGTTTCTCTTGCTGAGAAAAAAACTTTTGAGTTTGAATATGTCCCATTTGTTGATTCTTGATTTTAACTCTTGTGCTATGGGTGTCCTATTAAGGAATTTGGAGCCCGACCCCAGGAGATGGAGATTAGGGCCAACTTTTTCTTCTATTAGATGCAGAGTCTCTCGTATTTTTAAGGGTTCCAATTATCTTTCTGTCACATACTCTAGTTAATTCTGAGAGTATATATTGTAGGACTTCTTTTCTTTTAAATTGGTGGATGTGTGTTTCACAGCCCTAACGTGATCTCTGTCCCATGTGAGATCGAGAGGAATGTGCACTCTGCTGCTATTGCATCAGGAGTTCTGCAGGTGTTGGGCAGACGTGTCTGATGGCTGGTGCTGCTCTTCTCTCTGAGGATCTGTTCATTTCCAGTGCAGGGCGCAGGCACCCGCTACACGTGGCCCCCTCTGTGTCCGCTGCCGTCCTGCCGGCTTCTGTCTGCGGCATTTGGTGTTCTGTTGTCAGGCACACGCACATAAGGATGTCGTGTCTGCTGTGAATCATTGCACAACGCCCCTCTCGCACTCTGATGGCTTCCCCTGCTTGGAAGTCTGTCTGGTCTGAAGTTGGTGTGACTGCTCTGTCCTTGTTGGCTTACTGTTAGCGTGGTGTACCTTTCTCAACAACTTTACCTTCTGTACCCAGGAGTCTTCATGTTTAGGAGTGGTTTCTGAAGACACCACCTAGCCCGAGTCTTTCCGTATCACTTGGACAGCATCTAGACCTTCCTGTGTAAGTGTTGTTGGCACAGGTGGATTGATACCTTCCTCACGTGTGCTGCTGGGTTCCAACTGCCCTCTTCTCGGCTTCTGCTCTTTATCCTGCAGCTGTCCTTCATGTCTGCCCTCTCTGGTTGTAGTGGGACGCTGTGCATGATTCTCTTTTTCTTCTCTCTTAGCACACCGCTAGCCCTTTTGTCTTTTCACTCTTCAGTGGAACCATTGCACTTGAGTCTGCAGCGTGCCATAACGACAGATCCAGGTCCACTGTTGAGGAGCACTGCCCTGCTCCACAGTCAGTCAGCAGGACACAGCATTCCAGCCCTCCTCACCCCCGGGAACTCCTCTTCTGCTTGCTTGCTTGTAAGCTGCAATCATCAAATTCGGTTGCCATTGTTATTCGCTATTTATTCCTAATTCATAATAGGAATACTCGTTTTTATTTCTTTCTTAATACTTCCTTTCTTTTTGAGGTCTAATTTTCTGACCTATGTCATTTTCCTTCTCTCAGAATAACTTTTTCAAACACTTCCTGTAAGGCAAGGCTACTGGCAATGAATTCCATCTGTCTGAGAAAGCCCTTACTTCCTTTTCATTTTTGAAGATTAATTTTGCTGGATACAGAATTCTGTTAGTGGGTTTTCTCTCAACCCTTTGAATATTTCATTCCACTCTTTTCTTGCTAGTCTGGCTTTTGGAGATGAAGTCGGATGTAAGTCTTAACTTTGGTCCTCACTGTTGAGATTCTTTCTCTTTTCTCTACGTCTTCAGCGTTCTGCAGTTGGAACGTGATGTGGCAGGCGCAGGGGTTTGCTGTTCTCTCATGTACGTCATCTGCCATGGTTGCTTCAAGCATTCTTCCTCTTTCTTCTTCTGGTCTTCCCACTGTATGTGCCGTGCACCTCCTGGAACTGGCCCACATCTCTTGGAGTTTCTGTTGTGATTCCTCATTCTGTTCTAACTTTGGGGCCAGTTGTGGAGTCCCACTTCCCATCTTTTCAAGATCACTGTCTTTTCGCTGGTCACTCCGAGTCTGCACATGAGCCTGCTGAGGGCCTTGCTGGCCTCTGTCCACCAGGCCCATCTCCTCTCTGTCTCCCTTGTAGCCGCTGCCTGTCCTGGGCTCCTGGTCTGATGATTCTATCATCCCTCTGCATCCGGCTCTTCAAACATCTTCAGTCTGGGATGCGCAGCTCCTGCAGCTGTATCCCCTGTTATGCAGAAGCCCTGTGGGCACTGGTGTGGTGAGGCAGGTGGGGTGAGGGCTTCCGCCTCTCCAGGCCGTGGCCTTCCCACGTGTGCTCAGTTCCCACCACTCTCAGGTGGGTCAGGAAGGCTGACGGTCTGGAATTGGGGTTTCCTCCCCAGGTCTCTCAGGCACTGATGAGTCCCAGCGGGCTAGATGCTGTTTGACCATTTTGATTCATTTCGAAAGGCTGACTTTCCCCTCCTGCTCTGGAAATGCCAGGGATTTTTCTGTGAGATTCACTGTGAGAACCCGTTGTTGCCCTGGGTATAAAACTCACAAAAGCCTGCCTCCAGGTCTGGTCCCTGGAGGGAGCTCAGTTGGTCTATCCCAGCCTCCAACATCATTCAGCCTGGTTTTCCTGGGCTGGCATCTGCTGCAGCAAAGCGTGGTTCTGTCCTCTTTCCAGCTGGGGCTGTAGCTCCCCTCTTGCCTCAGCTCTCTAGTGCATCAAGGAGCAGGTGCTGGTTTTCGGTCGGTCTCCTTGTTTCTTGTGAAGATGGCCGACAGCGTCCAGGCTCCCTCTATGACAGCCTCAGCTGGAGGGGCACTGAAAACCCTGTGTTCTTTCCTTTCTTCTCCTCCTCCTCCTCCTCCTCCTCCTCCTCCTCCTCCTCCTCCTCCTCCTCCTCCTCCTCCTCCTTCTTCTTCTTCTTCTTGATTAAGGAAAAATGCAAGCTAGAAGGGGGTGGAATGTTGAATGATGGTTTGCAAATCTGCTGGAAGACTGCTCAAAGTGTTCTCCAGAATGTAGATCAGGCATCCTCAACATTCACTTGATACTGGTCAGATTCAGGGAAAGTAGATGAACTGAGTGGCTGATCAGGAGACCGACCCATAGACCAGTGGTGAGACTTTCTGTGCTTTTTAAGACCCTGAGCCTTGGCAGTTACAGCTTTATTCTCCCACAGGGCAGCTGACTCCACAGAGCTGACAAATGAACACCAGGGTTCTGCCTCTGACCACCAGAACCCTGCAGAGCCCTGCACACTGACCTTCCAGCACCAGGAAGGGCAGGGTAGGCCCCTCACAGGCCTCCATCGCCAGCTCTGAGTCCCGGCTCCTCCTCTCACCATGCTGTGGTGGTCACAAAAGCAGTGTCCTTGCAGGTGAAACATCTGGGACAGGTGCCCCCCACTCCTCACCCAGAGTGAGCCAGCCCCTCCCTGGGGTTCCAGGTCAGGGCCTGACCCAGCTGCAGGGTCCAAACAGGTCTGAGAGCTTGCACCCCTTCAGACAGGCGTTCCCCAACCCCCAGGGCTGTGTGGCATGCCGAGAAGGGGCCCAGCCGCCAGTGCTGGAAGTGCTGGGCTGTGGGGACGGGTTTGTGAGGCCATCCCTCCTGCCAAGAGTGGCACAAGACCAGGGGACAGACAAGGGTGAAACTGAACTCCTGGGAGACCCGCTCAACACCTCTGCGTGGGGACAAAGGGTGCACCCCCAGATGTGGGGGCTTGGGCTCACTCGTGCTGGGACTGGGCCTGGGGAATGGGGTGGTTTGGGGCTCACGGGAAGACAAGGGATCCTGGCGCAGCAGGGGGCTGGGGAGCTGTGCCTGACGCCTGCGGGTCTCTTGCTCAGGCACATCGCTGGTGGGCATCCTCCTAGGACTCCCGCTGCCCTTTCATACACATGCTCCGTCCACGTGCCTTTGAGCCAGGGCCCACCCCAGGGCTGAGCCACCGCTGGTTCTGCCCCGGGTCACTGTTGCCAACGTCCCTGTTCCAGGGGGTCCCAGTTTGGACGTATTATATGAAGCACTGAGGTCTACACCTGCCTCACCTCCCACGTGACACCTCCGTCTGCACAATATCCAGGCTGCTTTGGAAACGTGGAATTAGGCAGTTAGAGGGTTCTTGGCCTCCCGAATCCAAAGCATGAGGTTCACAGACCAGTGCGGAGAGAGTGGTAAGAGATAGACGACATTATCCAAAGTACACGTATGAAGACATGAATTGGTGTGAACACACCTTATATACAAACAGACATGAAAATTGTGCTCTATATGTGTAATAAGAATTGTGATGCATTCCACTGTCATGTATTTAAAAAATAAAATCAATCAAATATAAAAAAAATAAAGAGGGAAAGGCTTGTGGTGGGGTTGTATAGGCTTATCTGCTGGCTCAGCAGGGGTCTATGGGGGTCTGTGCTAATCAGGGTTGCTGACGTGGACCAGTCGAGCTCTTCAGGCTTCAGCTGTAATAAGCCAACCAGGAGTGCACAATTCCAATCCCGCATTTACATCCTTAGAAGACAGGTCTCCCTGGTGGTTTCTGAGGCCTCTGTTAGAAGAGGAAGCGTTTTGGGTGGGGTCAGCTGTTGTTAGGGGCAAGGGGAGGAGAGCTGAGGCAGGGTGGCTGTGGCTGCTTCTGGGAGGAGCAGAGCAGAGGTTCTGGCTCAGAGGAGGCCTGCTTTTGACCTGGCGGGGAGTGGCGAGTCCCGGATGCCCTCCAGACCTCCTTTCAGGTAGGCATGATGACCTCCCCTCCTGTCTTCCAAGGCCCTTATCCTGGCTGCCTGTGGGATGGGGGTCTGTCTTCCCACCTCACTGTCCCTCTGACTGGGCCCCCGGGATGCCCAGCCCTTCCGGAACTCTCCCGGTCTTCCTGTCTCAGTTAGGCGTCCTGCCTTGGGAGAGCCTGGCACACGCAGGCCGAGGGAAGCAGGTGCCTTTCCTACTGGAGAAAGGTGAGGACTCAGGTCTGGGTGAGCAGAGTTTAGGACCAAGCAGGAGACCCTCAGGGAGGCTCCAGGATTGGCTCAAGTGCTGAGCAGGAGCCCCTCTCCCACCCAGGGCAAGTGGGACTAGAAAATTCCTCTGGCCTCTTCTCTGGGCCTGACTATGACCTCGCTTCTCGCACCCACTGTCAGGTAGGTTTCACCCCCTTTTGGTGAAGAGCCACCCTCAGCTGAGCCTGGCAGGTGTCCCAGAGCAGGCATGAGCAAGCTCAGACCCACCCTGTCCCCATGTCCGGGGTCTGACCTGCTGACCCCCTGGCCTCCACTCTCACGTCCTGGCTCTTCACCTGGCCTTCCGCTCGGCTCCTCGGTGTCCCTGAGGTCACACATGCCCCCAGGCTATTCCTCTTCCCACCAAGGAATTGGCCTACGTCTGCGTGCGCTCCACCCACCAGCCCCTCCTGCTTGCCAAGGGTGCCCTGTCCTTGTTTCTCACGGGCAACTGAGGGCTGCAGCCCTGCGATCCAGGAAGCATCTTCTGTGTTCACCTCAGTCCTCTCAACTCTTGGGAAGCGGGTGTGGATTTCTCCCTCCTGTTTTCTGAAGCGTGAGTGGGTTCTGAGTCTGCCAGGTCCCAGGTCAGTGACAACAGAGGCCTATTCAGATTCCACGGCCTCTCGCACCCCTGCGCTCCGGGATCTCGGAGTCGTGGAACTGAGCAGCAGTGCTGGAACACTGTGAGGCACAGACGCGGACGCGGAAGGAGGAAAGGGTGGGGAAGTGACACCCACCACACTCCTGGAGGCGGCTCGGGAGGAAGAGAATGACGTTGAGTGTTCCTGCTCTCTGTGTCTGTGTTGGAAATTGAGATTTCTCCCTCAGGGCTCCTGACACCACCCTGTAATGGGGGCAGCAATTTGGGGAAGTGGATGAGCTGGGTTGTTTGCTGTGCTGAGCGGATGGTTATGAAGGGGAGGCTCCATTAGGGACACCAGCACCACCCCCAGCACACCTCAAGCTACAGGGGGCGGAGCAGTGCTCACCTCGCCTGAGCTGTGGCCGGTGCCAGGCAGGAAACGAAAGTGTGGGCACAGGAAGGAACGGGCATTTCCACAGCTGAGCTGAGGGTGTGAGTCTGGCCCCACGTGTCAACCTGGCCTGAGTGCTGGGAGTAGACACAGGTGGCCTCTGCTCCTGGGTGGCTGGCCACAGACGAGGGCCAGTGCTGGAGCTCACCCCATTTCTCCTTTGTGGAGACCAGACATCTCTGTCTTAGGCTACCCACCTCGATTTTTCTTCAAACAGGTGATGTGTCCAGTGGCTACCATTTCAGCATGGATGGACTGGGAAAGCAGGACTTTACGTTTTGCAAGGAGAAGTCTGGGTGGAAAGAGCCCCATGTGGCTGGTGTGGAGAATGGACAGTGTCCAGGGTCAACAGAGCCTTGTGCCTGCTGGTGGTCACCCTGCAGGGTTGGTCATGTATGTTTCCAGTGACCACTGTATGCACAGCTTGGTGGAGAATCTGGGGGTGCAGGGGACCCATGGGGCCTGGGAAAGGGTGAGGAGGTGACGGCCTTCACTGGGCAGCAGCCAGGGCTGCCTGGGCCACGAGGCCTGGGGTCCCGGCACCAGCTGGGTGGGCATGGTGACAGAGGCGCTGCCGTTCACCTGGCTGACGTCTTAGGGAGGAGCACCATGGGGAAGCTTTAGTGCATTTTAGCAGAAATGAGAATCCGGTTGAGGAGTGAATTGGCAAATTGGACTAAGCCTAAGAGTCTGCTCTAAGATGAACAGGAAGAGGCAAGGGATCACTGCAGTCCCCTTGTGATCCACAGTGCTCTCCTGGAGCTAAGGCGAGGGTTTCCCAGCCACTCTGCCCGCGAGCAGCAGCTCCTAAGGAACCCTGCTTCTGAAGCACTGGCGTGAACACGCCCTCCCTCTTCTTGTACCCTCTTCCTGCTCTCTGGTCCCTCATTCCAGATGTCCTTTCTAGGCAGAAGGGGAGACGTAGTTGAGGGGGAGGGTTTCCAGAGAGTTGCTTCCTGTCAGCACCTGGCCAGTGCTTTCAGGAGCACCGTCATAGAGGTGGTGATATCTTCCTCTGGCCTGCTGCGTGCCCAGTGACCAGCTCACAGGCCCCTCTGGTTTTGACTCTGTGGCAGCCAAGTCAAAACCCAGGGAATCCTGACTTGTCTGGCTCTGCCACTTGACCCTGGCCATCACCTCTAGGACACAGTGCTCAGTTGCCAAGTGGACCGAGACAGCAGGTGAGCCATCCTGACCTCCTCTGGAAGATCAGGCCAAGCTGCTGCATTTTCAGAGCAAGTTGGAGCCTTTAAAAGAACAATGTGAACTTCACATCACAGGAATCTTTGCCTGAAATGCTGTCAGAGCTGGGAAATGTCCTTAAGTTATTGTATTATGCCAGCTTAGACACTCGGGCCTGGTCTACACCTGGAGTCGGAGAATCCGGCCTGTGTGTGGCTGTGTTGCCACACCCCAGGGCACCCTCTGTGTCTGAGGAGAGGGAGGGTGGCAGTGATCCGTGCCCCCAAGACCGCCTCTCCAGGAGCATCACCTGGGGAAGACGCCAGGGCTGGGAACAGGAGCAGATGCCCCTGAGCAGCAGGCCTCTGGCCGCTTGTGTGGCCTTGTGGTGCATCTCCCTGGCGCCACAGCTGCAGATGTGCCGGTGCTGGGCATGGGTACGGGTCACCTGGAGGCCCTTACCAGTCGTCCAGAGCTCTGGGTCAGATTTATGGACCACCACAAAAACTGAATGGGTGGATACTAAGTTAAAAACAGACACCAGAACTAAAGATGATGTCCTTGGGTGTCCCTGACTGTCTTCAGTGTCTCTGAAGGATGGAGATGATGGCAGGGTCAGGTACATCAAGAATGCTGAGACCTCAGGAGCTGTCTGGAAAGTGGTGTGGCCTTGAGTGAGGACACGGTCCCTCCAGGCAGGGACACCGTCCCTGCTCAGCACAGCTAGGAGCAAGCGCTCTCTGGACTCTGAGGCCCGGAGGAGGGCAGGAAGGCTTGTGGCCCCGAGTGGACCAGGCTCAGCCCATCCCTGGGGTGGAGGTCTACCTGAGCTCCCAGGTCACGTTGCTGTCCTGAAGAGGTGCTCAGACCGGATTGGGCACAGGGGGCATCTCCTGCTTGCTGTCATCATTGAAACGTCACTTGCTGTCACTTGTGGCCGGAGGAAAAGGCCTTGCAGGGCCCTGTCGTGGGGATGGTCACCCGGGCCATGTGTTGGTTGAGCACAGACACCAGGCCAGACACGGAGCCAAGTGCTGGGAAGTGTGCTCAGTGGGCCCTGCCAGTTAGGGCTCACTCAGGGCTGAGCAGAGTCCTCGGGGGAGGACAGCCTCACGAATTAGGCAGGTCCATAGAGAAACAGGAGAGCGGCCTCGTCAGGGGAACCGGCTCGCTCCATGATGGGGCCCAAAAAGACCCCAGCAGCTGAGACCTAGAAAGCTGAGAGCGTGGCTCAGGCCGCGTCTGGAGGTCTCAGAACCAAGGAAGCCCCCGGTATGATTCCTGGTCCCAGGGAGCCCAGGGGCTGCTGGCGTGAGTCCCAGAGTCCAGAGAGCTCTGATATCCAAGGGCAGAGAAGAGGGTCCTGGCTCCAGAGCCAAGGGCGAGAATTTACCCTTCCTCTGCCTTGTGTTCGGCCTGGGGCCCAGCCTATGGGGTGCCCCCATCCCCAGGACTGGTCTTCTCCACCCAGAAACCACAGTCTCAGGTCTCCTCCAGAATCTCCCTCCCCAACATGCCAGAGGTAAACTTCCTGCTGTCCAGGTGCCCTCTGCCCAGCCACGCTGACGCCTGACACTGACCACCACATGGCCGCGCATGTCCCCGTTCACAGCTGGTGCTCCCCGTGTTTTTGCAGGTATCTGCCAGACCCGAGGACGTCCGGCTTCCCAGCACACTGTGCTCTTCTGCCTCGGGGAGGGTCAGAGGAGGCAGGAAGACGGCAGGCAGACTCATCTTCAGGCGCTTATTTGCCATCAGGGACAGCTTCGAATCAGAATACCAGGTGGGAGTCTCCGTCTCAAATAGCGGGGCAGGAGAAAGCAGGGCACAAGCTTCCTGCTCAGGTGGAGGCAGGCGGAGGCTCTCCTCCTGCTCGCTCTGGTCATGCCCTCTGGATTTGAGCTGCTAGTGCCAGACTCAGGTGAGGGCTGGGATCAGAGAAGTTTCCAGAGAACCCTGACTGGTGTAACTGGCACACTCAAAAAAATAGTTTCCTCCTCGATTCTTGAAGTTGGGGTAGAAGGTGCCCAGGGAAGAGTGGAAGTTCTCCAGGGAACGCGTTCGGTGAAGGTGCAGGTGAAGGCCACAGGGACTCCTGCTTGTCCCTGTGCCGAGTCACAGCCCCACTCCGTCCGCTGAGCCTGGCACCTCAGAACACCACAACTGAGCACTGGGCATTGTGAGACCAGGTCTGAATGGCAGCCTGCCAGGGGCACTGGGGCTGCTCCGTCTGATGTTCACCACAAACTGATGGCACAGCTGTTCGACTTTCATGTTCATCAAGGCTGCAAACTTGTCAGTAGCCCGTGACATCTTGCTGTCCCTGTGCTGCCGAGGATGGCTTTCAGTGCGAGCATTCTGTCCACTCCTCAGCCTCTCCACAGGTGATCGGGCCAGACAGAAAGCCCCAACGCCCAACCTGTGAGCAGGAATCATTCAGTGCTTCGTGTGCAAGGTGCATGGCTTGGTTTTGAGAAGAATGAGCAGGGAGACCAGAGGCAGGGCTCATCTCCAGCATGTGCCATTGCCAGGGAAGACCTGTCCACAGCATGTTGCAGAAGCTACGACCTCTTCATGCTTCACTCTGCCAGACTCAGAGGGCCAGAGCAGGGATCAAGTGGACAGACAGCAAGTGACGCCATCCTGTGTGCTGATCCACGGCACTCCTGAGTGGTTAACCCCGGAGTCTGCATGCGCTCCCAGTCTTCTTCGCTGTGATTGACAGCCCTCAGTTTGATGCTTTAAAGCACGTCTTCCTTGGATGGTCACCTCCTGCCTTAATTTTCTTCCTGCAGTGCACCAACCTTCTGGAAGGTAGATGTTTCCATGCGCATGTTAAAAGCAGGATGGGAACTGGAGGAGGACTGAAGAGTGGAAGGCAGAGGTGGCCATCTGAGGCCCTGTATTCTTTTCCCCTACCATCTGCAGGGGGCAGGAGGTTTGGGTAGGAACCTGGATGTTGTGGGCACAGCATCAGAGCCTCATGAGACTGGCCAACTTCTAACGTCACCTATCCAGCTGCAGTGGCTTCATGAGCACCCTGCCATGCTCATAGCCTCATGGAGTTTAGAGCCCACAGGACACTGGGGACCACTGACACCCCAGGCCCTCATCACATGGGACAGAGCACTTGCTGAAGGACATGGAGCTGGGGCAGAAGGTAATGCTTCACCCTCAGAATTCTTCCAAAGCCCTAGCAGCCAGCCCAGCTGGCAAGTGGGAGTGGTGCACTGGAGCTGGGGGACACACCCAGGACAGGCATGTGGCCAGCTCCTGCCGTGAGCAGGAAGGTGGAAGGCAGCTGTGCATGGGGCCCTCATCCTGCAGTCCTGGAGGCTGGTCTCCTGTGCTGGCAGAGGCACGGCTCTCCAGACAGCAGCTCCACACCCTCCCACCACTGTGGCTGGGGATCCTGCAGCGGGTACTTGCTAGATGCCTTCTGCATCCAGATTCAAGTGTGGTCTAGAGGCTGCTCCAGGGAGGTCTCTGTGGGAGGGTTCCATGGGCTCTAGAGGCTGCTCCGCAGTGGCTCTCTGCTCCGTCAGTCCCGGCTGGACATGTGCTCAGTACACTTGCTGCCGTCATGAGAAGCCTGGTGGTGGGGCTTGGTATGGATCCTGGTGGTCCAGCCTCTGCCTCAGGCCCCTCCTCATTCCGAGGCGGCCTTGTCTGAGGGTACAGAGAGGCAGGCCTGCCCCTGTCGTGTGTGTCAGGGAGTCTGCCTCTGACTGAGTCCCAGGATGAGCTGAGCGTGGCCACTCAGCCTCAGGCAGACACCAGGTGCAGTGTGCGAGCTGCTGCTGTGCCCGCCTGGGCCCACCCTGGTCTGCTGCTAGGCCTTAGCATTCTTGTCCATCTTGGAAGAGAGAGAGAAAGAGATTGAGAGAGGACCCTAGGATCCCAAGTCAAGTCCTCATTTATTCATTAAAGAGGAAAACGTCATCCACAGGAGATGCTCATTTGGCTGTAACAGAATGTGATTTGTTCAGTGAGAGATCGGGTCCAGCCCGGCACTGGTCCAGTTCATTAGGACAGATTAAAGAGACCGGAGAAGACCGTTGAAAAGAGGCCAACATGACCCAATTCTTCTTGCCATGCTGCTGTTCCACATTCTCTTTGAATAAGACAATATTCCCTTTAAATTTTCTTTTCCTTATAGTTCTGCTTATGAAATGCTCTTTTGGAAACACTGTCTTAATGCAGTCTTCCGGGGGTTTAATTCCTAAGGAAACAGAAGACCGAAGGGCTCTGAGTCACCAGCCAGAGGGCACGTGGGGCCCTGGGGCATCTGTGTGGTGGAGGAGGCCCCTTGGGCGCAGCCAGCAGACTCCCTTCCCAGCCTCCTGGCCATCTTACTTGGTGGCCTTGCACCTCTGCTCATGTGATGGACCAGCTGCTCCCAGGGCACGCTCCAGGGCCCTGCCCACCTCTGCTCTTCCCGGGTCCTTGCCACCCAGCAGCCCTGTGCCACGAGAGCCCTGCTCTCCCAAGCTGGTGTGAAGTCACCCCCAGCAGAGCCACCACCTAACTGGGGTGTCAGGGAGGGGGAAATATCACAGAAATCTAACAAGGACACTGAGATTGCTACTCCATTTGAAGTTAAATTTGACAAGCTAATTTGGATTTTTATATTTATTAGTTTTATTTTTAAAGTATCTGCTAATTTTTCCTCAAAAAACAACTCTGGGAATTTTTCACTGGTTGAACACAAGGCCACCATGGGCTCTGCCTGGCTTTCTGGGCATGCTCCCAGAGCAGGGCAGAGAGGAGCTGGCTTTCCTGCGGCCACCACGCTCAGGCCCTGTGGCCCCGGTTACCCCCCACGGGGTGGCCAGGCACAGAGTCCAGCTGGGGGTGAATAGCCTTCACAGGCAGATGGCCTGCTTCTGGTGGCAACTGTGGGAAGCCCCAGGGTGGCTGGTTTCTGATGTTGCTGGGCCGGGTCAGGGGGTGCCCACACAGCTGATGGTCACTTCTGATGTCTCCCAGGGGGCTTCTGGAAGAGATGGGCATTTGAACCAGCGGACCCAGTGAAATGGATCTTCCCTCAAGGTGGATTGCGCCGTCCCCTTGGTGGAGCTGGAGGTGACAGACAGACAGAGGAGCTGGGAGGCCGGTCTTCTCTGCCGTCGGCTCAGCACCTGCCCTACTTCCCTGGCTCCAGCCTGCAGACGGTCAGCTGTCCGGGGATCTTGGCCCTGCATCACCCAGGGCAGTCCCAGTGGGTCCTCCCATGCTCAGGTTCTGCGTCTGCATATCTAACCATCAGAAATAGGAGAGACAAAGACTCAGGTCTGCACTGGGCACATCCTGCCCCTTTCCTCGTCACTGTTCCTAAACAACGTGACGTGACAACTGTGCACTGGGAATTGGGCATTGCAGGTAAACCGGAGGTGGCTGAAGCGTCCCCACAAACACCGCGTGAGCCCCAGCACCCTGTGGTTCAGAGGGTCCTGGGAGCAACCCCTGTGAGCAAGCCCTGCAGCCCACTGGCTCCACCAGACCCCAAGTGGGCGCTGCCAGCGGAGCCCTCGCCAAGCTCCTGGCCACAGGACCCTGGGAATGAGCACAATGAAGCATCGCTCCTCAGATGCTGGGTGCTGCCAGGGTTTGGAGGCAGTGCTGGGCAGCAGTGGGAGGGAGGACAGTAGGATGGACAGTAGGGAGGAAGCAGGGGGGACAGTAGGGAGGATGGTTGGGAGGACAGTTGGCAGGACAGTTGGGAGGACAGTAGGGAGGACAGTTGGGGGGACAGTAGGGAGGACAGTTGGGAGGAGTGTTGTCAGGACAGTAGGATGGACAGTAAGGAGGAAGCAGGGAGGACAGTAGGATGGACAGTAGGGAGGATGGTTGGGAGGACAGCAGGGAGGACAGCAGGGAGGACAGTTGGGGGGACAGTAGGGAGGACAGTAGGGAGGAGTGTTGTCAGGACAGTAGGATGGACAGTAAGGAGGAAGCAGGGGGGACAGTAGGGAGGACAGTAGGGAGGATGGTTGGGAGGACAGCAGGGAGGACAGTAGGGAGGACAGTTGGGGGGACAGTAGGGAGGACAGTAGGGAGGACAGTAGGGAGGATGGTTGGGAGGACAGTAGGGAGGACAGTTGGGGGGACAGTAGGGAGGACAGTAGGGAGGAGTGTTGTCAGGACAGTAGGATGGACAGTAAGGAGGAAGCAGGGAGGACAGTAGGGAGGACAGTAGGGAGGATGGTTGGGAGGACAGCAGGGAGGACAGTTGGGGGGACAGTTGGCAGGACAGTAGGGAGGACAGTAAGGAGGAAGCAGGGAGGACAGTAGGGAGGACAGTAGGGAGGATGGTTGGGAGGACAGCAGGGAGGACAGTAGGGAGGACAGTTGGGAGGAGTGTTGTCAGGACAGTAGGATGGACAGTAAGGAGGAAGCAGGGGGGACAGTAGGGAGGACAGTAGGGAGGATGGTTGGGAGGACAGCAGGGAGGACAGTAGGGAGGACAGTTGGGGGGACAGTAGGGAGGACAGTTGGGAGGAGTGTTGTCAGGACAGTAGGATGGACAGTAGGGAGGAAGCAGGGAGGACAGTAGGGAGGACAGTAGGGAGGATGGTTGGGAGGACAGCAGGGAGGACAGTAGGGAGGACAGTTGGGGGGACAGTAGGGAGGACAGTTGGGAGGAGTGTTGTCAGGACAGTTGGCAGGACAGTAAGGAGGAAGCAGGGAGGACAGTAGGGAGGACAGTAGGGAGGATGGTTGGGAGGACAGCAGGGAGGACAGTTGGGAGGAGTGTTGTCAGGACAGTAGGATGGACAGTAAGGAGGAAGCAGGGAGGACAGTAGGAGGACAGTAGGGAGGATGGTTGGGAGGACAGCAGGGAGGACAGTAGGGAGGACAGTTGGGGGGACAGTAGGGAGGACAGTTGGGAGGAGTGTTGTCAGGACAGTAGGATGGACAGTAAGGAGGAAGCAGGGAGGACAGTAGGGAGGACAGTAGGGAGGATGGTTGGGAGGACAGCAGGGAGGACAGTTGGGGGGACAGTTGGCAGGACAGTAGGGAGGACAGTAAGGAGGAAGCAGGGAGGACAGTAGGGAGGACAGTAGGGAGGATGGTTGGGAGGACAGCAGGGAGGACAGTAGGGAGGACAGTTGGGAGGAGTGTTGTCAGGACAGTAGGATGGACAGTAAGGAGGAAGCAGGGGGGACAGTAGGGAGGACAGTAGGGAGGATGGTTGGGAGGACAGCAGGGAGGACAGTAGGGAGGACAGTAGGGAGGAGTGTTGTCAGGACAGTAGGATGGACAGTAGGGAGGAAGCAGGGGGGACAGTAGGGAGGACAGTAGGGAGGATGGTTGGGAGGACAGCAGGGAGGACAGTTGGGGGGACAGTTGGCAGGACAGTAGGGAGGACAGTAAGGAGGAAGCAGGGAGGACAGTAGGGAGGACAGTAGGGAGGATGGTTGGGAGGACAGCAGGGAGGACAGTAGGGAGGACAGTTGGGAGGACAGCAGGGAGGACAGTAGGGAGGACAGTAGGGAGGACAGCAGGGAGGACAGTAGGGAGGACAGTAGGGAGGAGTGTTGTCAGGACAGTAGGATGGACAGTAGGGAGGAAGCAGGGAGGACAGTAGGGAGGACAGTAGGGAGGATGGTTGGGAGGACAGCAGGGAGGACAGTTGGGGGGACAGTTGGCAGGACAGTAGGGAGGACAGTAGGGAGGAAGCAGGGAGGACAGTAGGGAGGACAGTAGGGAGGACAGTAGGGAGGACAGTAGGGAGGACAGTAGGAGGACAGTTGGGGGGACAGTTGGCAGGACAGTTGGGAGGACAGTAGGGAGGACATTAGGGAGGATAGTAGGGAGGACAGCAGGGAGGACAGTAGGGAGGACAGTTGGCAGGACAGTTGGGAGGACAGGTGGCAGGATAGTTGGGAGGACAGTAGGGAGGACAGTAGGAGGACAGTTGGGAGGACAGTAGGAAGGACAGTAGGGAGGACTGTAGGGAAGACAGCAGGGAGGACATTGGGAGGACAGTAGCTAGAACAGCAGGGAGGACAGTAGGGAGGATGGTTGGGAGGATGGTTGGGAGGACAGCAGGGAGGACATTGGGAGGACAGTAGCTAGAACAGCAGGGAGGACAGTAGGGGGGAGCACAGGAGGACAGGTCCCTAAGCACTGGAGCATCTTGCGCTGTGGATACCTTAGTAGATCTCAACAAAGGCCTCAATGAATAATAAAACCTCTTCCTCAGCTGATTCTCAACCAAACCTGGACAAAGCCAGGCCGTGGCCCCAGTGTGGGATTAGCCAGGGGACATGAGCCTGAGACCCTACACCCTTTGGGGTCCCGGTCCGCCTGTGAGGGGAGCGACACTGTGGGCCTGCAGGAAGTCATGGTCACCCTGGGATGGAGCTGGTCTGCTGGCGAGAAGAAGATGCTTGCCGTGAGACAGGGCCTGCTGGGTCTCGGTCCTCCCTGTGACGGAGAGAAGGGGTGCCCTCGGGGCGTGGCCTGCAGGCCCAGAGCCAGGCCTCCCGACCCGGGGCCAGTGTGAGCCTTCTCGCTGGGCGCCCTCCCTCCTGGCCCCCGGTGTGCAGCGGGTGCACTGACTGTGTCCACTTCTCTCCTGGCTCCTCCCTGCGTCCAACCCCTGCTTCCCGCCTCACTGCCAGCCTGCCTCGTCCAGCAGCCTCCTCCCAGAAGAGACAGTCAGCTGGGCAGGTCAGACACCAGGTTTCTGGCTGGACACGGTGTCCTCCTCTCCCTTGGCTTCTCAGGACAGGACAGGACAGGAGCGTGAACGAGGCTGCACTGGGGGTGGGTTGAGCTCTGCACTCGGGCCCCTCTGGGCAGGCTGCCTTCCGTCTCTGGGCCTCGTCAGTAGAGTCAGAGGCTCGGGCCACAGCTCTTCCCTCCTCCTGAGCAACGGGGGTCCCAGAAAAACAGTATTTTCCTGGAAGTCCCATGTACCAAGCCAGAGAACACAGTTCCAGGTTTCCTGTGGGTGGACTGATCTGCAGGACCAATATTTATGACTTTGTTCTCCAGACAGAAGAGATTCCAGTTTCTGAGTGTTGGCAGAGTTGTAGTCTAGGAATGAGGTGTGTGTGGGGGGACCTTGACTTATTCCAGCATCAGCCATGGGACAGTGCTTGTTGAGAGCCACAGCCGAAGGGGCCCCAGCAAACTTTCAGACTGCCAGCTGATGAGCTGAAGGGGTCCCAGCAAACTTTCAGACTGCCAGCTGATGATTGGCTCACAGCGGCCCCAGCAACATCTAGCAACATCTAGCTGATTGGCTCCTCTGCGGTGATGCTCATTGGGCTGTTTCCCTGCCCTTTCAGACCACGGAGCTGCTCATTGGGGGACTTTTTTGGCTCCGCCCATGCGACCCAGCCAATCGGCCTCAAGAGCAGGAGGATTGTGGGAGGAAGAGGTTGTTGGGGTGTGTGGCTTGTGGGAAGCCGGTGGTGGCAGTTGGGCTCTGAGGTTTTTTTCCTGAGGAGCTGTTTTGTTTGGAGTGTGTGGTTCTAAAAATAAAGTTAGTTTCTTTGGACAAGTGGCTCCTGAATTGTGCCCAGCCAGACTGCGGCATTTGGTGGCTCGCACGGGGAGCGACTGAGGGTAAGTAAACCGCTCGCCCCTGAGGGCAGGGCGAGAGGATGGGGAGCCATTTTAAGATTCCTCTTTTGTTTTGCTTCATTTTTGTTTTAAGTTGCCTGTCCCTGGAGATGAGTGAGACGGAAGAAAAACCGCTCACTTCTGAGGAAAAACTATTTACGTCTGAGGAACAGATAGGGAGAAAGGACGATGCACATGTCAGGAGGATAGAAAGGCTATAATGAATTTTTGTTCCATTTTTATTTCATTCTGTCTCGGTTTTGTTTGGCGTCATCTTGTTGGGTTGTATTATAGTAGAAATACGGAATCAGAAACTAGTAAAAAACAAACTGAAAGAGTGTTAAGTAAATTGTTAGAGGAAGGAGGCATCCCAGTAAAATCAAGAGCAGTCAGGGCACACGTTGATACAATACAAAAATGTAGCCCATGGCTTTTTAAGGAGGAGTTGTTAAGTATATCACAATGGAACCATCATGGTGAAGATTTAAAAAGAATAGAAAAGAACAGCCCAGGAACTCTGCCAGCTGGCACATTGGCATTGTGGGCATTGGTATCTGGTTTTCTTAGTCCAAAGCCTTCAATTCAGACAAAGGTAGAGGAAGGAGAAGACATATTGATTCACATAAAAGAGGAGGTCTCTCGAGCTAGTCAGACAGAGGAAAAGATTCAAGTAAAAGAGAAGGCCTCTCAAGTTAGCAGAAAGAGGAAAAGGTTCAAGTAAAAGAGAAGGTCTTTCGAGCTAATAAGACAGAGAAAGAAAGTTTAGAGCAGAAAAAGCCATCAGGGGGAAAGTTACAAAAGGAGACTGCTACTAAAACCTTTCTATCACCAGAGGGCTTAAGTGTCCAACTGACAAGGCCACCTCCATATGCTGGGAGGCCCCCAACCCCCACAGTGGATAGTTCAGATCCTGAGACAGGATCTCAAGTATTAACATGCCCTGTATTTGAGATAGGAAGGCAGCGAATTTACCATACTTTAAATTTCAAAACAGTGAAGCAGATAAAAGAGGTTGTAACAACCTATGGTCCTCAAGCACCCTTCACTGTAAGCTTGGTCGAATCCATTACCAACTTGGACATGACGCCAGCAGATTGGGCTAATATGTGTAAAGCTGTGCTAAATGGAGGACAATACCTGTTATGGAAGGTTGCCAATGAGGAATTTTGCAAGGAGACGGCTAGGCAAAATGCAGCAGCTGGTTATCCTCAGAGAAATCTAGATATGTTGTTAGGAAAGGGACCTTATGAGGGTCAACAGCAACAAATTGCATATGATCCTGGTGTATATTCACAAATTGCTGTAGATGCAGTTAAGGCATGGAAGACTTTACAAGGACATGGAGGTTTACAAGGTCAATTATCTAAGATAATACAAGGAACTAATGAATCTTATGCTGAATTTGTAGATAGGCTTATTCAAACAGCTACCAGAGTTTTTGGGAATACAGAACAAGCAATGCCATTAATAAAACAACTGGCTTATGAGCAAGCAAATCGTTGGTGCAGAGAAGTCATTAGACCATGGAAACATGAAGATTTAAACACATATATTAAATTATGTAGAGACATTAATGAACAAGGGCAAGTCGTGGCAGCTGCAGTACAACAGGCTTTAGATGCCAGGCCAAAAACATGCTACAATTGTGAACAAACAGGACATTTTAAAAGGAATTGCCCCATAGGAAAAGGGTTTAACAAAACTAGGTATCAAAGGAGTAGAATACCAGGTATTTGCCCACGATGCCGTAGAGGGAGACATTGGGCTAATGAATGCCGTTCTCAAACCACCATAGAGGGTACTCCATTATCAAAAAACGAACAAGGACCAAGTGTTTATCCATGATATCGTGGAGAAAGGCATTGGGCTCCATTGCCAAAAAATGGACAGGGGGGCCCAATGCTCCGGGGCCCAAGACCACAAATATACGGAGCACTGGAGGAACCCAGCAACCCCATCAGGGTAGTGCCCAGGACACATTGTCCATCAGATCCCTCATCAGACAAACCAGAGGGAGCGCAGGTTTGGACATCTGCGCCTCCGCCAGAGCAGTACTAACTCCAGAGATGGGAGTTCAAATCATTCCCACAGGGGTGAAAGGACCTCTTCCCAAAGGAACAGTAGCTTATTATTGGGACACAGCTCTTCTACTCTAAAAGGACTTATGATAAGTCCTGGGGTAATTGATCCCGATTATGAAGGTGAAATAAAAATTATAGCCAGTTCTCCAAATGGTATATCAGTAATTTCACCAGGAGATAGAATAGCACAGTTGTTAATAATACCCAGCCTACATGATAAATTTTCCAGTCGTGCTATAGAAAGAGGTTCCAAGGGATTAGGCTCCACAGGTGTAGATTGGGCTATGCTGTCTTTAAATTTAGATTCTCGCCCCATGCTAAAACTAAATATTCAAGGACATGAATTTAATGGGCTACTGGATACAGGTGCAGACCTTAGCATCATCTCTCGTCAAGAATGGCCAAAACATTGGCCATTACAACAAGCCACTCAAACGCTTCGAGGCCTAGGAGTGGCGACTAATCCCCATAGAAGTGCAGTGGTATTAGATTGGAAGGATCCTGAAGGATGTGAAGGAACTATACAGCCATATGTATTGGATCATCTTCCTATAAATTTATGGGGACGAGATGTCCTAGATCATTTAGGTTTGACATTAACAAATAACATCAACCAAAATGCACCCACTATTATGACTAGACAAGGTTTTAGGAAAGGAAAAAGATTAGGAAAACAAGAACAAGGTATAGCAGCACCAATACAAATAGATCAAGGAACAGACAGACATGGGTTGGATTTTCAGAAAGGGTCACTGAGACAATAAAAATTACTTGGAAATCAGAAAGACCAGTGTGGGTTCCTCAGTGGCCCCTGACTAAAGAAAAGATACTAGCAGCCCATGATCTGGTCAAACAACAATTAGCAGAAGGACATATACAACCTTCTGTATCTCCCCATAATACTCCCATTTTTGTCATCAAAAAGAAATCTGGTAAATGGAGATTATTGCAAGATTTAAGAGCCATTAATAATGGGATGGTTATTATGGGACCTGCTCAATCGGGGATTCCTCAATTGTCTGCTTTGCCAAAAACTTGGTATGTTTTAGTTATAGATATTAAAGATTGAAGTGGGTCATTGTGACTCCCAGCTCTTTTTCTTTTCTGCAGCCCCAGGGCCCTTGCTGCAGGAGTGTTGTCCCCAGCAGGAGCCACTACCCGCCCTTCACAGGTCCCTAATCTGGGTGTTCTGTTGAAACTCACCTTCCTGAGTCTCTTTCTAGTAGTTGAGCCTCGTTTAGGAAGTTGCTGAAGCAGTTATTACTGAAATCCAAAGACCCCAGAATGATCTAGATGGTAGAATCTGGGTGCTCGTCAGTTGGGCTGGGTCGTGTCCTGGGCGAGGCCCATGCTGGCTGGCCTCTCAGGAAGGGGAAGAGGCTCACGCTCACCCTGGACCATGTGAGGCTGCAGAGAGGCGTCAGATGGCGCCATGCTCCTGTCACACAGTGAAGTGCCCGAGGCAGCTAAGCTTACAAGGAGAGAAGCCCTATTTTGGCACTTGGTTCTGGAGGCTCAAGGGACTGGGTGCCTCATTGGTTGGGACCTGTGGAGAGGTGGCAGACCACAGCGGTGCATGTGGAGTGAGAGTTCACGCCTCCATCCAGGGAGCAGAGGCCCGAGTCCCATGGTCCCCGCAAGGGCAGCCCTGTGCCCTGAGGTCCCCCACCAGACCCACGCCTAAGGGCTCCCCAGAGCACCACGCTGGGACCACACTGTGACCCAGGGCCTTTGGAGGCACTCATCCAAGCCACAGCATGGCCCAAACCAGCCGAGACAGCTGCACTCCTGCACTGCGCTGCTGGGAACAGCGTGGGGACGGGGTGCTGTGTGACAGCGGGGTGCAGAGGAGAACTGCGGTGCCAAGCAAGTGTCTGACAGGCTTCACCTGGGCCCCTCCAAAGCCCCAGAGTGTCCACTTGTCCTCCTAGAGCGAGCCGCTGCGCTCTTTATGGCAGCCCCTGCCCGGCCAGGTTCAGAGGTGAGGTCACCAGGACGCTCCCCTGGCGAAGGCTGATCTCGACTCAGGCCTAGTGCTGCCCACCACAGTGGCACCTGGCGGCAGGACCTGCTGCTTCCTGTCCATACTGGTGCTCCGAGTCTCCGCCACAGGCAGCTCTCATTATGTGGCTGCTGGGGAGTGCTCTGTCGAAGGAACTGCCCCCTTGAGAGTCATCTTAAGATCCCAGATATCCACAGTCTGGGTTTCCTGACAAGTACACGGGAGGGTCAGAAGTCCGACCTCCCCAACTCCTCTCTGTGCTCCTTTGGGTCTCCCCAGCAGCCTGCACAGACATCCTTGACTAGTCATTCCTGCCTGCCACTCAGCAGGCCACCACCGGCCACCCTCCTGCTTCAGGAAAAGTGGGCGGGGCTGAGGGTGTCTGCCACTCAGGCTTCCTTGGACATCACCTGGACTTCTCCCACACTCAGAGCCCCCTAAAACGTGAGTGAGCAGGTGGGCTTTGCCGGTGGCAGGTAGAGAGTCCTGCTGGGCAGCGGCCCTTTCCTCACGCAGCTGCCCACCCCACGCCTGCTTCACCTGCAACCAGCCCAAGGTTTCTCCAGTTTTGAGGCAGAACATTGAGCTCTGCTCTTTCCTCTGCGCCCCCCCCCCCGGCACACTGAGGGCCAGGACTCCCCCAGTTAGAGTTCAATGGGTGGGTTCTTGTGAGGTGCTGCCACTGTCTGGAGGGATCTAAGTTGTTAGGCTGCACGTTATTCTCCAAAAGTCGACTTTCATAAGTCACACGGAGATGTCTGGGTCGTGATAGATGCTCTCCCAGCCCTCAGATACCTCCTATGGTGGAGAGGAAGGGCTGTTGTCTAGTCAGCCTTTTCACTGCTGTGACTAAGACACCGACCAGAACAACTGCAGAGGAGGAAAGCTCATTTGGGGGCGGGTGGTTTCAGAGGTCTCAGTACTTAGTCATCCCATTCCTTGGGGTTTGGGCTGAGGCTGAACATCATGGTGAAGAGTGTGGAGAGGGAAGCAGCTCAGAGGATGATCAGGAAGCAGAGAGACTCCACTCCTCCAGCCACACTCCACCCCCTCCAGCCACCACCCAGTTAATCCCATCAGGGATCGATTCACTTCTCCTCTGAACCCTCTCGCACTCTCTCACCTCTGAGCTTTTGGGGTCATTTCACACCCAAACCATAGACTATCTTTTTGGCAGGTCTGAGTCAGGAGCAGCCCATGTGCTGGGCCCAGGGAGCAGCAGACTGTCCTGGGCCCTGTGTGGCCGCCCCTCCAGGCAGTGACAGCAGGTGCCTGGCCACAGGTGGAGCTTGTGCAGTACAAGGCTGAGCAGGGCTGGGCCGGGAAGCAGGTGAAGGGCCGCAGGCACTCCTCTCCTGCCACACAGAACCCTCCGTCTGGCTGACCCTGGGAGCTTCCTGTGGCACTATTCCTGCCAGCAGGTGTGCAGATGGGTGTGCGTGTGGAGATCCTGCGGGACGGTGGTGTTTGCTTCTTAACTAGAAATTGCCACATGGAAATATTCTACATTTCATGATAGGTGGGATTCATGGTTAGACTCCACACTGAGAAAGAATGAAGCTAAACTCATCTCAGTGTCTTTCTTCAGTGCACTTGAAAAATTTTAAAGGCTGGGAAGGAGGAAGTTCTCTGAGTTGAAAACAATAACACTTTCGCTGAACGGAAAACTCTGGCTTAGTCACAAACCCAGGCGCTGCCGACATACATTCCACGACCTGAGATTGTGTTCCACCAACAAAACTGTGGACATCATGTGCTCCAGGTGTTTCCAAGGAATCCCCACTAACACCCACAGGGCTCAGACTCCTGCACCTTGGCGGTGGGGGGACTCAGGAGGAGGAGCGGTCACCAGTTCCAGCAGGGAACTCCTCCTTCAGGAGTGGGTCTCCAAGCCCCAGCGAATCTTCCCTGGAACAGAAGTAGAGTCATGGTGGCAAGGAGAAGGCAGGCGTCTGTCTGTATTAAACCGTGAGGTCTGAAGTGCAATGGGAGCTCAGCTCCCCACAGATTCGAGGTGGGAAACTGAACCGAAGACAGCGGTTTTCCTGCTGATTGAAGTAGGCCCCAGGTGAGCCAGCTCAGCCCTGCAGGCCGCCTCCTCCGCGGGCGCTAGCTGGCCTGTCAACCCCTCCTGCCCAGACGGCACCTGCTCTCACCGCACACCCCAGTGCCCTCAGGTCTCTCCAAGCATCTCCAGGTGCTCACGGGGCAGAGCAGGCCCCGTCCCTGGTGTCTCCAGGGACAGAGTGGCTCTCACCTGGGTTCTCAGGAAGGTCCATCTTGCTTTGAGTTTTCAGATGACCCATTCACAGGTGGACTCTGTCCACCCGCTGTACAGACACTTACCTCCCGAGCAGCGGGACCTGAGAGAGGCCAAGGTCTCACCTGGAGAGCGTCTCTTCCCATGGTCCTTCTGCTTTTCGAAGCATTTGGGTTCTTGTAAGGGTCATAAGCTCACAGGGCTTGTGGATGCTTCCTGGAGGCCTCAGCCCAGGGAGGACATTACTAAATCTTGCCGGGCCTCTCAGGAGGCTCCTGGTTGGCTCTGGACCTCTGGCTGTCGAACTCCAGGGGAAAGACCCAGGGGCCTGCCCTCGCTGTCAGCCCAGCCTGGCAGAGCTCAGCGCTCCTCCCACTCTGCTCCCCACCCACTCCCCTGCTGACCCGTGAACATGGCCTCCCAGCCCACCCCTGAGGACAAGGCTCCTTTCCACTGATGGCCAGGGCCAGTGTGCTGGCCCTCCTCCACTGCTCCCTTCTCATTCTGAATGGTTGCTCTGGCCCGTCCACCTGTGTGTCTTCACACTGGGCGCATAGGGCCTTATGGTGCTGTCTTCTCACAACGTTGGTCTTCCTAAACCTGTACATCCACACTTCTGCCCTCGGGCCCGCCCCAAACCTCTTGCACCCTTGGGCCCACCTCACACTCCTGGAGCCCTGCTGCCCCCTGCCCCCCGCCCCTGTGCACCACGTGCCCTGGGCTACCCATGGCCTCAAGTCCTCAGGCCCACCCTGCACCCTGTGGACCTCCGGCTGCCCTCAGGCCCAGGTGCACAGTGGGAAAGGAACAGGCCGGCCTTCCTGCACATCCCTGACCACAGCAAGGCTCCGCTTCTTCCCAGGGGAGAAATCACACTGAGTATCACAGTGGCTGAGTGGTGCCTTCACCACTTCTCCCATGGGGCCCACTTCCTTCCACCCCTGCATGGAGCTCCCCAGGGTCGGGGATCATAAGTGGAACTTTCCTCCCACCTTCTCTCCCGCCAAGCTGCCCACAAGGAACTCCCTTCTTTAGGAAGAGCGTTCTTTGTACTGATTAGTCTTTCCTTCTGAGGATTGACGGAAAGCCAGAGAGGAATGGAAACAAAGCTGAGGTCATTACGACCTTCCCCTTGGGGACATGGCACTCCCGCTAGGGCAGGAGGCCCCTCTGGGGAGAGATCCTCAAGGTCGGGGTATAAGCCACTCCCATGAGCCTTGTCCACTACCTGGCCCCCGTCGTCCTGGTCCTTAAGCCCCAAGAGGCTACTGGCTCAAATGGCTACTGCAGGGAACTGAGCCTGTCACTCTCGGTCCTGGGTGACCTCGGTTCAGAGCAACCAGGTCTGTGGATGGTGTCCACACCTTCTCAGCCAGAAGAGCCCAGACGCTCTGGTTTGCTTCCAGGCGCCTCCATAGTCACACCCGCCACTCCTCAGGGAGCCTGGTCTTCCTGGGCCCTGAACACTGTCATTGCTGACCCTTCTCCTTGCTTGGTCCATTCACTTCTGCAGGTGTGGATCCTGTCCCTCTTTCAAGGTGAAAATCAAATGCTTCCTCTGGTTAAGCCTCCAGATCACTCTGGGACTCCACCTGTCTCCTGCGGGTTTTGTGGTTGTTGTTGTTTGTTTTATGTTAAACAACTTTATTTTCTTTGGGTTTAAGGCTTAGGAGGGGCTCCATGGTGGTTAAAAAGCTGCCGAGGGGTTAGAGGAAGAGGCTCAGGCCAAACCCCAAGGCCAGGAGATGCAGAGGAGCCCATCAAAGGCCACCGCCCTCCAGGGCTCTAGTTGCTCTTGAGGTTGCCTTTCGAGGTCTCGCCCAGGCCAGCCTGGGGCCCACCAGCCGGCAAAGGTCAGTCATGGGGTCGCCCCTCTTTTGATGAGCTCCCCCTCGTCAAGGATGTGGCTCTCCAGAAAGTCACAGAGCTGTGGGTCTGTGGAGGTAGAACCCAAGGCATGAAGATCCAGAGGGCTCCGCTCTGGGTCTTCTCCAGCGCCAAGGCAGCGCCCATGGCGTCCAGGGTGTTGCCGCCTCCTCTGAGAAGGTTTCAGCATGTTCCGGAAGAGGGTGTGGCCGCCGCCTGGTTTTGCATCATCAGGAGACACTCAGAGGCCTGGCGCTGGTCCCCGCCCAGGCCCTCCAGAGCCATATGGTCCCAGTGGAAGCGTAGCCCAGGGAAAGGCAGGTGCAGGAGGAGTGCAGATGCCAACTGACCAGGCCGGTGATGGCAACCACCACCGTGGTGGAGTGATTTTTATGAATCCGGAGTTCATGGTTGGTCATCCCAAAGTAGCTACCCCCAAAACCAGAGTTGGCTGGTCCTGGAAGCAGGGGATAGGCCAGATGACCCCAGAGACTGCACATGGACATCAGAGTGGAAGCTGGGAGGAAAGGGGGTCCCCTAGCCTGTCCACCCAACACCGTTGAAGAAGACACATCTAGGCGCCGTGGTTCCTGTTGGCTTGGTGGACGTACAGTTCATATGTCCATCAGCACTCGCCCAGTGCCACCTTACATCAGGTACCCTTTAATTAATGCCCTTTCACTAGATAAACTCTTTAGGGGCGTTTTAGCCACAAGTAAAGGAAAAAAAATAGAGGCTTTATTTCCCGTAAATTCTATTGGTTTTCAATGGAGCCAGTCCCTCCTGCTTTGTCACAGTGCCACATGGGGCATCCACCAACAAGGTCCTCATTGTCCAAGGTGGGTCCAGCCATCACATCTCAATTCCAGGCTGCAACATGGACGAAGAAACAAAGAAATACTCTTCCCTTTAAGGACACTCCCTGGAACTTACACTTACATTCCCTTAACCAGACCTCATGTAGTCACTCGTAGTTACAGAAGGGGTCTGAAAAATCAGGCTGATTCTAGCTGGCCAGAGCTGTGGGTCTGTGTGGATGGAATCCAAGGCATGAAGATCCAGAAGGGCTTGGTTCTGGATCTTCTCCAGGGCCAGTCCTGTTCCTGAAAATGAAGTGGTGAATGAATCTTGGTCATCTCTGTTACAAAGGGCAAGGTCCACTGTTTCACGGTTATTGTTTCACCATTTCCATGTGAGCCCACTGTCGGGGGAACCCAGGGGCCCTTTCCTATGGAGCGGCCGGCTGATTCCTGAGAGCAAAGACTGGGAGCTCCGCAGGACCTTTGTGTTCATCCCAGAAATATGGAAGGGAACGGAGGGTCTGCGGGGAACAGGAGGGTCTGACCACCCAGGATTCACCTGGTACACACCCATCACGACTCTGAGGTGGAGCCGCCTGGCCTCCAGGCCCCCAGCCCAGGAGGAGCTCAGCTTGCTGTCTGTCAAGACAGTCTAGGTTCTCCATGGAGGAACGACGAACCTCAATATCTCTATCTCTATCTCTATCTAATCTATATCTATAACTATATCTATCTATATCTATATCCAATCTATATATCTAATCTATCTATATCTATATCTATATCTATATCTAATCTATCTATATCTAATCTATATCTATATCTAATCTATATCTATGTCTATATCTAATCTATATCTAATCTATATCTATATCTAAATCTAATCTATCTATATCTATATCTAATCTATATCTATATATAAATCTAATCTATCTATATCTATATCTATATCTAATCTATATCTAATCTATATCTATATCTATATCTATATCTAATCTATATCTATGTCTATATCTAATCTATATCTAATCTATGTCTATATCTAATCTATTTCTATGTCTATATCTAATCTATATCTAATCTATATCTATATCTATCTATATCTATATCTAATCTATATTTCTATATCTATCTATATCTATCTATATCTATATCTATATCTATATCTAATCTATATCTAATCTATATCTATATCTATTTCTATATCTATCTATATCTATATCTATATCTAATCGATATCTAATCTATATCTATATCTAATCTATATCTAATCTATATCTATATCTAATCGATATCTAATCTATATCTATATCTAATCTATATCTATATCTATCTATATCTATATCTAATCTATATCTACATCTATATCTATATCTATATCTACATCTATATATCTATGTCAATGTCTATGTCTATATCTATATCTATCTATATATCTATATCTATATCTAATCTATCTATCTATCTATGAAGACCTTGCCTCAGGGAGACAAGAAATGTGATTGAAAAAATACAGAAATAATGGAAACAGATCCACAACATCAATTAGGGGTCAGAAAATACTTCTTCTTAACCATTCTTAATAAACTTAAGGTAAAATGACCACAAATTTTGGCAAAGAAATGGAAATAAGAAGACCTAAGAACCAAGTGGAAGTTCTAGAACTATAAAGTCCCATAAAGGAAACAATGAACTTCATGCACTTACTATATTTTAGACAGAGCTAGGGGACAGTGGAACTGGAGGGCAGTTCATGCTGTGGTTTGACCATGGTCTTTTCTCTCTGAAAACTCATCTTGAAACTAATCCCATTGTGAGATACTGGGGGTGGCCGTTGGAAGGAATTGGGATTAAATAGGATCACTAGGGAGTTCATTAGTGAACATTGGTGGCTTTAAAGGAGAGGCAGAGAGAGAGAGAGAGACCAGCCGGGACACATGTACATACTTCCTGTCTCTCACCATGTCATGCACTGGGCCTCCTTGGGAGCCTGCCAGCAAGAAGGTCACCACTCCTGTAATCCCAGTGGCTCTGGAGGCTGAGACAGGAGGATCATGAGTTCAAAGCCAGGCTCAGCAACTTAGTGAGGCCGTAAGCAACTCAGCAAGAACCTGTATCAAAATAAAAAATAAGAAGGGGCTGGGATATGGTTTAGTGGTTAAGTGCCTCTGGGTTCAATTCCTGGTACCAAAATTAAAAAAAAAAACACGACCTACACCTGCAGAACTGTCAGCCAAAATAATGCGCTACTTTTTCAATCTCTGGTGGTGTTTTTTCTGACAGAAAATGGACTAAAAGTACAGAATAAATTTATAGACCAAAAAAAGACAGAATATATTAAAAATAAAGAGAGAATATAGTAAAATTAATAGAATAGCCAAAGAGATAGAAAAAAGAATATAATAAAAAGAGATTAAAAAGCATAGCAGAAAGAGAAAGTAGGTCAATGTGCAGTTGCCATTGCAGGGGGAGAGTGGAGAGAGAATGAGGCAGAAACAGCCCCTGAAGAAATTGCTGAAAACCATGAACATGTCAAAGCATGCGTTCCAGACTCCAGAGTCACTGTGGGTCCCAAACAGCAGCAGTTCAAACAAGCCACACTCAGACGTGCACAGCACCACACACCAGTGGTGGCCGTGTGACAAACTCCTCAGGCAGGCCAGGGACAAAGCAGTTGTTACCACCAGCAATAGTTAGGGCCAGTTGATTTTCAGGAAGGAGCAGAGAATCTATGAAACAACGGAATGCCGAGGCCGGGCTGGGGCTCAGGTAGAGCCTCGCCTTGCACATGCGAGGCCCTGGGTGGATCCTCAGCACCACATAAAATAAACAAAATAAAGATATAAGAAAAATAGAAAACTTGGAATGCTGCTGCTAAGTGCCATAGGCTAGAAGGACCCCGGCTCTGAATCTGACCCAGCCAGTCTGGAAACGACCTCGTAAAGTACCGCCAGTGTTCAGAGGGTCTCGAAATGCATGTCCGCCTCTGTCAGCTGGCACACACCGGGTGCCAGGGACGGAGATCCAGAGCCAGGTGTGGTGGCCAGAAGGAAGCTTCTGAGGGTCACTGTCAGGTGGCAGAAGACCAGCTGGCTCTCTGGCTGCTCTGGTGAGGGCACTGATTCTGCTTGCAAGGACTCCACCCTCATAACCTCGGCAGGTGCTGAGACACCGCCGTCTTGAGAGCTTCACGTTTCCTGAGTAAACAGAACACCAGGTCTCACGTGGCCACCACCTTGGAGGTAGCAGGCCATGTCCCAATGCTGTCACAGGGAACTAGGCACAGCACAGAAAGATGGGGACTACAGACCTTCAGCTCATGACCAATAGCATGTGATCTGTGAGCCGGTAAACGGATGATATGTGCTCCATGTTCTTCACATGTTAAGAGGAAAAGGACAGATTTAAATGTGAATTTTCTAAATTAAAGATGCATGTTTTGATCTCAGATATAACCAGTAAAAGAATAGTAAAAGAACATAATTTCCAAGTTAAAAGTGAAATAAATAAATAAATAAATGAATAAATACAAGGAAGGACCAAAAGCAACAGATCAATTCAACAGAATGTGAATGGAAAAGAAAAATGTAGAACAGGTGAGACAAACAGGGAGCAGTCAATAACTGGGTAGATTCTAACCTAAATATATCAATAATCACATTACATGTAAATAGAACAGATAATTATAAGGCAAAAATTAAAACCCCAAACTATTATATGTGGCTTCTAAGAGACCTGTGAAACATACAAAGGTAAGAAAACTGGAAGGAAAGGAGAAAAACTGTGTATCTGTTCAAGCAGAAAGCCTCACCACAGATTTTGAGACAGAATGCGCTGCTAAAGATAGAGATCAAAGTATAATCTGCTGGAAGCCCCCCGAGGTGGGCCTGTACACAGGGGCCAGCGTGGCACCCCCTGGAGGTGGGCCTGTACACAGGGGCCAGCGTGGCACCCCCTGGAGGTGGGCCTGTACACAGGGGCTGGACTGGTACCCCCTGGAGGTGGGCCTGTACACAGGGGCTGGACTGGTACCCCCTGGAGGTGGGCCTGTACACAGGAACTGGCCTGGCACCCCCTGGAGGTGGGCCTGTACACAGGGGCCAGCGTGGCACCCCCTGGAGGTGGGCCTGAACACAGGAACTGGCCTGGAGGTGGGCCTATCCTACAGACCTATGCTCCAGATAACCTAGCTTCAAACTTAAAGAAAACAAGGAAAGGACTTAAAAAACAGCAATGGGCTTTTTTTGCACAGCGACTGGGAGAAGTGATTTAAAGTATCTCATAGTTTAATAAATCAGGCCTAACATATGAAAAGTACTCCCAACATGTGTGAAACAGTTTTCCAACTACATATGAAATAGTAACCAAAGCTTGACAGGTTTTGGGCCATAAAACTTGGAACAGATTTTGAAAGACTGAAATACAATAAAATGTTTTTTTGATCACAGTTCTATTCAGTTAGAAGAAATCAAGAGAAGAAAAAGATAAAACTAGATAAATCCTTTGGATTTAGAATCTAAGGAATTTATTTCTGTACTAACTGTGTATTTGTTGGTTTTCAATGAATTATCATAATTTTTAATGTATAACATGCAAGTGTGGTTATATTTGTATAAGAGTTCTTTCAGTCACACATGCTGAAATAATTATGGATGAAATCATTTGTTTCCTGGAACCTTTCAAAGCATCCAGATAAGAGTGGTCAGCCCTCAGGGGACAGCCACTGGTACAGGCCATGGGTGTGGAGGCTCTCTTCATATTCTCTCTCCTTTTGTGTGTTTCTTAAAATATCTATAGTAACAACTAAATAAATAACCTTTTAAATAAATGACTTGTCAAAACAAATCCAAGGAAAAATTAGAAAATATTTGGAACTAGAAAATAATGAAAGTACAATATTTCACAACCTGTCATGTACACAGCAAAATGACCACAGCAGAAGCTTTGAGAGCTGAGCTGACGGTGCCCTAGATAAGGTGAGAGGGGACCACACCTGAACGTGCCCAGCTGGGAAGCCCACCTGGAGGTGGGCTGTACACAGGGGCCAGACTGGCACTACCCAGAGTTGGGCTGTACACAGGGGCTGGACTGGTACCCCCTGGAGGTGGGTACACAGGGGCCAGCGTGGCACCCCCTGGAGGTGGGCTGTACACAGGAACTGGCCTGGCACCCCCCGGAGGTGGGCTGTATCACGAGTGGACACGTGAGAGACTTTAATGCAGACAGATGCTGTGGACATCTGTGGATCAAGATGCACACTTTGAAGCGATGGGATGTAGGTTCTTGCAGAGGTGGAAACTGACCTACAGACCCAGGCTCTGAAAGGACAGCAGGACAGGGAGGGTGGGGACAGCATATGGGACAGGCCATAGCGGAAGGAGTGGCCCAGCAGAGCTGTCCAGCACCACTGCTGGTGGGCAGGAGCAGACTGCCTCCCAGCAGAAGGGGCCATGGTAGTCATGCCGGAGGCTCATGTGGGCAGCTGCCAAGGGGGAACTGGACAGAGGAGGAGGTGGTCTCCACAGAAGCCTTCCCTGGACCTGCAGGGAGCTGAGCTGGCCACCTTCATGCTGCCCTCGATCCAGGTCCTTTACTGCCCCCTGGGACTGACGTCTAGCTGGGGGCATCAGGTGGCCTGAGCAGCAGGGGTCCCCCTCAAGCCCTCTCTCGTGCAGGGGCCCTTGTGGCCCTTCCAGGAGTTGGAGGGTGGAGAGGGGTGCAGGCACTCCATAGCAGAGATGCCAGACCCAGGGCCTTAGCTCCATCCTGCTGCACCAGGTGCAGACCAGGGGTCCTCCTGTGCCGGACTCTGAGAGCGGCTCCGCTGTGGCCACACCTGGCCCAGCATGACAAGCGCCCTGCCATCACCAGGTGGCAGCCACACGGGGCCTTGTGTTCTGCTTCACTTCAGGAACAAGAAGCCCTCAGGGTGCTGGTGTCTCAGGCCTGCGCCTGCTCCTGGGCCTGTGGCTCTCATGGACGCAGCCCAGTCTGGAGTGTCCTGGCCAGCCAAGGAGGGGCCCTACCCAGGTGCCATCCATCTGCTCAGTCTCTGGCCCTTACGCGGGGCTTCTTGCCTTGATGTATTTATTCTCCTAGTTGAAATGACTGAGGTGGTGTGTGTGCTGTCTTTAGAGTGGAAGGTCATTTCCTCCTAATCCCAGGGCTGCCTGCATTTTGTGCTGCTCTTACCCCAAACAGGTGTGCACCTGCCGTATTCTCATCAGCTTTTAAGGTGAGTTGAGATAATGTCTGTTTCCAGTGTTCTGAAAAGCTCTCTGGGCAAGAAGACTTGGCTGACTTGGGGGTGGAGCTCTGAGAGGATGCCCGGGACTCCCCATTCAGCAATGAGGGAGGATGAGCTGAAGGAAGAGGGTCTGCACAGTGGGTCCAGGCAGGTGCAGGGCCAGGGGAGGACAGAGGACCTGGGAGGAGCTCTCTGAGCATGTTTTCCTGTTGGGACCTTGAACCACACCACAGGGTCCAGGCCTTTCACTTGGGAAGAATCTTTTAAGGCAAGAGGCCCTGAAAAGCCAACAGTTGACTGATTTCCGCACTTGGCTTTGGGCGTGAGACTGGGCCTGCGTGAGGTGGTGCTCTGTCCTTCGATACGTGCCAGTGGGGGAGCAGGGGGGGCCTCCCAGACCTAGCGCAGCTCAGGGCCTCGCAAGAGGGCCAGTGCTGCAGTGGGCCACAGGGGGTGGAGGGTCCCCCGAATAGCTCCTGCACGTGCACATGTGGGACAGTTCACATGAGAGTCTGGAGCCAATCCTGGCGACTCCCCACAGAAGACAAGCGAAGGGTCGGAGTTCCAAGCAATGCGTAGCTCTGCAGCCCTGATGGTGGGTTTTGCAATCTACTTTTTGGTGCTAAGTGATAATCCCCAAATAAACAACTAAAGTGGAAGGGGCGGGACTCTTAGGGAGATCTCCACAGGGCACCTGCCTGTGCAGGAGGCCAGGCCTCAGCAGGCCCTGGGGGTGGCCGAGGAGGTGGGCTGCACAGGCAGAAACACTGCACACTCTCCTGCGGCTGGGTGGCACTTTCACAGGTATTTGTTATCTGACAGATTAATATTAGAAAACAGGCATGTCATGAATAATGAGAGCATGTAAAACGTTAAGTTTGGATTAAAAGGAAATAGAAATGACTCTTGGAGTTGGAAACCGTGGACAGAAGAAGCTCATTGGAGAGAGAAATAGTGAGAAGCAGAGAAGCGTTTGCAGAGGGTCAGCCTGGGGTGAGAATGAAGCTGGCCTGCTCCATCTGTGGCTGAGGACCAGCAGGATGCGCCACTCTGGCTGCATCCCAAGAGGCAGAGTCTGCAAGCCTCAGTGCTGGGCAGAAGGTGACTGCAGGGACCTGGGTTCTCCCTGAGCTCCCCTGTGTGTCTCTTGGCCATGTCTCCAGGACGCTTCCAGGGTGTCGGGAAGTGGTGTTTACAGGCCCCGCTGGAGGCTGTTATAGGGTGATCACCCAGCAGGCTGGCGGCCAGCTGCTCCTGCTCGGCTTCCCTGACAGCACAGGCCAGGCCCCGCCTGGCAGCTTTCATTGGGTGATCACCCAGCAGGCTGGTGGCCAGCTGCTCCCCCTCCACTGCTCTGGGGTCAGCACAGGCTCCCACTGGCTTTCCACATGGACCTTCTGTCTGAACACGATGCCATCCACCGTCCAGAGCCAGGGGTGGATGAAGAGCAGCCCAAGCTGACCCCTGCTTGGCCCAGGGACCTCACGAGGCTGCAGGGGTGTTCCATGGGCCCAGACCAGGGATGGAGACGCTGTCTGCTCTTCTCAGCTGCAGAGCCTCAGCCCTGAGCACTGCAGCCTGCCCCGGGCAGCTCTCTCAGGATGCTGGGCGAGTGTCCCATCGCCGTGTCAGGTTTCCTTGTTGTAACCTGACTTTTCGGATCCACGCTGACAAGTCAGTGCTGCGGGCATGGCCTGGTCTCCTGTACCTACCACTCGGACATGTCCCTAAGTACTCTCAGGAGTTTGAAAGACAGAGCAGGCCCTGCAGGTGGGGCATGGGTCCCTGCTGAGGCCGGTGCTCAGGTGTGAAACACGTCTGCCCCTGCAGTTAGGAGGTCAGCAGAAAGAGGACCCTGCTGCACTTCTCGCTTAAACTGTGGGCAGAGAGGAGTGCCTTGAAGTCAGCGGTGCTCAGGGGCAAGACGGAGGGAGCAGGTTCTCTCCCTTGGTCTTATTCTCACAATTCCCTCCTAAACTCCACCATTCTCAGAGCTGAGGGCCTTCCAGGCCATGGACTCGGCCACTTCCCAGTCACTGCTTGTATAGACCTATGACCTACGCGGCTCTGCCAGACACAGACTCCCCTGTGACCTACGCGGCTCTGCCAGACACAGACTCCCCTGTGACCTACGCGGCTCTGCCAGACACAGACTCCCCTGTGACCTACAGGGCTCTGCCAGACACAGACTCCCCTGTGACCTACGCGGCTCTGCCAGACACAGACTCCCCTGTGACCTACGCGGCTCTGCCAGACACAGACTCCCCTGCGACCTACTCGGCTCTGCCAGACACAGACTCCCCTGCGACCTACGCGGCTCTGCCAGACACAGACTCCCCTGCGACCTACGCGGCTCTGCCAGACACAGACTCCCCTGCGACCTACGCGGCTCTGCCAGACACAGACTCCCCTGCGACCTACGCGGCTCTGCCAGACACAGACTCCCCTGTGACCTACGAGGCTCTGCCAGACACAGACTCCCCTGTGACCTACGCGGCTCTGCCAGACACAGACTCCCCTGTGACCTACGCGGCTCTGTCAGACACAGACTCCCCTGTGACCTACAGGGCTCTGCCAGACACAGACTCCACTGCGACCTTCAGGGCTCTGCCAGACACAGACTGCTCTGCGACCTACGCGGCTCTGCCAGACACAGACTCCCCTGTGACCTACAGGGCTCTGCCAGACACAGACTCCCCTGTGACCTACAGGGCTCTGCCAGACACAGACTCCCCTGTGACCTACGCGGCTCTGCCAGACACAGACTCCCCTGTGACCTACGCGGCTCTGTCAGACACAGACTCCCCTGCGACCTACAGGGCTCTGCCAGACACAGACTCCCCTGTGACCTACAGGGCTCTGTCAGACACAGACTCCCCTGTGACCTACGCGGCTCTGTCAGACACAGACTCCCCTGTGACCTACGCGGCTCTGCCAGACACAGACTCCCCTGTGACCTACAGGGCTCTGTCAGACACAGACTCCCCTGTGACCTACAGGGCTCTGTCAGACACAGACTCCCCTGTGACCTACGCGGCTCTGCCAGACACAGACTCCCCTGTGACCTACGCGGCTCTGCCAGACACAGACTCCCCTGTGACCTACGCGGCTCTGTCAGACACAGACTCCCCTGTGACCTACAGGGCTCTGCCAGACACAGACTCCCCTGTGACCTACGCGGCTCTGCCAGACACAGACTCCCCTGTGACCTACAGGGCTCTGTCAGACACAGACTCCCCTGTGACCTACGCGGCTCTGCCAGACACAGACTCCCCTGTGACCTACAGGGCTCTGCCAGACACAGACTCCCCTGCGACCTACGCGGCTCTGCCAGACACAGACTCCCCTGTGACCTACAGGGCTCTGCCAGACACAGACTCCCCTGGGACCTACAGGGCTCTGCCAGACACAGACTCCCCTGTGACCTACGCGGCTCTGCCAGACACAGACTCCCCTGTGACCTACAGGGCTCTGCCAGACACAGACTCCCCTGCGACTTACAGGGCTCTGCCAGACACAGACTCCCCTGTGACCTACGCGGCTCTGCCAGACACAGACTGCTCTGTGACCTACACGGCTCTGCCAGACACAGACTGCTCTGTGACCTACAGGGCTCTGCCAGACACAGACTCCCCTGCGACCTACAGGGCTCTGCCAGACACAGACTCCCCTGCGACCTACGCGGCTCTGCCAGACACAGACTCCCCTGTGACCTACAGGGCTCTGCCAGACACAGACTCCCCTGCGACTTACAGGGCTCTGCCAGACACAGACTCCCCTGTGACCTACGCGGCTCTGCCAGACACAGACTGCCCTGTGACCTACACGGCTCTGCCAGACACAGACTCCCCTGCGACCTACGCGGCTCTGCCAGACACAGACTCCCCTGTGACCTACAGGGCTCTGCCAGACACAGACTCCCCTGCGACTTACAGGGCTCTGCCAGACACAGACTCCCCTGTGACCTACGCGGCTCTGCCAGACACAGACTGCTCTGTGACCTACACGGCTCTGCCAGACACAGACTGCTCTGTGACCTACAGGGCTCTGCCAGACACAGACTCCCCTGCGACCTACAGGGCTCTGCCAGACACAGACTCCCCTGCGACCTACAGGGCTCTGCCAGACACAGACTGCCCTGCGACCTACAGGGCTCTGCCAGACACAGACTCCCCTGTGACCTACGCGGCTCTGCCAGACACAGACTGCTCTGTGACCTACACGGCTCTGCCAGACACAGACTCCCCTGTGACCTACAGGGCTCTGCCAGACACAGACTCCCCTGCGACCTACAGGGCTCTGCCAGACACAGACTCCCCTGTGACCTACGCGGCTCTGCCAGACACAGACTGCTCTGTGACCTACACGGCTCTGCCAGACACAGACTCCCCTGTGACCTACAGGGCTCTGCCAGACACAGACTCCCCTGTGACCTACAGGGCTCTGCCAGACACAGACTCCCCTGCGACCTACAGGGCTCTGCCAGACACAGACTCCCCTGTGACCTACAGGGCTCTGCCAGACACAGACTCCCCTGCGACCTACGCGGCTCTGCCAGACACAGACTCCCCTGCGACCTACGCGGCTCTGTCAGACACAGACTCCCCTGCGACCTTCAGGGCTCTGCCAGACACAGACTCCCCTGTGACCTACAGGGCTCTGCCAGACACAGACTCCCCTGTGACCTACAGGGCTCTGCCAGACACAGACTCCCCTGTGACCTACACGTCTCTGTCAGACAGAGACTCCCCTGTGACCTACAGGGCTCTGCCAGACACAGACTGCTCTGTGACCTACGCGGCTCTGCCAGACACAGACTCCCCTGTGACCTACACGTCTCTGTCAGACACAGACTCCCCTGTGACCTACAGGGCTCTGCCAGACACAGACTCCCCTGTGACCTACGTGGCTCTGTCAGACAGAGACTCCCCTGTGACCTACAGGGCTCTGCCAGACACAGACTCCCCTGTGACCTACTGGGCTCTGCCAGACACAGACTCCCCTGCGACCTGCGCGGCTCTGCCAGACACAGACTCCCCTGCGACCTGCGCGGCTCTGCCAGACACAGACTCCCCTGCGACCTGCGCGGCTCTGCCAGACACAGACTCCGTCAGGGCCGGCATGTGTGTTCTGAAGGGAGGAGCAGAGGGCATGTGGAGTCATGGTCTAGGGACAGCCCTCATGAGCAGCACACAGGTGGAGACTGGGGGTCATTCCTGTGAGCAGGATGGAGCCCAGGCCCTGAGGGATGTACTTTGCCTTCCAGGGCCCTAGAGTCTGCCAAGGCCTGACTCAGAGGCCGGGGGCACAGGCAGAAGCACACCTGCCCACAGTCAGATCAGATGGCAACCCTTCGTCTGTCCTTGACCCCGGACAGCCTCTGAACTTGTCCTCGGCTGTGGGACGGCAGTGAGGCTGTGCCCTGAGGAGCTACGTGTCACGGGGCAGGAGGCAGTGGGTGTGGCTGGCAGCCAGGGAGGCTGTGCTTCAGGGACCCAGGGGACGGCCTTCTGAGGGACCAGCACCGGGCGGGACTCAGGCGTGACAGCATTTAGACAGGGGTGTGTGTCTGAGAATGGACAGGTGAGCCAGGCCGGGAGGGCAGCAGGGAGTCCCGAAGGAGCTGGGAGGACAAAGTCCACGCACAGGTCAAGAACGAGCTTCACCAGCCGAGCATCTTCCATCAGAGTCCTCTCAGGTTCACCCCAAGTCTCCGGGGGCCCTCCTGCACCCCTCGGTGAAGCCGGCTACAAGTCTGCCAATCTGAGAGCCTGCTTTCACCTCTGAATAGGGAGCTCTAGGCTGGCTTCATGTTGCCCCCACAAAATAACAAAAAGAGGAAGGATGACTTCTGCCTAGAGTCCGGCTCTGCCACAGGAACTCGGCGACTCTGAACTCACTAGGAGTAAAATGTTCCTGCTGCTTCACTTTCCTGTGACACTAACAAGATGTAGAGAGTGTGGAACTGTGGTTTAGAACAGGCCGAAGCTCATCAGGCAAAGTGTGTGCAAGGCCAAGGGATGTGATGACACAGAGGCTCCCTGCATGTCCTGCGTGAGCACTGTGCCTCCAGCACACAGCACTGGTGACACTGGTGATCGTCACTTTGCTCTGTAAGATCACAGGGTCGTTAACAGTCTGCTTCTTGACAATATCGCGTGTTTCTGGTGTGAACCTCAGAAGCACTGGTACATGGTCTCATCAGAGTGCGCGACCATCTTGGTATGGGACTCTGACAGACGAGCAGGGCCACGTGAGCGGGCTGGAGGGAGACTGCAGAGGTGGTCACGTAGCTTACTCCTCTACCCCGAGGTCCAGGTGCTGCTCCCTGAAGTCCTGACCCCCTTCCCTCTCCTGCAGGGAGCCTGGCAGGGCACAACCAGCAGAAACCAGGGGTTGCTGGGGCCACTGGTGCTTCCCTAGGACAAAGTCCAGTTTCTCTCCTGGTTTGGAGTACCTGCCCTTCTCTGGGGACCATGTATTCTCCGTGTTTTCCTATACCATCCTGGTTGAGCTGGCATGGTGCCCCTTGGCTGGAAGGTTGTTCAGGGAAGTGTGCACCCACCCCTGCCCCATGGAGCTAAGGGGTGAGACCCTGCAGTGGACAGGAATCTGGGTGGAGTCACACGGATGACAGTGCCTGAGGGTGGCAGAGATGGCTGGATGTTCCTGAGTAGGAGCAGGTGTGTACACAGTCCGGCCCTGAGGAATGGACAGTGACCGCTGCCCCAGGCCAGGAGACCTGCCTCTGCCTATTTCCCTTGCTGTGCCTTCTTGCTGTGAGCTGACCGTTTGTCCGACAGTTTCTCCCGACGTGCGGAGAGCACTGGCTGCTGCTGCCCCTCTCTGTCAACCTCAGCTTCTCTCCAGGCTCATGCTGCATCTTGTTCTGGCTGCTCTGAGGAACAACCAACAAACATCTCCTGTCTGGCCAGGAGGTACCACTGTGGCACCCAGGGAACCTCTGGCACCCATGAAGCTCACCACCTCCTTAAGTGGAGACTTCTCGCATCTCCAAGACCCAGCAGAGATTCCTCCCCGTTTCCTAACCAGGTTAGCCATGGGAGACACATTCTAAAGGACAAGGGCAGCTGGTTGAATGCTCCCTGGTCACCTCTGGGCAGCCCCACTTGGCCAGCATCTCATGGTGTTGGTTTCTGTGTCCTCCACACCAGACTGTTGGTGGGACTCATGAGGCTGAGGAGGCTGTCACTGCTGTCTTGGGTTGAGAACCCAGGTCTCCTACTCATAGCACCCCAGGCTCCTGCTTGGGCCCTCCGGTCCCCAGGACCCTGAGGTGAGCTGCCCTCTTGGCCCAAAGCCTCTGTGGCTGGCCACTGGGCCTCTCCTGGATGTCCTCCCTTCTTCCTAGCCCCCCCACCCCGAGCACTGGAACGCCTCTGCCCCACTTCCAGTCTTCCACAGTGGGTCCCCCAGGGCAGGCTGGGACCTGTCACCCTGTGACCCCGTCTCCAGGCGCTGAGATCGGAAGCCTAGGCAGGGTGCTCTTCTGGGGATGCTGTGGTAAGAGATGAACATTCCAGCAAAGGCAGGTCTGGATGCAGCGGCAGCCTGTGCACATGAGGGTGTTGGCACGTGTGTTCTGAGAGGGTGAGGTGACCCTCAGCACGGATGGCCTCTGACCTGTGGCTTTACAGGCAGGGCCTGCTGCGGACCTACCTCCAGCTCCTGAGGCTCCCATTGGCTGCATGCGGCTGAGAGCTGGGGACTTGCCCACTCAGGGTGAATCCCTGCTCTCACCTCTGGACCCTTCTAGGAAGAGACCTGCCGGGGCCACCTCTCTGCCCGAGAAGCCGTGATCACACAGAGGACTCCTCAGGGACTCCCTATGGGTCCCTTCTCCTCTTCACTTACCATTAAGTACGTTCAGGGCAAAGGCAAAGTTTATGGCACATATTTACTGAAAAGCATACACCTCAGGGGACAGAAAAGTAAGGGGAAATGGGAAATGAATTTTCCCCCCAAATCAGTGCTAAAGAGTAACAACAGAGGGCTGAGGCTGTGGCTCAATGGCAGAGTGCTCGCCCAGCCTGTGTGAGGAACTGGGTTCTATCCTCATCAACGCATTAGGAAAATAAAGATATAGACACATTAACCAATTAAGTGATCTAGCCTGTGGAGACACACTGCCCCGTGGACAGACCCTGCAGCACCCCATTCCTGTGGCCGCCCCATTCAAGGCCTTGAGCTCCACCTACCGTGTTGGCTCCTTCTCTGTTCTTGAGGCGGAGCTGAGCTCACATGAGCCCCGAAGGAAGAATCTCAAGCCCAAAGGTGAGATGGCCTTGCAGGCACTCTGGCAGGCAGGGAGCTGTGGCACCAGGGATCTCAAGGGGCACTTGCTCCTCTGACCAACGGCCTGTAGCCCTCGCGAGGTGCAGGCCTAGGGGTGCCGACGGCAGCTTCTGCTGAGGCTGACTGTGAAATGCAGTCACGCCTGGCCCCTGAGGGGAAGGTGGTCTGGCAGGTCTCGACCTAGAGATTTCATTCTGACTGCAGAATAATCAGGCAACCTGGATCACTCCACCTCCTACAGTGAGCCAGCTGCCCCGTGCTCCAGCATGACCCTAGTGAAGGGTTCCTGCCTCCTCCTCCTGTGGTCCATGCTCCACATTCTGAGAACCACACTCCACAGTGTGCTGGGACCTGCTCCCAGGGCAGATGGGGACGACTTGGCATCCCCACGAGGGAATGAAGGCAAGCCCAGGGCATGAGATTCAGGTTGACTCCATTGTACCCCAGGAAAGAGAGGAGGAAGCCCAGGTCAGGTGAGATCCTTGGGCCACCCCTTGGCCTCCCCAGGAGGGAGAGCAGGAAGCCCAGGGCCAATGAGCTTCCGGGCCACCCCTTGGCCTCCCCAGGAGGGAGTGGAGGAAGTTTAGGGCAGATGAGCTTCCGGGCCACCCCTTGGCCTCCCCAGGAGGGAGTGGAGGAAGTTTAGGGCAGATGAGCTTCCGGGCCACCCCTTGGCCTCCCCAGGAGGGAGTGGAGGAAGTTTAGGGCAGATGAGCTTCAGGGCGAATCTTGGACATCCCCAGGAGGGAGGGGAGGGAGGGTCAGTGCGGTGGCACTTCGGGATGGCTGGTGTCTGGGGCTCTTTAAAGCTCATGCCTGATACCTGTGGTGTCTTTACCTCCCTGGCAGTTCCTGAAAACCACAGCCTCACCCAGCTTGCTCACAGTGCACAGGCTTCTCTCCATTTGTTGAAGAAAGCTCATGGCGATTGCTTAACACCAGATCCTCTGAGGCAGCCCTAGCTTTTAGGGAATATGTACAAAGCTGGCCACAAAAGTGCCCAAGGAAAATCTGAAGAAGGATGTACACACAGGCTTTTAAAGGTTCCAGTCTGTTGCTGGGAAGACAGAAAGTCAGGCAAAAGTGCAGGGCTGTGTGTGTGCCCAGAAAAGACCGTCAGGCCTGAGTCTCCCCAGTGCTCACCTGAGCCGCCCCACAGGCAGGAGGAGGGTGGTAAGCTTCCCCCAGGGCAGGAGAAACTCCAGGACACAAGGCTCCTGCAGGACCTGCTGGCTCAGACATTAAAGGAACCTGCCAATGACCCCTGGCTGCTGAACAGACTCCAGGGACCACAGGCAAGAGAATAAGGGCTTCCTGGTCACTCAGGAAATGGGATGGAGAGAGTCAAATCCAGAATTCCTTAACTCTTAATTTACAAAGTTGCCACATTGTATCATTTAAAATGGCCAATTTCCAGTGAGAATTATAGGATATGCAAAGAAAAATGAAAATTTGTCTCATAACAGATAATAGTCAATAGAAACTTTTCCTGACGAAAGAAATATTTTACTCTACCAATGTAGCCAAAAGCATTACATTAGCTATTAGAAATGTGTTCAAGGAACTTGGGTCTAAAAAATAAAGACAGTACAAGAAAGATGTTCAACCAAATAAAGCGTACCCATAAACAGGTAGGAATTCTGAAAGGGAAGCCAAGAGAACACTTGAAAATGAAAAACAGAACTATGGAAATGGAAAAATTCAGAAGCTCAACCACAGACTTGAACTGGCAGAAGAAAAAATAGAAAATGTGAAAGAAATCAATTGATTGAGTCTGTGAACAGGAAAAGGAACAAAGAAAAATAACAGAGCTTCAGAGACGGCTAAACACCTTCAAGCAACCAACACACACACGGTGGGAGTCCAGAGGAGAAAGGATCAGGGGAATAGCTAGAGGAACAGTGTCACCCCCAACCCAGGTGTGGTAAAAAGACATTGATCTACATATCCCAGAAGCTCCGATGAATTCCAAGAAGGACCAACGTAAGGAGTTCCACATCTAGAAGCAGCATAATTGAACTGTCAAAAGGCCCCATCTCCCACCTTCTGCCCCAGAACACAGGTGCCACATGCATAGAATCCCTGGATCTGCAGCTCCTAAGTGGGCAGCGTGCAGGAGCACATTGGTCTTCACTCTGTGGAGGCTGATCATCTTGTTTCTTGGTGAGCTTTGCAGCGGTACAGGATCAACCTACTGCGGGTGGAGCTCACAGCAACCGCCTGCAAAACCTGTGCCAGCTCAGCAGACCTGGGCCACTGGCGCCCTGTAGCATTGAAATGGCTAAGCAGTCATGGGCTCCGAGGCACAAGTTCGCCCTCTGTTCAGAATTTCCAGATAGGCATACTCTAGAAAATGGTCACAGATGCATAGACAAGGCCAGAATGCAGAGACGGCAAGATACACCCACATATGCAATGCATAGAAAATCAGCACACAACCACCAAGATCAAACAAATCAGGGAAACACAGTGTCATTAAATGGGCAGAGTAAGGTGTTAGTGACAGAGCATGAGGAGACAGAAATACGTGAACTGCCCAACAAAGAACTCAGATCAGTTCTGTCAGGGAAGTTCAGCACATTTCAAGACAACTCAGGTAAATAATTCAAAGTTAATGAGAGAAATTTAACAGATATCGAAATAGTAACATCAAACAGAAATCCTAAAGCTGAAAATATAGTGAATAAAATAAAAATGTAATGAAGCACATCAATAACAGAATCAATTAAATAGATGAACGCATAAGTAAGCTCAAAGAGAGTCTGTTTGAAAATATAATGAGAGGAGAAAAAAGAATGAAAAGGGAAATACAGCTTTTAGGACCTATGGGATACCAAATGAGTAAAAGGGTCAATGGGGTTCAAGAAAGAACAGAGATGTATGAAGAGGTAGAAAGCTTATTTAAAGTTATAATAGCAGAAGCTTTTCAAACCTAGAGGAAGGCATAAAAATCCAGGTACACTAAGGCCAAAAGTCACTAATCAGATTTAATCTAAATAAAACCATGGTATTAGTCCATATTTTTCATTACTATAGTGAAATGCCTGCGTGAAGCTATTTTATAAAGAAAAGAGGCTTATTTGGGCTCTCAGCTTTGGAGGTGCAAAGTGTGAGGGCTTTGTCTGGTGAGGTACTTTGTCACAGGGTCGTGCACAGCACACGGGGCTGGAGGCAGGGAGCAGCAGAGCAGCACGTGTAAGTGTCTCTTCAGTCTCTTGTTCTTATCAAGCACCAGGTTTCAATCAGGGGGTGTACCCTGTAACCTTATCTGATCCTGATCAGTTCCAAACACCACCGTCAGATTGTTCCCACTTGGTAAATAGCTCTCAGGGGGAACTAAGTTTCAACATGGACGGAGTGTGAGGGGACACACCAGTCATGTGAACACTGTGTCAACCACCCCAAGACTATGACTCATGTCCAAGTTAGAGACAAAGAGAGGGGCCCTGGAGTCAGAGGAGGGGGACACACAACTCACCGGGCGTCCCAGTGCTCCTAGCAGCTGTTTCCAGTGAACCTCACAGGCCGGGAGGGAGGGAGTGGGTGGTACATCCAAGCCCTGAAGGAAAACACACTGCTGACCAAGGCCATTGTGCCCAGGAGAAATGTCAATCAGAAATGCAGGGACGCAAATTCCGAGGGTGTCCTCACCTCCAGAAGTGTCTCGCAAGGAATGCTAAAGAAATTTAACCAGAAGGAAAGGGGTGCTAACAAGTAACATTTGAGGGTATAAAACATACCAGTGGAATTAAGATAGTCAAATTCAGAATTCCTTAGTGCTCTAATCATTGTATGTAAACCACTCATCTTTAATATGAGATTAAAAGATAAAGCTATTAAAAGCATAATAAACATAATCGGTTGCATTGTCTGTAATATGAGAAGTTGTATATTGTGATATCAAAAATTCAAAATGTTGTGAAGAGGTAAAGTTACGGTGCAGAGGAGCTTTTTCTTTTCTTTTTTAAAAATCAAAGTTGAGGTGTTACCAGTTTAAAATAGTCTATATATTTATATCTACATATTTATAGATATATGCTGTTCTTTATTACACTCACGGTGACCACAAAATTCTGTAATAGTTAACTAAAAATAAAGAACAAGGAATCAAAACACGCCACTAGAGAAAGCACTTAACCACAAGGGAATACCGTAAAAGAAGAAGAAAGGAAAAAGGGATCTAAAAGTCAACTAGAAATATTCAAGAAAATGGCAGTAGCAAGTCCTTTCCTAGCACAAATAACCCCGACTGTAAATGGGTTAAACTTTTCAACGGGGACAAAGGTGGATGGTGAGTGGAAGTCAGGCCCAACTGCATGGCCCCAGGAGAGTCCCGCTTCACCTCGACGGGTACGTGGGAGCGTTGGAAGGTGGGAAAGGAATTTTGTCCAGCTGGAACCCAGTGGGAGCAGGAGTGGATGTGTTGTCTTAGACAAAATAGACTGAGTCAAACTGCAAAAGAGGCATAGGGTCACTACATAATATGAAAGGGTTGACTCAGCAAGAGGGCACGATTGCCAACATGCCAGCAACTGCTCCCGCAAAGCACAAGAGTAACTGATCTGAAGGGCAAGATAAAGCCCTTGTTGACCCTGCCCTGCAGACCAAGTGGACTGAGCAGGTGCTCACAGAATATTCCATCCAACCGCTGGAGAACACACGTTCTTCTCAGATACGCCACACCCTAAACGACAAAGCAAGTCTTAACAACATTAGGAAGACTGAAATAACAGCATGCATCTTTCCTGACTAAATGATCCAAAACTAGAAGTCAATAATGAGCTTTGGAAACACATGGAAATTAAACAGCATGTTTCCAAACACCAATAGGTCAAAGAAGAAACTGAAAGAGAAATTTTTTTTGAGATAGATAAAAATGAAAGCACAACATACTCCCCCAGAATGTGGCATAAGACTTCTGAGAGAGAGTTCATAGCAATAAAACCTTCATCCAGAAATGAAAGATCCCAAACGACCTGATAGTGTGCCTCAAGGAACCAGAAAGACAAAGAAAAACTAATATCAAAATCCGTAGAAGCTAAGAAGTAACATCAGAGAAGAAGTAAAAAAAAAAAAATGAAAACTAAAAATTGTAAAATATTCATGAAATAAACAGTTGAAATTTTTCAAAAGGTAAACAAAATTGATAAACCTTTAGTTATACTAAGAAAAAAGAGAATACCCAAAAAAGTAAAATCAGAGATGAAAAAAGACATTTTGATAGTATAGCTAAACAGGGGGTCATAAAAGACTATTATAATCATGTGTCAACAAACTGGAAACCCTAGAAGAAATGAATAAATTTCTGAACACATACAAAAAACTTCTGAAGTATGAAGAAATAGAAAATATGAACTGACCAAACTGAGAAAAGAGGTTCAATCAGTAATAAAGCCTCCCAACAAAGAAAGGCCCAAACCTGATGGCTTTCATGTCTGAATTCTACCGAACATTCAGAGAGGAACTAACTCCATTTTTAAAAACTATCCCAAAAAATTAAAGAGGAGAGAAATATTTCTAACTCATTCTATGAGGCAAGCATTACTCCAATACCAAAACTAGACATGACACAAAAGCAGAAAACTGCAAGCTAGTATCTGCCCAAAAAAGATAAGCAAAACTTCTTAACAAAATACCTCCTAGCAAACTGAGGTTGACCGCATGTCCACGAGGCCATTTCCCTGATCCAAGGATGCAAGGATGGTCTGACATATACAAACCAATAGCATGGTATGCCATATTAGCAGAATGAGGACAAAAGCCATGTAAGCATTTCAATATATGCAGAAAAAGCACCTGGCGAAACGCAACACCTCTTTGTGATAAAGACTCTTACACAATTAAGTATAGGAGGGATGTCCTTCAACCCAATAAAGTCTGTACACGATGAGCCCCATGTGATTTCATGTTGAATGAGGAACGTTGGAAGCTCCCTCTATGATCAGAAGCAGGGTGAGAACTCCCACTTTCACCATGATTAATTGTTTCATTACTGAACATTCCCATACGAGCAAAGAGACAGGAGAAAGAAATGAAAGGCATTTCATTATGAAGGGGAAGTTGTATTATCTCTGCTTGCAAATTAAATGATCTTGTAACCTCAAAACTTCAACAAAAAGTCAAAACTAATAAACAAATTCACTAAATCTACAGGATACAAAGTCCTCACAGAGAAATGAGCAGCATTTTTATATATACTAGAAATGAACTATCTGAAGAAGATGAAGAAAGTGTTCTTCTTTACAACAGCACAGAACACATCAAGGGATAGATTTTGATCATGGAGGTGAAAGGTCTCTATAATGGAGCTGGAAAACATTGATGGATGAAATGGAACAACACAGATGAATGAGTACATATGATATGACGTGATATGGTATCTATTCCATGTTCATGCAGGAGAAGAATCAATATTGTTAAAACGTCCATACCATTTTAAACAATATGCAGACTTAACATAATCCTATCAAAATTCCAATGACCTCTTTCACAGAAAGGTTTTAAAAATCCTAAAAGTGTATATGGAGCCACCAAATAAAACAAACTGAGAAGGTAAAGTGGGAAGCATTGCAGTCCTGATTGAGAACCATGTCATGGGTCGGGTGCTGTCAGTGACAGGCAGCGTACACAGACTCCGGCTTCGATCCCGAGTACCACGAACATAGATCAAGAAGTTCCAGACATAAAACAGCATGGTACAAGCATAAACAAAGACCTAGACTGATGGAACAGAATGGAGAGCCCGACGTGAATCCAATCACAGATGGTCAACCGGTCAGTGACAAAGGTCACCACGGGAAAGGACGGTGTCTTCTGTAAGTGGTGCTGGGAAAACCGGAGACCTCACCCAGGAGAATGGAGTGGACGCTGCCCGAGCTGCATGTGCAAAGACCAGCTTGAGGTGGAGAAAAGTCCTGGGGTGACACCGAAGCCTTATGAGCCCCAGGAGGTGGGGGGACGTCCTGGCAGCAGCCTTGTGTCACACAAAGAGCTCAGGATGCAAACGCAAAGTAGATAAATGGGGCTACAGGGAAATAAGAAGCTTCTTTTGGCAAAGAAGACAAGCAAGAAGATGAAAGGCCCTTATTGACTGGGAAAAATGTTTGCAGACCACATATTTGATAAGGGTTAATATTCAAATTTTTTTGAAGAATGCTAGTAACTCAACATAGAAAAACAAACACACAGTTTAAAAATGGACAAAGGTCTCGAGCACACATCTGTCCAAAGAAGACATAAAAATGACCAGCAGGTATGTGTAAAGGTTCTCACACCCCTGACCTGCAGAGAGAGGCAATCTGAAGCCACTCTGAGGTCACCTCAGCCGGTGAGGACAGCTGATACCCAAACAGGAGAGATTCCTGTTAGGGAGGCCATGGAGAAAGGACCTCTGCTCCGTCGGTGAGCAGGTGGGCTGTGGGCCCCTTGGGAACAGTTCGGGGTTCCATGACAGAAGCATCCCTGTCCCCTGACCAGCAGTCCCTCCTCTGGTGTGCATTCCTCACCTCCTCTCACAGGTGTCTCTCACAGCAGCACTGACCACAAAGGAAGGACAGGGGACAGCCTGGTGCCAGGCCCACCTTCATGGACAAACCCTAAGGAGCTCCACAAACTGTGAGTGGAGTAAAGAGACCCACATGGCCCAAGAATCGGCTCATGGAAACGTGTCCCAGGTACTAGCAATGAACGACATGAACATGAAATGAAGAAAAGGATTCCATCTATAATCTCATAAAATGCTTAAGAATTAATTAAACCAAGGAAGTACAGGACTTTGATGCTGAATTACCAGGCATGTTTGAAGACATTTTAAAAGACCCAAAACCTGGAAAGTCACTACTGTGTGTCAGTCAGCTCTCCATTGCTGCAACAAGCATGCCAATCAGTGACAGAGAAGCAGTTTATTTGGCTCAGACTTTTGGAGGTTTCAGTTCACAATTCAATGGCTCTGTTGCTTGTGGAGGTGTGTGTGTGTGTGTGTGTGTGTGTGTGTGTTATCATGGCCAGAAGCGTGTGGCAAGTAAAACTGTGCACTTCATGGCCACAGCATGACACAGGAGGAACAGCAAGGACCTGGGGTCCCACCACCCCAGGGCATGTCCCCAGGGATTGGACGAGCTCCCTCTGAAGTGTCCACCCCTCCCCACAGCACTGAGCTGGGGGACGAGGACCTGGGGTCCCACCACCCCAGGGCATGTCCCCAGGGATTGGACGAGCTCCCTCTGAAGTGTCCACCACCTCCCAACAGCTCTGAGCTGTTGACTCTGGCTCATGGCCTTTATAGATACTCAAATGGCCAACAGGTACATGAACAGGTTGCAGATCCACCTATGACAGCCCCATTCATGAACTGGATGGCACTATTGTTAATATTGTGGTGCATTTGAAATAAATCACTTGGGTCAGTCTTGAAGCAAGACATGGAACCTTTATTTACCTGCCAGTCTGAAGGGCAGCAGGCAAGTTGCCTCTGCAACCTTTGACCCCTTGCAGAAGGTAAGGGTGCACTCTTACAGCGAAAAACTCCAAGCCACCAATGAGTCACAATCATAGCAATGTAGCCAGTGGGTCAGAATGAACCAGTGTAGTCAGTGTACATTGCCCAGAAAAATGGGAACAAAAAAGAACATCTTACAAGTGTATTTCTTAATAATACATTGTATAAGAATAACAGAAACATTTTTTAATGGCCCTGGGTTGCCAAACAGGGCGTGCTGAGCAGGAGGTGGCAGAAGCAGGGTTTTCACATGGGGAAGCATTTCTTATATGAAGTGAAGTCTTAGGGTAAACTGGAGTTACTGGTCAAGACACATATATCCTGGTCCATACACAACATTAAGACAAAAAGACTCAAAGTTATCCACAAAGTTATCTTTGTCAAACTCTCGGCTCCCCTTGCAGAAACTGACAAGCTGACAGCCGGAGCCCTTTGAACGAGAAGTGTAAAGTGGGAAGACACACACCCACTGGCTCCAGCTTCATGCCCAGGTACACTTACCCGGATAAGGATGAACATGTCCACCAATGGGATGCGATTTAGAGACCATTAATAAGTCTGGACAGTCCATCTTCCGTGGGGTGCAAGGCAGTCACAGGTCAGAAGGGGGCTTGCAACAGGAAGCTCTGGGGAAATGCACTGGTGCAGAAGAACGAAGCCTCAGAAAAGCAAAGAGCTGAGTGCAGCCCAGAAACGGAAACCACAGTGAGGATATTTACAACGCCAAATCCCACAGGGCCTCAGGCCGCTCTCGGGGAAGCACAGAGTGTGCGTGAGGAGGGAGCCCCACAGCTCCTGGTCCATTGCGTTCAAGACTGGCATCAGGCATGCTGCTGCCTCTCGCTGCTCACCGGCCTTCGGCTCCCCAGGCTGAGGGCCACACTTGCTGATCTGTCACGTCTGTCCACAGGTCAGTCTGGGCAACCGTGCCTGTGATCTTCACACGATTCAGCTTGGTTGCTTGAACAGATGGCGTGGGAGTGCAAAAGGAGAGGGCTTCCAGGAAAGCGAAGTGGAAGAGCTGTGGAACTTGATGGTTGTGAGTCACCGGTGTTCATTGCTGTCACGTCAAGTGTAGGTGAGGATTGGAAACATTCTAAAATTCTAGAAGGAATCAGGACTCAAATTTCTCCACAAATGTCTTCAAATACAATACCAAAAATTGAAATGGCAGATGTCAAATTTTATGTATGATTTCTGCAAAAAAGGGAATACACAGGCTAGCTGGTGACCCTGCTCTTAAAGACCAACATCTGAGGGTGATTTCAGCCTGGCCTTGTGGCTGGGTGCAGCCAGGGCGTGATTTCAGGACCTCCCTGATGATGCTCCTGTCTAGCCACATTCAGAGCCATGCCTGCAAGGTGTGGTCAAGGAGAGGCAGGGGGCTGCCACCCTGTCTCCTGCTCGATGTGCCTCTGAGAATGTCCAGTGTGCCAGCTGGCGACTCTAAACAGTCGGTTTTCAGTGACTCTGCACGTGTGCTTTATTTGAAGAACAGCAGAAGATGGCAGGATGGGAGCCTGGGTGTGTCTTTGGGGCACATCTTTGGGACATGTCTTCCCACTGCAGAGCTGCTGCTGCAGGGGCTCATGCATGCAGCAAGGATGTCTGCTCAGACCCCTATAAGGTGCAGTGCTGTGCAAGGTGCTGAAAAGGTGGGGAGTAGAATGAGTGGCCAGTCCCCCCTGCCCACTGTCCTACCGTGCAGTACAGTGCATTTTGCAGTTTCTGTAACAACACAAGATCACTGGGGATTTGGGCTCTGTAACCTGCTACTTACCAGCTTCACCTGGACTGACCTCACCTTCCTGAACTTTATTTCACTCCCGAGTTAAACCCAGTAAGGCCAACCAGATGGCTTCCAGATCAGGGCCATTCCACCACCACTAACACTGAGTCGCATGAGACTGTGCTGTGGGTGGGGTTGAGAGGGAGTCAGAGAGGTGATGGGGAGAGACAAGCAGCAGAGGGTGACTGGGATAACGCCCAGATCACAGGGGCAGGGCCACAGGAGGAAGCTGCAGAGGAATTTGAGCTTGGGATCTGGAGGAAGGGATGGGATTGGAGAGAGACAGGCCTGGGGCAGAGTGGCACCCCAGGCCCTGCTGACCTCACAGCCGGGGCTCCTGTGGCCACAAGGTTGTGGTAGCTGTGAACACAAAGCCACACCACAGAGCAGGGTGGGGAACGCTGCTTTAAATTTGAGGTGTTTGCATAGGCGCCAAGACCAGGTGGTGGGCAGAGGGCATTTTTCAACAAGTGGTAGTGGAAAACGGATCTCCCATGCCAAGGGGTGAGGCTGGGCCCCAAACTTATATCATGTAAATTATAACTAGGTCAAATGCATCCATGTTCTCCGAGAGCTTTAAAGCTTTAGGTCTTGCATTTGGGTCTTGGATCCATTTGACAATGATATCTTGAATATGACACCCAAGCTCAGGGGACAAAAATAAAAGACAAATCAAACAAATGAAAAGGGGACACACAGAAATAGACTTCAAAGTTTGCAATGTCTGTACGGAGGGAAAAGCCAACCTGCAGGCAGGGAACAAACCCTGATAAATCTCAAATCTAATCAGGGATGTGCATCCAGAGTGCACACAAGTCTCAGTCTGTCAGTCTGCCACAGAAAACTAACAACCTAATTAACAGTGGGCCCAGGACTTGAAAGAACATGTCTCGAAAGAAGATACCCAAATGGCCATCAGGTACATGAACCATAAAAACTCACAGTGAGACGCCACTGCATACCTGTGAGGAGAGAGACTGTCCACAAGACACAAGTTCAAGAAATAGCCGAGATGTGCAGAAAGCCAAGCTCTTCTGCAATGCTTGTGAGGACGTAAACTACAGACCCACTGAGAGAAGTGGGAGGACAACTGCAAGAAATCAACAGGGTTCACAGTGTGTGGAGGTGCGCAGAACAGGGTAGAGAAGAGTGTGGCTACAAAGTCGCTAGTCAAGACCCCAGAGACAAGCAGGAAGCAGGTCTGATTGTATTGCGCAGTTACCATGTATACATAGGCAGGAGCTAAGCAGAGGACAGGCAGCCACCAGTACAATTTCTTGCCAACTGTCCTTGCAGGGACCATTCGAGGAGTGGGCCATGGAGCGAGTGCTGGAACTGCAACACATGGCCTCACACCTAGGGCTGTACCCACTGGGTAAGGGGTTTGCCACTCACGCGCCTAGCATAGCGGAGTAGCCTGACGCTCAGGCACCCTTAACGTATGCCATGTACGCAGTACTCCATGCACAGGTCCCTACGTCTCCCCCTCTGAGTGTGTGGCAAGGACTTCAGCCAGCATCGCTGTGTTTCATTGGGTGGCCTTTACATGGCTACGTAAGCATCTCACAACACAAGAAAACATCATCACTATTATCAACAGTAGGGCAGGGTAATAGCATTGTAAGGATTAGTTAATTTGGCTATTAGGTTTTTCCAATGTTCAGCCAATCCCTGGAAGAAAGAAGAGGTTGTCAAGATAGACACCTTAGTCCCTTTGATTTTTACAATTGCCTTAGTAAGGTTATGCATGGTCATAACAGTTAACATCCTTGATATACTGAGTGCCCTTAATATACTGAGAAAAATTGGAGAAGTGCAAGGTTACATTTTCAGACACAGCATATTGGGTGACACAAATACTATAGAATTCAGGATCACAAGTGAGGCTTTGCAACATAACAGAATGTCTAGTTGTCCTGGTGGAGGTCTAGTTCTTGCTGAATGACTGCAATAGTGGCTCAGGACAGTTTATTCACATCATTTTGAATTGCAAAGGCTTCTAACAAGGCAGGAGACACGTTGCTCACAGTCTGAGCAGTCTGGATATTCTGAGTGGGTGAAGCAGCGGCAGCGGCTGAGGTGGCAGTGGCTGCTACCAGGGCAATAAGCCCAGTGAATGAGCCTAATTGCACGCCTCGTCCGGTGTAGGATCTCATTCAGAAGATTCTCCATCTCCATCTCCCATGGACTCCTCCACTCTGGACAGCTCACTGAAGCCAGACTGCTGGGGGCACTCTGAGGATAAATACACGCTTAGCTGTCACAGCAGGGGTTAGACAATTTGTGAGCCAGCCGGATGTGTTGACTGCACAAGGGATCTCTGTATGGGTGATATTTATGCCATCAGGGTCATTGATTATTAGCATGGCAAAGGGTGGCCTAACACAATGTTGTGCATAGTGGATATGGGCATCATTTGGCACAAAGGCAAATCCATGGTCAGGGTCTGGACTCGATATAGACCCATTCATCCAGCCGGCTGCTGCCCATTTGATGGCCCTAGCCACCAGCAATGTTGGTGTGACATCCCTCATGCCATACTGATTTTTTGTTTAACGGTTGGTAATGGCTTGTCCCACATAGCAGGAACTGCAGTGGCCCATATAGTTTTTGGGCACATCAGTTACATTCCAGGGGGCTGCGCCTGCCCAGGAGCATAGACATTGTTCTTCCCGGGAGAAATTCCTCTTACCAGGGAGATAAGGTGTGGCAGTGACACCCTGGTTCCATGGGACGCTATCATTATCTGAGGGGGCTTTCCAAAAGCATTGTTGGGCAAGTTGGCAGCAAGGGTTTCTTGCCTTTGCCACGGGGAGTCTATGGCCATAGGTGGCATTAACCATACCCCTAAGGTCAGTGGGAGACAGCCCCATGGACTTCTTATATCTACAATGTCTACGATAGTTTTGTTGGCAAGAGCAACAGAGGGGACTGCCTGGATTAGGCCTCATTATCAACCATGGAGAACAAATGGGCAGGGAGGTATGGAAATGCTGGCTTTCCAGGGTGTGGTCACCTCCTGGATGGGTAACTCAGGATCAATAAGGTTGGAATTATTAGAGAAGAGCTTGGGTAAAGCCCCTTCCTGATTAGCCACTGCTACAGGGTGGCCTAGTGGCCAGGGCCCCACTGACCTGATGGGAGGCTTCACCGCACACAATAGGACCATCATCACAGGACCAGGGATGGGGTGGCCACCAGGCAGAGGGACCAATCTGGTGGCTTGACCAATAAGACCTTTAGTATCACCCCAGGTTACTTTACGTGAGGTCCATTTGCATTGTTGAGTTCTTTGCTCACGAGGCTTTCCCTCCAGAGTTAGTTCCTTTGGTTGGAGGTCCTGGGGTCCAGAACGTGACTTTCCTGGTAGGCACCCAGATGGGGTGAGGCTCCTGTTAACATATGTGAACCCTCGGCCCATGGTTAGGAGGGCCCTGGACCACCCCATGCATTTGTTATGGGATCCTTCCATGAGATCATAGGTAGATGGGAGGGTCCTGTGAGGGGGGGCAAAGCTTATGTGCTGCTGTTTCTGTAGAAAATCTTGAAATTGAAAAAAAATTTAAGGCAAATAAGGTTTTGTTCAAGGCCTCATGAGCGGACTTGGTCTAGTTCCCCTCTGTTTTGGAGCCTGGTCTTTAATTCCTGTGTGTCCTTTCTATGATGCCTTGGGTCTAAGGGGTGTGGGGATCCCAGTTAAGTGCTGTATCTGCCAATCATTGCAACGGCCTGAAGAGTCTTGCGAGTAGAGGCTCACCCACTGTCAGTTCTCACAGACAGGGGAACATCCATAATTCCAAAACATTTAAGGAGATGGGAGATGACCTTTTTGTGGTCTCTCCTGTGGAGGCTGTGACCATTTCACAGCATGAATAGATATCAATGATTACATGAATATATTTAAATTTCCAAAAGTTGCATAATGAGTGACATCCATTTGCCATAAAGCATTAGGTTTTTAACTCTCAGGGATTCACTCCAGCAGGCTGTAAAGGGACAATGGGAAGAAAGGTGCACATTTTTTGCAGTCTCTGACTAGAGGTGTGCAAGCCTCCTTAGTCCTGCTATTATGCAACTGCCAAGGCTGAGGCCAGCAGGGAGGCTGGAGCTGCTTGTGTCCCTATATCACATGTGGTCAAAGTCCAGTCATCCATGTGCCATTTTCTCTAGGAGAGTCCAGCCCAGCACCCCAGGGCCTGCAGGGAAGTCAGGTCTTCTCTAGGAGAGTCCAGCCCAGCAGCCAGGGCCTGCAGGACACATCAGGTCTTCTCTAGGAGAGTCCAGCCCAGCACCCAGGGCCTGCAGGACACGTCAGGTCTTCTGTAGGAGAGTTCAACCCAGCACCCCAGGGCCTGCAGGACACATCAAGTCTTCTGTAGGAGAGTCCAGCCCAGCACCCAGGGCCTGCAGGACACGTCAGGTCTTCTCTAGGAGAGTACAGCCCAGCACCCCAGGGCCTGCAGGACACGTCAGGTCTTCTCTAGGAGAGTACAGCCCAGCACGCAGGGCCTGCAGGACACGTCAGGTCTTCTCTAGGAGAGTCCAGCCCAGCACCCCAGTGCCTGCAGGACACGTCAGATCTTCCCTAGGAGAGGCCAGCCCACGACGCAGGGCCTGCAGGACACGTCAGGTCTTCTCTAGGAGAGTCCAGCCACCCACCCCAGGGCCTGCAGGGGAAGTCAGGTCTTTTCTAGGAGAGTCCAGCCCAGCACCCAGGGCCTGCAGGACTCGTCAGGTCTTCTCTAGGAGAGTCCAGCCCAGCACCCCAGGGCCTGCAGGACACGTCAGTTCTTCTCTAGGGGAGTCCAGCCCAGCACCCAGGGACTGCAGGACATGTCAGGTCTTCTCTAGGAGAGTCCAGCCCAGCACCCCAGGGCCTGCAGGACACGTCAGTTCTTCTCTAGGAGAGTACAGCCCAGCACCCAGGGCCTGCAGGACACGTCAGTTCTTCTCTAGGAGAGTCCAGTCCAGCACCCAGGGCCTGCAGGACACGTCAGTTCTTCTCTAGGAGAGTACAGCCCAGCACCCAGGGCCTGCAGGACACGTCAGTTCTTCTCTAGGACAGTCCAGTCCAGCACCCAGGGCCTGCAGGACACGTCAGGTCTTCTCTAGGAGAGTTCAGTCTAGCACCCCAGGGCCTGTACAGGAAGTCAGGTCTTCTCTAGGAGAGTCCAGTCCAGCACCCCAGGGCCTGCAGGACACGTCAGTTCTTCTCTAGGACAGTCCAGTCCAGCACCCAGGGCCTGCAGGACACGTCAGGTCTTCTCTAGGAGAGTCCAGTCCAGCACCCAGGGCCTGCAGGACACGTCAGGTCTTCTCTAGGAGAGTCAAGCCTAGCACCCAGGGCCTGCAGGACTCGTCAGGTCTTCTCTAGGAGAGTCCAGTCCAGCACCCAGGGCCTGCAGGACACGTCAGGTCTTCTCTAGGAGAGTCCAGTCCAGCACCCAGGGCCTGCAGGACTCGTCAGGTCTTCTCTAGGAGAGTCCAGTCCAGCACCCAGGGCCTGCAGGACACGTCAGGTCTTCTCTAGGAGAGTCAAGCCCAGCACCCAGGGCCTGCAGGACTCGTCAGGTCTTCTCTAGGAGAGTACAGTCCAGCACCCAGGGCCTGCAGGACACGTCAGGTCTTCTCTAGGAGAGTCAAGCCTAGCACCCAGGGCCTGCAGGACTCGTCAAGTCTTCTCTAGGAGAGTCCAGTCCAGCACCCAGGGCCTGCCGGACACGTCAGGTCTTCTCTAGGAGAGTCCAGTCCAGCACCCAGGACCTGCAGGACACGTCAGGTCTTCTCTAGGAGAGTCAAGCCTAGCACCCAGGGCCTGCAGGACTCGTCAGGTCTTCTCTAGGAGAGTCCAGTCCAGCACCCAGGGCCTGCAGGACACGTCAGGTCTTCTCTAGGAGAGTCAAGCCTAGCACCCAGGGCCTGCAGGACACGTCAGGTCTTCTCTAGGAGAGTCCAGCCCAGCACCCCAGGGCCTGCAGGGGAAGTCAGGTCTTCTCTAGGAAAGTCCAGCCCAGCACCCAGGGCCTGCCGGACACGTCAGGTCTTCTCTAGGAGAGTCCAGTCCAGCACCCAGGGCCTGCAGGACACGTCAGGTCTTCTCTAGGAGAGTCCAGTCCAGCACCCAGGGCCTGCAGGGGAAGTCAGGTCTTCTCTAGGAGAGTCAAGCCTAGCACCCAGGGCCTGCAGGACTCGTCAGGTCTTCTCTAGGAGAGTCCAGCCTAGCACCCAGGGCCTGCAGGACACGTCAGGTCTTCTCTAGGAGAGTCCAGCCCAGCACCCCAGGGCCTGCAGGACTCGTCAGGTCTTCTCTAGGAGAGTCCAGTCCAGCACCCAGGGCCTGCAGGACACGTCAGGTCTTCTCTAGGAGAGTCAAGCCTAGCACCCAGGGCCTGCAGGACTCGTCAGGTCTTCTCTAGGAGAGTCCAGTCCAGCACCCAGGGCCTGCAGGACACGTCAGGTCTTCTCTAGGAGAGTCCAGTCCAGCACCCCAGGGCCTGCAGGACACGTCAGGTCTTCTCTAGGAGAGTCCAGTCCAGCACCCAGGGCCTGCAGGACACGTCAGGTCTTCTCTAGGAGAGTCCAGCCACCCACCCCAGGGCCTGCAGGACACGTCAGGTCTTCTCTAGGAGAGTCCAGTCCAGCACCCCAGGGCCTGCAGGACACGTCAGGTCTTCTCTAGGAGAGTCAAGCCTAGCACCCAGGGCCTGCAGGACTCGTCAGGTCTTCTCTAGGAGAGTCAAGCCTAGCACCCAGGGCCTGCAGGACTCGTCAGGTCTTCTCTAGGAGAGTCAAGCCTAGCACCCAGGGCCTGCAGGACACGTCAGGTCTTCTCTAGGAGAGTCCAGTCCAGCACCCCAGGGCCTGCAGGACACGTCAGGTCTTCTCTAGGAGAGTCCAGTCCAGCACCCAGCGCCTGCAGGACACGTCAGGTCTTCTCTAGGAGAGTCAAGCCTAGCACCCAGGGCCTACAGGACTCGTCAGGTCTTCTCTAGGAGAGTCCAGTCCAGCACCCCAGGGCCTGAAGGACACGTCAGGTCTTCTCTAGGAGAGTCCAGTCCAGCACCCAGGGCCTGCAGGACACATCAGGTCTTCTCTAGGAGAGTCCAGCCCAGCACCCAGGGCCTGCAGGACACGTCAGGTCTTCTCTAGGAGAGTCCAGTCCAGCACCCCAGGGCCTGCAGGACACGTCAGGTCTTCTCTAGGAGAGTCCAGTCCAGCACCCAGGGCCTGCAGGACACGTCAGGTCTTCTCTAGGAGAGTCCAGTCCAGCACCCCAGGGCCTGCAGGACACGTCAGGTCTTCTCTAGGAGAGTCCAGTCCAGCACCCCAGGGCCTGAAGGACACGTCAGGTCTTCTCTAGGAGAGTCAAGCCTAGCACCCAGGGCCTGCAGGACACGTCAGGTCTTCTCTAGGAGAGTCCAGCCCAGCACCCCAGGGCCTGCAGGACACATCAGGTCTTCTCTAGGAGAGTCCAGCAACCCACCCCAGGGCCTGCAGGACACGTCAGGTCTTCTCTAGGAGAGTCCAGTCCAGCACCCCAGGGCCTGCAGGGGAAGTCAGGTCTTTTCTAGGAGAGTCCAGTCCAGCACCCAGGGCCTGCAGGACACGTCAGGTCTTCTCTAGGAGAGTCCAGTCCAGCACCCAGGGCCTGCAGGACACGTCAGGTCTTCTCTAGGAGAGTCAAGCCTAGCACCCAGGGCCTGCAGGACACGTCAGGTCTTCTCTAGGAGAGTCCAGCCCAGCACCCCAGGGCCTGCAGGACACATCAGGTCTTCTCTAGGAGAGTCCAGCAACCCACCCCAGGGCTTGCAGGACACGTCAGGTCTTCTCTAGGAGAGTCCAGTCCAGCACCCCAGGGCCTGCAGGGGAAGTCAGGTCTTTTCTAGGAGAGTCCAGCCTAGCACCCAGGGCCTGCAGGACACGTCAGGTCTTCTCTAGGAGAGTCCAGCCCAGCACCCAGGGCCTGCAGGACACGTCAGGTCTTCTCTAGGAGAGTCCAGCCCAGCACCCCAGGGCCTGCAGGACACATCAGGTCTTCTCTAGGAGAGTCCAGCCCAGCACCCAGGGCCTGCAGGACACGTCAGGTCTTCTCTAGGAGAGTCCAGTCCAGCACCCAGGGCCTGCAGGACACATCAGGTCTTCTCTAGGAGAGTCCAGCCCAGCACCCAGGGCCTGCAGGACACATCAGGTCTTCTCTAGGAGAGTCCAGCCTAGCACCCAGGGCCTGCAGGACACATCAGGTCTTCTCTAGGAGAGTCCAGCCTAGCACCCAGGGCCTGCAGGACACGTCAGGTCTTCTCTAGGAGAGTCCAGTCCAGCACCCAGGGCCTGCAGGGAAGTCAGGTCTTCTCTAGGAGAGTCCAGCCTAGCACCCAGGGCCTGCAGGACACGTCAGGTCTTCTCTAGGAGAGTCCAGCCCAGCACCCCAGGGCCTGCAGGGCACGTCAGGTCTTCTCTAGGAGAGTCCAGTCCAGCACCCAGGGCCTGCAGGACACGTCAGGTCTTCTCTAGGAGAGTCCAGTCCAGCACCCAGGGCCTGCAGGGAAGTCAGGTCTTCTCTAGGAGAGTCCAGCCTAGCACCCAGGGCCTGCAGGACACGTCAGGTCTTCTCTAGGAGAGTCCAGCCCAGCACCCCAGGGCCTGCAGGACACGTCAGGTCTTCTCTAGGAGAGTCCAGTCCAGCACCCAGGGCCTGCAGGGAAGTCAGGTCTTCTCTAGGAGAGTCCAGCCTAGCACCCAGGGCCTGCAGGACACGTCAGGTCTTCTCTAGGAGAGTCCAGCCCAGCACCCCAGGGCCTGCAGGGCACGTCAGGTCTTCTCTAGGAGAGTCCAGTCCAGCACCCAGGGCCTGCAGGACACGTCATGTCTTCTCTAGGAGAGTCCAGCCCAGCACCCCAGGGCCTGCAGGACACGTCAGGTCTTCTCTAGGAGAGTCCAGTCCAGCACCCAGGGCCTGCAGGGAAGTCAGGTCTTCTCTAGGAGAGTCCAGCCTAGCACCCAGGGCCTGCAGGACACGTCAGGTCTTCTCTAGGAGAGTCCAGCCCAGCACCCCAGGGCCTGCAGGGCACGTCAGGTCTTCTCTAGTGAGGCCAGTTTAGTACCCAGGGCCTGCAGGGTAATTAACTGTGCAGACAGGACCCTGTAGAACAGAAACTCCACTCCAGGTACACATAGCCTGACACTGTCCACAATGGTCAACGTGGGATGGTGATCAGTGCTCGTAACAGGGTCACCTACACTGCCTGACCCGTAGTGAGAGAGAGAAGCCTGGCCACAAGTCACGTGGTCCTCACAGGAAACCTTGAGAAGGCGGAGTTCCCCCACAGGAAGCAAAATTTGGGCCGCCTCAGGCTGCAGGGAAGCAAAGAAAGGCTGTGGGTGATGGGGACCTGCCGTCTCAATGCCACCAGGCTTACATGACTGTTCAGTTTCCAAACCCAGTTGATCTCAACACTCACAGCCGGTGAATGTGCTGCATCAGATTATACCCCGGGGCTGATCATCAAAGAGAGGGTCTGTTGTCAGGTGAAACTGAGCCCAGGACTCACTCCCAGCACGTTGGCGCTGGTCTCCAGGTGGTTTCTACGCATCGATACTGAACACATGGCATTATAAGCCTTTTGCTAGGGCACCCTGGCACACCTTTCTCCATCACTAAAGGCCTCCTACACAATCGTCCCATTTGTGAACACTATTTAACAAGACCCACTTTTGACTATTTCAGTCATTTCCATTTTCCACTTTACAAATCACATTACAGTTTCAAATGGTCTAATGCTGGCACAGGAATTTGGAGATGTGGCCTATAACCCCGCAAGAAGTCTTCAGGGGAACGTTGGAAGTATGCTGTGGCCAAGGGTGGACAGAGCTCAGAGAGGTCTGCTTGAGATCACAGAGAAGTGTGACTGTTGACGGGGCGGATTTGGGTGGCTGGGACCTCGCAGTCGACCAAGCAGCTCATCCTCAATCCAGACTCCCAACGGTGGACCCGGACGTAGGCCCAAGTCTGCTGCTGGATTTGGTGCTGGACAATAGCAGTCTCCGCAGTGGCCTCGCAACTTGCTTCAAATATGAAGTCGTTTCAAAGTAGAAAGTTAAAAAGTATTTTAAATGGTCAAAGGGCCTGATTAGACATTTCTCAAAGGAAGACATACAACTGACCAACAGTTATCTGAAAAAATAATCAACATCACTAATCTTTAGAGAGCTGCAAATTTTAACTATAACAAATCAGCCCCTTTTGTGATGGCTCTTATCCACAGATGAAAGATAACACACATGGCAAAACGTGGAGCAAAGGGGAGGCCTGCACAGGTGCTGTGACCAAAGCACATGGCGGGAACAATGTCGATGAGGAAAGATTCACCTTGCTCCTGGATTCAGAGGTCCAGTCCATGGTCAGCTAACTCTATAGCTCTGGGTCTGAGGAGAGACAGAACATCATGGCAGAAAAGGGGGACCCCGGGAGCCACTGAGCTCATGATGTCTAGGAAGAAGAGGAAGAGAAGGAGGAGCCAGGGAGACAATACACAACCCCAAGAGCCAGAGTACAGGTCAAATTAAGTGCCCATCAAAGGAAAAGTGGATAAAGAGAATGTCCTACATCACACAGTAGAGTACTCTTCATCCCTTAAAAAGGAGGAAATCCTGCCATTGCTGACAATGCATGAACCATGAATGTTAGGTGAAATAAGCAGGCACAGAAAGACAAGTACAGGTGATCCTCATTCATAGGTGGAATCCAAAGCAGTCTGACTTGTAAGAGCAGAGTGGGACAGGACTACCAGGGTGGGGATGGAGATTGGAGAGGTGTTTGAGGGACACATGACTTCAGTTAAACAAGAGAAACAAAGTTTGACTGCTACTGCACAGCACGTGTTTTTATGTTTCAATATTACTCAATTTCAATATCAAATGTTCTCACCACAAAAATGAGATGCTTGTGAGGTTAGGGATGCCTTAATCAGCATGTTGTCACTTCACTTTGCACCCTAACACCACCGTGCACCCCACAAACAGGCCCAATCCTAACTTGACAATTGAAATAAAAAACACACTTAAAAAGTAACCAATAACAATTCAGAAAAATTAGAAGAGAATATGGATTGGAGAGTAATTCTGTAAAAAGTCCAACTTAGCCCTTTATACATAGTTCCGGTCTCTGAAAACCCTCCTCACACAGCTCTTGGCTTTGCTGCAGTCTGCTGACCACTGGAGGAGTCCTAGGTAGGCAGAAGCACGCATTCAGCGCCCCGTTTAGAGCGGGGTTGACCTTTGCACAAGGTCACTTCAGACGTGTGCATCTGCCTGTTTCTGCCTGAGGGTCAGTGAGCTGACTCTGGCAACGTGTGCACGTGTCAGAGTGCCAGCTGGGTGGTCCCAAGATGAAGGGACCATGGTCTGGGGAATGGCTCCCTGGAGAAGAACATGCTGTTCTGCTTCCTGCACAGATCTGTGGCAGTTTCCAGCCGCTGTCCCTGACTTCATTCTAAGCACAAGCTGTCTTCCAGGTACGGATACAGACCAGGTTGGACCTGGTGGGTCCGACAAGGGTTGGCTGGATTCTGCGTCCCCCTGACTGTGGAGTGAGTGCTGCATGCTTCCTCACCTGCTCTAGAGGCTGAGCTGGCACTGCCAGGATGCTGTGTTCCCAAAGGAGCAGCTGGCTTTGAACTTGCCTGGAGGCAGTGAGCACTCACAGCCCTACCCTGAGGGGCCTTGGGTCATCTGTGCAAGTTCCAGGCAGCGTGGACTCTGGCTGCCAAATGGAGATAGACTGGAAAGTTGCTTGTGATCCAAGAGCTCCTTGGAGAGCAGAAGTGGAAAAGTCTGACCGCCAGCCCAGAGATCCTGAGCGCTGGCTGCTGGGTTGAGTCCTTGGCTGTCTCTGTCCTGGTCACATGAGAGGAAGAGTGGGAGCCACACCAGGAGCCCAGAGTGTCTGCCACTCTGCCTGTGGGAACTGAGGCGGGACCCTGCTGTCCCCAGGAGACTGCACACCTGCGCAGTCGCATGTTTTCTCCGCATCAACCGCAGCCCGAGATCTGGCCGTCCTGTGCATTTTTGTCCTGCGTGGGGAGTGACTCTGAGGGGACTGCAGCCTGCTGGCGTGACCTGCTCCACCTGCCCTCTGGTGTTTGCTTTGGAGAAGACACACATGGGCGCCTCAGTTCCTGACTGTCCATGCTGTGGTCTCTTCCTCTAACAAGGGCAGCTAGCACTGAGATGTCAGCTGAGCTTCACACCTGTATGCAAATCAGGACTTGGCAATTAAAGTTGCATTCTTTATTTACCAAAGACAGAGTTCTACTTACACAGATGATGGGGCTTGGCAATAAATGTCAAGTGAAGAATGATGCATTTTCTAGCGTTAGCTTACGGCCCTGGACATTAATCTTTCCATGCAAGCTGTGGTTGGAGAGCACAGGGGAACAGTCCAGCAAAACTGTTAGCAGTTACATTAGGCCCAGCCTCAACTCCTCCTGCCAATGAGTCAGCACAGCTCCCTTCAGGGTCACGTCCAGGGGTCACATACCAGGTGGCTCAGGCTGCAGTGGAATGGGCCTGCTCTGGAAAAGCAGCAGTCTCCCAGGACCAGGGTCCACTGTGTAGAGGACCGGACCAGTGAGTGCCAGCTGGCAGGATTGCGAGTTAGACTGTGTAGAGGACCGGATCAGTGAGTGCCAGCTGGCAGGATTGCGAGTTAGAGTCTGAAGGTCCCACGAGAGGCTCAGGACCCTGGTTCTTTCAGGGGAAGGACGTCAGGCGTAGTACCTGGAAGCCGTGGAACATTTTGGCTTCCAACCAAGTCAGCTCCATTACTGCTTAGGTGGAATGAACCAGCTCCCCGTGCACCCAGCCACATCCTGGATTTCCACTGTCCGTGACCAGTCAGGAGGGAAGTTGGGTGGTGACCTGCTTCTCAGACGCCACAGATGTGCTTCTCCAACAGGTGAACTTGAGATGCAGGGGCATTATGCTAATCGTTTCTAATCACTGCATTAATGATTAGGAAATAGAGTCCCTTGGGGAATTTGTGTGCGCCCTCTCTCCGGCCACAGTGCCGTGATTTGTGTGGGTGGCACCCAGTGCATCAAAACATGTAGGGCACATATGTGGCCTGCTCGTGTGCTGCTGAGGAAAAGCTGATGTGATACGAGCCTGTGCTTTGTCTACACAGACATAAAACATTATTATGGGCATGATTTTGTAACTTTTCCTGATTTCAAAATTAAATAGTAAAAATAAAAGTGAAATGAAATGTTGAAAAGCCAAATGGTTCACACCAACTAGGAAACTGTGGCACTTCCTCAGCTGGATTCCTGTTACACCTCCCACTGTAATCCTTGGTGGGGTCAGTCCTAGTTCCACGGCCACACCTCCCACTATAGTTGTAGGTGGGGGTCATCCCCAGTGCCATGAGTACACCTCCCACTGTAGCTCCAGGTGGGGGTCAGCCCCAGTGCTATGGCTGTACCTCCCACTGTAGCTCTAGGTGGGGGTCAGCCCCAGTGCCATGACTACACCTCCCACTGTAGCTCTAGGTGGGGGTCAGACCCAGTGCCATGGCTGTACCTCCCACTGTAGCTCCAGGTGGGGGTCAGCCCCAGTGCCATGACTACACCTCCCACTGTAGCTCCAGGTGGGGGTCAGCCCCAGTGCTATGGCTGTACCTCCCACTGTAGCTCTAGGTGGGGGTCATCCCCAGTGCCATGGCTGTACCTACCACTGTAGCTCTAGGTGGGGGTCATCCCCAGTGCCATGGCTGTACCTCCCACTGTAGCTCTAGGTGGGGGTCAGCCCCAGTGCCATGACTACACCTCCCACTGTAGCTCTAGGTGGGGGTCAGACCCAGTGCTATGGCTATACCTCCCACTGTAGCTCCAGGTGGGGGTCAGCCCCAGTGCCATGACTACACCTCCCACTGTAGCTCCAGGTGGGGGTCAGCCCCAGTGCTATGGCTATACCTACCACTGTAGCTCCAGGTTGGGGTCAGACCCAGTGCCATGGATACACCTCCCACTGTAGCTCCAGGTGTAGGTCAGACCCAGTGCCATGGATACACCTCCCACTGTAGCTCCAGGTGTAGGTCAGACCCAGTGCCATGGATACACCTCCCACTGTAGCTCCAGGTGTAGGTCAGACCCAGTGCCATGGATACACCTCCCACTGTAGCTCCAGGTTGGGGTCAGCCCCAGTGCCATGGATACACCTCCCACTGTAATCCTTGGTGGAGTCAGTCCTAGTTCCACGGCCACACCTCCCACTATAGTTGTAGGTGGGGGTCATCCCCAGTGCCATGAGTACACCTCCCACTGTAGCTCCAGGTGGGGGTCAGCCCCAGTGCTATGGCTATACCTACCACTGTAGCTCTAGGTGGGGGTCATCCCCAGTGCCATGGCTGTACCTCCCACTGTAGCTCTAGGTGGGGGTCATCCCCAGTGCTATGGCTGTACCTCCCACTGTAGCTCTAGGTGGGGGTCATCCCCAGTGCCATGGCTGTACCTCCCACTGTAGCTATAGGTGGGGGTCAGCCCCAGTGCCATGACTACACCTCCCACTGTAGCTCCAGGTGGGGGTCAGCCCCAGTGCCATGGCTGTACCTACCACTGTAGCTCTAGGTGGGGGTCAGCCCCAGTGCTATGGCTATACCTTCACTGTAGCTCCAGGTGGGGTCAGCCCCGTTGCCATGGGTGTACCTCCCATAGTAACTCCAGGTGGGGTTCAGCCCCAGTGCCATGACTCTACCTCCCAGTGAGCTCCAGGTGGGGGTCATCCCCAGTGCCATGGCTACACCTCCCACTGTAGCTCCAGGTGGGGGTCAGCCCCAGTGCTATGGCTACACCTTCACTGTAACTCCAGGTGGGGGTCAGCCCCAGTGCCATGACTACACCTCCCACTGTAGCTCCAGGTGGGGGTCAGCCCCAGTGCTATGGCTGTACCTCCCACTGTAGCTCTAGGTGGGGGTCATCCCCAGTGCCATGGCTGTACCTACCACTGTAGCTCCAGGTGGGGGTCAGTCCCAGTGCCATGGCTACACCTTCACTGTAGCTCCAGGTGGGGTCAGCCCCGTTGCCATGGGTGTACTTCCCATAGTAACTCCAGGTGGGGTTCAGCCCCAGTGCCATGACTCTACCTCCCAGTGAGCTCCAGGTAGGGGGTCAGTCCCAGTGCCATGGCTACACCTCCCACTGTAGCTCCAGGTGGGGTCAGTCCCAATGCCATGGGTATGTACCTCCCACAGTAGCTCCAGGTGGGGTTCAGCCCCAGTGCCATGACTACAGCCCCAATGTAGCTCCAGGTAGGGGGTCATCTCCTATTGGATATCCCTTTGAAGCTGAGGGCCAGTTGTTGATGAGTTGTTAACCCGAGGCTCTTCAGTATTTCCTTGCGGGCTTCCAACGCAGCTCAGGAAAGCCACCCAGAAAGTTCAAGTTTGTAGGCATTTGAGTCAGTAACCCTCAGTCACTGACCCTCAGCTCACATGGCCCACGATTCACATGCTGTGCTGCCACTGCCAATCACTGAGGACCAGAGTCTGGGATTCTGCGGTCCTGGCTGCCCTCAGTCTGGACTTGCTCCTCCTCTAAGGCCTTGACTTTGGCCTCACCTAACCAGAACCCACAGCAAGAACTAGTGTGTGTAGCTTACCTTGGGTTATCCCAAAAGGCAAGGATGAAAACCCAGAGAACGTGAGAGGGAAGCCAGGGAGAGCAGCACAAGGGGCACTGGGACCCCCTCCCGAACTGTCTGCTGGAGCCGGCAGGGGAGAGGCAGAGCCCAGCCCTGTCCCTTATTTGGTTGCGGGCCCTCAAAGAGCACATACCCGTCTCCACTGCAGGGTGTGTGTGCAGGCAGACAGACTCAGTCGGCCTGGAGACCAAGATGGAGCCTGCTTCAGCATGAGGGGAGCCGAGGTCCAAAGCAGACCCAGGAACCAAGAGGTACCTGCAGCCTCTTCCTGGAGCTGAAAGCTACCTGCAGCCTCTTCCCAGGAGGTACCTGCAGCCTCTTCCCAGGAGGTACCTGCAGCCTCTTCCCAGGAGGTGCCTGCAGCCTCTTCCCAGGAGGTGCCTGCAGCCTCTTCCCAGGAGGTGCCTGCAGCCTCTTCCCAGGAGGACCTGCAGCCTCTTCCCAGGAGGTGCCTGCAGCCTCTTCCCAGGAGGTGCCTGCAGCCTCTTCCCAGGAGGTGCCTGCAGCCTCTTCCCAGGAGGGCCTGCAGCCTCTTCCCAGGAGGTACCTGCAGCCTCTTCCCAGGAGGTGCCTGCAGCCTCTTCCCAGGAGGTACCTGCAGCCTCTTCCCAGGAGGTACCTGCAGCCTCTTCCCAGGAGGTACCTGCAGCCTCTTCCCAGGAGGTGCCTGCAGCCTCTTCCCAGGAGGTACCTGCAGCCTCTTCCCAGGAGGGCCTGCAGCCTCTTCCCAGGAGGTACCTGCAGCCTCTTCCCAGGAGGGCCTGCAGACTCTTCCCAGGAGGTACCTGCAGCCTCTTCCCAGGAGGTACCTGCAGCCTCTTCCCAGGAGGTGCCTGCAGCCTCTTCCCAGGAGGTACCTGCAGCCTCTTCCCAGGAGGGCCTGCAGCCTCTTCCCAGGAGGGCCTGCAGACTCCATTCAGCAGGCACCTGTTGTATCTACCCAGAAGGCACCTGCAGCCTGTACCCAGAAGGCCCCTGTAGCCTGTACCTGGGGAGTCGCCTGCAGCCTATACCTAGGGAGTCGCCTGCAGCCTGTACCTGGGGAGTCGCCTGCTGCTTGTGCTCTGGGCTGAAGCATAGGAGCTGCACAGAGAGCACTGCGTGTGGCAGTTAGCTGCCACGAGGGGAAAAGATACTGGTGCGTCTTGCTGTTTGTTCCACGGTAGAGATCGCCTAGATTCCCTGGCCCTCGCTCAGGTCACACGTCTGTGTTTGGGGAAAATTCAACTAGATTGTGTCTCCTGACCCTATTGTAGATGACAAGTGCCTTGGACATAGCTGTGCCCCAGGACCCATGCTGGAGTGTGCTGCTCACAGCACAGGAGACTGTCTCATGAAGCTCGCAGGATCCCCGTGCAGTTGGCTGTGGATGTCCAGGACCGCCTCATCTCGGCAGTTCAGGGGTTTGTCTGACTTGCTGGATTGACGAGGTGTGTTTCAGGAGTGCACAGCCTGCCATGCTTCACTTCCAGACCTGTGTGAGCCTGTTAAGATTCACACAGGGGACATGACGGCAGGGACACAGGGTTGTGGTTCAGGGCACACCCTGGGGCTTTTCTTCCAGCAAGGATCAAGCTGTCCTCCTCTTAGGCTCTTCCGCAGTCTAATGAGTGCTCAGGCCAGTGGTGCAGCTGTCGGCTGCTCATCTGGTACCATGGGGCAAGAGGGCGAAGCGGGTGTGACAGCTGCGCACTTGTGAGGGACGGACACCCACAAGAGAGATCCAGAGCTCACAGGCGCTGAGGTGGGAGCAATTGCTGTTAACGGTAAATAGGCAAAGCCTGTGGTTTAGTTTACAATTCCCCCAGCTCTGCTCAGCAATGAGGGACAGAGGGGAAGAAGCAGGGTGTGGGAGGCAAGAGAGGCCAGGGGCCCAGGGAGTGGAGGTGGAGTCGTCAGCCTCCCCGGCCTCAGTCCTGCTGCAGGGAGTGCAGGTCTGGGGCCCGAGTGGATGCTCGCTGAGACTGTGGGTGTCTGAAAACTCCCGTGTAAGGTAGAAGGCACGGGGCTTCGGAGGAGTCTTGATATGGTCTGTGGAATGCCATGGTATGTGTGTGGGGGGTAGTTCCTACCACCAGGGGCCACTGGTGGCCACCAGAGTGTACCCTCCTTGCTCATCTCACCTCCGGAAGTCACTGCAGGGACTTGCTGGCTGAGAGTGTGAAATCAAGCATGTTCTCAGACGGTTATGAGGATTCAGTGGCTTTAAAAATCTCAGCAGCAGAAGCACCAAGCACAGCTCATTCAGCAGTTCCAATGCAGTGAGATTCTCACAGCCCGACTTCCTCTTTCTGGCCCCCAAGGCGTCTGTCAAGGCCGAGACCCTAGGCTCCTGGTCTGCTGACCTCTGCCACCTTCCCCTCCCACGAGGCCTGTGGCTGGCATGGGTGCACAGGTCTGCTCAGGCCTGCTCATCTGCCTTGTTTTAAAGTGCCCAAGTCGCCTTGAGGAGCCTGAGAAGCGTGAAGAGCTAGAGAAGCGTGTGACCTGCCGTGTGACCTGCCGTGTGACCTGCTGTGTGACCTGCTGGCCCGGGTGCTGATGGGCCTCATCCTGGCGCAGCTCAGGGGAGCCAGGTCCCCGGACGGCCGGCACCACTGAGAGTCCTGGGAAGACCCCAGCCCTGCTCCTCCGTCGCAGCCTGACTGCCCTCCTCTGTGGCTCCTCCTGAGTCCCTCAGTAAGACCCATAAGAAGGAGCAAAGCAAAGACAGCAATATGAAAGAAAAGCAGAACCAAAATGAGCCTCGGTCTTCCAGCCAGAGGGAGCAGGAAACTGGCAGTCCTCAACCACAAGAGCTACGTCGCCTGCTATTTCGTCCTGGGCATTTCTGATGTAAACTCTTTCACCCTGAAATGAGATCAGCTTTTAAAAGTTTCACAGAGCTCTAGCTATGTCCTGACGGCAGTGTGGGCAGGAGAAGATCCCGGGATGCTCAGCTCACGGCTCTCAGAGCAGGTGCCGAGGTGGTTCCCTGGATGCCATGGACAGAGTCATGGAGTGGCCCTCAGCAGGCACAAGACTGCTGTGTTCCTGGGGCTCAGGTACAGCCCGCACCCACACTGTTCCAGAACTCAGGCCAGGGCCAAGTGCTCAGCAGCCACGTGGGGCACATCTGGGCTCAGAGAAGAGCTCCAGACAGAAAGGGAGCTGATGGGAATGGGGTCCACTCTCCCTGAGGATGTGCCTGTGAATTTGAAAAATCAACCCTTTAAAATAAGTAACCCGAGACTTTCATATTTATCTTATCTTCTGCATAACAAACTTGGAAATAAATACAGTCCTGGGGACACATTACGTACATGTCACTTTGGCCTGTGTCAAGTGATGGTAATCTAAAATCCAGTTCAAAAAAGCTCTACTGAGCGCTCCTACGGTGCTCTCTGTAACTCATGTCTTCTCCTGGAGACCCTGTCGAGCCACCCTACAGACATAGGGGCAGAGCAAGGCTTCAGCCCCCAGGGGGTGAGGCAAAGCCCCTGGAGGGCTGGAGACCGCGACTCCCCAGAGACGAGGCTCCCCGAGAGCTGCAGGGCTCATGGTTGCAGTCCAGGGGTCAGATCCGTGAGGTCTGCTTCTACTTTGTTGAGTTGGGTCTGATTCGAGTCTCTGGGGCTTTATTCTGAGTCGCTGTGTTCAGATATAAATGTGCTCACACAACAAGAACACATCTGGGATCTGCCTACACTCAAATCTGAACAAAATGTCAACCTACGATTTTTTAAAATCAAGAAGATCCTACAGGAAACGGGTGGACCTTCTGCAGTGATTTCACTAACAGCAGTTTCTTTCTGTGAACGGAATGGAGACGGAGAGTTGTGCTGAGGACACAGCCTTCCTGGGCCCCTGCGGACCTCCTGGGGGAGTGGCCCCGTGGCACCATCGGAGCACACTGAGCCTCGTGGCTGCAGGCTTGGAACGGTGGTGGGCATGCAGGGCAGGTCCCTGGGGAAGCACCTCCAAGTTCCCAGCTCCAGCTTTTGGTGAATGGGCCGCCTCTGGGGGAGAATCTGCAGCCCCGAGACAGGGCCTGAGGCAATGCCCTGGGCCTGTGGCCTGCTGAGCAAGGCAGATCCACTCACCCACAAGGTCTCCTGAAGCACAGGGCACCCTGCTCCCTCGTGCTGCTTCCAAGCCTCCCAGGGCCCTGGAGGGAGCCACCAGGTGAGGAGGCCACTCTGCCAGGAAACTCCCCTTGCCTACCTGGAGGAGCTGGGGCTGTCTTCTCACCCCGCATCTGCCACCGGAGCTGCAGTCTGTCCACGCTTACTGAAGAGCACACGACCTGAATACCTAACTGAGCAATCACTGCCTGGCCGCCAGCCACCGACCTGCTCAGCAGGTGGGGCTGGGACTGTTGGCCAGTTGCTGGACATTTCTGAGAGAAACGTGCACTTAAAGTAGGAGATGTTTGGCATTCTGGGAAAATTCCAAATATCAAGCTTTTGATTTTTAAACACTGGACCAGTAAATTGTCCTGACTTAGTGATCTACACGTGTGTTTGTGAAGAAGCAAAGTACACTGTATACAAGTGGGGACAGGATTCCCTTTGGGTCTACTAATAATAAAATTCATCTGCTGCTTCTGAGTTTGGCCCAGTTCCACTGTGGCACGGTCAGCCCCAGCAGCCCATCTCACTGCTGATTACAGCTAAAACCTGGACAAATAAAACAAATGAACTTGAGGATCTGGAAAGTAAATAAACAGGAGTGGAGTAGGCATGGGCCTCTCCCCCTTCCCCTCCCAGCAGTGGGTGCCAGTCCTGGGCTCCTGGCTAAGCAAGAAGCAGGAGGGGACTGCTTGTGGTCAGCTTGGGGACCACAGTGGTCAGCTTATGTGGCACCTGACTGGGCTTTGAGGAATCCAGCCCTGGGTTAAAAGCGGTTTCTGGCATGTCTGTGTTGGTGTTTCTGGAGGAGGTTAATGCCAACATCATAGGCTGAGGAAGGGGCTGGCCTCCCTTGTGAGGGGCCTCGTCCAGTTCACTGGAGACCTGCGTGGAGCACGAGGAAGCCCCTTGCTGTCCACGGTCTTCTCCAGGTGAGTCCTTGGCTCTGCTGGGTCCCCAGCGTGCTGACTGCAGATCTCAGGGCCGTGCAGCACGGTGGTAGCATGAGCTGCTCCTCCCAGTCTCTCCCTCTCCTTCGCTCTAACTTCAACCTGACCCCTGAGCTCTGCACAGAGAGACCCAAACTGCCATGGCGGAGCTTTGGAGCACCAAGGGCTGTTGGGGCTGCTCACACAATTCTCGGTTTCACCTCGAGATGAAAAGGTAGAGGAGAAGCTCCGCAGAAGGAGAGCCTGAATTAGAGCAGGGAGCCTGCCTGGCTTGTGCTGTGAAGGGAGCGGCCCAGGGCAGGCGAGGCGGGAAGCAGAAGGACCGGTTGGGACCTGGGAGTGGAGACCAGGGACTGTCTGGAACCAGGTTTACTTGGAGGTTAGAACTGATGAGATTTGGATGTGGAAGGTAGAGAAAGAGAGGAGGTGGATGTGGCCCAGGTTGTTGGATTGAACTGGGGGAAGTAGTGCTACCTTTGCTGAGATGGAAGAAGACTGGACGGGGCAGGTGAAGAGGCTGGGGGAACCAGGTCCCTTTGTGCAAATGCAGCTTGGAGATGTTTTCAGACATGACATGAGGGCTGCAGCTGGGCACCTGGGTGGAACAATCCAATAGGAGTGTTCCTAAGGCCCATCCCAACAGCTAAATGCATTTAAAATTACAAAACTATAACTGAGGAATCACACTAAGAAGACCTTGTTCTGATTCAAAGCACAATATAGTTCTGAGGTTAAAAAAAAAAAAGGAAAGTGAAACTTTGCAGAATTTACCTCTCATAAAACCTAATGAAATGGTGATGGTGTGGGAGCAGAATCCCAGGAGCAGCTATTAAAGCAGAGCAACCAGCTTCCAAAACTAGGGACAAGGAAAGAAATGCCTGCTGTTAGCCAAAACTCCCCAAAACGCTTTGGAGGGGAACGCCACCCCAAGGCCTTGCCTCTGTCTTAAGATGGAGGACACTACTGAGGGGAGCCAGGCACCTCACCGACGTGGCCAGGAGGCGGCACTGTCAGGAAGCAGCTGTGTCCCTCGCGGGCCACCCTGGCCTTGTCCACTGGTTTCTTGGTCTGCTCTGATCTGCTTTTCTTCACGTGTGCAGTTGGAGTGCTTATCTCAGGACTTTCATTTTGGGGAAGGATCCACAAATTCTGGCTGTGTGTGGAGAGGAGTGTGCTGACGTGCTTCCATCCCAGGGAGGAGACTCCTAGGTTCTGCCTGAGACGGAGACCTGCTGCTCAAGGACCTCAGTTCTCCAGTCTCAGGCTCTGCCTGTGAGCTCCAGCCAGCCTCTCCAGCCTCAGTGCGGCCTTCGCCCTCCCACTGGAACCCACAGAGGGAGCTCACCCAGAGGAGCCCGCAGTGAGGAGGGACCACTGCAGGTGATAGAGGAGGCTGCTGGAGAGAAGAGACCCACGGTGGGTTATAGAGGAGGCTGCTGGAGAGGGGAGACCCACGGTGGGTTATAGAGGAGGGTCACCTAGAGGAGGCTGCTGGAGAGGAGAGACCCACGGTGGGTTATAGAGGAGGCTGCTGGAGAGGAGAGACCCACAGTGGGTTATAGAGGAGGCTGCTGGAGAGGGGAGACCCACGGTGGGTTATAGAGGAGGGTCACCTAGAGGAGGCTGCTGGAGAGGAGAGACCCACAGTGGGTTATAGAGGAGGCTGCTGAAGAGACCCACGGTGGGTTATAGAGGAGGCTGCTGGAGAGGGGAGACCCACGGTGGGTTATAGAGGAGGGTCACCTAGAGGAGGCTGCTGGAGAGGAGAGACCCACAGTGGGTTATAGAGGAGGCTGCTGGAGAGGGGAGACCCACGGTGGGTTATAGAGGAGGCTGCTGGAGAGGGGAGACCCACGGTGGGTTATAGAGGAGGGTCACCTAGAGGAGGCTGCTGGAGAGGAGAGACCCTCAGTGGGTTATAGAGGAGGCTGCTGGAGAGGGGAGACCCACGGTGGGTTATAGAGGAGGCTGCTGGAGAGGGGAGACCCACGGTGGGTTATAGAGGAGGCTGCTGGAGAGGAGAGACCCACGGTGGGTTATAGAGGAGGGTCACCTAGAGGAGGCTGCTGGAGAGGAGAGACCCTCAGTGGGTTATAGAGGAGGCTGCTGGAGAGGGGAGACCCACGGTGGGTTATAGAGGCGGCTGCTGGAGAGGGGAGACCCACGGTGGGTTATAGAGGAGGCTGCTGGAGAGGGGAGACCCACGGTGGGTTATAGAGGAGGGTCACCTAGAGGAGGCTGCTGGAGAGGAGAGACCCTCAGTGGGTTATAGAGGAGGCTGCTGGAGAGGAGAGACCCACGGTGGGTTATAGAGGAGGCTGCTGGAGAGGAGAGACCCACAGTGGGTTATAGAGGAGGCTGATGGAGAGGGGAGACCCACGGTGGGTTATAGAGGAGGGTCACCTAGAGGAGGCTGCTGGAGAGGAGAGACCCACGGTGGGTTATAGAGGAGGGTCACCTAGAGGAGGCTGCTGGAGAGGAGAGACCCACAGTGGGTTATAGAGGAGGCTGCTGGAGAGGGGAGACCCACGGTGGGTTATAGAGGAGGGTGACCTAGAGGAGGCTGCTGGAGAGGAGAGACCCACGGTGGGTTATAGAGGAGGCTGCTGGAGAGGGGAGACCCACGGTGGGTTATAGAGGAGGGTCACCTAGAGGAGGCTGCTGGAGAGGAGAGACCCACAGTGGGTTATAGAGGAGGCTGCTGGAGAGGGGAGACCCACGGTGGGTTATAGAGGAGGGTGACCTAGAGGAGGCTGCTGGAGAGGAGAGACCCACGGTGGGTTATAGAGGAGGCTGCTGGAGAGGGGAGACCCACGGTGGGTTATAGAGGAGGGTCACCTAGAGGAGGCTGCTGGAGAGGAGAGACCCACGGTGGGTTATAGAGGAGGCTGCTGGAGAGGAGAGACCCACGGTGGGTTATAGAGGAGGGTCACCTAGAGGAGGCTGCTGGAGAGGAGAGACCCACAGTGGGTTATAGAGGAGGCTGCTGGAGAGGGGAGACCCACGGTGGGTTATAGAGGAGGGTGACCTAGAGGAGGCTGCTGGAGAGGAGAGACCCACGGTGGGTTATAGAGGAGGCTGCTGGAGAGGGGAGACCCACGGTGGGTTATAGAGGAGGGTCACCTAGAGGAGGCTGCTGGAGAGGAGAGACCCACAGTGGGTTATAGAGGAGGCTGCTGGAGAGGGGAGACCCACGGTGGGTTATAGAGGAGGGTCACCTAGAGGAGGCTGCTGGAGAGGAGAGACCCACAGTGGGTTATAGAGGAGGCTGCTGGAGAGGAGAGACCCACAGTGGGTTATAGAGGAGGCTGCTGGACAGGAGAGACCCACGGTGGGTTATAGAGGAGGCTGCTGGACAGGAGAGACCCCAAAGGGAACCGTCTCAGTTTTTCTGGAAGTTGTGCTCCCCCTCCCCTCCTCTCGCTGTCTGGTTTCCCAGTGGGTGTCTGTGTCCCTCCTCAGCTAACATTCTCCAGAGTGTTGTAGCCTCCCCTGGTGCCGGAACCCAAGTACCCCTTGGGGCTTCTTCAGAGGGGCTTCCCGTCCCTGGGGAATGTCGTTATGTGAGTCTGTGGTGCCGTGAAGGTCACTGTTTAAACCACTTACCTTTTTGCTGTCACACCTGGGAGGTGTCGCCAGGGCAATGGTCTACACGAGAGGGGTCTTTAGGAATTAGTCTCTGGGCCACCTGCCACTCTGCACCAATAGCGGTTAATGTGAGAGCCAAGCACCCTGCCCTAAGCTGTCCCGTCTGCTTCCCGAGTCAGTCCTGTCCTCAGCCTCTGCAGGAGCAGTGCCGGCTGCAGGTCACTTACCACCCTGAGCTAGACAACACAGTACCCAGTGTTACTTTCTCATAAGGTAATTACAAGTGCCTTCAGCACTTCTCAAATGCTTCCCAGACTCTGGCTTTAAAAACTTGGATTCCAGGCTTGTCATGCTATATATTACTGTAAATGCATCCAAAGCCAGGCTCACCAGGCATGGGCCACCAGTAACTGGGGAGGCTGAGTTGGGAGGATTGCAATTTTGAGGCCAGCTTCAGCAACTTAGTGAGGCCTTCAGCAACTTAACAAAAATCTGTCTCAGAATTAAAAGGGTTGGGGATTTGGCTCAGTGGTAGAGCCCCTCCAGAGGGGTTCAATTCCTAGTACCAAAATAAATAAATAAAGCCAGCCTCAGTCGCAAACAATTTTATCATAGAATTTGATAAAATTGTTCATTAAAATTGATAGGAGAAATAATGTGGGCTTTGGAGCCCAGGAGTAGAATAGGGAACACAGGACAGCCCGAGTGTCTTGTGTTTGGCAAGGACTTGGGAAAGCTGCCTTTGCTCTCATTCGGCGCGTTTCCAGCTGTACATTGAAGCTGTTCGGCTACAAGCAACTAGAGTTCCTAAGCTCACCAAGCATGCTTTGTGTGCCGTGCACGCTCTCTGAGTTTCACCCACAGCAAGACACTCAGCCCTCTTGGGAAATCAGGCCAGGAGACTGCACCCTGCCCCAAGCCTGTGGCTGGTGGGTGGCCATCAAGACTCAGGTTCAATGCCCCCAGGTCACTGAGCACACTTTACAGACATGGCCACAGGAGCTGGCCACAGAACAGCCATGGAAGGTCACAGGAAGGACCAATCCTGGTGGTACCTTCACTCTCACGGAACACCGTCCTTTCCGCTGGCGTTTGATGCAGTGTCTGGAAGTCCTTTAGGCGAGGTTTCAATGGCACCCTTGGTGGCAGGTGCCAGAGAGGCATGAGCTCTCTGAGGCAAGCTCCCTGGAGCTCATTTTCTGAGTATCAAGTACCTACAATTACTATGCTATGGAGACAGCCATTGTAAGGAAGAATGAGGGTATATTTTGACATTGTTATTTTCTCTGGAATATATTTAATACTTAGTTGACTTTTTAATTTTCAGATTGAATCAATTATTTAATTAAGTTAACATTTAAATGAAGGAGCAAGAAGAAAAGAATGTGTATAGGAAGTTTTTATTTATCTAAGAAAAGGAGAGTGATGTCAATTTGAAACTTTACTTGCTAACATGTTTAAAAAGGAAAGCTGGGAATGGAACCACCATTTGACCCAGCTATTGCCCTTCTCGGACTATTTCCTGAAGACCTCAAAAGAGCATACTACAGGGTACTGCCACATCGATGTTCATAGCAGCACAATCCACAATAGCTAGACTGTGGAACCAACCTAGATGCCCCTCAATAGATGAATGGATAAAAAAAATGTGGCATTTATACACAATGGAGTACTACGCAGCACTAAGAAATGACAGAATCATGGAATTTGCAGGGAAATGGATGGCATTAGAGCAGATTATGCTAAGTGAAGCTATCCAATCCCTAAAAAACAAATGCCAGATGTCTTCTTTGATATAATGAGAGCAACCAAGAACAGAGCAGGGAGGAAGAGCAGGAGGAAAAGATTAACATTAAGCAGAGTCATGAAGTGGGAGGGAAATGGAGAGAAAAGGGAAATTGCATGGAAATGGAAGGAGATCCTCATTGTTATACAAAATTACATATAAGAGGTTGTGAGGGGAATGGGAAAAAAATAAGGAGAGAAATGAATTACAGTAGATGGGGTAGAGAGAGAAGATGGGAGGGGAGGGGAGGGGGGATAGTAGAGGATAGGAAAGGTAGCAGAATACAACAGTTACTATTCTGGCATTATGTAAAAATGTGGAGTGTAACAGATGTGATTCTGCAATCTTTGTAATGTTTTGAATAACCAATAAAAAAAAGGAATAAAAAGGCAATAGCACAAAAAACTCTTTAAAAGATGGTCATTGATGGGGGGAGGAGGAGAACTAGGCAGAGGGTTCAGAGCTGGGGACTAGAAGCAGAGGGGATTTTTGTCTTGCAGATTTTACTTCAGAACCATGTCATATTTTTAGATAATTTTAAAAGAAACATTTAAAAAGCAATCCCTAAAAGTTGAAAGCAAGTAAAACAAAGAAATTTAGGTGTAGATTGCACTGGACAAACTACAGAGAAATAATTTCAAAATTACTTAAAAACATGATAATTTGGTTGTGTGTCTCTACAGGGATCCTCTCTAGGTTCAAAATGACCACAACCAGTCCTGAAGAGTTCCCGAATGCACCGCGGCAGCGCCTCGATGTCGGTGTGTCACTTAGGGTCGTGAGTTAGGGAAGATGATGATCATGCTGTTGTCATTGGGAAATTAGGTAATTACACAGTGGGAAAAACAGAACTGACAGACAGCAGAGGTTATCCAAAACCCTGTGGCCCTGAATTGAAGCTGGGCCATGGATGTCCTGCCTCGGGTGTGTGGCTGTGCATGCCCGGGAGCTGCTGCAGCAGCCGTGAGCTGTGCAGTGAGCACCTGGTGCCTCGAGGCAGACCCCCTCTCCACAGCACAGACTGTCAGGAGAAGGGCTCCAGGTCTGGGCCGTGGAGCTCAGCACGAACCTGAAATCTCTTCCACACACTTCCTGAGGCCATGCAACAAGAGCTGGGGTCCAGCAGAGGAAGCCTCCAAGCCAGCCCTGGACATCTGAGTATAGGTGATGACACCTGTAACCAGTCAGAGGCCCTCGGGCATGAGACTCCTGTCACTTCTTGGGACACCAGTGACTGGAAGATGCTAGACAACCAACTCATTTCTTTGAAACTGGAAGTGAGAAGAAAGGCTCGTGCGACTTTGTTGCCTTTCAGTGTGAAAGATATTTGGTGCTCACCAATATTATTGGGAGGAAACTTCTCTGTAGAATGTTCTAGCTGAACAACAAAAAGCAAGGCTGAGAAGGTGCTTATCAATGGCTTCCAACATCACCAAAGAGGAGAGACTTGCAAATATTTCATTTCCCTGAAACATGTAAAAAGTATACTTCTGTTGTCAGAAAGACAAGCCCGAGTCTGGTCAGGCCTCTGGATCTGAATACTAACACCCAGGAAACACAGAGGAACACACGTGGGAAGCTCTGCTGGACAAGGGCCCAGCTCCTCCAACCAGCAAGTTGAAAAGTCTATGAGAAGAGCCCACTGGTCCTAACTTGAACAAAGTAGAATAAAAATTTATGGTAATGAAGAAAATTTGGAAAATGACCGAATTCGTAATATTAAGAAATTGTTAATTATTTTAAGTGAGTTAATGGTAATGGAGTTACTTCTAAAATAGATACTAGTCTGAAGCAATGCATAGTGAGCTATTTGGAGATGATATGATACCCTCTCTGGGATTTTCAGATCATGAAGGAATGGGTTGATGTAGAGGGGGTGACTATTTTAGCTGAGAAATGGGTTAACTCATCTCTCTCTCTTTGTATTCACTTCAAGTTTTCTATAGTAAGAAGCTTTGAACATATTTGCCATCCTCCTGGAATGCAAACTGTCTTTCCTTAATCATATTCCTATGCATGCTCCAAAGCCACACGGAGCTCTGACTCTAGCTACCAACCTGGAGGCCAAGAAGGGAGGGGGCAGAGCCTGAGAAGGGCCGTCCTGGAGAGGGTCTCAAGTGTGGCCTCCTCAGAGGGGCCATGGGGTGAACGCTGAGGCACTGAGGTTCCAGCTCTGCCTCCCAGGCCCCACCTGCTACCTGTCAGAATGCCGCTCTCCCCCGGAGCCTGGCAAAGTGTGTGGCAGACCCACACCTGAGTTCTCAGGTGTGGTGGACAGAGTCGTACTGCCCCGGGGTCCATGCAGTCCTCCTCCACCTATCTGGTGATACCACGCACCTACTAAAGCCGTGTCTTCAATGAGAAGCTTGCTTCATGGGACCACCATTTATAACCCCCCACGAGGGACCACTGGTGCCTTCAAAGCCCTGTGAAGAAGCACTCCAGATCCCATCCTGTGAGTCTGTCAGTGTGTCTCCTTTCCTTGAATCCAAAATTATGTCCATCGGAATTCTAAGGCAAAAGTAGAAATTCCCTGGGTGTTGTAGGAGGGGAAGAAAACACAGGAAATCAGGTGCCTGGAGAATTCCTGGAAGGATGGGGTGCAGGTCAGGAGATCCCCATTGGACTTGTGAGCTCATGAGCAAGTGGCTGTAACCAGGGGCCAGTGTCATCACTGCAAAGCCACCCTGCCTCTCATCACCCAGGGAGCCGCCGCAGCACAGGGCCAGTTTCTTGTAAAACTGAACAAGAAAGAAAATCTCAGGACATGAATTAATTAATACAGATTAAAAATTCCAGTGGAAATTTTCATCAATGTCCAAAGGAAATGGCGTCATAAGCACATTAACTTCACTCAGAATGCAAATTGGGTTTGATAGAGATTAAGGGAGAAAAAATCAAGCAAGTTTGTCAATAGACCTCAAAAAAGATAGTTGGTAAAACTGATATTTATCTGTGATAAACAGTCTCAATAAGGCAGGAAGACTAAAAAAAAAAAAAAAAAACAGAAAAGAATTTTTTTTTAAACCCTGCACAAACATCCTGCAGAGTTGCATAAAAACACATGAATCCCTGTAAGACCAGGGACGAGCTAGACTCCCATTCATGAAGGTACTAGAGGGCCTGGCAAATACAGTGGGCAAGAGAGGAAGTTAAAAACGCATGTTTGGAAACAGAGGAGAACATGGTTATTTACAGATGATGTGGTTTGTCCTAGAGAAAAATCCAAACTAGGTAAGTTGTGGGATGAAGAAGCACAGGTTTCTGGATGGAGAATCAACTGTGCACAAGCACCAAATGGAGATTTTAAAGAAATTAAAGATTCCATTTACAAGGGCATAAAGATATTTAAAAACGGGGCTGCGGGGCAGACCACGCGACCTGGAGAAGGGGCCCAGAGGCCCGCCTATGCAGTGGACAGACCACCCCAGCTGGAGGAGGAGCCCAGCCTCCCACCCACACAGTAGGCAGACCATGCGGCCCGGAGAGGGGGCACAGCCACCCACTGGCATGGTAGACAGACAACCCCAACTGGAGGAGGGGCCCAGCCGCCTGCCCATGCGGTCACCTAACCGAGCTCTGGACAAACATAAGGTTTCCCCAACACCCCCCACCTTATGAGAAAAACTGATGGAACTCATCTTGGAAAATCCCACCAACCCTTAAAACCCATCACCCGGTGGGCGTGGCTACCAGCTCAGTTCTGCAGGGGATCAGGCACCTGGTTTACATCTCAGAGAATAAGAGTAGAGAGGCCACAGGTGGAAGCTCAAGTCCTCTCACACTGACTGCCACCACCACCCTGAACCCAGAGACTCAAGCTAGGAATAGACAATGCCACCAACTGGAAGACAAGAAAACAGAGTTCTGAGAGACATTTTTCTTTCTTTTTTTCTCTTCTCTCTCTCTTTTCATACATTCATCCAGTCTCCTCTACCCTTCCCCCTCTGGTCCCCACAACCTCAACATATGTGAAACCAAAAATTGTGCATAAAAAGGTCTTTAACAACTGAATCACCAGAATAATATAATATAGAGGAATTGCATATGCCCCACCTCCCTCCCCCTTTTTATTTCTTTTCTTTTTGCTCTTATTTTATTTTCCCCACTCTCTTTTTTCTTTTTCTTTCCTTGTTATTTGTTTTTCTCCTTCTTACTCCCTCTATCCCACTTGCAACCCCCTAAATTTTACTATTTATAAGTAGGGTAATCTTATAAATACATATAGGAATTTGAATCTATACATTCTTCCATAAATTACCCATCTATTGGTTAGAGCTTTCCAAAGTTACTAAGTTCGATTAACCCCATACCCTCACTCCTTTCCCCCTAAACATAACATCCTACACCTGAAATTCAGTTTTCTTCAAGCTACCAGAAACAGTATGCCTTTCATGAAACTAATGACTATATTTGTAAATGATAATCGAAACCAACATTTGTAGACATAGAGTCTAGCTATAAATGTAGTAATAAGGAAAACGTGCGCTTAGATGATGTACTATTGATATTGAGAACTGTTAACATTGTCTTTCTCCACAAAAGGGAGACTTTGCAACTATACAAGAGCAACATAAATATATAGGGGGAAATCAATAACACAACAGTTTCACAAAGCAGAAAGAAACCTGAGCAATATGAAAAGACAAGGAAAGAAAGGACCACAAGCAATGCAGTTCAACTCAACTTTAGAAGAGGTAATATCTGCAGCAGATGGAATGTCAGATAAAGAATTCAGGATATACATGCTTCAGATGATCTGGAGTCTCAAGGAAGACATTAGACAGCAAAATCAGACAATGAAAGATCACTTTGAAAATGAATTACATAAACAAGTCCAAGAAGTAAAAGATCAACTATACAGGGAGATAGAGGTTATAAAAAACAAACAGACATCAAGGAGGAAATTAAAAAATTCTTAGAGATAAATGAAAACACAGACACAACATATTGGAATCTATGGGACACAATGAAAGCAGTTCTAAGAGGAAAATTCATTGCTTGGAGTTCATTCCTTAAAAAAAGAAAAAACCAACAAATAAATGATCTCACACTTCATCTCAAAACCCTAGAAAAAGAAGAGCAAAACAACAGCAAAAGTAGTAGAAGGCAAGAAATAATTAAAATCAGAGCTGAAATCAATGAAATTGAAACAAAAGAAACTATTGAAAAAATTGACAAAACTAAAAGTTGGTTCTTTGAAAAAATAAATAAGATCGACAGACCCTTAGCTGTGCTAATGAAGAGAAGAAGAGAGAGAACTCAAATTACTAGCATACGGGATGAAAAAGGCAATATCACAACACACTTCAGAAATACAGAAGATAATTAGAAATTATTTTGAATCCTTATACTCCAATAAAATAGAAGATAGTGAAGGCATCGATAAATTTCTTAAGTCATATGATCTGCCCAGGTTGAGTCAGGAGGATACACACAACCTAAACAGACCAATATCAATTGAGGAAATAGAAGAAGCCATCAAAAGACTACCAACTAAGAGAAGCCCAGGACCGGATGGATATACAGCAGAGTTTTACAAAACCTTTAAAGAAGAACTAATACCAATACTTTTCAAGCTATTTCAGGAAAGAGAAAAAGAGGGAGAACTTCCAAATTCATTCTACAAGGCCAACATCACCCTGATTCCTAAACCAGACAAAGACACTCCAAAGAAAGAAAACTACAGACCAATATCTCTAATGGACATAGATGGAAAAATCCTCAATAAAATTCTGGCAAATCGATACAGAAACATATCAAAAAGATCGTGCATTGTGATCAAGTAGGATTCATCCTTGGGATGCAAGGATGGCTCAATATACGGAAATCAATAAATATTATTCACCACATCAATAGACTTAAAGATAAGAACCATATGATCATCTCGATAGATGCAGAAAAAGCATTCGACAAAGTACAGCATCCCTTTATGTTCAAAACTCTAGAAAAACTAGGGATAACAGGAACTTACCTCAATATTGTAAAAGGTATCTATGCTAAGCCTCAGGCTAGCATCACTCTGAATGGAGAAAAATTGATGGCATTCCCTCTAAAATCTGGAACAAGACAGGGATGCCCTCTCTCACCACTTCTGTTCAACATAGTTCTTGAAACACTAGCCAGAGCAATAAGACAGACGAAAGAAATTAAAGGCATAAAACTAGGAAAAGAAGAACTTAAATTATCACTATTTGCGGACGACATGATTCTATACCTAGAAGACCCAAAAGAGTCTACAAAGAAACTACTAGAGCTAATAAATGAATTCAAAAAAGTGGCAGGATATAAAATCAACATGCATAAATCAAAGGCATTCCTGTATATCAGCGACAAATCTTCTGAAATGGAAATGAGGACAACCACCGCATTCACAATATCCTCAAAAAAAAAAAAAAGAATACTTGGGAATCAATCTAACAAAAGAGGTGAAAGACTTATACAATGAAAACTACAGAACCCTATAGAGAGAAATAGAAGAAGATCTTAGAAGATGGAAAAATATATCCTGTTCATGGATAGGTAGAATTAACATCATCAAATGGCGATATTACCAAAAGTTCTCTATAGTTTTAATGCAATGCCAATCAAAATCCCAATGGCATTTCTTGTAGAAATAGAGAAAGCAATCATGAAATTCATATGGAAAAATAAAAGACCCAGAATAGCAAAAGCAATTCTAAGCAGGAAGTGTGAATCAGGCGGTATAGCGATACCAGACTTCAAACTATACTACAGAGCAATAGTAACAAAAACAGCATGGTACTGGTACCAAAACAGGCAGATGGACCAATGGTACAGAATAGAGGACACAGAGACCAATCCACAAAGTTACAACTATCTTATATTTGATAAAGGTGCTAAAAGCATGCAATGGACGAAGGATAGCATCTTCAACAAATGGTGCTGGGAAAACTGGAAATCCATATGCAACAAAATGAAACTGAATTCCTTTCTCTCACCATGCACAAAAGTTAACTGAAAATGGATCAAGGAGTTTGATATCAAATCAGAGACTCTGCATCTGATAGAAGAAAAAGTTGGCTCCGATCTACATGTTGTGGGGTTGGGCTCCAAATTCCTCAATAGGACACCCATAGCACAAGAGTTAATAACAAGAATCAACAAATGGGACTTACTCAAACTAAAAAGTTTTTTCTTAGCAAGAGAAACAATAAGAGAGGTAAATAGGGAGCCTACATCCTGGGAACAAGTTTTTACTCCTCCCACTTCAGATAGAGCCCTAATATCCAGAGTATACAAAGAACTCAAAAAATTAAACAATAAGATAACAAATAACCCAATCAACAAATGGGCCAAGGACATGAACAGACATTTCTCAGAGGAGGACATACAATCAATCAACAAGTACATGAAAAAATGCTCACCATCTCTAGCAGTCAGAGAAATGCAAATCAAAACCACCCTAAGATACCATCTCACTCCAGTAAGATTGGCAGCCATTATGAAGTCAAACAACAACAAGTGCTGGCGAGGATGTGGGGAAAAGGGTACTCTTGTACATTGCTGGTGGGACTGTAAATTGGTGCAGCCAATCTGGAAAGCAGTATGGAGATTTCTTGGAAAGCTGGGAATGGAACCACCATTTGACCCAGCTATTCCCCTTCTCGGTCTATTCCCTAAAGACCTAAATAGAGCATGCTACAGGGACACTGCTACATCGATGTTCATAGCAGCACAATTCACAATAGCAAGACTGTGGAACCAACCTAGATGCCCTTCAATAGACGAATGGATTAAAAAAATGTGGCATTTATACACAATAGAGTATTACTCTGCATTAAGAAATGACAAAATCATAGAATTTGGAGGGAAATGGATGGCATTAGAGCAGATTATGCTAAGTGAAGCCAGCCAATCCCTAAAAAACAAATGCCAAATGTCTTCTTTGATATAAGGAGAGTAACTAAGAACAGAGTAGGGACGAAGAGCATGAGAAGAAGATTAACATTAAACAGGGACGAGAGGTGGGAGGGAAAGGGAGGGAGAAGGGAAATTGCATGGAAATGGAAGGAGACCCTCAGGGTTATACAAAATTACATACAAGAGGTAGCGAGGGGAAAGGGAAAAATAATACAAGGGCGAGATATGAACTGCAGTAGAGTGGGTAGAGAGAGAAGAGGGGAGGGGAGGGGAGGCGAGGGGGATAGTAAAGGATAGGAAAGGCAGCAGAATACAACTGACCCTAGTATGGCAATATATAAATCAATGGAAGTGTAACTGATGTGATTCTGCAATTTGTATACGGGGTAAAAATGGGAGTTCATAACCCACTTGAATCAAATTGTGAAATATGATATATCAAGAACTATGTAATGTTTTGAACAACCAACAATAATAAAAAAAAAAGATAACAAATAACCCAATCAACAAATGGGCCAAGGACCTGAACAGACAATTCTCAGAGGAGGACATACAATCAATCAACAAGTACATGAAAAAATGCTCACCATCTCTAGCAGTCAGAGAAATGCAAATCAAAACCACCCTAAGATACCATCTCACTCCAGTAAGATTGGCAGCCATTATGAAGTCAAACAACAACAAGTGCTGGCGAGGATGCGGGGAAAAGGGTACTCTTGTACATTGCTGGTGGGACTGCAAATTGGTGCAGCCAATTTGGAAAGCAGTATGGAGATTCCTGGGAAAGCTGGGAATGGAACCACCATTTGACCCAGCTATTCCCCTTCTCGGTCTATTCCCTAAAGACCTAAAAAGAGCATGCTACAGGGATACTGCTACATGGATGTTCATAGCAGCGCAATTCACAATAGCTAGACTGTGGAACCAACCTAGATGCCCTTCAATAGATAAATGGATAAAAAAAAATGTGGCATTTATACACAATGGAGTATCACTCTGCACTAAAAAATGACAAAATCATGGAATTTGCAGGGAAATTGATGGCAATAGAGCAGATTATGCTAAGTGAAGCTAGCCAATCCCTAAAAAACAAATGCCAAATGTCTTCTTTGATATAAGGAGAACAACTAAGAACAGAGCAGGGAAGAAGAGCATGAGAAGAAGATTATCATTAAACAGGGATGAGAGGTGGGAAGGAAAGGGAGAGAGAAGGGAAATGGCATGGAAATGGAAGGAGACCCTCAGGGTTATACAAAATTAAATACAAGAGGAAGTGAGGGGAAAGGGAAAAAAACAAGGGGGAGAAATGAACTACAGTAGATGGGGTAGAGAGAGAAGAGGGGAGGAGAGGGGAGGGGGGATAGTAGAGGATAGGAAAGGCAGCAGAATACAACAGACACTAGTATGGCAATATGTAAAACAGTGGATTTGTAGCCGATGTGATTCTGCAATCTGTATACAGGGTAAAAATGAGAGTTCATAACCCTCTTGAATAAAATGTATGAAATATGATATGTCAAGAACTATGTAATGTTTTGAACAACCAATAATAAAAATTTTAAAAAATAAAAAAATAAAAACGGGGCTGTGGCTGTAGCTTAGTGAAAGAGCACTTACGTTGCAGGTGTGAGGCCCTGAGTTTGATCCTTAGCACCACATAAAAATAAATAAACAAATAAAGATATTGTGTCCATCTACAACTAAACAAATATTTTAAAAAAATATTTAAGAGCCTAGAAATACATGTAACAGAAGCTACTTACGTATGTTATGGAAAAATATAAACTTTTGCTGAAAACATTACAGGAGATTTAAATAAATAGAAAGAAACCATACGGGTGAGTGGCCACAGCAAGCTGGGTCTCCTGGAGTCGACCTGCATGTCGTGTGTGTGTTACCTACCGAGCTGCACCCCACAGGTGTGGGGGGGCTGCCCGCCCTTCTCTTCTGAACAGTCACAGAGATGAAGAGTGCAGTGCAACCAGGACACTCTCCCTACCAGACACCAGAGCCTTCAACGCATGGCCAGCTATGGAGCTGTCAAAATGAACCCCATTGACTGGTAAGATTAGCATGTCAATAATTAGGATTTTTAAAAAGGCTGAATGGAGAGACATACCACGTTTCTTGATGGGATGTTTAGTACAGATGTCAGATTTCCTCAAATGTATCCAAAAATTTCACATGGTTTCAGTCTAAATCCAAATTGGGATTTTGAAAAACTTAAAATAAATGGTTCTAAAATTTATCTGAAAGTGACAAAATTTCTGAAAGGAAAATAAATTTCACAAAATAAGAATAGTAGAAAGGAGCTATGGCATTCCATTACAAAATTTGTTATGAAATTGTAATATTTTTATTATGCTGTGATTCTGCCGTGGAGAAAGCCTAGTGCACTGAACACAGAGTTCAGAAAGAGACCGCAGTCCTGGGGCAGCCCTCTGCTCCCTTTGGTCACTGAGGCATGGATCTCCATGTGCACCCTTTCTCTTTCGCTGGGGCTGTCCTTAGTTCTAAAGCGAGCCTCTGGAGACAGAGTTGTGTCCTGTTTTTCAAAATTCATTATGCCAATCTGTCTTTGGTTGGGGAATGAGATTCATTTTCATTTAAAGTAAGTAGTGGTAAGAAAGGACCTACATTTATTTTTTGTTCTCTATGTGGCTTACACTTTTACTCCTTGCTTCTTACATCATTTCCTTCCTTTATGCTTAGTTGATTATTTATTTATTTATTTTGAGAGAGAATTTTTTAATATTTATTTTTTAGTTTTCGGCGGACACAACATCTTTGTTGGTATGTGGTGCTGAGGATCGAACCCTGGCCGCACGCATGCCAGGCAAGCGTGCTACCGCTTGAGCCACATCCCCAGCCCCCTTAGTTGATTTTTCAGTGACACATTTTATTTTTTCTTGTTTTCTTTTGTGTATACTCCATAAATATTTTTGTTCATGGGGGAGATTGTATATTACATCCTAAAGTTATAACATTACACTTTAAACTGATACCAACTCTACTTACAACACATATGAAAACTCTACTCCAGCAACATAAATTTATAATTTTTTATATTTTTGTTTTTAAAATCCTGTGGAAGAATAAAAAAATGGCACTACATGCCGAATTATGATGTTACTAGTTTTTATGTGTTCATGTATTTACTTTCAATGGAGAATTATATATTTTCATGTGGCTCAAGTTACTGTCTCGTACCCTTTCATTTCAAATTGAAAGACTCCCTTTGGAATTTCTTGATCTCATGAGGATGAATTTGCCCAACCTTTATTTATCTTGGAATGCCTCAATTTCTCCCTTATTGTATTTTTATTTTTTGTGCGAGTGGGAGTAGAATACCAGGGATTGAACCCTGGGTGCTTAGCCACTGAGCCATATCCCCAGCTCTTTTTATACTTAATTTAGAGTCAGGGCCTCACTAAGTTGCTGAGCTGGCTTTGAACTCTTAGTCCTCCTGCCTCAGCCTCCCAAGCCGCTGGGATTACAGGTTGCACCACCATGCCTGGCTCTCTCTCATTATTAAGGCACAATCTTGCCAGATACATGATTCTCAGCTGATAGTTTCTCCTCCCGCCTCAGCACTTTAAATATATCACTTTACTGTCTCCAATCAACAAGATTTCTGCTGAAAAATCACTGATAATCCTATCAAGCATCATTTGTACACAAGTTGCTTTTCCTTATTTCTTTCAAGATTGTCTTTGGCTTTTGACATTTGGATTATAAGGTGCCTTAGTGTGGGTCTCTTTAGGTTTATCCTGCTTGGTTTTCAGTGAGCTTCTTGGATTTGTATGTTCATGTCTTTCCTCACACCTGGGACATTTTTGGCAGTTATTTTTTTCAAAATGATGTCTGTCCCTTTCTATCTTTTTCTTCTCTTCTCCTTTAATTTTTCAAGCATATTTAAGGCTCTTGTTTGGAAGTCTTTATCTAGAAAGTACCACCCTATGTTTTTTCATGGGTGGGTTCTCATGGTTTATTTTGTTCCTTTGTATGGGCCATGTTTTCCTGTTGCTTTGTATGCCTTCTGACCTCTTGTTAAAATTACACATTTGAAAATGTAGCCATTTTCAGGGGTCTTCTGCATACCCAGGAGAGTGACCCAGGCTTCTGGGTTGACATCTGCCCCTCTTAAATCAGACATTCAGACCCTCACTCCAACTGCAGTCTTCCTCTTTCACCTCTTTTGTGGAGGAGTTGCTCTAACGGTCCTTGGCAGGGGGCCTAAGCTCTGCCACCTTTCCTTCAAGGTCTGGGTCTGCCCCATGTGCTCAGTCCCTGTTCCTTACAGGAGGTGTCCTCCCTGGGCCTGCCCCTCTCTCCCCTGCCTGGCCCCTTGGATATACTACAACCCACCCCACCCCTGCTTGTCCTCAGAATCTAATGCGGTTGCTAGAAATGCCGTGACCTCCCGACTCTGCCCTGAGATCAATCTTGGGCTTCCTGGGAACCCGGGCTTCCTGCCTCCACACCACAAAGCCAGGGCCTCTACTCCACAGATTCTGTCCCACCCTTTCCTCTGTTCTTTCCTCTATTCTGTTTTCATCCTGGAGTCTTGCTCCAGTGACCCGGTTTCATTGAAAAAGTGGAGCCATCTTGTCCGTGTTGTCTTTCACCAGGACGAAGCCTCAGCAGGGGGAGACTCACCACTCTCCTTCACCATCCTGTCTGCAGTGAGGGCATCCAGGGACTCCACAAGTATCTGCTTGAATTAATCGGTCTGGCTCCAAGATGTGCCCCTCACCACTGCACTGTACCCTGTGGAGCGGGCACCCTAAAGACAACCTGCAGATGGCATTTCTGGAGACAGTCAGAGGAGAAGCCATGTGCACAGAGGGGACTGTACGCCTGGCTTCTGTTCATATTTAGCTCATATTCCAAGAGACAAGATCCACGCATAAACAAAGATGGTTATAATTTGTTTATTCCTAAAGCTTAATTTTCCTTCTCTTTGACACACAGATAGCTCTTTTGGCATCTCGCATAGGCTGTGGAGTGTCTTTGATAGTAAGATGACCCTGGCATTGATACTTTAATTGCACTTAATAAAAATATTTATTCTTTCCATCAAGCTTTGGATTGGAACACCCCCAAAAGATATCAACAGATTAGATTTCACATGTGTTTTGGGTTCTTTGGAACCCCCCAGTGTGGAGCAGGGAGTCCAAGCCTGGACGATGTCCTGAGGGGGTGAAGCTCCAGGGCCACAGACTCCCCCAGGGCTGTGTTCACAATTTCCAGCCTCTTTAAGGCTGTTGAAATCCATCGCGGTTGCATGAGTCAGCCTCTCATGAGCATTAAGATGGCGCTGTGACTTGTTTGGGGAAGGGCTTGAGGCTGCTGCTATCCATATGGACTTACTGGTCAGCACAACAGAGCTTGGTTCTACACAGACGGGTTTGTTAAAAAGCCAAAGCAGGTTCCCGAACTGTGCACCCTCTTAGTCGGAGAGTGCAGAGCGCACTTGAGGCCTCTCCCCAGGAAGTGGTTGCTACCATCAGTTCAGCCTCACCCCAGAGCAGAGAAGTCTGTGGGCTTGTGCCGGCCAAGGGCATTGCCCAGTGCAGGGCCATTTTAGGCTTTCCCACGTGCGCCCTCCCTCTGTGGGAACATGGCAGGGCAGTCAAACCCAAAGCAAAGGACCACTTTGGTTTCCAGTTCTGAGTCGGCTCTGTGGCCTTGGGCTCCTGGCTGGAATTAAGTTGTGGCAGGGCACGTGGTGGAGGAAGCCCACTTCCCCACCAGGGAGCAAAGGAGAAGAAGGGGGCCGAGGCCTCAGCAGCCTGAAGACTCCCACCAGGCCCCGCCTCCTGAAGACCCTGCCACCCTGGGGACCCAGCACCCCGTAGCTGGCCTTTGGGGGACACTCAGGATCCAGAGGAGGTTGCCACCTGGAGCAACTAGTCTGCCTGCTGCTGGGCACGTGCCCTGGCGGGGTGGTGGGAGCTCTGCCCCTTCCTCTCCCTTGTGCTGGTGCCTGATGGAAGTCGACTGCTAGGACCCAGGGTGAAGTCTGGCCTTTGGGCACCCACCAGTGTGCAGCATTGCTGCCGTCTCCTCACTCATGCGGTGGTGTGTGAGGCTTCAACTGACCTTCATCAGTGCGGTACAGCTGGTGCCTTCCGACTTTGCACACCTGACCACCTGACCTGGTGGCTGTGTTTGGCCTGCAGCAGGCCCTGAAGCCTCAGGAGGGTAAGAGCAGAGACTCAGGTGTGTCTGCATGGGCCACTAAATGTAGCCTGGCAGCTCCCTTCCTCTGAGGCTCAGGCAGCTCTGCGACCCTGGGGCTGGCCCCATCCTGTCTTACCCTGCCAACCTCCTGCATTCCTGGCCTCTTCTCATGGTGCCAAGCTCCAGGCGCTGGGGTGCAGCACAGTTCTACACCTTCTGCCCCAGGTGCCACCTAGAGCAACTAGTCTGCCCCAGGACCCTAAGCAGGAAGGAAAGGTGCATGGAACCTCCCTGTCCTGTGCTGCAGCAGGTGACCTGAGCAGGGCATGTGGGAGATTAAAGTAGGACTTGCTTGACCTCCAGGCCCTGCAACAGGAGCTCAGGTGTCCAGACCCTTGCCACAGGAAGGACTATTTCCAGGAGTTCCTTTGGGCCCTGGGTTGGGATTTCCTCAGAGCAAGCATCAGTACCCACCTTCCCTCTGAACCAGCATGGCCACCCACCCCCAGAGCCAGGAAGCTACCCTATTGCCCACCTCCAAGTTGCCCTCATTTCTCTACCTTGCTCTGTGCTTTTGCTGTATACACTTCCTCCTTGATTCCCAAGGTATCTGTATAGAGAAGTCATTTCCCAGAATGTCTATAGCTGTGCTTGGAGTCCACTCAGTAGCAGCCAGTTCCCAGTGTGCAAGCCGGGGGTATAGATCCCTCTTCTTATTGTTGCTCTTTCTTCCAGTTGGATGAACCTGCTGGGAGGCCAGTCAGCCCTCAGATGTGATTATGTCTGTAATGAGCAGGGTCTTGGCTGGCTTTTCCCAGCTGGCTGGGAATGTACCAAATGTCAACACTTAGCAGTGCACATGACAAAACACAGCAGTTGAGTGAGGTTGAAGGCCAGCGGAGGTGGCCATCTTGCTAGTTTTCACTGTTTACAGTGAGGCTTCAACTGACCTTCATCAATGCCTCAGCTCTGCTTCCCTCCCTAGGAAAATGAACCTCCCCTTCTACAGGCAAGTGCCTTGGAGTCTTCCAGGAAACGGAAATTCAGGGAACTGCAGGGGATTCCTGTCACAGAGTGAGGGCCACAGGGAGCAGAGGCAGCCACCGCAGTTATTCCCACTAGTTCTTGTCATCACACCAGAAGTACTTGAGACGTCTCAGAGCAGCAGGCCCGAGTCTGTTAGAAGTGACAGGGAAGAGGGACAGGGGACATGAGAGAGAGAGAGAGAGAGAGAGAGAGAGAGAGAGAGAGAGTAGGACCTCTCAGAAAAGAAGGACAGGGTGCCTGTCCTGCCTTCCAGTTTTATTGGAGCCCCAGGGAGGTTCCATGGTCCTGCCGGGTCTGCCTCTTGACCTCTGACTCACAGCGGTGTAACACGGGACTTTGAAGCTCACACTGCACATGGCCACTCTGTGCTCACCGGTTCTAATTGAGCCTGTTCCTCCCTGAGTTCTGGGATCCAGTCTGTGTAAGGCTCACCAAAGTCCCCCGCCCCTTCAGGGTGACATGTGCTCTTCTTGTCAGTGTTACTGGACAAACAACAGGACGAATGCTGAGGGTCGCGACACACGCTGGTGGCTTATGCCAGGTGGGCTGCAGTTAAGTTTTTGCTTTTTGATTTTATTGCTTTTCAAAAGCAAGCATGTGGGGGATCGGTTTATAGAATTATTCCTTTAGCCTCATGTTCCTACCACTCATGTCTGGGTGTTCCTAGCAGTGCCCATTTTCTACTTGATCCTAAAATGTTATGGAAAATTCCAGAAAGATAAAGGGCACAACTTGCTGTAAGTGCACTGTTGCGAAGGCCCTGTCTGCCCAGGGGTGACAACAAGCTGGGAGCGGCTCAGAAGCAGGTCGCTGGGCTCTGTTGACCCTGCCAGAGGGGAAGGAGCCATCCTGGGGGGCAAGCCCACATGTGTCCACTGGGTGGACTGTGGATAGGCACCTTCATTCCTGTTTAGGCCATAGCTGGAGATGACCATGGGCCAGTGTGGCTAGTGTCTACTTGCAGTGAAATCCAATAAATATTAAACATCAGCATGGAAATGATTTAATTTAGACCCATATTGATATAGAATGTACTGAATTATGTGAAAAATACATATAAAACCTCTAAAATAACAGAGTCTTTCCATTTATGGAGAATTTCTTCAGACTATTGAAGAAATGAAAGTTATCATAAAGAATGAAACTGTGTTCAGACACATAGGAATTAAAACAAAAAACCAAATTTGCAGAATAAAATGTAGTAAATTTTGAAATAAAGCTATAAGATTAGAAAAATAATAGATGATAAACTTAATTGAGAAAAATCTATAATCTCAAATATTTAAAAATTTTGCCAGTCAGAAGGATGGAGATCAGGTTGCTCATGAAGGGTATAAGCCATCACTCCAGAGGCACATGGCATCAGCATTGACACTGGTAGTCAGAAACATGGCAGTTGGGTTAGTCATGAAAGGCATAGCCAGTTACCATCCCCTGCGTTCCACTATGTGGCACTGATGTTGGCACTATGAATGGGAGTCACTCCCCCAATCCAGCAAGGGGTTGTATGTACCTCATCCATCACGGATAGCATTGTGTGATTTATCACCCAAATGGACACTTGTGGGGATAAAAAGGGAAATAATTATAACACAGTAGCACAGGTTCAAACCAGGATTATTCTAGTCAAAGTGGTGAAGCCAGATTCACAGATAGATAGTTAGTGTAGCTGGGTAAGTCGGGTCTAATATCAAATAAAATAAAGAAAATGGAGGCCATTATCGAGAATGGAGTCCAGGAAAGCAGAGCAGCACCTGGGGAAATTGAAATGTTAATGTCCCCAAGGCCCAGAGCTCACCCTAAGGAACTGTTAATGAAGCGGCTCCCAGCAAACAGGGGAGTGCTGATCAGAAGCCGCCCAGGCCCTTCCTGCCCAGACACTCCTCCTGCCCACCTGTCCCACCTGTTGGGCCTTCCCACCTGCAGTCTGTCACTGCAAGATAACGGGAAACAAAAGACAGGAGTGTGGGAGACTAAGAGAGACCTTAGCTATAAAGAGGGAAGACCCCCCCTTCCACGGATTCCTCCTTTGGCCCCCTTCTGCCCCTGGGAGAAGGCTTTCTGCTGTCCTTTAGTAAAGCTTCTACTTTCCACTCTGCACTTGCCTCGGCGTGCTCCCCTGGTGTCATACTCAGCACTCGGGAGGCAAGGACTTGTCACCGGTCAACAGCGGGAACAGTGGGACCCAAGGTCATCCACCACGGTCCCTACAGATTCCTCAGGCTGTGGTCTCCCTAGAGACAGGGTCTTCCCAGACACATAAGAATGGTTCTTCTGCCTACGGGAAAATTGATGCGTGCCTAGCTAGAATCTCATGCTGACATTCCTCCTCAGGAAGAATGAAGAAATACAGCTCAGAACAACTAAAAGTTAGCATCCATGATTCTCTACACTAAGTAATATAAATCAACATGAAGAATGTTATCAGTGAAACGGGAAAGTCTGTACGTTTCTAGCAGTGCTCATGTTTTGAAAAGCAATCCAGCACTGTATAAAGCTAAACTGCTTACTGATCATGTACAGGAGACATGCTCAAAGCAAAGCTTCAGGAAGACCCGAGGACAAAGATACATGAATTCCTGCCAACTTATAAGTCACCCATACATAAACCCAGCAAACATTCTTTGGACCTAAAAATGTTACAAATCTAAAGAACTTAAGAGACATCTATAGAATATTTCATCTAACAACGGCTGAATATACTTTCTTCTCAGCAGCATGAAACTTCCAACAGAGACCATATTTTAGGCCACAAAGCAACTCTCACCAAGTAAAAAAATTTGATAAACTTTCTTGCATCTTATCAGATAAAAATGGAATAAAATTAGAAATCAACACCAAAAAAAAAAAAAAAAACAAACCACCCTACAGAAACTATATAAACAGGTGGAGATTGAACAATACTCTTTTGAATGATGAATGGGTAATAGACTAAATCAGAGGAGAAGTTAAAAAATTCTGAGAATCAAACAAGAATAGTAATACAACATGCCATAACCTCTGGGACACTGTGCAGGCAGTTCTGCAAGGAAAGTTTATAGCTATGAGTGCCTACATAGGAAAACCGGAAGGTCTCACGTGGATGATCTAATGATGCACCTGGAGGCCCTTGAAAACAGAAGAGCAAACCAATTCTAAAACCATATTTGGAAGGAAGTAATTGTGAAGGAAGGAAATACTTAAAATCAGAGCTGAAATCAATAAAATTGAGAATAAAAGATACAAAGGATCAATGAAATAAAGAGTTGGTTCTTTGAAAAGATAAACAAGATATTCCCTTAGCCAAACTAACCAAAAGAAAAAGAGAGAAGACCCAAATTAATAAAATCAGAAATGAAAAAGGAGAAATCAGCATAGACATCAGAGAGATCCAGTGGGTCATGGCTGTTTTGAAAACTTACACGCCAATGAGTTGGAAAACAGAAGAAACGAATACATTCTAGACATCAGTGCTCAGCCTCATGCCCTGTTTATGCTCCTCAAAGGGAACCCCACAGGTCACCTTGCAGTGATTCTGCTGAGAGAATGTATTTGACATGGACCTCCAAATTCATCCTCTTTTGTATCCAATTCAGAGATTTCTTTAAGTATGTGGAGTTGTCAGCATTTGATATTCCTTCAGATGCCTTTGCTACTTTTAAGGATCTAAGTTGCTTAGGGACTTACTAAGTTGCTGAGGCTGGCATTGAACCTGTGATCCTCCTGCCTCGGCCTTCTGAGCCACTGAGGTGAAGAGGCATGCACCACCATGCCTGGCTAATAATTAATTATAAAAATAAACTTTAATAGGATAAAAATCAACTCAAAATGGATCAAAGGCCTAGAAAACAGACAAGAAGCTACGAAACCCCTAGAAGAAATTATAGGAACAACATATTAGCATATACCACAGTCAACGACTTTCTCAGCAGGACCTCTAAAGCTCAGGAAATAGTGCCAAGTGTTAATAAATGGGAGAATGAAGAAAATCTTTGCTAGCTACTTTTCTGGCAGAGCATTAATATCTGGAATATATAAAAAAGGTAACCTCCCCACAATTACCCAATTAATTAATGAGCAAATAAATTAAACATACTTTTCAAAGAAAGAAATACAAATGGCCAACAAATATTGAAAAAATGTTCAGTATTCTTATCAATCAGGGAAATGCAAATCAAAACTACACTGAAATTTCATCTCACACCAGTCAGAATGGCAGCCATCAAGAATATAAACAATAATAAATGCTGGCGACGATGTGGAGAAAAGGATCACTTTTACACTGTTGGTGGGGTTGTAGATTGATACAACCACCATGGAAATCAGTGTGGAGTTTCCTCAAAAGACTAGGCATGGAACTATCACATCACCTACCTGTACCTCACCTTGGAGTTTATCCTGAAGAATTAGAGTCGTCATACTACAGTGATACGTGCACACCCATGTTTATAGCAGCACAGTTCACAATAGCCAACCTATGGAACCAGCTTGGGTGTCTGTCAATGGATGAATGGATAAAGAACATGTGATATATATACACAATGGGTTGTAATTTAGCCATAAAAAAATTATGTGTCATTTGCGGGAAAATGGGTGGAACTTCAGACATTATTTTAAGTAAAATAAGACAAACTCAAAAGGCCAAGGGTCCTGTGTTTTTTTCTAATATTTGGAAGTTAGAGGGTAAAAGGAAAAGAAAGTTTGGGGGAATGTCATGAAAATCGAAAGGAGATCAGTAGAATAGAGGAAAGTGACTGGGGAGAGGTAGGTGAGGAGGGAAAGGGGAAGTGGGAATGATATTGGCCAAATTATATTGTTATATTGTATGCATGTATGAATATGTAACAATTCCACAACTAAAATGCACCAATTAAAAATGTGGAAAAAAAGTTAAACCACTTAGGTAATTTGAGACATACACATTTAGATACTGCGTATACAAAAGTACTTAAAAGAAAATTCCAGAAGAAAGTAAGCATAATTTGTCACATGGCATTAAAACTATAATATCCAGTGGTAAAGACATGCTAAGCAAGTTACTGCTATACGAACGTCTGTCCTGTACCAGAATTGTTTCAAGCTCTCGCCAAGCCCTTTGCTCCGCTTCCCTTCATCCGCTCCATGTGGACCAATTTCAGAACCTCCAAGACTCACAGACTGTCAGACTCTGTGTTTTAAAGGCTAACACACAAAGTGATCTGAGAAGTCCTCTTATACACCAGGAGACTCTTCATGTAATAAATGTCCTGTTTGCTTTAGGTGGTTTTATGGAACCACTTTGCCCTAACTGCATTCAACGTAAGTGTTCAGTGACACTTTCTCAGCCTACACAAGTTCTGATCTGGGGTTTTCTGGGGGTTCTTTTGTTCCCTCTTCCAGAACACGGCCCGACTCCGGTCAGGTCAGCATGCCCCAAGGAGAAGAGCCTTCTTTGTGGTTCACTTAGCATTAGCTGATTGCTTCAGTTTTTTGGGTCAGCCTTGCCTGTTCTGTTAATTTGGTTGATGCATCCTGAGGCAATAGAGCATTTTCAAACTTAAAAATATAAGTACAAGAGGAAAAAGAATGTGGAGAAGAGGAAGGTTCGCGTGTGGACACCACAGAAATGGCACAATTGCTCTCTGTGTGGGTGGGATTGTTGGGTGAGAAAGTCTCACTTTGGGGCTGGAAAGGGGACAAGCTTCATGAATAGTTCAGGATAGTCACCAACCCAGTCTCTTTTAAAGAGCTGTCGATTCTGAGCAGTGCCCCTCCCTGTGCTCGGTGAAGCCCTCTCCTCTGAGCTTTCCACTGCGATCATCTGTGCTTCCCATCTCATTCTGGGAGGCTCTGAGACCTCTCAAAGAGCAGATGTGGCTCAAGGTAAAACTCCTCTGTCTCCTGTAAGTTGCAGGGACTCTCAGGTAAACTTCATTCATGAGGCTGATGTGGGCAGATTCGCTTCTGCATCTTCACAGCCTGCCAATCTGAGCCCAGATTCAGACCTGGGTCCAAGAGCTTTGCTGCACCTCCCAAAATTCATCTTCAGACACTTGCTACAGGCATCCCAGGGTGCCTTGTGGGGGATGATGAATCTGAGATGGTCGTATCTCCTGTCTTGTCTTTACCTAGTTTTAGGTTTTGCTATGCACAGATAACTGAGTGCATGAAAGTCACCCTCAGAGCATGCCTGCTGTGGTCCTTAGAGGCTGGTAGGAGAGTTCAGACAGGAGGAAATGACCAGGCAGACTATGAAATTGTTCACCTGCAATGAAATAAGAAAGATTCTACCCACTGGTCTTCCGAGTTGTACCGTCTCATAGGCAGTAACTAACTGCTTGTAAACCCTTCTCCATGATCTCAGGGAACCCATCCATTGTATCCCAGCTCTTCACAGGAGTCCGTGCTAACAGAACCATGGCAACCAAGTGCTACCTGCTGCTCTGTGGCTACAGGTCTCCCACACCTATCTTCCAGGGTCGAAGAAGCTCTCACCTGTAATTTGGTTTGATGCATCCTGAGGCAATAGGATGCATCAAACCAAATTACCGACTCTATCAGTTAGCAGGTGGAGGCTCAGACCCTAGGAAACAGATTCAGAATCCTGGCAGGTGGAAGAAGGTGCAAGACACAATTGGGAGAGCAGACATGCTTTATTTGGAGGTGGCACTAGCCCCTAGCCAGCCTCCAGCCCCAGCCTTCATCCACCCCTTGGCTTTCCATAAGCCTTTTGTAAATATGGGCCAAAGAAGGCCTACTGCCAATAGGTTACATCAGTGGGCACATGCTCACAGGTAAATGATCAGACCTGAATCGGGGTGTTCATGACTTTGGCTACACACTAAAAACATATCCTGCCAGAAACCTTGGTGAGGGAGCCTAACTATAGCCGTCTTGGGCCTGCCAAATGCCTGTGCTGTGAGCTGATGGGGAAGAAACACTACACAGACCACCGGGTGTGTGCCAGAACAGCAGGAAGTTTGGAGCTTCTAGCCAAATTGAGGTAGAAGAAGATAATTACCTTGCAACTTGCTTACAGTCCAAGGAAAGGATGCTGGTTGAAGCTCTGCTCACTGTCTGCCTGGGCTGATTTGGGTGTATTTTTCCACCATTGAACTCAACATGATGTTAGCAGATGAAGTCAGGCAACTTGCCCTCTTCCACTTTTCTGCTTGAGAAGATCAGTTTCTTCCTAGAGGCAGATCTTCAGCCTGTGGATGGTGTTCCCCAATGTAGAACACTCACAATCGGCACACATTGCATACCTAGGAGTCTACTGTGTGTTGCATCCCGAGGGGTCTGCATGTTGGGAGAAGTGCATCCAAGTATTGATTCTGCACAAGAGACTAGAGAGTGGAAGGTTTTCAGCTGGAAGAGTGTTTAAACTTTATGTTCATTTTATTGCAATCCACCAGGATCCCCTGGGGTGCTGCACAGCAAATGGACCTGTCAGACCTCAGGATGAAGAGGAGGGATGGGCGCATTAGAGAGTTGTCACATCCATCATGAGTCCCGAGCTGAGCCTGGGCCTCTGCCTCCTTTCAGTCAGCCTAAACCAGGAGTCAACAGTGACCAGCCAATGTCCTCAGAGAAAGTGTCTCACATCTTCTATGCCAAAGGCCGACCAGATACAGACCCACTGCGGGTGTCCCCAGGTAAGTGACCGATGCTCGCCTAATGGGACTGTCTGAAGACGCTTGAAAGCCTCCAGAACTCTAGGCCTCTCACAAAAACAGAAGGAAGAAGAGAAAGTCTTGGATCCTTTAAGCACCGAGAGGCTCTTCTGTGTAAGAACAGGCCCATCAAACTGGCTGTCCTCACCGAGCTCAGAGTGCAGGCCTGGCAGTGGCCAGGAAAGACTCTCCCTGCCAGCCCCAGCCCCAGTAGCTCCTGGGAAAGAGCAATCTCAAGACTGGGGCTTCAGCTTGCTTCAAAGATGGGAATGGAGTGACAAAGAAACGAAATTCAGAACTTCATGTCAAGAGGTGTCACTCCACAAACACAGCAGTTCTCTGCCTCCTGCCTTGTTGACAAGCCTCTTCACCTACTCTTCTCCACACCCCTCCCGCCTCTCGGACGCAGCCTCTCCTTCCTTCAGAAGCTGCTCCTTCCCCTCTGGATTCCCTCCCTCGCTTTAACTCCTGTACTTTTCCCTTAGACTAGAAACTTCTGGTTTTCTTGCTCCATGTTGTCTGAACTCCCAGCCTTGCCCCAGGCCTCCCTTTTCCCCTGTTAGTCACTGACCAAGTCAAGAGCAGGCTGGCACCCACCTCTGACCTGTCCCCAGCCTCAGGCCTCACACTGTACCTGGACCTCCCTAGTCCAAGACCCACAGGGGTCTCAACCTTAGCAAGTCTCACGTCTCAGACACGTCTGCTTCTCTTTGTGTTCCTCATACAGCAGGCCAGGGTGGTGTGCGCCCTGTCCTTTGCTGCTTCTTGGTTCCACCTCATTCCTGAAAAGACAAATCAGCAGGCCAGGGGTGGTGGGCACCTCCTCCTCTCTGCTCCTGCTGGTTCCACCTTAATCCTGGAGAGCCTGATCCAGCAGGTAAGGGGAGGTATATAATGGAGTGACCAGCACCCCAACAGAGCAGATTCCTGCCCAGGAGGTGTGAGCCTCCTGGGAAAGTAAAAATTCTGAAATAATCAGTAAGTAATACAGAGTCAGAAATTAGATATGAAAAGAGGAGCGTCTGATGGGTCTTCCAGTCCTGATAGGAGCTGGGACTGAACAATTGAAAAAAGGCCTTGATTTTTTATTTAAGGGGGAGTACATCAAAGGCAGGGATGAGGTTTCAATGGGAAGAGTCTTATTTAGGTGCTTGCTTGTTGGTGTGGCCGAGGTCTTGCAGCAAACATGTTGATTGGCATTTGACAAACTACACACATCTCCAGGAGGCTGTCTGGCTCCAACAGGTCACTCCCATCTCTGGAGCTGAGCCAGAACGTGAGCACTGAGCAGCACCACATGAATCAGGAGTTCTTAAATCAGTGTACTCCTCTCTCCGGTGTCCTGAGCAGGCAGTGGAAATGGGGTTCCCCTTGGTGGAATGGGCTGGCTGAGAGACAAATGGGAAGAAGAATAGAATGACAAAAAACCCACAGGATACAGAAAGTGATTTCAAACGCTGGGGCAGGATGGGCAAGCAAGTCATACAAATCAAGCTTCTATACTCTGGCAAGATGGAGCCCGTGCCTGCTTTATTTATATCAGTAAACATCAAAGGCCTTCTATAGCATGTTCTTCATCAAAAAAGGTTAAAGTTGAACTGTCCAGTTCTCAAAGTGTCACGCCCATCTCCAGAGCTGCTATGAGGGATCTTCCTAGCAGAGGGAGATCAAGGTCATGTGCCTTGGGCGATCGATTGCTGTGGGAGAGCCTGGAGAGTCTGCAATGCCAACCTAAATTCTCCCGGCTGTCACGCGGAGAGAAGACCCTCATGTGATTCATGGACGGCTTCCCACAGATTCCTACGGGGGTTCTCGACACAAGCCTTCCCTGCCTCATGGCTCCAACGCTGCTCAGTTTAGCCGTGGTTCATAGAGGCTCCCGGCACAGATGGATATCCTCTCCTCTCTGCTTCTTCGTGGGCTCCACCTGAGTTCTGAAGAGCCCGATCCAGCAGTCCACAGCCATGGGCACCCTCTCTTCTCTGCTTTTTCTTGGTTCCACCTCAGTCCTGAAGAGCTTGATCCAGCAAGCCAGGGGTCAGGGACACCTTCTCCTCTTCACTTCTCTCTGGGTTCTGTCTTGGGTGCCAACTCGCAACATACATGATTCCTCTGATCATCACCACCTTAGCCATCCTTCACAAGTTTGGCCTAAATGTAGACCTAACTTAAAGTTCTGATCGTATGCCCCCAGTTTAGGACCCTTTGCAGTTGCCTCTTTAGGATCAGCTCCACATGGCAGGTAGTGCCTGGTGCTGCCTGGCTCATCACGGACAGCTTCCCACATGGCAGGTAGTGCCTGGTGCTGCCTGGCTCATCACGGACAGCTTCCCACCAAGCACTGACCTCAGTTCCAGATCTCACTGCCATCGACTAGAGCTCCACTCTGCACCCATGCCCTTCTCTCTGCCCAGCGCACTCACCAATATCTTTAAACCATTAGTGGTTGTACCTACTTAGAATACTTGCATTGTAGAGCAAAATCAAATATGCCATGTCCAGTTCTCACAGTGACCATGCAGGAAAGCCTCTACATCTGAGTGCAGAGGAAAAGGCTCACCTGCAAGAAGGCTGCTCAGGGAGAGAGAGAAGCAGAAATAGTTATGACTCAGCCTCAAATGACGGCATTGCTCCTCAGGTTCATCCTGCTGTTCACTGTTGGCCAATCCTCACTCTTCTGTTAGAGCTCCCGTCATGCACAGTCTCTCAGGAGACTTCTGTCAGGAAAAGGGCGAGGCTCAAAAGGGCCTGGAAGCAAGGTTTGAGGATCTGGCCATTGAAAAACAGATGCAAGGCAGGATGAGAATACTGGTTGTCCTTTATTCAGAGGTGGTCACAGCCCCTAGCCAGCCCTCTGAGCCATTTCTACAGGTCGTTTTCATAAGCAGGCCAAACAAGAAGGCACACTGCCAACAGGTCACACCAGTGGGCACACGCTCACGGCGAATGTTCATGACCTTGAGTATATACGCTGAAGCACGGTGTTCACGAGGACACACTGACTATAACATAACACACTCATGGTCTCAGTCACACACTGAACGCCTAACACTGCTTGCTGGAAGCCTTGGTAACAGAGCTTAACTGTAGCCATTTGGGGCCTGCTCTATACCTTCCCTCCCCCATGGACTCAGCTCTTGAGATTTCTCCTGATATGCAGCCCTCACTGGGAAATGATGATACACTAAGCCCCCTGCAGTGGGTACTCCCATGCCTGACACGCAGGGCACATCCATGCACCCGAGCTTGTGGGGACTTCATTCTCTCGCTGGTCCCATCCCACAGTGAGCCACTCCAGGGCATCCAGTGTACTCTGCCCTTAGCACATCTGGCCCAATGCCTATGTGCAATGAGCTGTTTTGCCCCTGGGGACTCTGGCCCAGGCCTAATTCAGGCATTTGGACTACCCTAGATGAGCCTGGCCCAGCATCTACCTGCAATCATCTGGGCTTCCGTTGGCTGGACTACCCTTGGTGCCTCCTGATTCATGTGGTGCCCTGGTGCCTCTGGCTCTGTGCCCCTGTGGAGTTCCTGGCCCCATGCCCCCGGGGAGTCTCTGGGACTACCCTGGGCATCTCTGGCCCAGCATCTTCTTGTAGTCAGCTGGACTTCAGTAGCTAGACTCTCCTGGCACATCTGACCCAGCACCTATGCACAATCAGCTGGATGACTGTGGGGAGCCATCTGTGAAAAGCACATGAGAATCTTCTCTGGGCATGTAGCCAGGGAGATTTTAGGTTTAACCTTGGGAAGTATCTGTGGCTCTCCCATGCAATAGATTGCCCAAGGCACATGACCCTCATCTTCGATTTGCTAGGAAGATCTCTCATGGTCGCTCTGGAGATGGGCATAACCCATAGGGAACTGGACAGCCCACCTTTAACCTTTTATGGAGAAGAACATTGTATGGAAGGGCTTTGATGTCCCCCGATATAAACAAAGTAGGAGCAGTCTCCGTTTTGTCAGGGTATAGAAGCTCGATCCATGTGATTGGCTTGCCCATCCTGCCTCCACTTCTTAAAGTTATTTTCTGTGTCCTGTTTTTTTTTTTTTGACATTCTATTTTTCGTAGCTTTTATTTCTCAGCCAGCCCATTCCACCTAGGGGAACCCAATTTCCATCTCCTGCGTGGGACATAAGCAAGAGATGACGCTTGGTGCATCTGACAAAATGTCTACTCACCATCTCTGCTGAGATTAAAAGGGGCTTTCTGTGGGTCCTGTGCCTGCACAAGGTGGTGGCGCACCCTCCCTCCAACCTACACTGCACATGCACAGGAAAGTGGTGGGTGGTGGGTGGGGTGTTCACAGCTGGCTAGACATTCTGTGCTTGTACAGGAGGACGGCTGCTACCATCAGGGACTCCACCTTCTCCCCAAACTATCATGTGCTCACAGCCCGCATCCATTTCATCCTGGGCTGTGTGCTTAAGCATGCCCAGGGAACCCACAGGGAGTGTCTGTGGCTGTGTCATGCTGCAGGTCTGGTGTACCCTTGATCAGAGTTATTCTGAGCTGAAGAGTTTGGTATTTAAGGCATTAAAATAATTGCCTGAGTTGTTCATGGAGCTTTTCATCAGTATGTCTGAAACCATTAAATATAACGATGATGATCATAAAACTCTGTTTCTGAAACCACTAAATGAGCAAGGGCTGGAAGGAAAATTTTGTGATATTGCTATTTTGGTTGAAGATGTGAAATTCAGAGCACACAGATGTGTGCTTGCTGCCTGCAACACTGCTTTAGAAAGCTTTTCAAGAAGCTTGAAGTAGATAGCTCCTCCATAACAGAGAGAGATTTTCTTCATTCTGATATATTTGAACTACACGCACACAGCAAAGATTTCTGTGAAAAAGGAAGATGTTAACTTAATATCATGTCATCAATTCAAATTATTGGTATCAAATTTTTGGATAAACTCTGTTCTCAGATATGAAATATATGTAGTACCAATGAAAATAAAGGCCAATCAAAGAGTAAATATTGGGATCCAACATGGCTGCGGGCGCGGAGAGATCAAGTCTCTGACCTCTTTAGCTGCGTGGGCATAGGGAGTCTTAAACCATCTAAATGCTGCTTGCTCAGGATCACTAGGCAATGCTGAGCTAACGTGGATCTGGGGCGAACAGTCTGCGCCTCTCAGAACACACACCGAGCCCAGATCGGCTGAATTCAGGCTCCCGTTTGCCTGCATCTCACAGACAAACCGCGGTGACTCAGCACTAAACGATCCCGCTGAAACAACTGGTTGGCCCTTCTGAACCTATGGAGGCTCATACCAACCGAGCCTTCATAGGCAGTGGCCACAGGATTGAGACGGGGCTTGGGAGAGCCGGTCAGGACCCACCCGTTGCATCGGTCACCTGGCAAAGGGAACCAACTGTCGCCATTCGCATGGGATACCACCATGACAGAGAACTGACGTCACCAGAATGCGGCGGAGGAGTTAACTTCATTGAAACCGGTGGCGGCAGGTGTGTAACCCCCTAGCCCCCCTCTCTACACAGCGGGGAAACCTCAAGGGTCCCTCCCAGCTCTCCCGTGAGCGCGATAGTCAGACCCAGGGAATCAGGAGCAGCGTGGGACCCACGGCGCGGGACCCCCGGCTACCAATCCCACCAGTGCTGACAACTGAGGTCTCTTGCACCAGCTCCCGGGGGCGTGGCTACCGGAGGACAAGCAAAATACGCTGAGAGTTCTCAGCCCCAAGCTCCACAACCTTAGGGTCTGAGGGAATGGCAAAAAGGGAGAGTGTGCCCAGTCATTCAAGAAAATAGGGCTCCTGGGAACAGCAGACCTGGCGTGCAGCCAGTATTGTGGGGAGTATCACAGGTGAGCGGGACCTGGCTGGAGGAAAAGTGGGGAAGTGACTAGACACAAGACAAGGCCCTAGGCACTCAGGATTGGAGACCCGCCCAGTCGGGGAGGAGGAGCTGCTGCACAGTGATTGGTTTCCGCGTATTGAGAGGAGAAGCTTCGCTGGGTGGGCACAGCTCCACCTACTGGAAGAGAAGTTAATCAAACTCTAAGACTGCATTTTAAAATTTTTTTATTATTTGTTTTGTTTTTTCATTTTTATTTTTTTATTTTTAAAATTTTTTAAATTTATTTTTATTTTTTAATTTTTATTTATTTTTTGATTATTTAAAATTTTTTTCTTTTCTATTTTTTTCTTTTGTCTTTTTATTTCTTTTCAATTTCCTTATTTCCCTTTCCTTGAATTCTACCTGTTTACTCTCATTCTCTTTAGTGACTTCTTCCCTGCCCTTCTAATACCTTTCCTCCCAAGCATCACGAAGCTGTTTATGTGTAATTTACTAAATATGTATAGGTCAATGTTCCAAGGTATTATATAGTGCTACCAAGTCCCTATCACCCCCCAAATACTCCAGACCATTCTCCTGTTAATATCCCTCATCAGTAGAGCAACCCTCCAAGGTTGCCAAGAGATACCAACCTCAATACCATCACATCATTTGACCTAAATATAAGTCCCAAGACCAAACCGCAGACCACTATACGCCATCAGAATCTGTACACAGTTTAGGAAACGAATGAATCTGCATTAAAGTGCAACAAAACTCGTCATCTCTAGTCATAGTCTCCCATCACAAAAGAGAGACCCCAGAGACTCACAAAACCAAATAAATTTATAGGAGTAAACAGTAACTCAGCAGTCAAACAGAAAAGAAGTAACATGAGCAGCATGAAAAAGCAAGGAAGAAAAGGAGTACAAACAATGCAGGAGAGCCTAAATATACAGGAGGACCTAGAGACATCAGAAAAATGGTCAAATAAAGAACTCAAGGAATATCTTAGACAGATGGAATGGAAGCTTAAAGAGGATATGAGACAGCAAATTCAAACAGTGAAAGAACACATTGAAAATGAATTACATAAACAGATAAAAGAAGCAAATAAGCATCTTTATCAGGAAATAGAGATTATAAAAAAATCAAACAATAATTCTAGAAATGAAGGAAACTATAAACCAAATTAAAAACTCAAATGAGAGTATCACTAACAGAGTGGAGTAAGTAGAAGCCAGAACGTCAGATAATGAAGACAAAATATATCAACTTGAAAAGAGTCTAGCCAACTCAGGAAGGCTGGTAAAAAATCACGAGAAAAACATCCAAGAGATATGGGATAACATAAAAAAACCTAACTTAAGAGTCATTGGGGTAGAGGAACGTATAGAGGTTCAAACCAAGGGAATGAGCAACCTGCTGAATGAAATGATTATAGAAAACTTTCCAGAAATAAAAAAGGAAATGGATGTACAAATTGTGAATGCATAAAGGACACCAAGCATACAAAATCACAGTAGACCAACGCCAAGACACATTGTTATGAAGATATCCAATATACAGAATAAAGAGAATAATAAAAGCTACAAGAGAAAGGAGGCAGATTACATTCAGGGGTAAACCAATAAGGTTAACAACGGATTTTTCATCACAGACGCTGAAAGCGAGAAGATCCTGGAACAATGTAGTTCAAACACTGAAAGACAATGGATGCCAACCAAGAATTTTGTGTCCAGAAAAATTAAGCTTCAGGTATGACAATGAAATAAAAATCTTTCATGATAAACAAAAATTAAAAGAATTTGCAGCCAGAAAACCAGCATTGCAAAGCATCTTGAGCAAAACACTACACGAGGAAGAAATGAAAAACAATAACCAAAACCAACAGTGGGAAGTACCTCAGTAAAGCCAGAGAGCAGGGGGAAAGCTAATAATGGAGAAACAAACCAAATTAAAAAATATATATAAATAATCAAACATGGCTGGAAGTACAAATCATATATCAATAGTAACTCTAAATGCTAAAGGCATAAACTCACCAATAAAGCGACATAGGCTGGTAACATGGATTAAAAAAACAAATCCAACAATATGCCGCCTCCAGGAGACACATCTGATTGGAAAAGACATACACAGGCTGAAGGTGAAAGGTTGGGAAAAAATATACCACAAACACGGTCCTCGTAAGCAAGCAGGGGTGGCCATCCTCATATCGAATAAAATCGACTTCAAGACTAAGTTAATCAAAAGAGATAAGGAAGGACATTATATACTGTTAAAAGGAACCATTCACCAACAAGACATAACAATTATCAATATTTATGCACCAAATAAGGGTGCTGTGACGTTCATAAAACAAACTCTCCTCAAATTCAAGAATCAAATAGACCACAACACAATAATTATGGGTGACTTCAACACACCTCTCTCACCATTGGACAGATCCTCCAAACAAAAGTTGAATAAAGAAACTATAGAACTCAATATCACAATCAATGACCTAGACTTAACTGACATATATAGAATATATCAACCATCATCAAGTGGATATACTTTTTTCTCAGTAGCACATGGATCCTTCTCAAAAATAGACCATATATTATGCCATAGGGCAACCCTCATAAATATAAAGGTGTGGAGATTATGCCATGCATTTTATCTGATCATAATGGAATGAAACTGGAAATCAATGATAAAAGAAGGAAGGAAAAATCCTACATCACATGGAAAATGAACAATATGTTACTGAATGATCAATGGGTTACAGAAGACATAAAGGAGGAAATAAAAAAATTCCTAGAGATAAATGAAAATACAGACACAACATATCGGAATCTATGGGACACAATGAAAGCAGTTTTAAGAGGGAAATTCATCGCCTGGAGGTCATTCCTCAAAAAAAGAAAAAAACCAACAAATAAATGAGCTCACATTTCATCTCAAAGCCCTAGAAAAGGAAGAGCAAAACAACAGCAAATGTAGCAGAAGGCAAGAAATAATTAAAATCAGAGAGGAAATCAATGAAATTGAAACAAAAGAAACTATTGAAAAAATTGACAAAACTAAAAGTTGGTTCTTCGAAAAAATCAATAAGATCAACAGACCCTTAGCCATGCTAATGAAGAGAAGAAGAGAGAGAACTCAAATTATTAACATACAAGATGAAAAAGGCAATATCACAACAGATGCTACAGAAATACAGAAGACAATTAGAAATTATTTTGAAATCCTATATTCCAATAAAATAGAAGATAGTGAAGACATTTCTTAAGTCATATGATTTGCCCAGACTGAGTCAGGAGGATACACACAATTTGAACAGACCAATATCAATGGATGAGATTGAAGAAGCAATTAAAAGCAATTAAAAAAAGAATACTTGGGAATCAATCTAACAAAAGAGGTGAAAGACTTATACAATGAAAACTACAGAACCCTAAAGAGAGAAATAGAAGAAGATCTTAGAAGATGGAAAAATATACCCTGTTCATGGATAGGCAGAACTAACATCATCAAAATGGCGATATTACCAAAAGTTCTCTATAGATTTAATGCAATGCCAATCAAAATCCCAACGGCATTTCTTGTAGAAATAGAGAAAGCAATCAGAAAATTCATATGGAAAAATAAAAGACCCAGAATAGCGAAAGCAATTCTAAGCAGGAAGTGTGAATCAGGCGGTATAGCGATACCAGACTTCAAACTATACTACAGAGCAATAGTAACAAAAACAGCATGGTACTGGTACCAAAACAGGCAGGTGGACCAATGGTACAGAATAGAGGACACAGAAACCAATCCACAAAACTACAACTATCTTATATTTGATAAAGGAGCTAAAAGCATGCAATGAAGGAAGGATAGCATCTTCAACAAATCGTGTTGGGAAAACTGGAAATCCATATGCAACAAAATGAAACTGAATCCTCTCCTCTCGCCATGCACAAAAGTTAACTCAAAGTGGATCAAGGAATTAGATATCAAATCAGAGACTCTGCATCTGATAGAAGAAAAAGTTGGCTCCGATCTACATATTGTGGGGTTGGGCTCCAAATTCCTCAATAGGACACCCATAGCACAAGAGTTAATAACAAGAATCAACAAATGGGACTTACTTAAACTGAAAAGTTTTTTCTCAGCAAGAGAAACAATAAGAGAGGTAAATAGGGAGCCTACATCCTGGGAACAAGTTTTTACTCCTCACACTTCAGATAGAGCCCTAAATTCAGAGTATACAAAGAACTCAAAAAATTAAACAATAAGATAACAAATAACCCAATCAACAAATGGGCCAAAGACCTGAACAGACACTTCTCAGAGGAGGACATACAATCAATCAACAAGTACATGAAAAAATTCTCACCATCTTTAGCAGTCAGAGAAATGCAAATCAAAACCACCCTAAGATACCATCTCACTCCAGTAAGATTGGCAGCCATTATGAAGTCAAACAACAAGTGCTGGCGAGGATGTGGGGAAAAGGGTACTCTTGTACATTGCTGGTGGGACTGCAAACTGGTGCTGCCAATTTGGAAAGCAGCATGGAGATTCCTGGGAAAGCTGGGAATGGAACCACCATTTGACCCAGCTATCCCCCTTCTCGGACTATTCCCTGAAGACCTTAAAAGAGCATACTACAGGGATACTGCCACATCGATGTTCATAGCAGCACAATTTACAATTGCTGGACTGTGGAACCAACCCAGATGCCCTTCAATAGATGAATGGATAAAAAAAATGTGGCATTTATGCACCATGGAGTATTACGCAGCACTAAAATATGACAAAATCATGGAATTTTCAGGGAAATGGATGGCATTAGAGCAGATTATGCTTAGTGAAGCTAGCCAATCCCTAAAAAAAATACCAAATGTCTTCTTTGATATAATGAGAGCAATTAAGAACAGAGCAGGGAGGAAGAGCAGGAAGAAAAGATTAACATTAATCAGAGACATGAGGTGGGAGGGAAAGGGAGAGAAAAGGGAAATTGCATGGAAATGGAGGGAGACCCTCAATGTTATACAAAATTACATATAAGAAGTTGTGAGGGGAAGGGGAAAATAAACAAGGAGGGAAATGAATTACAGTAGATGGGGTAGAGAGGGGAGGGGAGGGGAGGGGAGGGAGGATAGTAGAGGATAGGAAAGGTAGCAGAATACAACAGTTACTAATAGGGCATTATGTAAAAATGTGGATGTGTAAATGATGTGATTCTTCAATCTGTATTGGGGGTAAAAATGGAAGTTCATAATCCACTTGAATCTATTATATGTAATATGAGATGTCAAGAGCTTTGTAATATTTTGAATAACCAATAAAAAAATGAAAAAAGAAGTTGATTGCCTTTTCATAGTTATAAATCAAAATTATAAACTCTGTTTCAGTTTAGTGTACTAAATGTTCTTTTAACTATTTCCTTAGAAGTATATTGAAATGAAAACAATAGTTTGGATTTTGTTCTATAAGAAAGTATTAGCCAATTATTTTAGAATATATACAATTGTAGAAAATGCCAACCTTTAATATTCATATTCGATTGCTAGAATTTTTAATACATTAAAGTAATTTTATTTCATAGCTTGCTACATTAATACCTGTAATGACTATTGTGGGAGAAACTTTATTCTTTTAAATTTGTATATATGTTATGTCTACTATAGGATGAAGATGCTACTTTAAAATAAATTATTTATTGGTAAAAAATGTTCAATTTAGTTTAAAATTAATTTAATTAAAAAATAAATAAAAGGGTCTTCTTGGTTGTTCCAAACTGGGAATGGTGCAGGGATAGGGTGGGGGCTGGAGGAGATGTGAGGGGTGGGCTTTGTCCAGTCCTGAGCTTTCAGGGCTCCAGGACTTCTTGATCCAGTTTCTAAAACATGAATCTGGAGAGCAGATATCTAAAAGATAGCACAACCATTCAGATCAAGTAATGGGATGTGGGCTCTATTTTAGCTTGAATTACCAAAATTGTGATGTGGAATATTAAGAATTTCATAGGGTATTCATCAGGACTCAGCAGGGGCATAACTCTCCCTGCAATTCTAAAGAAATCAATTAACAATATTCAGCCTCAGAATACACTTGCTGGTTTTGGAAAAAGATGAGATTAAAAGCTGTGCTGGGGACTCATGCTGCAGTCCAAGATCCTTCAAGCTGATCAGCATGGGGACTGGGGCCACCTCCAAGTTCTCCCTTGCTTGCATGCTGCAGGGCTCAGAGGTGTTTCCAGGTCTGGCCGTCCTTCCAAGGAGGCTCCTATGGGGAAGATATAGACCTGGGCTTTTACCCCTGTGCTGTCCTGAGCTCATCATCCCAGTCTACAGGTGCTTTCAAACAGAAGCCACCTTCCCCACTGTGAGGCATAAAGGTAAGGTCAGGCCATGCGGCCCAGAGGCCTGGGGAAGGTCCGAGACCCTTGGGCCCCTATGGCATGAATGCACTGCAGCCCTGCTATTCATTCACCAATTAAAGCACACCTCCTGGTTCCTTAAAGCACTTGACCATGGTGAACAGAACTTCTGTACATAATCACATGCTGTATTTATTTAGACACTTTTTAAGACCTACATTTTCAAAGTAGTTGTCTAAATTCTTAGGATCATTTTGGATCACATGGTGAGTTCATATTTAACTTTGGAAAAAAATGTTAAACTTTTTAAAAGTGGCAAACTATTATGGATTCCACCAGCAAAGAATGAGAGTTCTGGTTCTACGTCCTCCAATCGATACTGCCTGGAAGAAGGTTGGAGCCATGTAATGCACATGCAGGGCCGTCCCAGCAGTGTGGGCTATTTCCCCTCATGTCAGGTGATGATGTTAAGAAATGTTTTCTATGATTTTTTGCCATCTTCAGGTCTTTTATAAGTTGTCTTTTCAGATCTTTAGCTGTTTTCAGTTGGATTGTTTGTTTTATTATTGTTAAGTTTTATATTATATTTAGGCTACAAATCCACATTGGATATGTGTTTTCCAAATATTTTCACCAGTCTATGGCTAAGCTTTTTCCCCTAATATGGTTTTTTACAGAGTTGACTTTCTTTCTTTCTTTCTTTCTTTCTTTCTTTCTTTCTTTCTTTCTTTCTTTCTTTCTTTCTTTCTCTCTCTCTCTCTCTCTCTCTCTCTCTCTCTCTCTTTCTTTCTTTCTTCTAGGGGTTGAACACAGGGGCACTTAATCACTCCAAAGCTTTATTTTTTGGACAGGATCTCACTAAGTCACTTAGTTGCTGAGGCTGGCTTTGAGTTTGCAATCTTCCTGCCTCAGCCTCCTGAGCTGCTGAGATTACAGGTGTGGGCCACCATGCTTAGTGACATTTTCATTTTAAAAAAATTTATATTGTTCCCAGGGGTGCTCTATCACTTGAGCTACCCAAGTCCATTTTATATTTTGAGACAGGGTCTTGCTAAATTGCCAAAGGCTTCCTTGTAACTGGGATTATAGGCATGCATCACCATGCTCAGTGACATTTTCAATTTTAATAAAATCCACAGTATCAATTTTTTTTTCATGGATTTGTTTTGGAACTGTATTTAAAACTCATCATGAAATGTGGTCATGTGTATTTTCTTCCAGATCTTTTAGAGTTTCACATTCTAAATATAAGTCTATGCACTATTTTGAGAGAGTTTTTGAACACCATAAAGTTTTCCCATATCCATTTCCCCTGTATGGTTTCCAAATGCTCCATCACCATCTATGCAGCAGACACTCCTTTCTCCATCAAAGGTCTTTGCCCCTTTGACAAAACCAGTTGCCTCTATGTAGTGGGTGTGTTTGGGGCTCTCCACTCATCTCCGTCTGTCTGTGTGTCCTGCACAGCATCACATTTTCTTCATTACTTCAGCTTTTTGACAAGCATTGGGGTCCAGAGGTGTGAGTTCTCCATTTGACCTTATGTAGTCAGTGTCGTCTGTTCTAAGTTCAGAAACAGTTTGCTGGAAATGATTGCACCAAATCTGCAGATCAGGTTTGAGAGAATTTCATTTTAACAAGGCATGTATTGGCATTTATTTATATTTTGTTTGATCTCTTTAAATTGTGTTTCAAGATTTTCTGAAAATATAGTTGTATTTTAAAATTGTTACACTTTAAATGTTTGGGGAGCAATTGTAAATGGTATTATTGAAGAATTTTCTTCATATTCTGGTTTTTCAAATTCCAAATTTTCTTATACGTTTTTGCTGATATATAAAATACTGATGGAATTTTGCCTGTTGACCATGTATTTTGTTACCTTTATCTATTCTCATAAAAAATGGGATGGCAGACTCTATTGCTGTTTGATTTCTAAAATTAAGGCTTAGAAAAATCAAAACCATGAATTTCAGAGCTTCATCAGGACTGCCACAAGGGGGTACAGGGCACTACTGAACAAGGGTCACTGTGTCCTCTGCTGCCTACAGAGGCGATTTTTCCTGATCCCTTTGAATCATCCGCCTACAAAGGGTGAATGTCCTATGCCCACAGCAAGCTTTCTTCTCCTTGGGACTCATCTGGGGAAATGCCATGGCTGAAGACACCTGGAGGCCGTGTTCACAGTGAGTTAACCCTAACTCTGAACCTTAGAAACTACCCTACTCCTAACCTTTGGCAACTATGAAGGGAGAGATCATGGCTGCATAGACCTTGGGGCCGTGATTATAGTGAAAAGAGCTTCCTCCTCCTTGGGACCCCTACAGGGAGATGCCTTGGCTGGGGACACCTGTGGGCTGTGTCTCTTTGGGATAGCTGAAGTCATATGAGGAAAAGATAAGAAAAAATGAGGAAAAGCCTCTTGCCACTGCCCCACATGCTGAGGAAGCTCTGCCATGTTCTTTACTTTTGTAGGTAATATTTTAGCAGGACTTCGTTAGAGTCTGTAAACAAGTCAGGATGGCGCCTGGCAAAATGCCAGAGGGAGTGGTTTGTGAAGTAACTCCAACTAGCCATTAAGTGTGGAGATTCCTTATTGGTTGACTTCTGTATCTAGTTTATGTTAATTAGATAAGCTGTGTGGAATGTATAAATACCACTCCTGTCCTACAATAAATGGCTCCTACTCCTGCTGTATCAATCTACACAAGTTGTTCGTCACCCCCGGTTATTTTGCCCAGCCAGCCGGGCTGTGGCAGGACTTAATTTTACAAAAGTCCCTTGTTGAGGCTTTGACTTCCCATCACCATAGCTTGCCAAAGTATTTATGGATTGGATGTGTTTCTTGGGAGAAATTCCAGGACACTAGAAGGAGAAACACCAAGATACAAACTCATGATGCTGCAAGGAAGGCATGGGGATCCTAGCTCCTTGAGCCTCACTGGGGCCTGAGGGCAAGACCACCTCATTATTTGTTTTTATTTTTGTGTGGCTTACTTTTCCCCCTAATGTTAAAGTACTTGAAAAATATTGAGAAGTTGATATACCAATGTGATAATAATATTGTGGCTATATTGGAGTTCTTCCCACTATGTGACTACAATTTTTAAAAAAGATACCAGGGCTTTCTGGGTGAATCTGTTTACTGGGGTGGACTGTCTGACAATTCCCAGAAGCCACTGTGGTGGTAACTGTGCCATGCCAAAGAACATGACCCCAAATCCCTGGGATGCCTGGGCAAACATACTGCTACAGCTCCTCCATTACTTTGTGGAGAGGGCTGGGCGGGCAGTCACTGAGCTACATTACCCAGAATCCTTGGGATGCCAGGGCAAGCACATGACCCAAGCTTTCAAAGGCCTCCATAGTGAGTGTTGAGCTGCAGAATTCACTGGCATAATCTTCAGGGGTCCCTGAGCAACCATGTGGCATGCAGCTCCCATGCATGAACAGAAGAACAGACTACACTAACCATGGACCTTGGGAGCCTGCAGCTCCCAGAAGCCTCTGGGATGAAAGCTGAATGGGCAGAATGTTGGACTTCACTGCCCAGCTCCTGAACTTGCCCATGTGAATGTGCAGACTGCAGCTCCCATGCCCCTCCATGGTGAGGGCTGTAGAGGAGAATACTGCACTATCCCCAGAATACTTGGGATGTCTGGGGGAAAATGTGCAGACTGCACCTCTCATAGTCCTCTGTGGTGACAGCTGTGGGTAGGCCACTGGACCATAGTATTAAGAATCTTCAGGGTGCCTGGGCAGACATATAGCCTGCAGCTTGCATAGACATCTGGCAGAGGTGCTGGGAGGGCAACACACTGGACTACATTACCCACAAAACCCAGAGTGGGGAAAGCTCACAGAAGTGAACCTCATTGTCACAGGTAAAATGTGGGACTAAATTATCTACAATCCAAAGGGGTCAGAAGCTCCTGGGTCACCACCACCCTCACAACCAGCAAAACACTGGATTATATTACCCATAGTTCACAGGGGCAGATGCTTGCAGGCATCCCTTCCATCACTCCTGTGAGTGGGCAAAATTCTGCACAAAACTGCCTACAATCCTAAGGGAGTTGAAACTCCCACCATCCCCTATTGAAAGCCAGAAAAATATTAAACTACATTATAACCCTCAGGATTAGAAGATGGGTTAGGGTTTGGTTATTGTCCATGGGAATTCTGAGAGCTTACTCCCCTGCTCAGCATTTTTGATAATGTAGTTCCATGGTTTGGCCCTTCACTGAAGAGGATCCTGGGAATTTCCCCCTCTTAGGATTGTGGGTGATTAGTCCTGCCATTTGCCTGCTCATCTATGGGTATACTGGGAGCTTCATACCCCTTGGGATTGCGGGTAATGTTGTCCCAGGTTTTACCTGCTCTCTTCAGAGAATCTTTTGAGTTCCTGCCCACTTTAGGATTGTGGCTAATGTAGTTCTTATTTATTTATTTAATTTGTTCTAATTAGTTATACATGACAATAGAATGCATATTGACACACTGTGCATAAATGGAGCACAATTTCTCCTTCCTTTGGCTGAACATGGATAATGTAGTTTTGAGTTTACTGTTCACTGTGAAGGATTCTGAGAGCTTCCTTTCCTTGGAATTATGGGTACAATATCCCCCTTCACTGGAGGCACCTGGGAACTTCCTACCCCTAAGGATTGTTGGCAATTGCCCTCATACTGCAGAAGATCCTGGGAATTTCCTTCCTAAGGATTGTGGGTAATATAGTATTATAATTTACCCACTTACTGAAGGAAAACCTGATAACTTCCTATTGTGTAGGATTTGGGGCAATGTAGTCAAAGGTATTGCCTACTGAACATGGAGGATCCTGGGAATCTCTATCCATGTAGGAAAATGGGTAATCTAGTTTCAGAATTTTGCCTGTTCACTGGGAGGAAACTGGAAAGTTCTACTCCTCCTAGGATTTTGGGTAGTGTAGTCTCACATTTTGGTTGCAGGAAACCCAGAAACACTCTGCCCCTCAGGTTTGTGGGTAAGGTAGTCCCATGGTATGACTACTCACTGCAGGATAACCTTTAAGCTTTCACCCCTTAAATTGTGGGTAATGTAGATGGATAATTGCCTCGTAAATGAAGGGAATCTGGGAGCTTCCTCCACTTAGCATTGTGAATAATGTAGTAACGTAAAATCCTTGCTCACCACTGGGGATCCTGGATTTTTCCCATAGGGTACTGGGTAGGGTCATATCAGATATTTTGCCTTCCACTGCAAAGGATCTTAACCTTCCATTTAGGATTGTGGGTCAGGGTAAGGATCAGGGTTGGGGTCAGGGTTCAGAGATTAAGTGTCAGGGCCAGGGTTAGAATTAGGTTTAGAACTAGTGCCGATGTTGGGGCTAGGTTTTGGTTTGGGGTTTGAGCCTGATTTAGGGCTATAGTTAGGTCTAGGGTTAGTGCTGGGTTAGGGTTAGAATTAGGGTTAGGGTTAGAGATGAGTTTTGTTTGCAGTATTAGGTCTGGTTTATTGCTAGTGTTAGGGTAAAGTCCAGACTTACTGACAATGCTATGTCTAACCTTCACTTTTCCTTAGTATTTTGGTTTTGCTCCTGAATTATATTTAGTTTGGATTATTCAGTTTCTGTTTGTTTTTGTTTTTGTTAATGTTCTGTTTAATTCATTACTTATTGTTCCATTTCCACTTGGAATTTGTTTTTATGTATTTAATTTTAAATATTTTGTTTTTTTCATTTTTATAGTTGGATAACAGGTATGATTATCAAAAATCAAACAGCTGTGTACACCAAATTTGAGAAGCATTCTTCCTTTTCTTTTTGGTTGGTATTTAAATTTCATGTTCTTATTTGATAATCATATATTGATATTGAGAACCATCCGTGGGCTGTGTGTGGAATATATTGCACATCACAGCCTCATGAATAGGATAATCTGGTGTATGGGAACTTCCAGTAGACATTTCCTCAAATGTGAGCTCTATTTAGCTCTGCCAAAGGTCCTACACAGCACGGGAGGTGGGGTGACTTGCTGCAGCTGCAAAGCCCCTCTGTGACCTGCCAAGATGCCAATCAATCTGCTGACTGCAAGACATCATGAAGCAAGACTCCACCCCTGGATCTCCACCCAGAAGCCAGAGGGACTGCCCCATACTCTGAGAAGCACTGAAAATCTTTGATACCATACCTTTAGGCCAAGTTGCTGAATTAAAATAAGCTCTACTCTTCCACACCAAGCCCAGCACTCCATGTTTCTTGTGGTCTTGGGCACCACCCCTTAGCTTTTGTAAGGATTTTAATCAGTAGAGTCCTGCACAGGTTACTGCAAATCATCCTCTTTCAGTGGCTATAACAAGCCCAGACTGGACTCAGATACTTAATGCAGAAGGTAAAATGATTCAGCAACAAAATGTAGTTAGTGATGGTCGTCCCAGGATGCCTGGTTGCCCCCAAAGAGAATGTGAAGATTGCAGCAGGGAAAATAAGGGCCTGCGGACCTCAGAGTTCAGGGTCATCCCACCTTGCTTAACCTCCTGCCACAGCTTACATCTGCGTGTTGTGTGAGCCTGAAGCCTCATTCCCCGGAAGGCTGCCCCATAGCCTGCAGAAGGATTGAAATGACCCCTGCTACATCAGGGGCCCAGGAGACCTGCAAAAGATTGAAGTGGCCCCGGCTATGTCTAGGGCCTAGGATACCTGCAGAGGCATTGAGGTGGCTCAGCTATGTTCAGGAACTTGGGGACCTACAGAGGCATTGAGGTGACCCTGGCTATATTCAGGGCCTACGATCAGCACAGACAACCTGCAGATGTCATCTGCTGCTGCTCCAGACAGAGCTAAATATGGAGAGCTCCTTGACAAAGACATGAGCTTCCAAGTGTTGTCTTTCCTATGGGGTTTCAAAGTGTTTTCACACATAGGGGCATAGTTTTTCATCTGGGAACTTATTTTAAGAGAATATAAGACAGTTACTCATTGTTATGGTTAGGATATGAAATGTCCTCCCAAAGCTCCTGTGTTCATGCAGGAAGTGAAATTATTAGATTATGAATTAATTATTAGATTATGAATTATCAAATCAATAGATAAATATACTCAATGGGTTAATAGTTTGAAAAGATAACCTGTACTGGTAGTAACTATAGGCAGGTGGGATATGGCTGGAGGAGGCAGATCTTAGAAGGCATGCTCTCAGGGATTATATCTTGTCCCCCGATTTCTCTCTCTCTCTCTCTCTCTCTCTCTCTCTCTCTCTCTCTCTCTCTCTCTCCGCTTCCTGGCTACCATGAGATGAGCAGCTTTCCTCAACCATCCTTCCTTCAGGATATTCTGCCTTATCTCAGGCCTAGAGCAATGAAGTTGACTGACTATGGTCTGAAACCTCTGAAACCATGAGCCTAAAATAAAACTTTTCTTCCCTAACTTGTTCTGATCACTTGTTTTGGTCACAACATGAATACCTAACACATTCATGAAATAAACTTTTACATTCTTGCCTCTGAAAAATATCAACTTAAGACCCATTATTAGTGTGCCTTTTTTAGTCACTCTAAGAAATGTGGTGAAGAGCCTGGTGCATTGATGCACACCTGTAATCTCAGCTACTTGGAGGTGGAGGCAGGAGGATCCTGACTTTGAGGTTGACCTCAGGAACTTAGCAGGATTCTGTGTCAAAAGTAAAAGAACACAAAGGGCTGGGCATGCAGCACAGTAGCAAAGCACTTGCCTGTCTTGTAGGACACCTGGGATTCAGTCCCCAGCACCACACATGCACATTCTCAAGGTGGCAAGACTGGAGAACTGCCTGAGAGCACTGGGGTATCATAGGGCAAGGGCCTAGGGGGTTTGAATCCAGCAGCTGGTGGGTGAGTGTGCCACCTATGAGTGTCACTCTGATTATCTCTGTCCTAGAGATGTTGCTGACACAGAGCAGGGTTGGGGCAGGCTGCCATTCTGTGTGCAACCTGTGCATGAGTTTCAAGGGCAGCCTTCCTTGTCTACAGTGCAGCTAGGTAGCCTCTTCAAAGACCAGGAGGGTCTCTTTCCCAGCTGCCACCTCCATCCTATTTGACTGAGGTGGCTTCAGTGAAGAACATTCAGGTAGAAAGCCACAAAGCTCATCTGCGTAAGGCCACCTACATGCAGGGAAGAGAGGATCTAGGGTCCTTTAGGGAGTCCATGGCTGTGAGGAGCTGTCAGGTCTGCTGTATACCAGCCACTGAGCACCAGGGACAGGCCTTTCCCTGGGCCATTCTGTCTGAACATGAAGTCCACTCCACACTCTCATGGTTAGCAAGGCACCCCACCTCTGACCACTGCCATGCTCCTTCTGCCTCGACTCTGTCCATGTGGGGACAAGCGCATGGAGTACTGCATACATGGCATATGATAAGGGCCTCTGAGTGGCAGGCCACTCCCCTTTTGCTAGGTATGTGAGCAGCAGGCTGCTTACCCCATAGGCACAGCCCTGGGGCATGAGGCCATGTGTTCCTGTGCTTGCTCCATGGCCCACTCCTTGATTGGTCACTGCAAGGATAGTTAGCAGACATTGCATTGGTGGCTGCCTGTAATCTGCTTAGCTCCTGCCTGAGTGTATACACATGGTAACTGCACAATATAATCAGACCTGCTTCCTGCTCGGTCTCTGGAGGTCTTGACTAGCAACTACACAGCCATCCTCTCCTCTGCTCCATTTTGTGGACCTCCTCACTGGACAAGAGAGAGCTCACATAGCTGGTGCCTGAGCAGGGGACCTGAGGTAAGCTGTAAGACAGGGTATGTCCCCTCAAAGAGCCAGGAAGGGGAAATGGGGAACCTACATACTTCCACCAGCTGCAAGTGCTGTGCACTCTCTTAGAGACTAGTGTTTAATCCTGAGTAAGAGAGAAGCCCAGAAGTTCCGGGATATAAACACTAATTCGTGGATCTATGCTACTTATGTTTCTGATCCTAGGATATGGGACAAGATAATGGCAAATGCGCAACAAGCTGAAGTGAGACAGGGGTGTACTTTACTACATATTTTTCCTATTGTGACAGCCATTCAGCTAAATTTAGGGGGCCCTGCAACAGACCCTTGTCATCTAATGATGACCCTGAGGGAAGATAAGGCTGTGAAAGACAGGGGGAAAAAGGTAGGGGCTAAAATCTACTTCAAAGCAAGCGACCACTAACAGCTGCAGGAGGGAGACAGACAGGAAAGGAACTTCTAGCCTTCATGGTGCAGGAAGAGGTGACCACAAATGGTGCAGATGTGCTTTTTACTGACAGGCAAAAATTATATCCTTCACTGAGTCAATGGCAACTGCCTCATTATGAGAAGTGCCAAAGCCAGCAAAGTACTATGACAGTTTGGAAATGACTAGGCTGCCAGACAGGTCTAAGCCATGGTCTCCCAGGAACCCTTTCCAGGAGGCCAGAGAGCTATGTAAGATAAGAGATAAGAAGTGGGGTAAGGGAATACAACCTTCCCAGTCAACACGGCCCCCACACCACAGTGCCCTGCCACTGGGTATCCACACACAAGGAGTTAAAGAAGGCAGTGAAAGAGGATGGGCCCCAGGGGCCATTTGCAGAGCAAATGCTGGAATCCCTCAGTCTTGAACTTAATTGCCCTCAAGACTGGAAAGACCCTGCCAGAGCAGCTCTTGAACCTGCAACATTTTGAAGTGGAAGGCATTCTTCTGTGATGAATGTGAACAGCAGGGGATCCTAACCACACCATAATGTTAGCCTCCCAGCAGAATGCCTACAGGGAGAGGGGATCTACAGTTCCCCTGGGTACAGGCCACAGGCCCACCAAATTCTTTCAATCAGGTGCGGCTCTGTGCTCTGAGAGCCTGGAGGAAGTTGCCAGTGGGGGAGGCGTAGTCTCTACACAGGGCTTAAGGCAGAAAGCCACTGAGGACTTGCCATAGTTTATTGACAGGGTAAACAAGGCAGTAGAAGGAAAGGTGTCTCATGAAGGAGCTAGGGAAGCCCTAGCCAAGGGATTGATTGGGGACGGACTAAATAAGGAACATAGAGCAGCAGTGGCACCAGCATGAAATGGCACACTGGATGACTGGATGTTGGCCACCCAGGATACAGGGACACAAGCAGCTCAAGCCTCTCTGCTGGCCTCAGCCATGGCGGTTGCATAAAAGGAGGACCAAGGAGGTTGCAGTCAGCTAGTCAGAGACTGCAAAAAACGTGCACCTTTCTCCCCATTGGCCCTTTACAACCTGCTGGAGTGAATCCCCAAGAGTTAAGATCCAATGCTTTATGGAAAATGGATGTCACTCATTTTGCTCCTTATAGAAATTTAACATATATGCATGTAATTATTGATATCTATTCAGTCTGTGTAATAGCCACCGTCTCCACAGGAGAAACCACAAAAAGGTCATCTCCAATCTCCTTAAATGTTTTGGAATTATGGATGTTCCCATGACTATTAAAAACTGACAATGGGCCAGCCTGTAGTAGCAAGACACTTCAAGCAGATTTCAATGATTGGCAGATACAGCACTTAACTGGGATCCCTACACCCCTTAGACCCAAGACATCATAGAAAGAACACACCATGAATTAAAGACCAGGCTACAAAACAGAGGGGAAAATTATACCAAGTCTCCTCACAATACCTTGAACAAAACCTTATTTGCTTTATTTTTTTTTCAGTTTCGAAATTTTCTACAGAAACAGCAGCTCATAAACATTGCCCCCCCACACACACAGGGCCCTCCCATGTACCTATGGTCTCATGGAAGGCTCCCATAACAAATACATGGGATGGTCCGGGGCTCCTCCTAACCATGAGTCAGGGGTTCACATATGCTAACAGGAGCCTCACCCCATATAGGTGCCTGCCAGGAAAGTCAAACTCTGGACCTCAGGACCTCCAACCAAGAAGATAAAGGAACTAACTCTGGAGGAGAAACCTCACAAACAAAGGACTCAACAACGCAAACAGGGGCTGGGGATGTGGTCAAGCGGTAGTGCGCTCGCCTGGCATGTGTGCGGCCCGGGTTCGATCCTCAGTACCACATACAGACAAAGATGTTGTGTCCGCCAAATACTAAAAAATAAATATCAAAATTCTGTCTCTCTCTCCCTCTTTCTCACTCTCTCTCACTCTTAAAAAAAAACGCAAACAGACCTCACATAAAGTAACCTGGGGTGATATTAAAGGTCTTGTTGACTGAGCCACAAGATTGTCTCCTTTACCTGGCGACAATCTCACCCCTGGGCCTATGACAATGGTCCTAGTGTATGCGATGCTCACTGCTAACAACAGTGAAGCCTCCCATGAGTTAAACTGAGTTTTGGTCACTAGGCCACCACCTTTAGCAGTGGCTAATCAGGAAGGGGCTTTACCCAAGCTCTTCTCTAAAATTACAACCTTATTGATCCTGTGTTATCCATCCAGGAGGTAACCATACCCTGGAATGCCAGCATTTTCATACCTACTCTGTCCATTTGTTTCTCCATAGTAGATAATAAAACCTATAATCCAGACAGTCTCTTCTGTTTTGCTCTTGCCAATGAAACTATTGTAGATAAATATAATTAGTCGTATGTTGGGCTGTCATAGAGTGGAGGCCTGGGGGTCTGAGACTCAAAGGCACTGCTCAAGGCACTGAGGAAGAAATCATGCCCTATTTTTTACTTCCTCAGGTAATATTGTAGCAGAGTTTACTTTACAAAAGTATTCCTTATTGAAGATTTAGCCACTCGTCATCATAGCATGTCACATATGTTTTGTGCAGATTGAGTATGTCTCTGAGGATAAATCCAAGGTCACAGAAAGGAGAAACCCAGATTCCACCTCAAGATGATGCAGGGAGGGCCCAGTGTCTTGAGTCTCACTGGGGCCTGAGGGCAAGCACTAATGTGCACCTTATCGCTCGCTTTTATTCATGTTTTAATGACTCGTTTTTCTTACAGTGTTAAAGTATATGAGAAATATTGAGGAGCCAATATGTTAAAATTCAAAGTTACTTCAAGTGTAACTACTGTATTTGTGTCTGTTGCAGGAAGAACATTATAGGTGGGATTATAGCTAAGGGTGGAGTGGTGCCTAGCATGTGTGAGAGCCTGGGCTCAATGCCAGACACTATGAGAAAAATACAAAACAAACAAGGAAGAAAAGCACAACCTTTGAGATTCTACAGTATAAATTAAGTAGGTGACAAGAAAAGGAAGACTTAAGATATCTTAATCAAATGCAAATTGATACTACTAGTTTGACCTTGGTTTGTTTGAGTCAAGTTATAAAATTTATTTGCAATAGCTGGAGAAATTTGATATTAAGGAATTATTCATGATTATTTTCAATTTTGCTGTATTAAAGAATTCTTTCCAATACATCACTACAATCTTTTAGAAGAAATCTGATGATGATGGGGTTTGTAGGGTGAGTCTTTTCACAATGGGGGGTCCCTGGAGCGACAGTGGTCATGGCAGGGTGAGTAGCTTCTTGGCTAAACTACCCATAAACACTGGAGTCCCTGGGCCAGCATGTGGCCTGCAGTTCCTATGGGCCATACACCGAGGGTCTTGTGGGCAGACTGTTGCACTATACTACCCAGAAACCTCAGGGGCCCACAGTTTCTAGGACCTTTTGTGGTGAGAACTTCATGGATATAACAACTACTTCCCAGAATTTATAGGGGCTCCTGGCAACCATGTGGCCTATAGTTCCCAGAGACCTTTGTAAAGAATTCTTGATTGGACAGGATATGCTACCCAGAATTCTCAGTGTACCAGGGCAAACACAAGGCACAAAGATTCCAGGGACCTTCATGGTAAATGCTGAGCAGCAGAATGCTGAACTAACTGCCCAGAGTCCTCAGGGGTGGCTGGGTGAGAATGTGGCAAGCAGCTCCCATAAGCCTTTGGGGTGAGGGCTACAAAGGTTATGATGGACTGCATTACCCAGAGATCTTAAGGGCCTGCAGATCCCAGAGCCCTCTGCAATGAGGGCAGCATGGGCTAAATTACAGACTGCACTAACCTGTTGTAGGGACAGACACCGAAGACAGCAGGAAACAGTTTTATTGGGCTGCAGCCAGGTTCAGAGGGTACAGCCTTTGCTGTAAGCATCAATCCCCTGAACCCTGAGTTCAGGGAGTTCAGAGTTTTATACCCAGCGTGTAAGGGAGGGGCTCAGAAGTTCACAGTCTGCAGAAGTTCACATAAAAGCATCTTTTTCTCTCACTCTTCTGGGCAAGTTAACCCTTCAAGGACAACACCTGAGAAGGGGAGAGCTTCTTCTCCCCTCTCTCTCCTCCCCTGCCAGCTGTTACCATGGGCCCATTTGTAACTTATCTTAAAAATGTGGACATCTCTGTGAAGCCCAGCTCAAGGCCAGAGGCCTGTTTGCACATTTCTTCAAAGTTCTATACTTGATACCTTTGTGAAAACTAGTAAAGGGGTGTCCAGCACCTGGACTGCTGGTATCTTCTCATCCAGTGGCCAAGTAAACAGGGTGACATGAAAATAGGAAGTTTATTTATATTGGACTCTTTTTCAGAGACTCTTTTGCTGACAGTCCCCAAATCAGCCATGGTGAAGAGGACCTTTTCTGTGGAGAAAGGGGGTGCCCACTTCAAGCCATGACCCTTGGGGACCCGTGGCTTGTAGAGACCACTGCAGTGAGGGCCATACCAACAAAACAACAAACTCTACTATCCATTACTCTTGGGTGCCTGCTGTTCCCAGCAGCCTCTGGGGTGAGGGCTACAAGGGCAGAATACCAGACTGCAGGGCTCAGAATCCCTGGGAATGCCTGCACACCCTATAACCCCATAACTCCCAGAGGTTTCTGTGGTGAGGGAATGTATTGGTAGACACTACCTAAAATCTCCAGGGTACCAGGGAAAGCATGGTATCTGCAGTTCCTTTAGTCCTCCTGGCAGGGCATGCAGGAAAAACATTAGACTACATTATCCAGAACCCTCAGGAGCTGCAGCTACTAGGATCTTCTTTGCTAATCAGACAAACCAATAGCTTATGTAACCCACAATCCTCAGGGACTGTATCTCCTAGGACCCTCTGAGTAACTGAGCAAGAACACTGTGCTACATTACTCACAATCCTCGGGGGCTACAGATTCCAGAATCTTCTGTGGTGAGTGGGGAAGACACTGGACAGCATTACCCACAATCCTAGGCAGACTTTCGCTCCCAGGATCCTCTGCAGTGAACAGGCAAAACACACAACTGTGTTATCTCAAACCTTAGTGCTAGAAGCTCTCAGGTCCTCTGTGGTGAGGACTGTAGGGCAAAGAACTTAACTACACATCTGGAATCCTTGAGGGGTGAGGCTCAGGTGTGGTACAAAATGCAACTCCCAGAGGCCTCCACAGAAATGGCTGTGCAAGCAGAAGGCCAGACTGCACTACCCATAACTCCTGGGGATAGACACCTGGTGAAGGTGCCAGAGGCCCTCCATAGTAAGGTCTACATTCCAAGGCCAGCATGTGTCCTGCAGTTCTCATGGCCCTCATGGTAGGGGCACACAGGCAAACGTCTGGATTACATTACCCAGAATCCTCAGGGCAGTGGTAAGGGCTGCAGGGTAGAGAACTGAACTACACTACCCCAAATTCTTGGAGGTGTGCTGTGTGACCTGCAATGCCCAGACACCTGCCTGTTGAAGGCTGCATTGGCAAGCTTTGTGTTTCCCTACCCAGACTCCTCAGGGTGCCCCGGCAGGTTTATAGTGTGCAGATCCTGGGAGTCTTGATGGTGAGGTCCACTGAGGTAGGAGAGACTGAATTACCCACAACAATCCATGGCCCACAGCTCTCAGAGACCTCTGAGGTTAGGGCTGCCCAAGTAGAATAGACCATAATACCCAGAGTTCCTGGGGACTTGGAGCTCCAGGGAGCCACTATAGTATGGACTGCACCAACACAGCACCAGATTACAATGCCCATGGTCCTTGGGGACCTGCCACTCCCAGAAACCTCTGCAGTTAGGGTTGTATGGGCTACACTGCCCAGAATCTCTAGGGGTACCTGTGTGGCCCTGTAGTCTGCAACTGTCAGAGACCTCTGCAGCGGAGCTTCATTGTAGATTATGGGGGGTACTCAAAATCCTGGGGGTATGGGCTTCCTGAAGACTTCATAGGCTTCTAGGGTGAGGACTGCTTGGGAAGAACCCCAATCTACACTGCCAGAGTCCTCCAGGGCACATGGGCCAGCACAAGACATGCAGCTCCTATGTTCCTTCATGGCAAGGGCTGCATGGGCAGGACATCTGACTACACTTCCAGGGTCCTCCAGAATGCCTGGGCTAGCATGTGGCACACAGCTCCCCTGGTCCTGCAGGGTAATGGCTGTGGGCAGAACACCAGACTACACTGTCCAGGATCCCTGGCAATTATGAATGAATGAACATGTGGCCTGGATAGGAGATGGCCCTCACGGCAGGGGCACACTGGAGGCATCCATGTTGAAAGGTGGGCAGGCAAAACAGATGAAATTATTTAGAATGTCCCTGGGCAGGGGAGTGTAGCCTGCAACTCCCAGGGGCTGCAGGGGGTTGGAGGGACTTGGTCTGAGCTTAGGTTCTCCACATCCTGACAGTGGTCACCATGGACTGGGATTTTACTTCTCTTCTTAAAACCCATGATCCTAAAATGGGACAGTCCCTGGCCAACTCACTCCAGTTCAAAGACTGTACTTCCCTCTACAGTGGCCTGTTTCTGGTCTTGGGCGCTGGGTGTCCAGCAGCTGTGCAAGTCTGTGCCTCTGCCCTCCTGGCCCTGCTGCAACAGGGCTTGACTCGGTGGAGTGCAGGGCCCGGATCTCAGGGAGGTGGTCTCCTGGACTGTTTTCTTCACCCCTGAGTTTCCACTGTTGGTGATGCCACAGGTAAACATAGCCAGACCTAGTTGAGGCAGTGGGAACAGATTTTACCCAGTAACAGGTGAGGTGGAGGGAAGAGCTGGGAGAGTCCCCAGGATCTGCAGCAACACACTGGCTCTGAGCAGCTGGGTGTGGTCCTGCGCTGGGCAAGCGGCAGGAGGTGGGGCCTGGGGCACCATCTTGGATGTCTGTCCGCCTCTTCCCGGGAGTGGATTGGAGCCACCTCAGACACTGTGGATCCTGCCTCAGGGAGGCCCAGAGCTCCCTTCTCCTCAGAGCCACCTGGGGGAGATGCCTGGCTTGGGATCCTCTTGGGTCACATCTCTAGGGATGCATGGGCCTTCTCTTCAGACCAGCCTCGGGGGGATGCCCTTGAAGCTTCTGGAGGAACAGGTACAGATGATGAAAAGGTGGGGAGGATGCGGAGAGAGGCCTGTCCTGGGCCTGAGAGCTGTGGGCACCTGGGAGGGAACCCCTCTCTCCCTGCTGCTTCATCCAGGCTCCCTGTGCAGAAGCACTCCTTCTTCAGGCTGTGACCTCCATCATATCAACATGGGGACCCAGGGAAACCTGGCAGGGAGGAAGGAGGGGCACTGAGGGAAGGCCCTGATTGTGAAGGGCGAGGCCCCAGCACTCCACATTACTGCTGGTGGTTCATTGTCGCTTTCAGTGTTGAAGTAGTAGAAAGAATAATGAAGAATTTGGAAGTAAATATGTGAAGCCCACAAAGTTATTTAAGTAAATGTATTATCTGTAAACCAGTCAGAATTTATTAAAAATTTATTGTAAGGCTTTCATGACGCTAAACACCAGACTTTCTTTGGTGGATAAAGTCAGTTTAATTTGTAGTATATTTGTATATTTTCCTTCTTGTAAAGATATTTTTATTAGCAGATTTTAGTTATACATATGGTTGGGTCCATTTCTATGTATGCATACACGTGTGGAATACAATTTGCTCCATTTCACCCCCAGTACTTTTACTTTTTTCTCTTCCTCCCTCTGCAATTTCATTCTTCAAACTCCATTGTGTATATATACCACATTTTCCTTATCTGTTCCTTTGTTGATGAACACCTGAGCTGGTTCCATAATATGGCTATTGTGTGCTGCTATAACAATGATGTGCCCATATCACTATAGTATGCTAATTTTAGTTCTCTTGGATAAATACCAAGGAGTGGAATAGCTGGATCATATGGTGCTTCCATTCCTAGTGTTTTTAATGAATCTTCACACTTCTTTCCAGAGTGGTTGCACTAGTTTGCAGTTCTACCAACAACATTTGAGTGTACCTTTCCCCCTCCAGCACTCATTATTATTTGTAGTCTTGATGTTTGCCACTCTAACTGGAGTGAGATGAAATCTCAGTGTAGTTTTGGTTTGCATTTCCCTGATTGCCACGGATGTTGAACATTTTTTTTCATATATTTGCTAGCTATTTCTACTTCTTCTGAAGTCTGTTTAGTTCTTGTACCTGTTTATTGAGTTGTTAATTTTTTGATGTTAAATGTTTGGGGTTCTTTATCTACTCTGGATATTAACTCCTTATTGGAAGAGTAGCTGGCAAAGATATTATCTCATTCTGGAGGTCTCTCTTCATGCTCCTATTTCCTATTTGCTGTGCAGAAGCTGTACAATTTGAAGCCATCACACTTATTGAGTCTTGGTTTTATTTTTTGAACTTTTTTATTTTTTGAACTTATTAAGGAAGTCTGTGTCTATGCCAATATGTTGGAGAGTCGGGTTTCTGTGAGCCCATTCTAGCTTTTCTATTTACACCTTCATTTCAGAAATCCTTTATGTTGAATTGATTGATGTATACCAAATAGCACTTTACATTTTGGTTTTTAAGAGTGCTACAGCTTCTGCCAAATTGTTCATTGTTCATGGATATCAAAATGCATTAAAATGACAATGAAGGTAAATAAAAGGAAATGGGCTTTATAACAATGATGCATATTCTCTCTCTCTCTCTCTCTCTCTCTCTCTCTCTCTGTACTGAGAATTGAGCCCAGGACTTCATGCATCCTAGGTAAGTGCTCCACCACTGAACATCCCAATTCTTCTTTATTTTGAGACACACTCTTGCTAAGTTGCCCAGGCTGACCTCAAACTTGCAATCCTCTTTCTTCAGCCTCCCTAGTAGCTGGTATTATAGGTGATGGCTACCATGCCTGGCTTCTCTCCTCTTAGCATTATGTAATGAATACCTGCCACTTCCACAGCACTTTTAGGCCAGCTGGTACAAAGCATGTGGTGGTGGTGGGAGGCGCCGTGACTACTACACCCCGGATTCAGTGTGGCTGCTGGCAACTAGTGTGACTAGTGCAATGGTGGGTGACAGGTCAGGCAGGCTGTCATTGCTTCCACCTAGCTACAGCCTGTTTCCCTTGGGTGGGATATTGTGATGGAAGGCTGGAAGTTGAGGGGTTGTGAGCTAGGGACCACCAAGGCCATTGCTTGTCACCACCTGTGGTTCCTCTGACCCTCCTCCAGACACCCCTCCTCCTCCAGACCCCCCTTCAGACTCCCCACCTCCAGGCCCTACCCCTCTTCCAGACCCTGCTTTTCTCCAAGCCCTACCCTTCTCCAGGACTCTCCCCTTCCCCCTCCTTCAGGACCCACCCTCTTCCTGGCCCACCTGTCTCTGACCCCCTCCTCCTATAGATCTACTGCCGATCTACCCCCCTGCTCTGGGCCCTGCTTCCTGCTGGGCTAAGATGAGTGGGCTGCAGCCCTCAGGGAGCTGATTGGCAGTACATTTGTAATGGGACAAGAAACAGTGTCTGTGGGCTGGGGTGGTGGCTCAGTGGAGAGTGCTCACTTAGCATGCATGAGGCACTGGGTTCCATCCTCGGCACCATATAAAGAAAACCAAACTAATGTATCCGCCTAAAACTAAAGACACATAAATAAATAAGTATTTAAAAAAACCAAAACAAACAATGTCTGTTGTACAAACATTGACATCCTACGTTGGATGAAATATCTTGATTGTATCAGGTTTTGATATATACTATAAGCTGAATTTAGGAAAGTCATTTCTTTCTTTTCTTTAGACCTTGAACATTTGAAATAAAGTCAGAATTTGTTAAAGGTCAGGTATCACTTAACTGTGAGCCCTGGTGATCCTGGGGTTTTTTCCAGTTGGAGATCTCTAAGCAACAGTCCTAGCTTTTCTATGCTAATTGACTGATCTGTAATTTCCTTATTTTAGCATCATTTTTCAATATCTGTATTTATAAGAAAATCTCCCATGTCTTCCTGTTTCCACTTCTGTACAAATTTCTTCTCTTCAGCGTTTAATTTCTCCTATTTCTAGTTTTCTACAAAATTCTTAATCCTGTGAACTTTTGCTATTTTTCATCAGTAATATCAGTAGTGTTAGTATTAGTATCAGTAGTATTTTAAAAATATACTTCCTTTGTTTTTGATTGAAATAATTGCCTTGTTTGAAATTTCTCATGATAATCTTAAATGATTTTAATTAATTTCTGCTCATTAAGATGTCTTTGGGGGCTGGATGTGCAGCTCAGTGGCAAGAGCACTTGCTCAGCACTTTAGAGGCCTTTGGTTGGATCCCAACACCCCCCTCTCCACACACAGAAGATGTCTTTGACAGGACCCAAGCATCAGAAGTACCCAGAGGTATCATTTTAAATGGCTGTGTATTTTCACATATGCTCTACACCACAATATACCTCTTCCAGATTTGTATGAAATTATTCTAAGCAAAATTTGCAATGGTTTTAGAAGATAGAGTGGTGACATTTTTAATGCCAGCTATTGATATTACATACTTAAAACCACTATAAATGAGGGGCTGGGGTTGTGGCTCAGTGGTAGAGCGCTTGCCTAGCATACGGGAGGCCCTGGGTTTGATCCGTAGCACCACATATAAATAAAGTTAAAAAAAACACTATAGATTAAATTTCCTCAGGACTCAAATCAATACAGTATATAAGAGGCAAGTCATAGCTGCTTTTTGTAATTCAAGACATTTACTAGAAATAAACTTTTTAAACAGACATTTTCTACTTATCAAATATAGGAAGCATATGTATGTGTGTTATTAAAGCTGTACACTTATCAGAAAGTTAGTTTATCTTATTCCTTGCAAGCAAGGGCCTTCTGATGAGCATGATGCTTTATATATTGTCAGGAATTATTGTTGGAGAATTCTGTTAAGTGTTTGTTCAAAATATCTTTAAAAATGTACCAAAATGCTTTTGATTTCAGAAATTTGCATTTCTTCTTTTGAGATTGTGCATTTACTAATACTCAGAGTTATTTATTGTGGGGAGCATCATGAGAACCTTTTGTCCTACTGTCAGTGCCTCTTTGTGTATATAAGGTGACTTTTAGAAGAGCTGAGTATATCTTATGTTTGTTGGGTTCTTTAGAAAAGTACATACACTTTTTACTCTATTTAAAAGGGTTATCATATTTGAATTAGTAGAAGCAGAGATTATACATATTAGTGTTGTGAGCTGAACAGAGTGCAGATTTAGCTTAATCATTTGGGGGAGGTTGACATAATGTTTTCTGCCCTGTTCTTTAGGCCAGATCATATGTCTGGCCTGAAGAATTTTTTGACACTGGGGATTAAACCCAGGGCCTTGCATATACCAGGCAAGAACTTACTTACATTACATCCCAGCCCTTTTAAAAATTTTATTTTGAGGAAGAGTCTTGCTAAATGGCCCAAGAGGGCCTCAAATTTGCAATCCTCCTGCCTTAGTCTCTCAAGTAGCTGGGATTACAGGTGTGGGTCAAAGTGTCTTGCTTGTCCTAGAGATTTTGATGTTAGGATCATATGTTTACAATTATTAATAATTTCCTAAGCTATACTATGTTCATTTTTTTTCTTCTTAGTGGTCAATAAAGCCTTTTTGTTGTTTTGATAGTCTGATTAATGAGAACATATTTTATATGTAACACTGTTGTTCATGATAGTCTAGCTATGTTGCTGTGCTAGTTCATGATAGGAGTGTATTTTGATTCTGATAGTCTGAAATGTGTTTCACATCAAAATGTGTCTTAGGAGCAGTGATTATTCATTTTCTATTTGATTACACAAATAAGTCATAAATTCTTTTTTTTGTGTGGTGCTGGAGGTTGAACGCAGGGTCCCCTGCATGGTGGTCAAACACTCTTCCACTAAGCCCCATAGATCCTTTAATTATCATTAGCTTCATGACAAGCTATAGTGATAACAAAAATCACTTAGTAATTCAACTAAATTTGGAGACATTCAAGAGTTTGGGCATATAGTTCTTTGTGGTTTCCAGAAGGTACAGTGTTTCCCACAACGTAGCAGCATCTCAGGTCACTGCTGGGCTGAGTTGTCACCTGTGCTCCTCTTCTTGTCTCACCACTTCCTGCAGAGCATCATGGGAGGAATGGATGCTGGGGAACACATTACTCATGGTGACTTGATTTCCATTTGCCTTTTTCTTTTCTTTGACTCTTTGTCCTAGTGGCAAATATTTTATTCTAATACTGCTAAACGGTATGTATGGAAACAAAAACAAAGACAAGGATTCTTTTGGATAAGTGATCCAAAGTCACAGTGAATCAATTTATTATTGGAACATTTTTTTTACAGTCACTCTTTTGATGAAGTTTAGCCAAATATTGAAATAGTCTCTAAAATGTTATTTTTTTTTTTTCTCTAAAGCTATCAGGTTTTTAGAAGCATATCCAGGACCCAGTGACAGAAGAAAAATATGATAAGTTTGCACATGACTTCAATAAGTTTATGTTATTACTGCAACATAAAACATGTAAAACAGGTGCATATCTTGAATTAGATATTTAAATTATTTAATTTTGTGTCATAATAAATTATGAAATTTTGTATTCATAATAAAATATAGAACTAGTTAAGTGTCTATTACCTGTAATTAACTGTATAAATAATTAAACAAGTAGATGTTTGAAAAAATATAACCATGTCTTAAGGTTTTATTTTAGAGTAGTTTTATCTTTATGCAGAAATTCAAAGAAAGTGCAGAGATTTTCCCGATGACCTTAACTGGTATTTCTCTTTTTACGATCTCTGTGTATGATCTTGGATGTGCTAACATCTTACATACTGGTGTGTTACCGCTAGCTGAGGGTGTTTTTCCTTTGGATTCTCATTTCTGCCCCTTCCTGGTCTAGGACCCCACCCAGGACCTCACATGACATCATGTCTTCATGACTCCTCTCGGGTGGCAGTACCTCTGACCTTCCTTGTTCTAATGACCTTGATGGTGTTGAGGAAAACCTGTCAGGTATTTTTTAAGATTGTTCTCCATTGGGGTTTCCTTGTTTTTTTTCCATATTTAGACTGGGCCTGTGGGCTGGGGGAGCAGGTCACAGAGGTGGAGAGCTGCTCTGTTATCTCATGCCCTCAAGATGACTATCATGTTAGATCTGACTGTGCTCAACTGGCTGAGGCTGTGTATTCCACTAGTTTCTCACTGTGAAGTTACTACTCTCTACACATCCATACTATCTCTGTGTTTTCTGGAGGAAGTCACCATGCAGTGCCCACACTTATGGAGCAGGGAGTTAGCTCCACCTCCTTGATTGACAAGTGTCTGCCTCAGTTATCTGGAATTCTTCTGCAGAAGTGTTTTAAAAGCCACTCCATTTGTTTGTGTTCATCCAATGTGGACATCTGGATAATTACTTTAAGCTATTGCTTGTTATCAAACTTTATAGTATTTTGTTCCTCAATTCATTCCTGCTTTAGCCATTGGGAGTTCTTTCCATTGTTTCCTGTTGCCTTTTAACATATTTTCTATTTTTGACTATTTATCCTACTCGCAAATATTTGATTCTATTACTGATAAATGGTATAACTAGAAACAAAATAAAGATATGGATATATCTTTCTAATACTTGAAAATACCCTGATTCACATATTTACTGTCTCGGTCCTATTATCAGCCACTTCTGTAAACAGCCCTGGCTTCTTTTATTAGAAAGTGATATGAAAGGGGCTGGGGATGTGGCTCAAGTGGTAGCGCGCTCGCCTGGCATGCGTGTGGCTCGGGTTCGATCCTCAGCACCACATACAAAGAAAGATGCTGTGTCCGCCGAAAACTAAAAAAATTAAAATATTAAAATTCTCTCTCTCTCTATCTCTCTCTTTAAAAAAAAAGAAAGTGATATGAAAATTTTCAAGCCGAATGTGCTCATTGCATCTTGACCCTCACCACTGACAATGAAAATAAAGTATATGTGTGTTATAATCTATACCCCCTCATTATAAATATGTCTATGTGGAACCTTCTGTGTTTGTACTAAGATAAACATGAGTTTATACTGATCTGCAGTCACTGGATTCTTATGCATAATAACATAGATTACTCTGCCTTCACTCCTTGCTTATCTGCCCAGAAGTGAGAAATCTGGGTCCTAGTTTCTGCCATTTAATTAATTCATTGTTTGATTATAAACAAATAATTCATTATTGTTCCATATTTCAGGTTGTGACATAATAAGAAACACACGTTTGGTTTCTGTCCTCAGTTCCTGGTGCAGAGATCCTAAAGCCCTCATATTCCCCAAATAATAAGGGTATTAAAATAATTTTTTGTTTTAACTTTTGTTCTTTGACCTTGGTTCCTTACACCAAACTCCTAAATCCTCTAGAATCTCCTGGGTGGGAGGAGGATCTGTTCTAATAAGGACTTTTGGTGGGCCCTAAGGCAGCTTCAGGTTGTAGGATGGTCATAAGAAAGATCAAACAATGATTAAAACCTTGGGACTTTCAATCCCCACCCTGTATCTTAGGGAAAGAACCTGAAGACTGAGGTAAAAACCCATCATACCTATATGATTTCACCCATTTCTCCACCAAATTCTCTTTACAAAGTGACTAATGGAGTTTCTGAGTTTCCATGCACAGGGAGGGTGGTGCTCCCCATCTCCATGTGGACAGAGGCTCCTGCACCAGGGACCTTCCTGGGTCTCATTTTGTGCATATCCTCACCTGACTGTAATTTTGTCTTTTCTAGAACATCATAAAAGGTGGGCCATACAGTGTGTAGCCTCTTCAGCCTGGTTTATTTCACTTAGCACACAAGCTAGGATTCATGTGTATCTCTGTGTGGGTTCGTGGTTCATTTTTTTCTATTCTATGTTGATTGTGCGTTCAGCTGTGGAGGGACATTCTGATTTTTGATCTGATTGGCATCAGCAGAGCTGCTATGCATAATGACATCCTGGTTTTTTTGGACATGTTTTTTCAAATTACTTGTTTAAATGCAGATAATTTACAAGCAAAGTTTTGGATCATAGATTAGACTTCTTTTGCTTTGGAAAGACCGGGCACATTATCCTCCACAATGGCATGCCACATGTTCTCTCAGCAATGCCTGAAAGTGCTGGTGTCTTGTATACTGCAGCTATCGAAACATTGCCATTTCTTAAGAGTGTAGCAGTTCTAATTGCTGTGCCATGCTACTTCACTATTGTTCTAATTTGTGATTCTCTAATAATACGTAATGCTGAGCATCATTTTGAATAACTATTTGCCATCTTTCTATTTTCTTTGGTCATATGTCTTTTCAGATATTTACCAATTTTATTTGAATTTTTAGTTGTTGGATTTTAATAATTCTTTGTATATTTTGAATAAAAATACCATTTCAGAAATGTGTTTTGTAAATAATGTATCTGTCTGTGACTTGTGTCTTTGTTATCTTTCTCATGGAGTATAAAAAATTTAATTTTTTGTGTGTAGTGTTGGGGATTTAACCTAGGTCCTCATACATGCTGGGCAAGTATTCTACAACTGAGCTACAACCCACTCCAGTCTGGCCTCAAATTTTCAATCTCCTGCCTCAGTCTTTTGAGCAACTTTATTATAGGCACGCAACACCCCACTTGGTAAAAATTTAATTTTATAAATTCCATGTTATCAATATTTTCCTCCTTCCATTAGCTTTTGGCATTGTGTGTCAAAACTCATCACCAAGGACTGGGGATGTAGATCGGTATTAAAGAGCTTGTCCAGCATATGTATGGGCCTGTATTTGATTCCTATTACCAGAACACATATACACACCCTTATCACTAAATCTAAGATTACATAGATTTTCTTCTATTTCCTTCTAGAAAATTTTCAGTTTTCTCAAATTTTAGTTATGGGCTATTATGAGTCAATTTTTATAGGAATTTCAGTTTGTGCATATGTTAATTTCATACAGTATAGTTTTAAAAAACTTGTTCAATCATCACTATCTGGAAAATCATGGGTAATGCATTTCATTTTAGTTTGGATTTCCAAAATCATAGCCTTGAATAAACTAAATTCAGTATTGAATTTCATCCATTTTTTAGGAATGCGAGGTTGGGGTGCATATGCACTGCTGAACTACATCATCCTGTGCTAAGCTCCAGCAGCTACAGAGGGTGCACACCACCTTCCCAGACCTGGTTGTATAATAATATGGATATGGTAGTGAGATAATGCCAATGTGTCATCCATATCCAGCCTCTAATGTTAATGCATTATCTCTAGTGACCTTTGATGTTAATGTGTCCACAGGTGGTCTCTGATACTAGTACAGTGTCCATAGAGTGACCTTGAACACTAATATAACAGATGCCATATGGTTTTTAATGTTAATATAATGTCTATACTGTGGCCTCTAATACTAATACAATATCCATACTGAAGCATCTAATACTAGTTTAATAGCTTCCTTGTGGAGTTTGATATTAATATAATGTCCACACCATAGCCACTAATACTAACATAATAAGCAATAATAAATATAATGGCATTTAATACTAATATAATAGGTACTCTGTGGCCTTACCTATTATATAATATTATATCCATATTATAGCCTGTGGTCAATACTAATATGATATCCATAGTACAGTACAGTAAACTAATGTAACAGCTAGAATGTGGCTATAGTATTAATATAATATTCATATTGTGACTATATATACATAAATATATTATGGCTCTTTTGTGGTCTTTAATATTAATACAATATCCAAACTACAGAATCTAAACTAATACATTCCCTGCAGCTTAGATATTGATGTAATGTTGATATTTTAGCAAGCAAAACTAATTTAATAACTTATCCTGGTTGTAGTAGTACTTTGATACCAATATGAAGCAAGTGAAATTAATACCATAGCTTCCCTCAGACCTTTAATGTTAATATAATATTCATGTTATAGCATCCAAATCTAAGAAAAGAGATGTCTTTAGACATTTGTACTAAAATAACAATTTGTTTACAGGACTGTGGTCTTTAGTACTAATAGTAAATCCATAGAATAGCATCAAAAACCCACAAAATAGCTGGATTGTGGCCTTTCATACTGAGATGTTATTCAAATTATGACACATAAAAATGGTATTACTGCTGCCCTATGGACTTTAATAGTCATATGAAATCCATATTGCAGCCTCAAAAACAGATAAGCTTGTTGCTTTGTGGCCCTCAATACTGATAAGTATCCATATTTTAGCTTAAAAACAAATAATGTGACTGCCTTGTGGTCTTTGTACTGAAAACAATATCCATGTAATGTACCTGTGGTGTTTAGTTATCAATGTCATATTCATAGTTCAGCACCATGAAATTACCTAATATATACAGTGTGGCCTTTATACCAACTATGATATTCAATCCTAATATGATTACTCCCTAGAGGCTTTTGCAATGATATAATTGTCCTATGGATCTTCAATGTTTTTTAATTTTAACTTGTTATCTATGACAGCAGAATGCATTACAGTTCATATTGCACATGTAAAGCACATGTCTCTGGTGTACACAAAGTAGGTCACACTATTCGTGTCTTCATACATGTACTTAGGGTAGTGATTTCCACCTCATTCCACCGTCTTTCCTACCCCCAAGCCCCCTCCCTTTCCCTGCCTCCCCTTTGCCCTATCGAGAGTTCATCTAATCCTTCCATGTTCATCTAATCCCCCCAACCACATTATTAATCAGCATCCTTAAATCAGAGATGACGTTCGGCATTTGGTTTTTTGGGATTGGCTAACTTGGGAATGGAACCACCATTTGACCCAGTTATCACACTCCTCAGTCTATTCCCAAAGGACTTAAAAACAGCATACTACAGGGACACAGCCACATCAATGTTTGGAGCTTCAATTCTTATATAATAACTGCTCTATGACATCAATACTACTATGACATCTGTATTTGAAAACCAAATTGATATTACAGCTGCTCTAAGGCTTTTAATATTAATAAATTAGCCAAATAATGGCATTTAAGACTAATAAAACAATGCATTGTAGCCTTCAATACAGTAGGTAATCCATTTTTTAAATTGCTTTTATTTTTTAAATTCATGACAGTGGAATGCGTCACAATTCTTATTACACATATTATTCATATCTCTGTATATAAAGTATGTTCACACCAATTCATGTCTTCATATGTGTACTTTGGATAATGATGTCTATCACATTCCACCATCATTGCTAACCCCCTGCCCCTCCCTTTCCCTCACATCCCTCTGCCCTATCTAGAGTTCGTTTATTCCTCCCATGCTCCCCCTCCCTGCCCCACTATGAGTTAGTCATCTTATATCAGAGAAATGTAGGTAATACATTTTATAGCATCAAACTAACAGCTGCCTTGTAATTGCCATCTGAAAACTAACGTGATATCCATATTATAACATCAAAACTTGGTAAAACTGCTGCCCTTTGGCCTTTAATAGTGAGATATCATCCATATTATAGCATGTAAAAATGATATCAGCAATGCTATGGACTTCAGTTTCCATGTGAACTCCACATTATAGCATTCCACCTGATAAAGCAGCTGCCTTTGGCCCTCAACACGGACATACTATCCATACTTCAGCTTTAAAAACTGGTGATGTGGGGAGGGGTGGGAAAGGGTTGCCGGGGCAGAGCCCTGGGCACACTGACTGCCTCAAGAAGGTGTGCTTTTGCTCCTTTCCAAGTGCTTGGCCCAGTGTCTGCTCCTCAGCCAAACATGGACTTCAGAGAAATTGTCTTGATAGCTTCCAAAGGACAAGGGGACCTCCCAAGAGAGATTCAAAAGTCAAAGGTTTTAAATCAGCAGCTGTACAAGCTTTTCTTAGAAGAAAAGAAGCGGACATCAGACCTTAGAAGAGAAAAGGAGAAAAGAAAAACTAGTGGAAAAACGAATCGAGCTCAAACATGACAAGAAAGCAAGAGCTATGGCCCAGAGGGCAAAGGACAATGTCCCTGGTTACGATGGGATTCCTGCTGAGGAAAAGTCAAGAAGAGGCAGGCAGTGGGAAGGCCCCAGCCAGGCAGTAGAACAGTAATCAAGCAGAGTCAGAGCAGGAGTATGAGCAAGTACCTCCCAAAGTTGAAAGCAAACCAAAGGTTCCCCTTAAAAGTGCTCCACAGCCTATGAACTTCACCGATTTACTGAGGCTGGCTGAGAAAAAGCAGTTTGAACCAGTGGAGATCAAGGTAGTGAGGAAATCAGAAGAGCAGCTTATGACTGCGGAAGAACTTAGGGAGTGGGAATTCTGGAACGAAAGCGTAGGAAAAAGAAACTTGAGACAGATGCAAAACTACCTCCTACTGTGTCCAAAAAGGCACCCTCTCAGAAAGAAAGTGTGGGCACAAAACTTAGCAAATGTGCTGGGGATAGGCACCCTTCCTGTAAAGGAATGTCCTTTCCTCATACTGAGAAGAAATCCGAACCCAGCACAGCCCATGAGAAACACTCGTCAGTGTCTTCATCCACATCCGTGCAGGAGAGAGGACCAAGGCAGGATCTGGCTATAGTTCCCAGCCCTCACTTTGTGAGGGTCATGACACACCTGTTTTCAATGGAGCTATAAAGCCCCACTCTTGCACCTATTCACCAAGTGTCCCAAAGACTTCTGCCAGTGGGACTCAGAAATCTGCTACTGAGCACAAAGCCAAAAAATCTCCTCCTTTTCATCCTCGCCATTCCAAGCCTGGGCCCACAGTCACCCCTACACAATAAGGCTAAGAGTCCAGGTGCCAGGGAGCCAGGCAGCAACTCCCAACTCAGTTCCTGGGAGACCCAGCCCAGGGACTGCTCGGTCCATACTTAATTCTGGCCTTGTGCCTAGATGCCAGGATGCGAGCTCCAGCTCAGGACCTGAGCGCTCCGTCAGTGGGATTAACAAGCTAGTCAGTGACTCCAATCCTTCTGGCGGACAGTAACTGATACCAATGACCCTGAATGACCTGCTAAGTAGTTCAAGTGGCCTGGGTGACCCATCAGTGTCTCAGGTAGTTCTGGGAGACTTGTGGGCAGCCTACAAGCAGTCCACATGACCTTTGACAACTGGTGACTGGCTCAGGACCCATTGGATGATCAGTCAGTGGGCTTGGACAATTCATAAGGGGCTCCATTCCAGCTGGACACACTAGTTCAGGCCCTGGAAGACCAGTAAGTGGCTTAGGACCTGGGTGAACAGTTCGTAGCCCAGGTCCCCTTTAAAGCCCAAGTGTAATGTTGTCTCAGAAATGGTATCTTCCGAGAATATTATTAGTCGAACCAGCAATGGACAGGTAAGTGGAATGAAACCGCCTCTCTCTGGCTACAGATCTGCCCAAGCTCCTCAAAGACTTCCTTTCCCTACTAGTTACAAAAGGCAGTGAGGATATGAGGAGGAAAATGATGATGATGATGAATATGACTCTGAAATGGATGATTTCGTTGAAGATGAAGGAGAACCTTAGGAAGAAATATCCAAGCATATTCTAGAAATCTTTGACTATGACTGAAAAAAACACAAAGATGAAAGAGATTATGCCTTATGTTACATGGAGAGTAGTTGGAAAGAGCAGCAGAATGAAGAAGCAAAGAGTTTAAGACTAGGTATTCAGGAGGACATAGAGGAAATGAGATGTGAAGAAGAAGAAATGAAATGTAGAAAAGCAAAGAAGCTAAAGAGATCAGCTGCTGCTTTGTTTTTGAGAAATTCTGGAAACACTGCTGCAAGGAGTTTCTGCCTTCAGACTGAATAAGCCCCTTGTTATTTCAGATTTACTCTTGGGTAATCAAGGAGAAGGAATGCATAATCTTACTTGCAGGCTGTCAACTGAGCATAAAGTATTTTCAAATACTCCAGGGTAAAACCTGTAACGCCCAGTGTGCTCTTACGGAGTTGACTTCCACAGATGCCAGCCTTGATCCTGATGAGCTAGGCACTCTAATGTGGAGCCACTCACAAGTCAGCCCATCTCCTGTTGTTCCTTTGCTACTCTAAAAGGAAAGAAAGGATTGCCTCTTGACTCCTTTTAATTCTGCTGATGTGAGTAGGGCACTGCCCAACTCCAAATCAAACTTCTTGTCTTTCTGAGGAAACTGGTCCTTCCATTAATGTTTCCAGCAATGAAGTGACCTGTCCTAAATCTATATGTTTGGATTGAGAACTCAAAAATGTAGAGTAAATTTTATAATTATCATAGATGTTATCCTTGTGACTTTAAAGTACAAATTAGAAGGAATTATATTGTATACTGCATTATACATGGATTACATTACTGAGCATTCTTATTAATTTAGGTGGTTAGGCAAATAAAAGTTTTTCAGTTAAAAATACAAGTTAGGCTGAAATAAAAATTCTTTTCTGAGTTTTCCATTCAGATTTATTGTTTTTTTTTAATAGATTTATTGTTCTGTTGGCTTTAGTGTAAAACAGACAAGGTCACTGTGCTGATTGATTTGTTTTTCTAAAAAAGTTCATTTTTATATTGAAGAAAAAAGTTCATTTTTATATTGAAGTTATTTTATTCAAATGTTGGATTTGAGAGAGTATTTAAAAAACAAGAAAGTGACACAAGAGGCTCCCCCAGAATAAAGATATTTTGGAATCCCAAGGTCCCCCTGTACCTCTTGATGTTAATGACTGCATTTTTAGCTTAAATTCCTTAGAAAATATCATTGAAAAAAATTATATTTGATGTGTATTAAGATCATCACCTTCTCTTTTTGCCCATATTGCATGTTTCTTTCAAGCTATTCACTGTGAAGAGATTCCCCCTCCCTAACCCCTCCCCCCAGGTAGAAAATTGTGTTTCCTGTTATTGATATTTTATTGGGCTTGGAACTTTCTTAATTTTCACTCATAAGTCATATCTATAGACATTATATCAGTTAAGCCTCAAGTTCAAGCAGTTCCACTCAGGCTGACCTGAGATCTGGCTGGAAGGAAGCCAAGTCTCAAGGACCGTTAGCAACAGAAAATGAGACATGATACTACAGAGCATTTGTCCTTAAATCCAAATCTGCAGGATTGGAGGCAGTCAGAAATAAGCCTGTAGGACAATACTTCAAGAAATATTCTGGCTTAAGCCACTGGACCGTGGGGGATAGGAAGTAAAGGGGAGTTGTCCTATAAAGAATCCTTACTCTCAGCAGGTGCAGACATTTTCATATACTCCTTTTTACCCACAAAGTCTTTATTCTTCAAGTTTGGATATTATACTATTATAGATTACCATTGTTAGCTTTCATAAGTGGGACCATATGACTAAGTCCTTTAAAACTTAACTCATTTTGAATTGAGTTTAAAACTTTGAAAGTGCAAGGATTTGATTTTAAAGTTGGAATCCCATGAAATGTGTTTTCTTCATTAGGAGTAGCACCATAACTCTTCACATAGATGTTACACTAGTAGCAGAAAATCCTATTGACTTCCTCTCACCGATCTCAAATACCTTCAGTGAAATTGATTTAAGTAGAGTGGGATATTCTATTTTATAAAAGTACTTAATTACAATTAAGTACTTATCATAGCTGAAAGATTTCTGGAGGCTTAAAATTTACTAGAACTTAATGATTGGTACACTTATTGCTGAAAGAAACCATTGTGCTAGATCGGTAGGAAGAGTCAGGTTGTAACACCCTTCCCTTTTGAGCCAGAAGTATTCTTTCATAATAAGATGCTGACCTGCATTAACATTATAAAAGAATACTTCTGGCTCATAAAAAAAAAAAAGAAAGTTGTAAGTCCTTTAAATTAGTATTGGCCTTGTTTCCAAGTCCTGTCTTCCGTTTTGTTGTTCTACACTTCCTGACCACTCCAAACAAAAAGCTTACACGCCTCTGAAGAAACTGGAATAGGCTGTTATTTTCTCAAGGTTTACAAATTAAGTGATTAACTTTTAATATATTCTCTGCTATTTTTATTTTTAAATTTTCTTAATTCAATATTTGAAGATGTACCTTTTATTGGGTAATGTTAAATCATGAATGTAATAATGTTTTTTTCACAATTATGATGTTACATGATTATGGTGTGCCATTCTCTAACACAAAAGATGTGAAAGCAAAGTAGTTTTCATAAAACTCATGGCTCTGATTGCACAGTCCAATTTGCTTTTGATGTTTCTATTGTCAAAACAAAGGGCACTTTCTTTGAAGGCTACTTTCAGAACTTGAATTATATTTTCTCTATAAACTACATATGCAATTATGTCCATTTGGAGGCCAGAGTACCACATGTCACAGGAAGCCTTACATGCATGCCATGAGAAAGTTCAAAGACTGTTAACAAAAAGAAAGTCTATGGGAACTCAAAATTTTATTTTTTGATGGTAATATCCAAGATCCTCTCCAAAAAATAAATTGTTATTTTGTATTTTGTAACTTAAAAGCAGCTATTAGTACATTCCTGAGATATAGCAGGAGACCAAAACATTTTTGAAAAGAGAATAAATATATTAAGAGAGACTGGTTGTTTTATTTTCAGTGTGCTGAATATATTAGACTATTTATTTTCTGAGTGGATGTGATGAACTAAATATTCAGGTGTTTAATGTATGATTAAGAGTGGAATATAGATTCTTTGAAGTTGTTAAATCCACCATGTCTTTTACATAATGGATTAATCAAGTTTTTTAAAAAACAACCTTTACATAGCTCAGCTTGTTTTCTGATGCTGTTGACCTGCAAGAGAAAATACTTTTGCATATACAGGTGAATGTTTTGCAATTTATGTATACAAGAAATTGTAGGCATTAGAGATATTTTATTGAAGAAAACCCTGATAATGTGGCAAACAGTGATAGTTTGAGTTCTTTTCCTATCCATATCCCTTTAATTTCTTTCATCTAATTTCTTTGGCTAGAGTTTCAAGAACTAGGTTAAATAGAGGTGGTGAGAGAGGGCATTCCTATCTTTTTCAGTTTTTAGAGGGAATGCTTTCAATTTTTTTTCCATTTAGAATGATGTTGGCCTGGGGCTTAGCATAGATAGCTTTTACAATGTTGAGATATGTTTCTGTTATCCCAAGTTTTTCTGGTGTTTTAAGTTGTGGAACCAAACTAGATGCCCTGCAGTAGATGATGGATAAATAAAATGTGGTATATACACAATGGAATATTACTCAGCATTAAAGGAGAAAATGGCATTTGCAGGTAATTGGATGGATTTGGTGAATATTATGCTAAGTGAAGTAAGCCAATCCCCCAAAACCAAATACTGAATGTTTTCTCTAATATATGAATGTGATCCATAATGGGGATGGGGGTGGGGTGAGCATGGGAGGAATGGAGGAACTTTAGATAGGGAAAAGGGAGGGAGTTGAAGGAAACAGGCAGAGGGGTAGGAAAGATGGTAGAATGAGGTGGACATCACTACCCCAAGTATATGTATGAAGACACAAATGGTGTGACTCTACCCTGTGTATAACCAGAGACATGAAAAATTATGTTCTATATGTATATTATGAATTGAAATGTAATTCTACTGTCATGTATAGCAAATTAGAATGAATAAATAAATTAAAAGAAAAGAGACAGGAAAAAAATCCAATAATGTGGCTGCCTCTAGTCTCTTGTACTAAAAAGAAAATCCATATGGCATTCCCTGAGATCTTAAGTTACTAATGTCATACTCATTCATATAGCATCATGAAATTGCATGATATATGCAATGTGTTTTTTTTTAATATTTTTTTTATTGGTTGTTCAAAACATTACAAAATTCATGGCATATCATCTTCCATACATTTGATTCAAATGGGTTATCAGCTCCCATTTTTACCCCAATTACAAGTTGCAGAATCACATCGGTTACACATCCACATTTTTACATAATACCATATTAATGACTGTTGTATTCTGCTGCCTTTCCTATCCCCTACTATCCCCCCTCCCCTTCCCTCTCCTCTTCCCTCTCTACCCCATCTGCTGTGGTTTAATTCTCTCCCTTTTTTTCCCCTTTCCCCTCACAAACTCTTATATGTAGTTTTATGTAACAATGAGGGTCTCCTTCCATTTCCATACAGTTTCCCTTCTCTCTCCCTCTCTCCCACCCCACTCATCTCTGTTAAATGTTAATCTTTTCCTCATGCTCTTCTTCCCTGTTCTGATCTTGGTTGCTCTCTTTATATCAAAGGAGACATTTGGCATTTGTTTTTTAAGGATTGGCTAGCTTCACTTAGCATTAACTGCTCTAATGCCATCCATTTCCCTGCAAAATCCATGATTTTGTCATTTTTTTAGTGCTGCATAATACTCCATTGTGTATAGATGCCACAGTTTTTTAATCCATTCATCTATTGAAGGGCATCTAGGTTGATTCCAAAGTCTAGCTATTGTGAATTGTGCTGCTATGATCATTGAAGTGGCAGTATCCCTATAGTATGCTCTTTTGAGGTCTTCAGGGAATAGACCGAGAAGGGCAATAGCTGGGTCAAATGGTGGTTCCATTCCCAGCTTTCCTAGGTATCTCCATACTGCTTTCCATATTGGCCGCACCATTTTGCAGTCCCACCAGCAATGAACAAGTGTACCCTTTTCCCCACATCCTCGCCAGCACTTATTGTTACTTGACTTCCTAATGGCTGCCAATCTTACTGGAGTGAGATGGTATCTTAGGGTGGTTTTGATTTGCATTTCTCTGACTGCTAGAGATGGTGAGCATTTTTTCATATACTTATTGATTGACTGTATGTTTTCCTCTGAGAAGTGTCTGTTCAGGTCCTTGGCCCATTTGTTGATAGGGTTGTTTGTTATCTTATTGTTCTTTGTATATTCTGAATATTAGGGCTCTATCTGAAGTGTGAGGAGTAAAAATTTGTTCCCAGGATGTAGGTTCCCTGTTTACCTCTCTTATTGTTTCTCTTGCTGAGAAAAAACTTTTTAGTTTCAGTAAGTCCCATTTGTTTATTCTTGTATTTAATTCTTGGGCTATGGGCGTCCTATTAAGGAATTTGGAGCCCGACCCCACAATATGTAGATCGGAGCCAACTTTTTCTTCTATCAGGTGCAGAGTCTCTGGTTTGATATCTAGCTCCTTGATCCATTTTGAATTAACTTTTGTGTATGGCGAGAGAAAGGGATTCAGCTTCATTTTGTTGCATATGGATTTCCAGTTTTCCCAGCACCATTTGTTGAAGATGCTATCCTTTCTCCATTGCATGCTTTTAGCGCCTTTATCAAATATAAGAAAGTTGTAATTTTGAGGATTGGTCTCTGTGTCCTCTATTCTGTACCATTGGTCCACCTGCCTGTTTTGGTACCAGTACCATGCTGTTTTTGTTACTATTGCTCTGTAATATAGTTTGAAATCTGGTATCGCTATACCGCCTGATTCACACTTCCTGCTTAGAATAGCTTTTGCTATTCTGGGTCTTTTGTTTTTCCATATGAATTTCATGATAGCTTTATCTATTTCTATAAGAAATGCCCTTGGGATTTTGATTGGCATTGCGTTGAACCTGTAGAGAACTTTGGGTAATATTGCCATTTTGATGATGTTAGTTCTGCCTATCCATGAACAGGGTACATTTTTCCATCTTCTAAGATCTTCTTCTATCTCTCTCTTTAGGGTTCTGTAGTTTTCTTTGTATAAATCTTTCACCTCTTTTGTTAGGTTGATCCCCAAGTATTTTATTTTTTTTGAGGATATTGTGAATGGGGTAGTTTTCCTCATTTCCATTTCAGAAGTTTTGTTGTTGATGTACAGGAATGCCTTTGATTTATGCGTGTTGATTTTATATCCTGCCACTTTGCTGAATTCATTTATTAGTTCTAGTAGTTTCTTTGTAGACCCTTTTGGGTCTTCTAGGTATAGGATCATATCGTCCGCAAATAGTGATATTTTAAGTTCTTCTTTTCCTATTTTTATGCCTTTAATTTCTTTTGTCTGTCTAATTGCTCTGGCTAGTATTTCAAGGACTAAATTAAATAGAAGTGGTGAGAGAGGGCATCCCTGTCTAGTAGAGGGAATGCCTTCAGTTTTTCTCCATTTAGAATGATGCTAGCCTGAGGCTTAGCATATATAGCTTTTACTATGTTGAGGTAAGTTCCTGTTATCCCCAGTTTTTCTAGTGTTTTGAACATAAAAGGATGCTGTACTTTGTCGAATGCTTTTTCTGCATCTATCGAGACGATCATATGGTTCTTATCTTTAAGTCTATTGATGTGGTGAATAATATTTATTGATTTCCGTATATTGAACCAACCTTGCATCCCAGGGATGAATCCTATTTGATCATGGTGTACAATTTTTTTGATATGCTTTTGTATTCCCTTTTGATTAGCTTAGGTTTGAAGTTGATTTTATTCGATACGAGTATGGCCACTCCTGCTTGCTTCTGAGGGCCATGTGAGTGGTATGCTTTTTCCCAACCTTTCACCTTCAGCCTGTGTATGTCTTTTCCTCTCATATGAGTCTCCTGTAGGCAGCATATTGTTGGGTTTGTTTTTTTGATCCAGGTTACTAGCCTGTGTCTCTTGATTGGTGAGTTTAGACCATTTACGTTTAAGGTTACAATTGAGATATGATTTGTACTTCCAGTCATGTTTATTTATTTATTTATTTTAGTTTGGCTAGTTTTTACTTTTTGGTTGTTTTCCTCCCCCTTTACTGAGATACCTCCCTCTGTTGGTTTTGGGCACTATTTTTCATTTCCTCTTCTTGTAGGATTTTGCCCAAAATGCTCTGCAGTGCTGGTTTTCTGGCAGCAAATTCTTTTAGCTTTTGTTTATCGTGAAAGATTTTAATTTCATTGTCAAATCTGATGCTTAATTTTGCTGGATACAGTATTCTTGGTTGGAGACCATTATTTTTCAGTGTTTGAAATACATTGTTCCATGATCTTCTCGCTTTCAAAGTCTGTGATGAAAAATCAGCTGTTAACCTAATTGGTTTACCCCTGTATGTAATCTGCCTCCTTTCCCTCGTAGCTTTTAATATTCTCTCCTTGTTCTGTATGTTGGCTATCTTCATAATTATATGTCTTGGGGTTGGTCTATTACAGTTTTGGATGTTTGGGGTCCTGTAAGCTTCCAGGATTTGGCAATCCATTCCATCTTTCATCTCTGGGAAGTTTTCTAGGATTATTTCATTTAATAGGTTGTCCATTCCTTTGGTTTGAAGCTCTGTGCCTTCTTCTATCCCAATGACTCTCAAATTTGGTTTTTTGATGAGATCCCACATCTCTTGAATAGATTGCTCGTGAGATTTAAGCATCTTTTCAGTGTTGACTATGCTCTTTTCAAGTTGATAGACTTTGTCTTCATTATCTGATGTTCTGACTTCTACTTGATCTAGTCTATTTGTGATATTCTCGTTTGCATTTTTAATCTGGTTTAAGGTTTCTTGCATTTCTAAAATTACTGTTTGGTTTTTTTTAAGATCCCTATCTCCTGGTAAAGCTCGTTCTTTGCAGTTTTAATTTGTTTGTTTAGTTCAATTTCGAAATATACTTTCAATTCTTGGACTTGCTGTCTCATGTCTTCTCTAAGATTCCGTTCCATCTGAGTTAGGTATGCCTTGATTTCTTTCCCTGTCCATGTTTCTGATGCTTCTAGGTCCTCCTGTAGATTTAAATTGTCCTGCATTATCTGTAATCCTTTTTTCCCTTGTTTTTTCATGTTGTTCACGTTACTTTCTTGCTCTGTTTGACTGCTTTGTAACTGCTTTCTCCTATACATTTGTTTTGGCTTTGTTTATCACTGTTGTCTCTCCTTTGTGGTGGGAGATTATGCCTGTAAATGTTGGGCTTTATTGTTCTTTAGAGCTGATTCCTTCAATTTATAAAGGGCTTCGGGATTTTGTATGCATATAGTGGTTTGTTTTTTGTTCTTAGGACTTTAGGTTAGGTGCTATGCAGGTATAAGGGTTAATATGTCTAGGCTACTTTAGAAGATTGTTCTACTGAAGGGGGGTACTAACCGTCGATTGGATCAGGGTGTTGGTAGTAGCTAGGCGTTTAGGAGCACTATAGACGTCCTCGAAACATTCACCTATTTGCATTTAGACAGTTACACGAAATAGAGGACGTAATGCTTGGGATGAAAGTTGGGGGGAAGGGGAAGGAAGGTGCTCTTGAAAAGAATGGAGAGGGAGATAGATAGCATAGAGGAGAATGGCAGGAAGAATAAAACTTGGAAGGGGAGAGAAAGCGGGAAAAAGGGAGAGAAAAAAAAATGAAATAAGATATAAAATTAGGTCTTAGAGATCCATTTTCTTCTCTCCCCGTAGGCAAAGCTGTGCCCTCCGGGCTGAGATTTGCCCTCAGTGTATCAGCAGCAATCCCTGTAAGGCGGCTCCTGGGAGTCTCTCAATCCTGTTGGTGCAGAGCCGTTTCACTTCTACGGCCCCTCCTCCCCTTCCTCCTGCCAGCCAGCCAGGTCCTGGTCACTGGAGGCAGTTCCCCAGGGATTTGGTTACACTTTCAGCCCCACCGAGTGCTCTATTTCCCTAACGACTGAGCACTCTCTCTGTCATTCATCTAAGCCCCAGTGCTGTGGAGCTGTGGTCTGGGAATCAATAGTTTAATTTTTCCAGACCCCTTTGGTGAGCACTCCTTCGGAATCTGGCGGCTAAGACCATTGGTGTCGCCGCTGGTGGTAGTGGGAGTTGGGGGTTGAGGGTCCCCTCTGCTTCCCTCAGCCCCTACAATCAAGACCGCTCCACTGGCGGTAGGAGGAGTTGGGGGTCTGGGGTGTCCTCTGTTTCCCTCCGCTCCTACCGTCAAGCCCTCTCAGTTGGCAGTTGGGGGAGTTGGGGGTGGAGAGTCCTTTGGCCCTTACTGTCACGCCCACAAAAAGATTATGAAGTTTCCCGGTTGTTTGTATCTGATGTGTGTGGGAACCACACACCTGCTAAAGTAGAATCCGCTGGGAAGGAATCTCTTTGGCCGATCTTTGGTGACTTCCCCTCTCTGCTACGGCGGGCCCCTGGCTCCTTGCAGGAGTGACCGAAGGGAGAGGTGGAACTGGCTTGTCTCTGGTCTGACACAATCTCTGGTTTTAGATCCCAGTTCGCTAATTCATAGAGGCTTGGTTAGATTTCCTTCCCGTCCTCTCAAGGGGGGGGAGCCCTTTCCCGGGTGGGCAGGGCCGTTAGCAGAGCCGGAAGGGCACGGGCCTTCTGTCGGGCCAGGCGGGGACCCTTCTGGCTGCACTGGGCCGCCGGGGGCACCCGCAGAGCCTGGCAGACGGCGCCCGCGTGGCTAAGAGCCGGGCGGGGTGACCCTTCGCAGAGCGGGCGGGCCGCCAGGAGTGCCGGGATGGCGGGAGCTGTCTGTCGGCCGGGCAGGGACCCTTCTCGCTGAGCAGGGCTGCTGGGGGCGCTTGTAAAGCCGGGCGGCTGCAGCCGCGTGGCTAAGAACCTGGCGGGCGGGGTGGCTGTTTGCAGAGCCAGAGTGGAATGGCGGGAGCTGTCTGCCGGCCGGGCGGGGACCCTTCTCGCCGAGCAGGGCCGCCGGGGGCCGCTTGTAAAGCCGGGCGGCTGCAGCCTCGTGGCTAAGAACCAGGCGGGCGGGGTAGCTGTTTGCAGGGCAAGAGCAGGGCCGCCAGGGTAGCCGGGATGGCGGAAGCTGTCTGTCGGCCGGGCAGGGACCCTTCTCGCCGAGCAGGGCCGCCGGGGGCGCTTGTAAAGCCGGGCGGCTGCAGCCTTGTGGCTAAGAACCAGGCGGGCGGGGTGGCTGTTTGCAGAGCCAGAGCGGAATGGCGGGAGCTGTCTGCCGGCTGGGCGGGGACCCTTCTCGCCGAGCGGGGCCGCCGGGGGCGCTTGTAAAGCCGGGTGGCTGCAGCCGCGTGGCTAAGAACCAGGCGGGCGGGGTGGCTGTTTGCAGGGCAAGAGCGGGGCCGCCAGGGTAGCCGGGATGGCAGAAGCCGTCTGCTGGCCGGGCGGGGACCCTTCTGCCGCGCTGCTCTGGGCTGCCTGCCGCTTGCAGAAGCGGCCGGTGGCCGCGGGATTGGACTCTGCGCCCGCCGGTCAAGTTTCCCTTGTCTGGGGCAAACTGTCACGTCTAATAAACTTACTAATTCTCGGCAGGTCTTCTTTCAACGGAATTTTGCTAGAAGATCCTCAGTAGGTAGAATGTAGCTGTTTTAATGAGTGTTTCTGATGCCGTTAATGTGGAGATATTGAAAGTGCTGCTTCCTCGCCGGCCGCCATGTTGGATCCCAATGTGGTTTTTAATGCTCATATAATAACTATAAGATAACTAAATACTAATAAAACTACTTCCTGTAGGCCTTTAGTAAAAATATAATATCCATGTAGAGCTTCATTTCTCATCTAATAACTGCCCTGTGGCATTAATGCTACTATGACATCTGTCTTTGAAAACTGAAATTGATATCACAGCTTCCTTGTATCTTTTTCCATTAATGAATTAACCATATAATGGCATTTAAAAATAATATAATAGCTGCCCTGTAGACTTCAATACTGATAAGATATCCATTGTTTAGCATTAAGAACTAATGAAATAGCTGCCTTTTGCACTTTAAATCTGAAAAATTATATGAATTATAGCCTCAAAAGTGATGAAATTGATACATTTTGGCCTTTAATATTGATGTAATATCCATGTTGTGCTATCAAAATCTGATAAAATAGTTTCCCTGTATCTTGCAGTACTGTTATTCTATTCCTATGATATCATGAACAATTCATGAAGCAGGTGCCTTGTGGCTTCTAATACGACATGACATCCTTAATGGAGCATGAAAAAGTGATAGGTAGCTTCCATAGAGTCTTGGAAAATGAGAGTTATTCATAATATAATATGAAAACTGATAAATTAGCTGCCTTGTGATGTTTAATTCTGATCAACTATCCATAGTATATCTTCAATCATTGATAAATATATCTTTGCCTTGTGGCCTTAAAAACTGAAATGATATTACTATACAATTAAAAACTGACAAAATAGCCTTTATGTGTCCTCTGTCCCTATCCAGACATTCTCATTTTTTTATGAAAAATATATGTGATGCATTTCTCAGAGGAGGACATACAATCAATCAACAAGTACATGAAAAAATGCTCACCATCTCTAGCAGTCAGAGAAATGCAAATCAAAACCACCCTAAGATACCATCTCACTCCAGGAAGATTGGCAGCCATTAGGAAGTCAAACAACAACAAGTGCTGGCGAGGATATGGGGAAAAGGGTACTCTTGTACATTGCTGGTGGGACTGCAAATTGGTGTGGCCAATTTGGAAAGCAGTATGGAGATTCCTTGGAAAGCTGGGAATGGAACCACCATTTGACCCAGCTATTCCCCTTCTCAGTCTATTCCCTAAAGAACTAAAAAGAGCATACTACAGGGATACTACTACATCTGTAAGGGTCCAGCGAAACGTCGGAGGGAGAGACCACAAGAGACCGGCTCCATGCAATTGGCAAAAGGGGTTTTATTGATTCAGCATGCTGAGGCTCCAGGCTCACTCAGGAAGATACAGCAGCCCAGAGCCCAGAGCAGAGGTCAGGCAGAGCTTAAGTACACTTTTTGGGGAAGGTGGGGGGGGGGAATATTTAAATTGATTGATTCTGGGCCTGTGGTGCCTAGTGCCAGGCGACTCAAAGTCCCAAGTTATCAGACCACCAGAGGAGTCAGTGAGAATGTTTACTGGGGCAGCTCCGGTATTGTCCTAACAGCTACAGAGATCAAAGGCTCCGGGGTAGCCGAGGTATTTAACATATCAATGGTCTCTTACTTTACAACCCAAGCCTTGCAGTTAGAGACTTCACAAGGTCCGGTCTTTTACACTTTAATTCTGGCTCTGCAGCTTAGAATCAGCTTAGAAATTTTACCTTTACACATTGATGTTCATAGCAGCACAATTCACAATAGCAAGACTGTGGAATCAACCTAGATGCCCTTCAATAGATGAATGGATAAAAAAAAATGTGGCATTTATACACAATGGAGTATTACTCTGCACTAAAAAATGACAAAATCATGGAATTTTCAGGGAAATGGATGGCATTAGAGCAGATTATGCTAAGTGAAGCTAGCCAATCCCTAAAAAACAAATGCCAAATGTCTTCTGTGATATAAGGATGTAAGGGTCCCGCAAAACGTTGGAGGAAGAGACCACCAAGTGACCAACTCATGCAATAGCAAAAGGGGTTTATTGAGGATCCAATCCAACACGCTGGAGCTCTGTGCTCACTCAAGTAGGGAGAGCAGCCCAGAGCCCAGAGTCGAGGTTAAGCAGTGCTTAAGTACACTTTTTGAGGAGGGAGGGGGGCTTTGCATACATCAGAACAAATCATCATGAGGCACGGGAAAATTGAACAACAATTTTTAGACTTGATTAGTACATTCATTGGCGGGAACAGATTGGGCGGGGGTGATTATTCACTCCTAAGAGGGGTACACATTCAAACTGATTGGGTTTGGGGCCTGAATGCCTATGTTCCAGGCTAAACAGGGTCCTAGGTTATTAAACAACCAGAGAGTCAGTGGGAATATTTACTGGGCAGTTCGGGTATTGTCCTAACAGCTACAGGAATTTCAGGTTTTTGGGGGTAGCAGAGGAACTTAACAATACCCGGTCCTTTACTTTTTAACTCAGGCCTTGCAGCTTAGAAACTTTACAATGCCTGGTCTTTTACACTTTAACTTCAATTTCTTTTACCCTTACAAGGAGAACAACTAAGAACAGAGCAGGGAGGAAGAGCATGAGAAAAAGATTACCATTAAACAGGGATGAGAGGTGGGAGGGAAAGGGAGAGAGAAGGGAAACTGCATGAAAATGGAAGGAGACCCTCAGGGATATACAAAATTACATACAAGAGGAAGTGAGGGGAAAGGGGAAAAAAACAAGGGAGAGAAATGAATTACAGTAGATGGGGTAGAGAGAGACGATGGGAGGGGAGGGGAGGGGGATAGTAGAGGATAGGAAAGGCAGCAGAACACATCAGACACTAGTATGGCAATATGTAAAACAGTGGATGTGTAACCGATGTGATTCTGCAATCTGTATACGGGGTAAAAATGGGAGTTCATAACCCACTTGAATTAAATGTATGAAATATGATGTCAAGAACTATGTAATGTTTTGAACAACCAATAATAAAAAATTTAAAAAAATATATGTGATGGTTGCTACATGGCAATTTATATTAATATGATCTTCAAAATAAAACATCTATAATTGATAAGTAGCTTATTTGTGGCCTTTATAGCCAATATGAGATTGATAACATAGGTTCAAATGTCATATAATGGCTTCCTTGTGGTATCCAATATTAAAAAAAATCTACACAAAGAGCATTCTTGAACTACAATAATACCTTCACTATGGCCTTTTGTATTCATATGAAATCCATACTAGGATTGATCTAATTAACTAAAGTTAATATAAGAAGTTCATTGGCCCATACGATTAATAAGAAATCCATAAAATAGCATTGAAAAGTAATATAATAGCTTCAAGGTGGCATTGAATTTTTTTCTTATTTTCCTATTTTTTATTCTACTGCAGTCCCGCTGGGCACAAAATGACTGAGCCTCCACACAGCCTTGTAGGTTCAAAACAGGAACTCCTTTATTCTCCGCACTCCTGTGAACACCACACATGCAGCCTTCTCCCCGACACACCACACACCAACCAGAAATCCCTCCTCCGGAAATCCCTCCTCCTGCACTTACCCAACCAATGGGAAGTCTCTGGGAATCCCGTGAGAACTCCAAAGTATTGGGAGAAATCCAAAGTAGCCAGCGCCCGCCAGAGGCAGCAAGAGCCGCCCCATTGCCCAACAGTAAAGGTCAAATATACAATACAATCAGTCCAGCATCACAGCAATTATATACAGTTTAACTCAAACCATCATCTCAATGGTTTGCTGGTGTCACCTTTCAAACATTCCCTCTGGCAAATGCCAGGCGTCATTCTGACTGGCTATGGCTCTCAGCATATTCTGATTTGTTAAATATGACAGCTTAATGCATTGTAATTCATATTACACATATAAAGCACAGTTTTTCATATCTCTGGTTGTATACAGAGTATATTCACACCATTTGTGTCTTCATACATATAGTTTGGATAATGATGTCCATCTCATTTCATGATCATTTCTAACCCCCCTCCCTTACCCTCCCACCCTTTGCCCTATCTAGACTTTGTCAATTCCTCCCATTTTCCCCCTCCCTACCCCACTATGAAACAGCTTGATGTTGGTTGTTTTACTGATTCATAATAATAGCCATTATTTATCAGATGGTTAGTATGTGCCCAATACTTTTTTAAAAAATATTTTAGTTTTTAGTTGTAGTTGACACAATACATTTATTTTATTTATTTTTTTTATGTGGTGCTGAGGATCAAACCCAGGGCCTTGCACATTCCCGCTCCCCCGCAATACTTTTAAAACAATTTGTGAACTAGATTTCTTTTTAAAGTCATATTTATTCCGATATAATTTATATATGGTACAATTTGCCCTATTTAGTCTTAAGTTATATTAATTTTGACAAAAATATAAAACATTACAACATACATATATATGTATATATATTTTATATGGATATATAGATATATAGTACTACAGTCAAGATACAGAATATGTTACCTTGTTCTCCTTTACTTCTTAAAAAAACAGAGAAATTAATATAAATATAAATTTAATATATTTTCGTTTAACCCAGTGGATTACCAACATAATTTGCAAAGAAAATAATTATATTTCATGTTCATTTTGTTTTCTTAGTAATTCTTTAAAATCTAATGTCTATTTAACACACAGCACACCTCAATTTAGACTAGATGTATTTCAAATATTCAGTAGCCTCATGTAACCAATGGCTGCCATATTGGCTCCTTTCTCCATCTTTCACCTTTTGGTGAGAAATATACTGTAGACTGCATGATAAGTCCCCTTGTTATGTGTTTCTTGTTGAGTTCCATCAGAAAGGGACACCAAAGAGATGAACTTAGAATATATAAGAGTAGAGCAAGGTGCTTTATTCCTCCCTATATGACTCTATTAGACTGTGAGTTGGTTTCTTCATGTTTTTGGTGGGAATAACTTTAGTTAGGTTGCCTTCTCTTACAAGGTTTTCATAAAGGCTCTCTCTTTTTTCACCTCCTACCTCTCTAAGTCTGTAGAAGAAAAGGAGCTTTACAAAATTTGTTGGTTTCCCTCAACCTTGCTGTTACCTTTATAAATACCTTATTAAACAATTTTTACCCAGATTGATCTTTTTCATCCTCGCATCTTGAATAATGGGTTTTTAATTATAAGAAAGCAAAATATACTTCATCTCATATCACAGGCAATACATATACCAGATTAATTATATATTAAAATATAACATAAAATGCTAAAACTTTAAAAAAAATATTTGTGTAACTTTGTGAAGAGAATTGGAAAACAAAAAAATGCAAAATAAACGAAACCCTGAAAAATTAGATAATATTGTAGTTAAAATTTTTATGTGTAAATATTTATCCAAAAAGGCTGAAAGAGACATGAATTGTATTTCTGGTCATTTTTGTTTATTTTTGGGATTTAGCTTGACTTGGTTTCTCATTTGATTGGCTTTTCCTTCATTGTGTTCTTCCCTTTGCAGATTTTCATTGTTGTTTTTCATTTCCTCCTCATGGAATATTTTGCCAAGAATGTTCTGTAGTGCAGGCTTTCTTGCTGTAAATTCTTTTAACTTTGTTTATCATAGAAGGTTTTTATTTCATTGTTAAATTTGAAACTTAATTTTGCTGGATATAAGATTTTGGGTTGGCATCCATTATCTTTTAGAGCTTGGTATATGTTGTTCCAGGATCTCTTGGCTTTGAGAATTGGGTTGAAAAATCTGCTGAGATCTGAATTGATCTTCCCTTATAGTTAATCTGATTTTTCTCTCTTGTGGCTTTTAAAATCCTGTCCTTATTCTGTATGCTAGGCATATTCATTATAGTATGTCTTGGTGTAGATCTGTTGTAATTTTGTACATTTGGTGTCCTATAGGCCTCTTGTATTTGATTTTCCAGTTATTCTTCATGCTTGGGAAATTTTCTGATATTATTTCATTGAAGAGATTGTGCATTCCTTTGCTTTGAATCTCTAAACCTTCTTATATACCAATAAATCTTAAATTTGGTCTTTTGATGGTATTCCATAATTCTTGGATATTCTGTTCATGATTCTTACCATCTTCACTATGAGGTCAACTTTATTTTCAAGATTGTATATTTTGTCTTCATTGTCTGAGGTCCTGTCTTCTAAGTGATCTAGTCTGTTGGTGATTCTATCTATTGAGTTTTTAAATTGGCTTATTGTTTCTTTCATTTCAAGGATTTCTGTTTGTTTGTTTTTTCTCAGTATCTCTATCTCTTTCTTGAAGTAATCTCTTGCAACCTGAATTTGCTGTCTTATCTCTTTTTAGTGTGATCAATTGTCACCTGTATTTGTTCTCTTTTTTAAAAATGTTTTTTTTAGTTATCAGTGGTCCTTTGTTTTATTTATATGTGGTGCTAAGAATCGAACCCAGGCCTCACACATGCTAGGCAAGTGCTTTACCACTGAGCCTCAGCCCCAGCCATTATTTGTTCTCTTGTCTCTTGGTTGGAATGATTGATTTTTGCCTGTATCTGCTCACTTAGGTTGTTCTTTAACTCCCTAATCATCTTAGTTATGTATATTCTGAACAATTCTCTGACATCTCATCCACTGCACTATCTATGGATTCTATTGTGTAGTATCTTGGTTTGTTGGGGGCACTTTTCTCCCTTGTTTTTTCATGATGTCTTTGTGTCTTCCTCTCTTGCAGTGTACATCTGCCCTATTGTCTTATAGTGTCCCTATAGGTTACCAATACCTCACTATTAAGGGAGAGATCAGTATTACAGCACTGAGTGTGCCCAACGTGCAGCCATATATCAGTTAGCTTCTACTTTTACATTTATAGTTTTGTCACTATAATCAGAAATGATGGGTTCACTTACCTGCTACCATGTAGTCAATAGGTTTGCATAATGGTTTACGGTTTCTAAAGGTAGAAGGGGGCCCTGGAGGGTTGGCTGAGATGTTGATGAGGTAGGATGTGGAATATGGAGGTATTAGGTTATGTGACTAGTGAGACGGTGATCATAGGAAGGTGGCTGTTAGTAGGAGAAACAAGAGATAGGCCACCCCATGCAAGACTCCCTGTTACCTCAGCAACAGGATAGCCGTTAGCACCCCTAGTAGAGAAACCTCTGGTCCAGCCAGGCCACAAAGACCTAGTGACATCTTATCAGGTCCTGATTGTTGTCCCTTGCTAGAAGCAGCGATATCCCAGTTTTGTGGTGGTGTCAGCCTCAATCCTGTATGTACCTGATGTTGGGCCGTGGAGCCACACTTTGGTGAATAAGGGACCCCAGCACAGGCTGGCTCTCCGTGCTGGTGTGGGTTGGTTCTCTTCATGGGTGTGGGGTGGCTCTCCCTCTGGATCTCCAAGCTTGGGGCAGGGCTCTCCTTCCAGGTCTCTGGTGTGGGGTGGGCCTCTCCTTTGAATCTCCGGCTGCAGTCGTGTCATTGAATATTAAAATCCTATTCACTCTCTGGTCTCTGGATGTCATGCTATAGCTATCCTGTGGCCTTAGCATTAAAACAACATTCATACTACAGAATGAAAGCTAAAAACTATAGTTGCCCTATATTCATGATATTGATGTACTATCAAGACTATAGAAAGTTAAACTAATATAATAAATTCCCCTTGTTTTAATACAATTATATATTAGATTACAGCATGTGAGATTAATATGATAGCTTTCCATAACATAAGACTTATGATAGCATACAAATCTAATATAAAAGCTGCAGAGTAGGTGTAAATCAAATTTACATGCCTGTGATCTTAAGTAGTAATGTTATATCCATAGTATGCCAAAAAAAAAATCAATGAAAGAGCTCCAGTTCTTATAAGACGTGTATAGTACACCACCCAAAAGTGATAAGATAGCTGATAGGATATCCACATTATATCATGAGGAGAAAATAAAATAGCTGCCTGTAGCCTTTAATTCTGACACAACATCCATAATATCACAGGAAAAACTGACAATTAGCTGTCTTGTGGCTTTTAATAGGGATAATTTATCTATATATAGCATAAAAATGTGATAAAAGAGCTGTCTTGTGGTCTTAATACTAACATGATACCCATATTTTAGGATCAAACTTGATAAAATTTCTGCCTTGTGATCTTTCATATTAAGATGTCATCCAAATTATAACATGTAAAATGATATCATACCTGCCCTGTGACCTTCAATACTCATACAATATCCACTTTATAGCACTCAAATTGATAAAGTAAGTACCTTTCGGACCTCAATACTGACATGCTATCCATATTATAGGTTTAAATAGTGATAATGTAATTGCCTTGTGGTCTTTTCTACTAAAAAGGAAATTCATGGTATGTCCTTGTGGTCTTTAGTTATTATTGGTATATCTATTGTGAAGTATCATAAAATAACAAAATAAATACATAGTGTGGCCATTAATGCTTATATGATTATGATGTGATAGCATTTATTACTTACAAATTCTCTCTCTTAAGGCATTTAGCAGGAATAATCACATAGAGCTTCTCATATAATAACTCATATAATTTTCATATAATAACTGTCCTATAGCATTAATGCTACTATGACATCTGTATTTGAAGATCAAATTTATATTACACTGCCCTGTGGCCTGTAATATTAATAAATTATCCATATCTATATAATGACATCTAAAAGTAATATAAAAGACACCCTGTGGCCCTCAATAGTAATATAATATTCATTTCATATAATAAAAAGCTGATAAGATAGCCGCCTTTTGGAATTTAAAACTGAAAAGATGCCCATGTTACAGCATCAAAAATGATCTAGTTGATATGTTTTGGACTTTAGTACTGATATGTTGTCTATGTTGTAGCATCAAAAACTGAAAAAAATATTTTCCTGTTGTATTGTATGCTATTACTATGATACCATTAAAAATTTATGAAATAGTCCTTGTGACATTTAATATGATATGTCATCCATAATAGTGCATGAAAATATAGGAGTGGCTGCTGCAGAGTATTTGGTAGTGAGAATTATCGATAATATAACATGAGGAACTAACAAAATGCTGCCTTGTGACCTTCAGTGGTGATGTTATCCATAGTATAGCATGAAATACTAATAAACATGTTTAATTCTGATAAGATATCCATACCATAGATAGAATCACCGATTAATATGTACTTGAGTTGTGACCTTGAAAACTGGTATATCATACAATAGCATCAAAAACTGACATAGTATCTTCCATGTGTTTTCTACCAGACATCCCCATTTTATCATGAAAAATATGTGTAGAAGATAAGATGTTACATGTTCCTTATCTTAATATGATGTGTAAACTACAGAACTGCAGCTCTATAATTGATACAATAGCTTCCTCGTGGCCTTTATAGCTAATAGGATATCAGTAATATAACTTTTAAAAGTCATATAATGGTCTTTGTGGTATCCAATATTAATATAGTATGCACACTATAGCATTTTAAACTACTATAATACCTTCCCCATAGACAGTTTACTCATGAAATCCGTATTAGAGCATCTAAAGTTAATATAAGTATTACATATTGGCCTTTAATACTAATATGCTATCCATAGTTTAGCATTGAAAACTAACAAAATAGCTTCAATGTGGCCTTGAATATTAATATCATATCCATTACTATGGCCTCTGGATATAAATTATAGCTCTGTTGTGGCCAAACTATAGAACATAAACTAATAGCAATAGCTACCTTGTGGCCCTAATGTTCATGTAATAGCTATACTATAGGAAGTCAAAATAATATAATACATTTTCCTCATTTTAAAACAATTGGATATCAGAATGCAGGATGTGTAATTAATATCATAATTTCCCTTAATGTTAATATAATATTCATGCTACAGCATCCAAATTTAAAATGAGAGCTGCCTTGTAGACATTTGTACTAAAACAATAATGTAATATACATGCCTTGTGGTCCTTAGCATAATGTTATGTCCATAATATAGCATCAAAAACTGATAAAATAGTAGCATTGTTGCCTTTAGTTCTCTCAAAATGTGCATATTACAGCATCACAAGTGATCAAATAGCTGTGTTGGGGCCTTGAATACGGACAGGATATTCCTATTATACCATGGGAAACTGATGAAACAGCTGCTATGTGGCCTTGAATACTGATATGATATTCATGATATTACATGAAAAATTGACAGCTGCCTTGTGTCCTTCAGTAGGGATCAAATTTTCTTATATAACATGAAAAACTCATAAAAGAGCTGCCTTTAGGCTTTACTAATAATATATCCATATTATAGCATCAAAATTTTGTAGTATTACTGCCTTGTGGCCTTATATTGAGATATCATCCACATTGTAATGTTAGAAATGATATAATAGCTGCCTGTGGAGTTCAGTTCTCATATAAACCCACATTATAGCATTCCAACTGATAAAGTAGTTGCATTGTAACCCTCAATACTGGTACACTATCCGTATTTTGGCTTTAAAAACTGATAATATGGCTGCCTCTAGTCTCTTTTACTAAAAAGAAAATCCATGTGATGGTCCCTGAGGTCTTTAGCTACTAATGTCATTGTTTATTCATACTGCATCACATGATCATATGATATATGCAGTGTGATCTTTAATGCTCATATGGTAACTGTATGATCATACTTATTACTAATAAAACTGCTTCCTGTAGGCAAATATGATATTCATGTAGAACTTTAATTATAATCTAATAACTGCCCTGTGGCATTATGCTACTATGACATCTATCCTTGAAAACTGAAATTGATATTACAGCTGCCCTGTGTCTTTTACCATTAATAAATTTTCCATGTAATTTCATTTAAAACTAATATACATACTGTGGCCTCCCATATTGATAGGATATCCATTTTATAGCATCAAAAACTCAGGATGTATCTGCTTTTTGGACTTAAAATCTGAAAATGTATCCAAATTATAACCTCAAAAATGATGAAATTGATAACATTTTGGCCTTTAATACTAATTTGATATCCAGGTTGTAGCATCAAAACTGATAAAATAGCTTGCCTATGTCCTTTACTACTGTCATGCTCTTCCTTTAATGCCATAAAAATTTTCAAGAAACATGGGCTGCAGTTGTTACTCAGAGATAGGGAGCTTGCCTAGCATGTGTGAGGCACTGGGTTTGATTCTCAGTGCCGCATATAAATAAGTGAATAAAATAAAGGTCCATTAATAAGTAAAAATTACTAATAATAAAAAGAAGCTAAGTGAGGGGAGGAGCCAGTAATAACCTCCCATTAGGCCCCATATTTTAAAAAAATTTTCAAGAAACAGTGGCCTTTTGGTCTCTAATTGACATGACATCCGTAATAGAGCATGAAAAAGTGACAAACTAGCTGCCATATAGAGTTTGGTAGTATTAGTTACCCATAAAATAACACGAGGAATTGAGGAAGTGCTGCCTAATGGCCTTCAATGTTAATATGTCATCCATAGTGCAGTGTGAAAATCTGATAAATTAGCTGCTTTATCACGTTTAATTTTGATTAGATACCCATATTACAGCTACCTATAGCATCCCTGATTAAAATATCCTTGCCTTGTAGCCGGAAAACTGATGTGATATCACACTATAGGATCAAAACTTACCAAAACAGCTTCCATGTGTTCTCCGTCCCTCACGAAACATCCTCACCTTATCAGGAAAATATACATGGAAGGCAGTCACATGGCCTTTATATTCATATGATCTGCAAAATACAACCTCTAAAATTGATAAAATAGCTCCCTCATGGCATTTATAGCTAATCAGAAATAGATAATATGGCTTTTAATGGTCACGTAATGGTTTCCTTGTGATATCCAATATTCATACAATATCTGCACTATAGCATCTTATACTATTTACCTATCCTGTGTCCTGTTTACTCATATGAAATCCATCCTAGAGCATCTAATGTTATTATAAGTGATGCATTTTGGCCTTTAATACTAATATGATTTCCATACTCTATCCTTGACAACTAACATAGTTGTACAAGGTGACACTGAATATTAATGTTATATTCATACTGTGGCCTCTGTATGCAATATTAAAACTTATCTGTGGCCTTAACATTAATAAACTATCCATACTACAGAATGTAAACTAAAAATGGTAGCTTTCCTGTGGCTCTAATATTTACGGACTATCAACTATAGGAAGTTACACTAATATAATAAATTCCTCTCATAATGTAATTGGATGTCAGATTGCAAGATATGAAATTAATATCACAAATTCCCTAATATTAATATTATATTCATGTTATAGCATCCAAAGCTAATATACAAGATGCTTGTAGATGTACATACCAAAATGATAATCTAATTTACATGACTTGTAGTCTTTGGTATTAATGTCATATCCATAGTATAGCATCCAAAACAGATTTTTTAAAAAGTCTCATTTTGACCTTTAGTTCTCATAACATGTGTATGTTATGGCATCAAAAATTGATCAAATAGCTGGGCTGAGGCCTTTAATACTGATGAGATATTCCTATAATTCTATAAGAAAATAACATAGCTCTTTGTGGCCTTTAATACTGTTATGATATTCATAATTACCCATGAAAAATTAAAAATTATCTGCCTTATAGCCTTTAATAGGGATAATTTATCCATATATAGCTTGAAAAACTAATAAAATAGCAATTGTGGCCTTAATACTAAGATGATTTCCATATACTAACATCAAATGTGATAAAATTTCTACTTTGTGGCCTTTAATTTGGAGAAGTTTTTCATTTCATAGCATATAAAATGATATTATCAGTGCTGTGAACTTCATTTCTCATACAAAATCCACATTTATAGTTTGAAAACTGATAAAGTAGCTGCCTTGTGGTGCTTAATTCTGATCATGTATCCATATTGTGGGATCATTAATTAAAATGTACTTGCCTTGTGGACTTGAAAACTGACATGATATCCTACAATAGCATCAAAATGAAAAATAGCTTCCATGTGTCTTCTATTCCTAATTTTATCAGGAAAATATATGTGGAATGTAGTTACGCAGCCTTTACATTTATATGATCTGCAAACTATAAGATCTATCTAAACTATTGTATCAATACAATAGTTTAGATACAATAGTTTCCTCATGGCCTTTATAGCTAATAAAGTATCAGTAATATAGCTTTTAAAAGTCGTATAATATTGTGGTATCCAATATTAATACAATATCCATGCTATAGCATCTTAAATTGCTATAGTACCTGTCTGTGGCCTTTCATACTCCTATGCAATCCACACCAGAGCATCTAAAGTTAATAAAGACATGCATTTTGGCCCTTAATACTAATAGGATATTCATACTCTGGCACTGAAAACTAATATAATAGCTACAAGGTGGCATTGAATATTAATGTAATATCCATACTGTGGCCTCTGGATGCAATGTTATAATTCACCTACAGCCTTAACATTAATACAATATCCATGCTACATAGCGTAAACTAATAACCATAGATTCCCTGGACCCTAACATTGATGTATTACCAACTATAGAAAGTTAAAATAATATAATAAATGCCCCTCATTTTAAGGCAATTGGATATCAGATTGCAGTATGTAAAATTAATATCATAGCTTCCCTTAATGTGAATATAATATCCATGTTATAAAATCCAAATCTAATATAAAAGCTCCCTTGTAGTAATGATAATCCAATTTACATGCATTGTGCTTTTTAGTATGAAGTTATATCAAAAGTATTGCATCACAAACAATAAAATATCTGCACTGTTGCCTTTAGTTCTCACACAGCGTGCGTAGTATACCATCAAAAATGATCAAATAACTGTGTTGGGGCCTTGAATACAGACAGAATATTCCCATTATAACATGAGAAACACACAAAATAGCTGCCTTGTGGCCTTTAATTCTGATGCAATATCTGTAATATCACAGGAAAAATTGATAATTAGCTGCCTTGTGGCCTTCAATAGGGATAATTTATCCATATATAGCATGAAAAACTCATAAAATAGCTTCCTTTTGCTTTAATACTAACATATCCATATAATAGCATCAAAACTTGGTAAAATTGCTGCCTTGTGGCCTTTCATAATTAGATGTTATCCAAATTATAGCATGAAAAAAACCTAGTAGCTGCCCTGTGGACTTCATTCTCATACAAAATCCATATTATAGCATTCAAACTGATAAAATGGCTGCCTATAGCCCTCAATACTGATATGCTATTCATATTTTAGCTTTAAAAACTGATCATGCAGCTGTCTGTAGTTTCTTGTACTAAAACAAAAATCCATGTGACGTTCCCTGAGGTCTTTAGTTAGTAAAGTCATTCTCATTCATACAGAATCATAAAATCACGTGGTATATATATATACACAGTGTGGTCTTTAAAGCTAATATGATAACCATATGATCATATTTATTACTAACATAACAGCTTCCTATAGGCCTTTGGTAAAAATACAATATCCATGTAGAGCTTCAATTCTCCTCTAATAACTGCCCTGTGGCATTAATGCTACTATGACATCTGTCTTTGAAAACCAGATTGATACTACACTGCCCTGTAGCTTTTAATATTAATAAGTTATTCATAAAATGACATTTCAATCTAATATTACAGACCCTGTGGCCTTGAATACTTATAAAATATCCATTGTGAGGCATCAGAAACTGATAAAATAGCTGACATTTATAATTTAAAACTGAAAAGTTATTCAAATTGTACCAGCAAAAGTGATGAAATTCATACATTTGGTCTTTAAAACTGATGTGACATTTATGTTGTTCCATTGAAATGTATCAAATAGGTTTCCTATGTCCTACAGAACTGTTAGGCTATTCCTATGATACAGTGCCTTGTGGCCTCTAATATGAGATGACATCCATAACAGAACATGAAAAAGTGATAGAGTAGCTCCATAGAGCCTTTCTTAGTAAGAATTATCTATGATGCAACATGAGGTTGTGACAAAGTGCTGATTTGTGGCCTTTATTTGTGGTATGTAATCCATAGAACAGCATGAAAAACTGATAAATTAGCTGCCTTGTGCTGTTTAATTCTGATCATATCATCACTGATTAAAATGCATTTGCCTTGTGGCCTTAAAAACTGTTATGATATTATATTATAGCATCAAAAACTGACAACATTATCTTCCATGTGTCTTCTGTTCCTACCCAGACATCCTCATTTTGTTATGAGAAATGAATGTGATGGGTGCTATGTGACCTTTTAAATTAATATGATTTTCAAAATTCAGCATTAAAAATTGTACAATAGTTTATTTGTGGCCTTTCTAGCTAATAGAATATCACTAATATAACTTTTAAAAATCATAAAATGATTCCCTGTGGTAAAAATATTAGTAAGTTATTAATAAATATTAATCAAATATTCACACTGTATTATCTTAAGCTACTATGATACCTGCTCAAAGGCATATCAGAGCATCTAAAGTTAATTAAAGAGATATATTTTTGCTCTGCATACTAATATGATACCCATATTATAGCATGGAAAAGTAATATAACTGCTACAAAGTGACAATGAATACTAATATCATATCCATACTGTGACCTTTGAATGCAATATTTCAGCTCTCTTGTGGCCTTATTATCCATGCTATAGAATGTAACTAATAATGAAAGATGCTATGTGTCCCTGATATTGATGTAATATCCATGCTACAGGAAGAAACACTATTATAATAAATTCTTCAATTTGAATTCAATTAGATATTAAATAGCAACATTCAAAATTAATATCATATCTTCCCTTACTGTTAATATAATACCCATGCTATAGCATCCAAATCTAAAATGAGAGCCGCCTTGAAGACACTTGTACTAGCATGATAATGTGATTTATATGCCTTGTGGTCTTTAGTATTAATGTTATATCTATAGGATAGCATCAAAATCTGATAAAATAGCTGCCTTGTGGCCTTTAGTTTTCATAAGGTGTGCATTGTATAGCATCTAAAAATGATAAAATAACTGCATTGAGGCCTTGAATACTGATGTTTATAATATTATATGAAAAACTAACAATCAGCCACCTTTTATTCATATACAGCATGAAAAACTGATAAAATGACTTCCTTGTGGCCTAACACTAACATTTTATCCATATTATAGCATCGAAACTTGATAAAATTGCTCCTTCATGGCCTTCCACATTGAGATTTTATCCAAATTATGGGATGTAAAAATGATATAATAACTGCTCGTGGACTTCAATACTCATACAAAATACACTTATAGCATTCCATCTGGTATGATTTCTGCCTTGTGGCTCTCAATATTGATATGGTATCTATATTATAGCTTCAAAAACTGATAATGCACCTGCCTTGTGATCTTTTGCACTTAATGGAAAATCCACGTGACATTCTCTGTGATTTTTAGTTATTAATAATATATTCATAGTACAACATCACGAAACAATATACTATATAAAGTGTGGCATATGCTCATATGATAACCCCTTGATATCATTTATTATTAATATAATCTCTCCTTGGAGTCCCTTAGTAATAACAGAATATCCAGATAGAGTTTCAGTTGTCATATATTAACTTCTCTGTGGCATTAATGTTATTCTGACATATTTATTTAGAAACCAAATTTGATGTTACAACTTCTTGTAGCTTTTAATAATAATCAATGATCCATAAGATTGCATCTTAATATAATATAACAGAGGGCCCTGTTGCCTTCAATACTGATATGATATCCATTTTATAACATCAAAACTGATAAAATAGCTGCCTTTTGGACTTCAAATCTGAAAAGATACCCAAATTAGAACATCAAATACATCGATACATTTTGACCTTTAAATATGGATAAGATATCCATGTTGTTGCATCAAAAACTGATGAAATAGCTTCCCCGTGTGCTTTAGTAATAGAATACATTCTATTCTTTGTATACCATGAACAATTCATGAAACAGGAGCCTTTTGACCTCCAATATGACATTGTATCTATAATAGAGCATGTAAAAGTGAGAGTACCTGCCTTAGGCCTTCCGTAGTGAGTTATCCGTAAGATGACATGAGACACTGACAAGTGATGCCTTGTGACCTCCAGTGTTGATATGCTAAATATCATATAGCATGAAACACTGATAAATTAGCTGACAAGTGATATTTAAATCTGATCAGGCATCCCTATCATAAATCACTAATTATTGTATACTGCTGGCCTTGTGACCTTGAAAACTGACATGATATTGTACTATAGCATCAAAACCTCATAAAATAGCTTCCATATGTCCTTTAACCCTAATCAGATTCTATAGGGCCTTCTAAGTTAATATAATCTGCAGAATATTGCACCCAAAATTGATTCAATAGCTTCCTTGTGGACTTTATTGTTAATAGAATATCACTAATAGAGTTTTTTAAGAGTCACATAATGGTTTCCTTGTGGTGTCCAATATTAATACAATATATACACTATAGCATCTTAAACGAGTATACCTGCCCTGTGGCCTGTATATTCCTATGAAATCCATCCCATGGCATGTAAAGAGATAAGAGATGTGATTTGATCCTCAATACTTATAAGATATTCATAGTCTATCACTTAAAAGTGATATAATAGTTACAAGGTGGCATTGAATATTGATGTCATATCCATACTGACAAGTGGTGTTTGGTTCTGATCAGATACTATGGCCTCTGGATGCAATGTTATAACTCACAGGTGAGTTGTAACATTGGCCTTAACACTAAAACAATATCTATACAAGAAATTTAAACTAAGGAGATTAGGTGCCTTATGGCCCTAATGTTGATATTATATACAAATGATAAAGGATAAAACTAACATATTGAATTTCCCCATTTTAATACAATTGGATATTTTATAGTTGCAAGTGAAATTAATATTCATGTTAAATCATCCAAATCTAATATAAAGCCTGGCTTGTAGAGTTTGTACTAAAGTGATTATTCATTTTACAGGCCTCTTGGTTTTATTTTTAATGTTATATCCATAATATAGAAATAAAAACTGATTAAACTGATTAAACTGCATTGTGGCCTTTAGTTCTCATAAGATATGGACATTATGGTATCAAATAGTGATAAATAGCTTCATTGGGGCCTTTAATACTGTCAGTATATTCCTATTATGCCATGAGAAAGTGATCAAATAGTTGCCTGCATCCCTACATACTAATATATTCCTTTTATACCATGAGAAACTGATAAAATAAATGCATTGTGGCCTTGAATACTGATATAATATCCATAATATCATGTGAAAAACTTACAACTAACTACCTTGTGGCCTTCAATAGGGATACTTTATCCATATGTAGCATGAAACACTGATAAAATGGCTTATTTGTGACATTAATACTATCATATCTATATTATAGCATCAGAAGTGTATAAAATGTCTGCCTTGTTGCCTTTCATATTGAGATGTTATCCACAGTATAGCATATGAAAGTGATATAACAGCTGCCTTGTGGACTTCAATAATCATACAATATTCATGTTATTGCATCAAAAACTGATAAAGTAGCTGCTTTGTAGCCCTCAGTATTGATATCTATGTTATAGCTTTAAAAATTGAAAATGTGCCTGCCTTGTAGTCTTTTGTACTAAAAGAAAATCTGTGTGACATTCTCTGTAGTCTTTAGTTATTAATGTCATATTCCTTTCTACAGCATCACAAAATCACATAATATATACAATGTGATCTTTAATTCTCATATTATAACCTTATATAGCATTTATTACTGATATAATCACTCCCTGAGGCCTTTAGTATAAATATAATATCCACATAGAGTTTCAATTCTCATATAATAACTATCCTCTGTCATTAATGCTACTATGACATCTGTCCTTGAAAACTGAAATTGATATTATAACTTCCCTGTGGCTTTTCACATTAATTAATCATCCATATCATGGCATTTAAAACTAATATAACAGACACTAATTGTCCTTAAATACTGATAAGGTATCCATTTTATACCATTAAAAACTGAGCAATTAGCTGCCTTTTGGACTTTAAATCTGAAAAGGTATCCAAATTATAACATCAAAAGTGCTAAAATGGATATTTTGGCCTTTAATACTAATATGATATCCATGTTGTAGCATAAAAACTGATAAAATAGCTTCCCTGTGTTATTTATTACAAATATGCTATTCCTATAATACCACAAAAAATGTATGAAACAGGTGCCTATGGCCATTAACATGATATGACATCCATAATAGAGTATGAAAAAATGACAGAGTAACTGCTGCAGAGCCTTCAGTAGTGATATTTATTCATAATATAAACCAAAAAACTGACAAAAGTTCTGCCTTATGGCCTTCATTAATGAATCATAGTATAGCATAAAAATGATAAATTACCTGACTTGTGGTGTTTAATTCTGATCAGATATCCATATTACAGTTTCAAACACTGATTAAAAATATTCCCTTTGTTGCCTTGAAAACTATTATAATATCATATTATTGCAACAAAAACTGAAAAAAAGCTTCCATGTGTACTCTTTCTCTAAACAGACATCCTTATTTTATTATGGAAAATGTATGTGGTAGTTACTATATGGCCTTTAATATTAATATGACCTGAAATCACATCATCTAAAATTGATACAGTAGCTTCCTTGTTGCCTTTGGAACTAAGAATATATTGATAATATAGCATTTAAAATCATATAATTGTTTCCTCATGGTGTACAACATTAATACAACCCATATTATAGCATCTAAAACTACTACAATACCTGCCCTGTGGCCTTTTTTACTCTATAATACCCATATTTGAGCCTCTACTATTTATATAAGAGCTGCCTTTGTCCCTTAATTCTGATGTGATATCCCTAAAATAGCATTGAAAACTAATGTAATAACTACAATGAGGCATTGAATATTAATATCATATTCATACTGTGGCCTCTGGATGTAATAGTATAGCTCTCCTGTGGCCTTAATTTTAATACAATATCCATACTACAAAATATAAACTAATACTGATAGCTGCCCTGTGGCCCTAATATTAATGTAATATCCATACTGTAGGACATTAAACTAATACAAGAAATTCTCATTTTGATATAATTGGATATCAGTATGCAGTATTTAGTATCATGGCTTCCCTTATATCAATGCTATAGTATCCAAATCTATATTTGGATATATATATAAGAGCTGCCTTAAAGATATTTATCCTAAAATGATAATTCACAGACCTTGTGGTCTTAGTATTAATATTATATCCATAGTACTGGCATCCAAAACTGATAAAATAACTGCATGGTGGTCTTTAATACACACTAGATATCCTTATTGTAGCATGAAAAATTGTTAAAATACCTGCCTTAGCATTTCATTGTGATATGATATTCATTCTAGAGCATGAAAAACTGACAATGTAAATGCATTATGGCTTTCAATAGTTGTATTTTTGCATATATAGCATAAAAAGTGATAGAAATAAGTGTATTGTAGTCTTTGATACTGATATATTTATTTGATAGCATCAGAAACTCATAAAATATTTCCCTAGTGGCCTTTAATATTAGTATGATATTCATATTACAGCATATAAAAAGGATATCATACCTATCCTGTGGACTCCAGTCTTCATAAAAGCATTATTACATTATAGCATTAGAAACTAATAAAATAGTTTCCATATTGTAGCTTTTAAATGTGATAATGCACCTGCCCTTTGGCATGTTGTACTAAAATAAAAATCGATTTTGCATGCCCTGTTATCTTTAATATTAATGTCATATCCATAGTACAGACTCACAAAATAATATATAGAAATTGTGGCCCTTAATTCTAATATGATAAACTTATGACAGCAATTATTACTAATATAATAGCTGCATTGTGACCTTTAATCCTTATATGATATCCATATTTTAGCATTAAGAACTATCAAAATAGCTGCTTTGTGGTCTTTAAATCTGAGAAGATATCTATTTTATAGCATCAAAAACTTATGAAATGAATGCCTCGAGGTGTTTAATTCATGTGGCATCAAAAACTGATAAAATAGGGCTGGGGATGTGGCTCAAGTGGTGGCACGCTCGCCTGGCATGCCTGCGGCCCGGGTTCGATCCTCAGCACCACATACAAACAGAGATGTTGTGTCCGCCGAAAACTAAAAAAATAAATATTAAAAAATTCTCTCTCTCTTAAAAAAACTGATAAAATAGCTACATGTGACCTTTAAAACCACTATGGTATTTCTATTAGAGCATCTAATATTGACTTGATAGCTGCTCTGTGTCCTTTAATATGAATATGATATATAATATAGAATGTAAAACTGATATAATAGCTGCCCTGTGACCTTTGTAACACAGTATCCATACTCTATCATCTTAAATAATATATTAGCTGCCCTGTTATCTAATCCTAATATCATAACTATATTATAAAACTCATTCTATAGCTTCCCTGTGACTCTCACTACTAATATAATATCTATAATGGTACATTCAATACTAAAATAATAAGTGCCCCATGGCTTTTAATACTAATATAATCCATACTATTACATCTAAAAATATAATGGCTACCCTTTGCTACCCTTTAGATTTTAGTATTGATGTAATAATCATACTATAGCATCTTAAGCTAATATAAAAACTGCCCGGGGGTTTGATACTATTTTTATATCTATAATACTGCTTATAAAATTAATATATTAGCTTTCTTGTGTCCTTTAAGGTTAACATAATATCCATGCCACAGCATCCAAAACTAATATGATAGCAGCTCTGTATCTGTTTATACTAAAACAATGTCCATACTATAGCATTAAAACTCATGCAACATTTTCCCTCTAGCCTTTAATATGTATATTTTTGGTACCGGGTATTGAACCCATGGGTGCTTTAATACTGAGCTACATCCCCAGCCCTTTTAACTTTCTATTTAAAAAGACAGGATCTTGCTAAGTTGCTTAAGGCCTTGCTAAGTTGCTGAGATTGGTCTTAAACTTGCAATCCTCCTGTTTCAGCCTCCCAAATCACTGGGATTATAGGCATGTGCCATCACACCTGATGAATATTAACGTGATATGTATATACTCTTACATATTTAACTAATTAATGGGCTGTCCTATGGATTTTAATATTAATGTAATATTCATATTATGTTATGACATCATAAATTAATATAATAGCTGCACTGTTTTTTTAATATTAATGTAATGTCCATGCTATATGCTTTTAGAACTAACAGTTGTCCTGTGGCCTTCAATACTCATATAATGTTCATATTATATCATCTTAATGGCTATAGCTGTCCTGTGGACTTTAATGTTATTAATGTTAATACTATAGCATCTAAACTAATATTATAGCTGTACTGTGGTATTAATACTAAATAATATACATACTACAGAATCTAAAACAAATATAATAGCTGCCCTGATGCCTTTATTACTAATATGATGTCAATAGTGTATTACCTGAAACTGATATAATAGCTTACCTTACAAATAAGAAGACTGGGGATATAGCTCAGCTGGTACAGTGCTTGCCTCACATGTGCAAGGCACTAAGTTCAATCCCCAGTACCATAAAATAATAATAATAATAATAATAATAATAATAACAATAATAATAATAATAATAAATTATTTATCATCTAACATGGATATATTGTCTGCCCTGTGGCATTTAATACCAATACAATATGCATACTACAGCATCTAAAATTGATATATAGCTATCCTGTGTCCATTAGTACTAATATAATATCCTCTTAAAAAAACTTCTTTTAGTTGTTGATAGACCTTTACTTTATTTATTTATATGTGGTGCTGAGAATCAAACCCAGTGCCTCACACATGCCAGGCAAGTGTGCTACCACTGAGCCAAAACCCAAACCCCATGATATACTTATTATAGCATCTAAAATTGATAAGATAGCTTCTCTGTGATCTTTGATATTGATAAAAGATCCATAGTATAGATTTAAAACTGATATGATAGCTGTCTATCAGCTTTAATACTGATAGCCTTTAAAGTCTGTCTATCAGGCCTTTAAAACTGATGTAATATCCATACTAGAGCATTTAACTCTGATAAAATAGATGCCCTGTGACCTTTGATATTAATATAACATCTATACTATAGCATTTTAAACTAATATGTTCTGTGGCCTTTAATACTAATGTGATATCTATATTATTGACTCAAAAACTAATTTAATAGGTGCCTTGTGACTTTTAGTACTAATATGATGATCATACTATAGAATTAAAACTAATACAAATCTGCTCTGTGGTCAATAATGATATCATACTTCATAATCTAATCTAATACATAGGTGCCTTGGGGCCTTTAATACTAATATAATATCCATACTGTGGCCTCAAGAGTGATATAGTTGCTCTGTGGCCTTTAATAAGAATATGGTATTCATCCTATAACATTGAAAATTATTATAATTACTGCTCTGTGGCCTTTAATATTTTATGATAGTCATAATATAGCAGTGAAAACTGACTTAATAGCTGTTCTATGCCTTTCATAGTAATATGATACCCATATATAGCATCTAAAACTAATTAAATACATGCCTGTGACCTTCATTGCTAATATGATGTATAGACTATAGCATTTAAAACAAACAGAAGAGCTTCCATGTGACCTTTAATACTAATATAATACCCATACTAAAGCATTTAAAACTCATGTTAGAGCTTCCCTTGGTCTCCATTACTAATATAATATCCATTATATAGTATCTAAAACTAGTACAATGGCCACCTATGTACAGTATCTTAAATTGATATTTTATTTTCCCCGTGACCTTTAACATTAATATGATATTCATACTATAGCATGTAAAAATAATAACTACACTGTGGGCTGCAATACTAACGTTGTGTATGATCTCAAATTAAATAGGCGCCTGTGGCCTTTAATATATATAATATAGTATATAATATCCATACAATAGTATCTAGTATCTTTAACACTAATATAATATCCATGCAATAGTATCTAAAACCAATATATTAGCTGTCCTGTAATATTAATGATATTCTATAATAGCTTCTATTATAATATGCCTGTGACCCTTAATACTAATATGATATTCATACTGTGGCATCTAAATTTAATTTAATAACTACCACTTAGTCTCTTTTTGTTTTGTTTTGTTTTTAAATATTTTTTTGGTTGTTGACAGACCTTTATTTTATTTTATTTATTTATATGCGGTGCTGAGGATCAAACCCAGTGCCTCACACATGCTAGACAAGCATTCTACCACTGAGCTACAACCCCAACCCTAGTCTTTTTTTACTTTTAGATAATTTTATTTCTTTAAATTTGTCATCAGGAGTGACTGAAATACAAAAATATATAATTGAGTTTCATCATCATCATCCTCATGGAAATAGCTTTAAGAGAAAACCGGTCAGATGAATAGTATTGCTTCCCATTTTCAACCAGTTGCCATTGTTGCCAGTGCATAGTTGCCATTGATAAACAGTGAAAGTGTTCAGAATGCCCAAGATATATTTATAATACAACATGCATGTTCACGGGGTGGGGGGGATGCCTAGGAAATAACTTGTGTAACTTCTTGATTTCATCACATGAGACAAGTACACAAGCAACACCCATGCCTCTGAGAACATTGGACTAATTGTAGAAAGCTTTGCCTCCTTCATCTTGGAGATGAAGGTCTTGGAGATGGCTGTGGCCACTCCATCAGCTAGGAAGTCCTTGGTGAAGGACACAGTGGTATCTGCCTTGTTGGAAGAAGAGGAGGCAGGCGACTCCCTCTTTAATATTAATATAAAATCCATACTGTAGCCCTACAACTAATAATAATAGCTGCACTGTTGCCTACAAAATTAATGTAATTTCCATATTATAGCATCTAAAACTATTATAATAACTCTATAGTATTTAATATTAATATTATATCTATAATATAACACCATAAAATAATATTTAGCTGCCCTTAAAAATCAATATAACATGCATATGCTAGCATCTTAATTAATATAATATAGCCTTATTGGTTTTAATACTAATTAATATCCATAGTGTAGTATCTAAAACTAATATAATAGTTGATGTGTGAACTTTTATTTTGTTTAGATATTTTTTAGTAGTAGATGGACATAATACCTTCATTTTATTTATTTTTATGTGGTGTCAGGATCAAATCCAGTCTCTCACACATGCTCAGCAAGTGCTCTACCACTGAGCCACAACCCCAGCCCGTGAACTTTAATATTAATGTGATATCAACATATAGCATCTAAAACTAATAAAATAGCAGCCCTGTAGACTTTAATACCATTATGATATCCAAATTATAACATCTGAAACTAATTTCATGGCTGCAATTGGCCTTTAATTTTAATATATGCTCTGGCCTCTAAAACTGATATTGTAGTTTCTCTGTGGTCTTTAATACAAAATCATAATGCAGCATCAAAAATGGATATTACATGATATCCATATATAATGCTAAAATTAATACAGCTTCCCTGAAGCCTTTATTATTAATGTGACATTTATACTACACCATCTAAAACTGACAAAGAGCTGTCCTGTGATCTTTAGTATATTCATACTATAGCATGCAAAACTGATACAATGGCTTCCCTGTTGCCTGAACACTAATACAATATCCTTACTATATCAGGTAAACTGCTATAATGTCTTCCCTGTGGCATTAATACTAACATATATTCATACAAAGTATCAAGACAGGTACCCTATGATTTTTAATATTACTATAATATCTATGCTGTAGCACCTAAAACTAATTTAATAGCTGCCATGTGGTCTTTAATGTTCTCCATACTATAGCAGCCTAATATCGTATTATAGCTGCCTTGTATCCTTTCATGTTAATAATATCCATAATATAGCACCCAAAACGAATGTGACAGCTGAACTGTGACCTTTAATACTAAAAGTACATTCATATTTTAATTTCAAAAACGACTATAAGGGCTGCCTTGTGGCCTTTGCTATTAATGTAACATCCTTATAATAGCATTTAAAATAGATACAATAATTTCCCTGTGACATTAACTTTAATGTAATATAAATACTAAAGCATGTTACACTAATATAAATACCTTCCCTGTGGTGTTTAATACTAATACAGTATCCATTGTATATCACCTAAAGCTAATACAAAAGCTGTCCTGTGGCATTTAATAGTATTTTAATACCCATACTGTAGTATCTTAAACTAATATGATAGTTGTCCTGTGGCATTTAATACTAATGTGATATTCATATGATAGCATTTGGTTCTAATTTAACAGCTGACCTTTAGCACTGATATGATATCCATATTGTAGCATCTAAAATAGTCAAAGAGCTGATGTTGGCCTTTAACACTAATATGACATCTGCACTATAGCATCTGAAATCATATAAGAGCTGTTCTATGGCTTTAATATTAATATGATATCCATTCTATAGCATCTAAAACTAATATAATAATGCCCTGTGACTTTCAATATTAATATAATTTTAATACTTTTACCTATAAAACTAATATAACAACTATCCTGATCTTGTTTCTTTTTTTGGGGGGGGGGGGTAATGTGAATTGAACACATCCACAGCCCTATTTTACTTACTTACTTATTTATTTATTTATTTATTTATTTATTTATTTATATTGATTTTTTTAAAAAAATGTCAGCAGGATGCATTACAATTCTTATTACATGTATACAGCCCAATTTTCATATCTCTGGTTATATATAAAGTAAAAGTCACACCAATTCATGTCTTCATACATGTACTTTGGTAAAGATGTCTCTCATATTCCACCATCCTTGCTAATCCCCTGCCTCCTTCCTTTCCCTCCCACCTCTCTACCCTATCTAGAACTCATCTATTCCTCCCATGCTCCCCCTCCCTACCCCACTATGAGTCAGCCTCCTTATATCAGATAAAATATTTGGCATTCATTTTGGGGGGGATTATATTTATCGAAGGAAATTTGAGAGCCTGGGTGGAGAAATATCTGATGACATTGGCCAGGTTACCATGCCAGAAAGACAGGAATCTCTGCTCTTTGGGGATATGAACCACACAATCCATAATGCCCTTTTATTGCTTATCTGTGGTGATTTGCTTGACCAGATAGCATTATCTTCTCCTACACCATCCATTTACCTGCAAATGCCATGATTTTATTCTCTTTTATTGCTGAGTAAAATTCCATTGTGTATATATGCCACATTTTTTATCCATTCATCCACTGAAGGGCATCTAGGTTGGCTCCACAGTTTAGCTCTTGTGACTTGTGATGCTATAAAATTGATGTGGCTGTGTCCCTGTATATGCTATTTTTAAGTCTTTTGCACAGCCTTATTTTGTATTTTATTTAGAGACAGGGTCTCATTGAGTTGCTTAGAATCTTGCTGTTGCTGAGTCTTGCTTTGAACTTGCGGTCCTCCTGTCTCAGCCTCCTAAGCAGCTGTGATTACACGCAGCCATCAGGTATGTACAACCGCGCCTGGCCCTGTCCTTATCTTTAACACTAGTATGATATCCATAATATAGCATAAAAAACTAATGTATTGGTGCCCTGTGGACTTTTATATTAACATAATATCTGTAAAATAGATTGTAAAATTAAAATAATTAATATAATAGCTGCCCTTTAATATAATATCCAGAGTTTAGCATTTAAAATAACCTTCCCTATCATCCTTAGTACTAACATAATATTCATAGGCATATAAACTAATACAATGGATGCCCTGTGGACTTTAATACTAATATGATATATATATACTATAGCATCCAAAGCTAATAAAATAGCTGTCCTGTGGTGATTATAATTTACATTACCCACATTATACATTCTAAACTAATATAATTATTGCCCTATGGCAATTAATACTAATATGATCTTAATACTATACAGTCTAAAATTAATATAATAGCTGTCCTGTAATAGCATCTAAAATGAACTAAATAGGTATTCTGTGGCCCTTATACTAATATTATATTAGTATATAGCTTTCAAAACTAATTAAATAGCTGCCCTATGGTAATAAATACTAATATGATATCCATACTATAGCATCTACCTGTCATTTGTCCTTTATTGATTTATTTTTCAGGGCTGAGGACCAAACTCTGGGCCTTGTGTGTTCTAGGCAAGGACTCTGCCACTGAGCTTAATCCCCAACCCCTATTCTTTATTTTTAAAACTATAACCATACTGGGCCTCTATAACTAATACAATATCAGTCCTATGTCTTTTAATACTAATATAATATTCAATATTTAACTCCCAAACATGACTTTATATCTTTATATCTTATATTAATATAATAATACATATCTATATATCAATATGTATCTATCTTATATATTAATATGTACTTTGGATAAAGATGTCTCTCACATTTCACCATCCTTGCTAATCCCCTGCCCCCTCCATTTCCCTCCCACCTCTCTGCCCTATTGTATTAATTTTAGATGCTATAGTATGGATATTAGATACATATTAATATATCGCACATATTATATAGTACATATTAATATATAGTACATATTATATATCATATAATATTATATCTTATAATGTGTGATTTTAATATGATAATGTATTATATTATTAATTTTATCAGAAATTTATTATATTATAATACCATATGTTCTTACTATGTTATATATGATATCCATGCTATAATATTCATGTGATAGGATCTAATTCTAATATAGTAGGTGACCTTTAATATAAATATAATACTGATATCATAGCTGCCCTGTGGCCATCAATATTAATATGATATCCATACTATAGTATGAAGCTTCCATGTGGCCTTCAATACTAATATGATATGCATAGTGTAGCATCCAAAATTAACATAATACCTGCACTATGACCTTTACTACTAATGTATATAGTATAGCATCTAAAACTATTATGATGGTTGCCTTGTGGCCTTTGATACTAATATCCATAATATAATAATATATGAAATATATATAATAACTGTGTTGTGGTCTTTATAGCTGCTCTGTGGACTTTCATATTAATATGATTACCATAATATTGCATTAAAAACTGATGTTAAAGCTGTTCTGTGGCCTTATTATTAATATAAGATCTGTACCAAGGCACCTAATACTAATATAATAGTTGTCCTGTTGCCTAATACTAAGTATCCATACTGTAGCATGTGAAAATAATAAAATAGCTACACTGAGGTGCTAAATACTAATTGAATGTCCATAGTGTAGAATCTCTTACTATGTTAGCTGTTCTATAGCCTTTAACACTATTATAATATTCATGCTATACTTTCTAAAATGATATAATAGCTGCCCTGTCACTTTTCATGTTACTGTAATATCTATAGTGTTATTTAAAACTAATTAATATCTTTCCCATGACCTTTGATACTAATATCCATACTATAGCATCTAAAATTAATACAATAGTTGCACTGGAGACTTAATTATTAATATAATGTCCATTCCTTGGCCTCAAAAACTAATATAACTGTCCTGGATCTTTATTGTCAACATAATATCCAACTGTGGCCTGTAAACTAATAGATCACTGCCTTGAGGCCTTTAATATTAATGTGATATCCATAATACAAAATTAAAAAACTAGTGTAATAGCTGACAGGTGGAATTTAATATTAATAAAATATAAAACTGGCATATAAGCTAATATAACGAATGCCCTGTGGACTGTTGAGAGCCACAGCTGAAGGGGCCCCAGCAAACTTCCAGCTGCCAGCAAACTTCCAGCTGCCAGCTGATGATTGGCTCACAGTGGTCCCAGAAAACTTCCAGCTGCCAGTTGATGATTGGCTCACAGCGGCCCCAGCAAACTTCTAGCTGCCAGCTGATTGGCTCCTCTGCGGTGATGCTCATTGGGCTGTTTCCCCGCCCTTTCAGACCACGGAGCTGCTCATTGGGGGACTTTTTTTGGCTCCGCACATGCGACCCAGCCAATTGGCCTCAAGAGCAGGGCGGGGGAGGGGTTGAGAGGCTTGTGGGAAGCCGGTGGAGGCAGTTGGGCTCTGAGGGAATTCCTGAAGAGCTCGTGTGGTGTGGCATGTGTGTGTTCTAAAAATAAAGTTCATTTCTTTTGACAAGTGTCTCCTGAATTGTGTCCAGCCAGACTGCGGCAGTGGACTTTAATACTAATATGATATATATACTATAGCATCCAAAGCTAATAAAATAGCTACCCTGTGGTGATTATAATTTACATTACCCACATTATATATTCTAAACTGATATAATTATTGCCCTAATGCAATTAATACTAATATGATCTTAATACTACACAGTCTAAAATTAATGTAATAGCTGTCCTGTGGCATTTACTACTAACATTATATATATGTATACATAAATATACACACATGTATATATACACACACACATAAATATATATATTATATATATGCTAGCATCTAAAACTAATAAGAAGCAGTACTGTAACCTTTAATACTAATATAATATCCATAGTATAGTATCTGAAATAGATATAATAGCTGTGCTGAGGCCTTTAATATTGATGTACTGTTTGTACTATTGCATCTAAAACTAATATAATAGCTGCCCTGAGTATTTAATACTATTATTATATCCATAAGTAACATCTAATATCAATTTAATAGTTGCCCTGTAGCTGTTAATAATAATATAATAACCATGTTGTATTATCCAAAAAAATATACAATAATTGCCCCGTATAGTCCTGTGTAGTGGAATGATATCCATATTGTAGCACCTCAGACTAATAAAATAGCTTTCCTATGGTCATTAATAGTAATGTAATAACCATATTATAGCATTTCAAACTAATATAATAGATGTCTTGTTTTTTTAATATTAATGTAATATTCATGCTAACATTTAAAACTGGGTTGGGGATGTGGCTCAAGTGGTAGCGTGCTCGCCTGGCATGTGTGCAGCCCTGGTTCGATCCTCAGCACCACATACAAAGATGTTGTGTCTGCCAAAAACTAAGAAATAAATATTAAAAAAATTCTCTCTCTCTCTCTCTCTCTCTCTCTCTCTCTCTCTTCTCTCTCTTAAAAAAATTTAAAACTATATAAAATGTGACCTCTTGTATTTAACATAATATCCATATTTAAGCATCTTAAACTAGTTTAATATATGTTCTTGAACTTTTAATATTAATATGATATCCCTATTATAGTATCTAATATTAATATAATAGCTGCCATTTGACCTTAATATTAATATAGCATTATATTATACCATCTAAAAGTCATATAATATATTCCCTGTGGCCTTTATTGTTAATGTAAATCCATACTATAAAACCTTAAACTAATATAATAACTACCCCACGGCCTTAACAATATTATATCTATACTGTAGTGTCTAAAACTAATAAAAACTTCCTTGTGGCCTTTAATATTAATATAATATCCATACTGTTGGAATACAATATTAACATAATATTCATAGCATAACATATAAAACTAATATAATTGCTCCTTGTGGCTTTAACATATGATACCCATACAATCCCATCTAAAGCTAGCATAATATATGCCCTGTGGAGAGGCCATTCTTGTTACTGGCTAATAAACTGTCTACATTTTGCCTGTGTTCTGAGACTTTCTGTGATGCTGAATTTAAAGATGATGTAGTAATTAATCTAGTAGAAGAAATCTCAATGCAGAACAGCATTCAGGCAGTGACATGAATATTGAGGGCAGATTTTAGCCAAGTTTAATATGATAATCAGGATCAGAGAGCAAAGAATAAACATTTGAACAATTTCTTAGGGATTGGAAAGACCATCTCCAAATCAGGTTCAATGTTATAAAAATAAAAATTCTTTGAGAAGAGACTATTTGTGCACCCTTCTTACACAAGGGGAACTAGGAAGTTCTTTCACCATGCTAAGCTGCCCAGACACACACCCTTGGTCCCAGGAGTCTTGGCTACTGCTTAAGATGGTGGCAGACCTTGGCATCAACCATGTGGTGCTGGTTCTGCATGATTCTGGAGTTAGGGCATCATGGAGGCTTCCACTGAGATTTCAAAGGGAAACCCTGGAGGCCAGGCAAGGTGCCACTGTGATGAAGTCCCCATGGGCATCTCCTGAGAGGGTGATGCATGCAGAAGTGAGAATGAAGCTGAAGCTGTAGTGGAGACCCCTGAAATTAAGAGATGCAATGGAAAGTATGCCAAGGAAAGCTGTGGGAATCAAACAAATATAAGCTGAGAGAGGCTTTTGGGTTGCAACTAGCAAAGACATAGAGTCCTTGGAGAGAACATCACAATGCCATATGCCTCAGATGCTGGCTGTGGAACTATAGGTTTGCTTAGCTGAATTTCAGTTTTGCTTTGGTCCTTCTGGTACCAGTCTTGGAGATCAAGATTGGGTCCTTGTCCCCCTAGTGTTGAAGATTAAACACCCAAGAAATGCTGAGGCAAGCATAGAAAGCAAGCTTAAGAAAAAACTTGCCCTTTACCTGCTGTTCTCCAAAGAGAAGAGGACCCAGAGCTGGGTGTCTGTGGGAGTGGGTGCATTGTGCTCTTTTATGGACCTCAGAACCTCCCACCTTCTCCTTCTTCTCCACATATGTGCTTAAGGATAGGAAGGAGCAGGAACACAGAGGGTAATCATTAGCAACTTCTTGTGCTGAGAAGTGTGATTATGGGAGGTTAGCAGTTAGCAACCCACTGAGCTGGGAAGTGTGATCCTGAAGTTTAGCTATTAGCAATCCATTGTCTTCTCTGATAACCAGTCATAACCAGACATCATCCTCTCTCCCTCATTATCAACACTGACTGCCAGATCTTCTCTCCATGCATCAGTTTGCTGAGGAATGTGACATATCCTGTTCCGTCAAGCCAGGCTAGGTGCAGGCAGATTGCTTTTTTGGCAAAGAAAGCATGTGGGGAGTTAGTACAGTCAGTGCATTTTATATAACTATTCTCTTAACCTCATGTTCCCATCCTCATCCATTCCCTGATACCATCCCTTCTTCATATGCACCTCTGCCATTATATATTGGATGTATATAACTTGCTTTTGATTTTTATGGGGACTCATGCTGAGAGTTTGCCTTGAATCTCAGAAGAGACTTTGGACTTGAACTTCTGGGTAATACTGTTAATAATATATGAACTCCATGGGCTGGGGCTTGGGCTCAGTGGTAGAGTGCTTACCTAGCATGTGTGAGGCATTGGGTTTGATCCTCAGCACCACATAAAAACAAGTAAATAAAATGAGAGTTAAATTCTTTAAAAAATTTTTTAAACATACCTTTATTTTTATTTATTTTTATGTGGTGCTGAGGACTGAACCCAACACCTCACACGTGCTAAGCAAGTGCTCCACTGCTGAGCTGCAACCCCAGCACCAAGAGTTAAATTCTTTAAAAAAAATGGACTCTTGCAAATTGGTGCAACCACTCTGGAAAGCAGTATGGAGAATCCCCAGAAAATATGGAATTGAACAACTATTTGACCTAATAAGGCCACTCCTTGGTTTATACTCAAAGGACTTAAAGTAGCATACTACAGTGATACAGTCACATCAGTGTTTATAGCAGCCCAATTCACAGTAGCTAACTATGGAAACAACTTAGGTGCCTTTCAACATATGAATGGATAAAGAAGAATGGAACATTACTCAGCCTTAAAGAAGAATGAACTTATGGCATTATTGCTTTTTTGGCAAAGAAAGCATGTGGGGAGTTAGTACACATTTTCTAGAGCTGGAGAATGGATAGAGCTGGAGAATATCATGTGGAACAAAATAAGCCAATCCCCAAAAACCAAATGCTGAATGTTTTCTCTGATAAGTGGGCGCTGATTCATAATGGAAGAGGGCTAGGGAAGAATAGAGGAACTTTGGATTGGGCAGAGAGGAGTGAGGAGAGGGAAAGTGGGTATGGGCATGGGAAGGATGGTGGAATGAGACAACAGACATGATTAGCTTATATACATGTATGATTGCATGACTGGTGTGACTCTGCATCATGTAAAGCCATAGGAATGAGTGATTGTATTCTATTGTGTACACATGTCAAAATGAATTCTGCTGTTGTGTATAATTAATTAGAACAGCAACAAAAGAATATATGGACTCTTGAAAATGCACTCAATGTATTTTTTATTATGAGATGGGCATGAGATTTTGGGTGCCTGTGTCATAATGTTATGGTTTAGATATGAAAGCTCATGTGAGAGAAAAATGTAAAAAAGTTTATTGATGAAATGATGAAGTTATGAGAGTCTTAAACTAATCAGTGTGCTAATTCACTGGTAAGGATTAACTTGATGGTATATGTGAGTAGGTGGGGTGTGGTTGGAGTAGGGACATCACTGGGGCCATTTGTTTGGGAATATATTTTGTCCCTGTTCTCTCTCTGTTTCCTGTTTGCCATGTCCAGAGCCACTTGCCTCCTCCTCACCTTTGGGTTGGTTCATGTTGTTCTGTCTCACTTCAGGCCAAGAGCCATGAATCCACATTCTGTGAATCGACACCTTGGAAATGTTGAGTGCCATATAAAATTTTCATTTTCTTAAATTGTTGTTGTGAGGACTTTTAAACACCATGGCAAAAATGTTGACTAAAACAATAATGTAGTATCTAGAAATAATATAATAGTGGCACTTAGGCTTTTTGTACTAACATAGTATTCATTGTATAGTATCTAAAATTAATGTAACAACTACATTGTAGCCTTTAATATGGATATGAGACCATATTACAGTTTCCAAAACTAATATAATACCTGTACTGTGTCTTTTATACTACTATTAGATCCATCATATACCAATTAAAACTAATATGATAGTTGCACTGTGGCCTTTAGTATTAATATCAATAATGTGGCCTTAAATATGAAATAACACTTCCTTGTGGCCTTTAATACTAGTAGGACATCCATACTTGATGTATGGATGGCAAAAACTAATATAATAGCTCCACTGTGACTTTTATAACTAATATGATATCTATATTGTGGCATCTAAAACTGATAAAGTAGCTGAAATGTGGAATTTAATGTTAATATTATATTTATACTGTGGCTCTAAAACAAATATGATAGCTCTCTCGTGGCCTTTAATACAATATCCACATTATGGCACCTAAAACTAATATAATAGCTACCCTGTGGCCTTTAGTACAAATATGATATACATATTATATCATCTAAAACTAAAAATAATATATGATTTTTGGTCTCTAATACTTTTAAGAAATCCATAGTATAGGATCTAAAATGAATATTTTAGCTGTCCTGTGGCCTTAAATACTAATGTGACATCCATATTTTAGTATCTAAAATGACAAAATAAATTCCATGTGGCCTTTATTATTAATAAGACTCTAATGGTTAATTTGAATTGTAAACTTGATTGGATTAAGATATGCTGATGATTAAGGGGCTTATTGGTATGTCAATGAGGGTGTGTGTCTAGAAATGATTGGCATGTGGGTCAGCCAACTGAAATGGAGACCCTTCCTAAATATAGGCAGCATTGTCCAAGAGGATGATGGCTTGGATGGAATATGAGTTGGAAGAACAAGTAAGCAGCAGCAGATGCAAGCTCAATTCTTCTTGAAGGGGTTTTTGATTGCTGCTTCAATCATCTGAGGATATCAAACTCTCACTTCTGGCATAATAACTGCCCTGTGCCTTTAGTATTATATGATATTCATACTATATCATTTAAAGCTAATGTAAAAAAAAATAAAATTAAATTAAAAAATTTAAAAAAATAAATAAAAAATAAAGCTAATGTAATAGCTTCCCTGTGGCTTCTAATACTAATATTATATTATGTCATCTAAAACTGACATAATAGCTGCCTTGTGGCCTTGAATACCAGTACAGCATTCATGTTATAGCATATAAAACTAATAATAATAGATACCTTGCAACCTTTAATAATAGGATATCATAATTATAGCATCTAAAAGTAAAAAACATCTGCCCTGTGGTCTTTGGTGTTCATATGATGTCCTTATTATAACACTGTTTATCTAAAAATGATGTAATAACTACCTGTGGCATTTAATACTGATATGATATTCATTTGAGAACATGTGAAACTCATAAATTAGCTGCCCCATGGCCTTTAATATTGATATAACGTCCATACTGTGACCTATAAAACTGAAATAATAGTTGCCTTGTGTTCTTTTAATACTAATATAGTGTCCATACTGTAGCATCTAAAACTGATATAATAGCTGCACTGAAAATTTTAAGATTAATATAATATGCAAATTATAGCATCAAAACTAATATAATAGTTATCCTCTGTACTTTAATACTGATATGATATCCATGTTATAGAATAAAAAATTAATACAGTAAGTTTACTGTGACTTCAATAGTAATATATTCACACTATAGCATCTAAAACTGATTTAACACCTGCCCAGTGACCTTTAATAATTATGCAATATCCATATTATATCCTCTTAAACTCATATAATGGTGGATCTCTAGTCCTTAATACTAGTAAACATGTATACTATAGTATCTTAAACTTTATAATAGTTGCCCTGTGGCCTTTAATATTAATATAATACCTGCTCTGAGAACTTTATTACTATTATTCATAGTATAGCATCTGATACTTTTATAATAGCTGCACTGTGACCATTAATACTAATATGATATCCACACTGCAGCACCAAAAGTTTTGGCTGGCTTTTGGGCTTTAATATTAACATAATATGTATACCATAGCACCTTGAACTGCTATAAGGGCTGTCAAGTGGCCTGTAGTACTAATGCTACCTGAGATTTTAATACCACTGTTATAGCCACATTATTGCATCTAAAACGAATTAATATCTGCACTGTGGTTTTAATAAAAATACAATATGTGTATTTGTAGCATCTAAAACTGATGTAATAGTTGTCCAGTGGCCTTTGATATTTATATCCATACCAAAGCATCTATAACAAATGCAATATCTGCCTGTATCTTATAATACAATTATACCATAGTTTAGTATCAAAAACTGATATTATAGTTGCTCTATGGCCTTTCAATTGATGTGATAAACATACTCCTGCATTGAAAACTGATACCATAGTGTCCTTTGGCTTTTAATTTTGATGTGATATATATCATTTGAAATTAATATGATAGCTGCCCTGTGACATATAACACTGATATAATATTTATATTGTAATATCTAAAACTGACATAAGAGCTGTTCTGTGGCCATTTATACTAACACAATATCCATAGTGTGACATCTAACACTAGTATACTAGCTGTCCCTTTATAATAACAGTATCCATACTGTATAGCATTTGAAGCTATATGGCCTCAAAGACTATGATGATATCCATACTACAGCTTCTAAAGTTAATATATTATCTGCCCTGTGGCCTTTAATGCTTATATTATCTGCATATTATAGGCTCCAAATGTATTTATTTAATATTAATATATATTATTATATAATAATATCTATAATTTGGCCATAAAACTAAAATAATAAATGCCCTGTGGCCTATAATATTAACATAATATGCATATTAATATGGATATTTAATATCCATACCATAATTTAGCCTCTAAAACTAACATAATAACTGCCATGTGGCCTTTAATATTAATGTAATATGTATACTGTGGCCTATAATGTAATATAATGGCTACCCTGTGGCCTGTAGTACATATGATAGTATCCAAAACTAATAAAATAGCTGCCCTGTAGTAATTATAATAAATATATTATCTCTATTATAGATTTAAAACTAAGACAATTGCTGCCATCTGGACTTTCATACTAATATGATATCCATAGTATTCAATCTAAAACTAATATAATAACTGCCATGTAGCCTTTCATATTAATATAATATCAAAACTATAGTATTTGACACTAATATAATAGCTTTCCTGTGACATTTATAATTTATATAATACAGGTATTATAGATTTTAAACAATAGCTGCCCTTTACATTTAATTTTAATATAATATCCATAATATACATCTAAAACTAATATATTAGCTGACCTACATCCTTTTTTTTTAGAGAGAGAGAGAGAATTTTAAAATATTTTCTTTTTTTTTTTTTTTAGTTTTCAGTGGACACCACATCTTTATTTTTATGTGGTGCTGAGGATCAAACCCAGCGCCCCATGCATGCAAGGCGAGTGTGTTACCCCTTGTGCCACATCCCCAGCCCCTACAACCTTTAATACTAATATGATATCCATATAATAGCATTAAAAACTGATATATTAATGTCCTGTGGCTTTTAATATTAATCTAACATCTTTAGTATAGCATCTAATGCTTATATAATAGCTGTCCTGTGGCCTTTAATATTAATATGATATAGATACTAAAACAACTAATTAATTTCATAATTTCCCTTTTCCATTTTTATTATCACAATGGTCATACTGTGGCCTAGAAAACTAACAGAATTTTTGTTCTATAGCCTTCAACATTAATATAATATCTATAGTATGATCTCCAGAACTAATATAATAGTTTCTACGTCTCCTTTCATGCTTGTATGATATCAATATAGCATCTAAAACTAATACAATAACTCCACTGTAGCCTTTAATAATAATATATTAATACCATAGCATCTGAAATGAATATAATACTTGCCCTCTATCAAGTAATACTAATATGATATTTATTGTATATTATCAAAAGCTAATATAATAGCTATATTATGACTTTTACTATTTAACTAGAATTGATATCCTACTGTGATATCCTATAGAGCATCTAAAACTAAAAGCTGAAATTTGGCCTTTCATTGATGTAACATATATAGTGTAGCATCTGATACTGTTATGGTTTGGATGTGAGGTGGCCCCCAAAAACTCACATATGAGACAATGCAAGGTAGTTTAGGGGAGAAATGATTGGGTTATGAGAGTCTTAACCCAATCAGTGACTTAATCCCCTGATACAGATTAACTGAGTGGTAACTAAAGTGGTAGGTTGTGGACAGAGGAGGTACAAATTAGGGCATGGCTTTGAGGTATATATATTTGTATCTGTGAGTGGAATCTCTCTCTGCTTCATGATCACCATGATGAGAGCTGCTTCCCTCTGCCACTTTCTCCTGCCATGATGTTTAGCCTCTGCCATGTGGCCTTTAATATTAATGCAATATGTATACTGTGGCCTATAATGTAACATGCATATAAGAATTAAAGGCCCCAGGACAGATAATATATTAACTATAGCATCTAAAACAGATATACTAGCTATCCTGTGGCCTTTAATAGTAATATGGTTTCCATATTATAGCATTAAAACTTAGAGCATCTTGATGATTATAACATCCTGAGGTCTTGTTACAATAATATTATATCCATACTATACCATCTAATATTATATCATTTAAAACTAATATAGTATCTGCCATCTGGCCTTCATATCAATATAATATCCATAATATAGAGCCTAAAACTAATATATTAGCTTTCTTATGGCCTTTAATACTTACATGATATCCATATCCATACAAGAGCATTTAAAAGCAATGCAACAGCTGCCTGTAGATTCTAATACTAATATGAAATCCATACTATAACATGAAAAACTCATGTAAGAGCTTCCCTGTGGCCTTCAATGCCAAAATGATATGCATAGTGTAGCATCTAAAACTAATATAATAGTTGATCTGTTGCCTTTTATAGTAATATATATCACTACTGAGTCCTCTAAAGCCAGTATGTAAAACTCATTTTATAGCTACCCTGTGTCCTTTATCACTAATATTATATCCATCATATATAATCTCAAACTAAAAGAACAGTCACCCTATGGTCTTTTATATTAATATAATATCTAAAATATACAACTAAAACTGATATACTATCTGCCTTCTTTTAATATATATATATATATTTTTAATATTTACATTTAATATCTTTTAATATTAATATAGTATCCTTAGTATAGCTTCTAATACTAATGTGATAGTTGTTCTGTGGCCTTTGATATTAATATGATATACATACTATAGCAACTGAAATTAATATAATAACTGCCCTGTTTCCTGTATTATTAATATAATATCCATAATAAAAAATAAATATAATTACTACTCCATGGCCTTAATATTAATAAATCCATAATATGACCTCCAAAACTAATGTAATAGCTTCCATGACCCCCTTAATACTAACATGCTATCCATAGTATAGTATGTAAAATTAATTTAATAGGTATTCTGTGTCCTTTAATACTAACATAAAATCAATATTATAGCATCTGAAACAAATATGATTTCCCTGTGCCAATTAATAATAATATTCTATTCATACTAATTGTATCTGGAGCTAATAGCTATTCTGTGGCTTTTAACACTGATGTAATATCAATACTACGGCATCTTATACAAACTGCCCTATGGCCTTTAGTCTTAATTGAATGCCAATATTTATCATCAAAAATTAACATAATATTGAAGACCCTGTGGTCTTCAAAACTGATATGATATCCAAACTATAGCATCTAAAAGTAATCAAATTAATAAAAAACTTCCCAGTTGCCTGTCATACTAATATGATATCAATACTATAGAATGTAAAACTAAAACAATAGCTTTCCTGTGGCCTTCAATACTAACATATTGAAAATATTCATATGGTAACATCTTAAGCTGATACAATAGCTGTCCTTCGGCCTGTAATACTACTATGACATCCATAATATAGCAACTAAAACTAATATAATAACTTCCCTTTTTTCTTGTTATTAATATAATCATGTTGTAGCTTTTTAAGCTAATATAATACTTACCTTGTGGCCTTAATGAAATATAATATCCATATTTTGGCCTGGAAAACCAGTGTAATAGTTTCCCTATCACCTTTAATATGAATATGATGTCCATAGCATACCATCTTAAACAAATGTAGCAGCTGTGCTGTATCTTTAGTGCTAATATGATAACCATAGTGTGGTATCTAACATTAGTATAAAATCTCTTTAATACTAATGTAATCTCCATATTATAATTTGTAAAACAAAATAATAGCTGCATTCTAGACTTTAATACTAAGAAGAATTACAGAGTGTAATATCTAATACTAATATAATAGCTGCCCTGTGGCTTTAACACTCATATATAGTACAGTATCTAAAACTAATGTAATCACTTCCCTGTGGTCTTTAATACTAACATATCCATAGTGAAACATCTAATACTAATATAATAGCTACCCTATGTCCCATAATACTAATAAAATATCCATATTATTGCATCTGAAACTTATATAATAACTGCTTTCTGGACTTTGTTACTATATATATGTTTTATAATAGTTATACTATATCATCTAAAACTAGCATCTAAAACTAATACAATAGCACCCCATGGCCTTTACTATTAATAAGATATATTTTTGCATCTAAAAATAATATAATAGGTACCCTTATGATCTTTAATACTAATATGATATTCATACTAAAGCATCTAAAACTGATAAAATACCTGCTCTGTGGCCTTTAATATTAATATCAATACTGTAGCCTCTAAAACTAAAAAAAATTGCTGCCTATTATGATATACATATTATAACATCTAAAACTGATATAATAGCTGACCTGTGTGTGGCTCTTAATATTAATACAATGCATTATATTAATATAATATTGTGGCCTCTTAAACTAATATTATTACTCCTTTTAGACTTTACTATTAATACATTATTCATACCATAGTATCTAAAACTACATAATAGATGCCCTGGGGCTTTTAATAGTAATATGATAACCATATTGTGTTCTCTGAAACTAAAATAATAGCATTTCTGCAGACTATAATACTAATATTGTATCCATAAGTATAACATATAAAATTAATACTATAGTTGCCCTGTATACTTGATACTGATATGATGTCCATACTCTTTAATCCAATACTAAAATAAGACCTGCTCTTTGGCCTTTAATATTAATACTATGTGCATACTATAGCATCTAAAACCAATATAAAATTTGCTCTGTGGTCTTTAGTATTAATGTAAAATTCATACTATAGCATATTAAACTCATATTTGCACTAATACATGTTCTCCATGTATTAGTATGCTAGTATGCTAATACATGCTATCCATGTATCCATACTATAGCATCTAAAAGTAACCAAGTTAATAAAATTACTTCCAGTTACCTTTCATACTAATATAATATCAATACTTTTAATAGCAATATAATATCCATATTGTAGTATGTAATAATAATATTATAGCTGCCAAGTAAACTTTATAACTAATATTCACACTATGGGTTATACTATAGCCTCCAAAACTGATATAGCAGCTGCCCTTTTGTCTTTTATATTAATTTGATACTATAGAGTCTAAAACTAATATGATAGCAGCCCTGTAACCCTTAGTACAAATATGATATCCATACTGTAGCAACTAGAGCTAATATTAATAGCTGCCCTGTGGTCTATAATATTAATATGAGATTTATATCATTGCATCTAAAACTAATATAATTCATGCCCTGTGGTCATTACTACTGATATGATATCCATACTAACATCTAATACTAATATAGTACCTGCTCTCTTTCTTTAGTACTATTATGATTTCTATAATATATTATCTAAAATTAATATAGTAGTTACCCTTTTACTTTAATATTGCTTCTGCATCTGACAACCATATTGGTTCTCAAAAACAAATCACTACTCTGTGTCCTTTACTACTAAAATGATATCTATATTATAGAATCTAAAACTAACAAAACAGCTGCCCTGTGGCCTTGAATATTAATATAATATCTTTTATATAGTATCTAAAACTAATATAATCACTCCCAGTGGACATTAAGCATTTACATGATATCTACAATATAGCATCTAAAATTAATAAAAAAGCAGTTCTGTGGTATAAATGTAATATTTATACTCTATCATCTTAAATAATGTAATAACTGCCCTATTGTCTTGAATACTAATGTAATATCTATGGTATGACTCTAAAACTAATACTATAACTGCAAATGGTCTTTAATATTAATATAATATCCATACTGCAGCATCTAAAAGAAATATAATAACTACCCTTTGGCTTTAAATATTGATGTAATACCTATAATATAGCATGTAAATTTAACATAATAACTGCCCTGTGTTTTTAATACCATTATGCTGTCCACAAAACAGCATGTAAAATTAATATAATCACTTCCTTTTGGCTTTTAATGTTAATATAACACCCATGCCATAGCATCTAAAACTAATAGTTGCCATGTAAGTTTTTTAATAGTATAACAATATCTATGTTATATCATTTCAAGCTAATATAATAAATATCCAGTGGCCTTTAATGCTAATGTATTATTAATATTGTGTCCTCATAAACTGATATAAGCTGTACTGTGGCATTTAATATCAATATAATATCCATATATAGCACTCAAACTGATGTACTAACTGCCCTGGGACTTAGTATTATATCCTTATTATAATATCAAATATTGATATGACAGCTAAGCTGTGACTTTAAATAGTACTAAATTATTTATACTGTAGCATAAAACTGATAATATTGCCACCTTATGACCTTTAATACTAACATAATGTTAATACTATGGCCCCTAAAATTAAAACAAAGTTGTCCTGTGATATTTTAATAATATAGCATCTAAAACAAATACTATACCTACCCTGTGGCCTTTAATATTAATATGATATCCATATTATAGCATTTAATTCTAATATAACAGCAGTCCTCTTACCTTAGTACTATGATAGTATTTATAATATAGCATCTAAACTAATATGATAGCTCCCTTGCAAACTTTAATATATATGATATCCTTAGTAAAGCATCTAAAATTCATAAAATAGCAGCTCTGTGGTCTCTACTAGTGTAATATCCATAATTTGTTATCTAAAATAATATAACAGCTGTCCTGTTGCCTTTAATAGTAATGTCATATCCATAGTATAAATTCTAAAACTAATACAGCTTCCCCATGACCTTTAATACTAATATGATATCCATAATATTTCATCTAATATTAAAATAATAGGTGCCCTCTGGCCTTTAATACTAATATGGCATCCATACAAAAGTATGTAAAACTAATATAGTTATTACCATGTGGCCTTTAATATTAATAGAATATGCATACTGAGGCCTATAAATTGATACAATGACTTCTCACTAGATTTTAATATTAATATGATATTCATACTATAGCATCTAAAACTAATATAATAGCTGCATTCTGTTGATTATAATTAATATTATATATATAAATCTGAATCTCTCTCTCTCAGAGAGGGATTGAACTCAGAGGTACTCAACCACTGAGCCACATCCCCAGCCCTATTTTGTATTTTATTTAGAGACAGGGTTTCACTGAGTTGCTTAGTGCCTCATTTTTGCTGAGGCTGGCTTTGAATCTATGATCCTCCTACTTCAGCCTCCTATGCCACCTGCCTCAGCCTCCTGAGCCACTGGGATTACAGGCATGCACCACTGCACCTGGCTTATGTTACCCATATTATAGATTTTAAAACTAATATAATTTGTACCCTGTGGCCTTGAACAGTACTATGATATTCATACTATATAATTTAAAACTAATATAATAGCTGCTTTGTGGCCTTTAATTTTTATATAGTATTCATACTATAGTACATAAAACAAATATAGTGACTGCCTTGTGACATTTAATACTAATGTGATATTCATACAATAGCATTAAAAACTAACATTAATGCCCTGTGACTTTTATAATAATATAACATCTATATTATAACATCTAATACTGATGTAATAGCTGTATTGTGGCCTTTAATGTTAATATGCTATAAATCCTATAGCAACTAAAATTAATATAACTGCCCCATATCCTTTATTATTAAAATACTATCCATATTGTGGCCTCCAAAACTAATGTTATTGCTTTGATGTTGCTTTTCATTTTATCTGTAATATAGCATCTAAAATTAATATAATAATTGCACTGTGGCCTTTAAACCTATTATAATATCCATAGCATGACATCCAAAATTAAATAAATGATTTGTGGCTTTTAATACTAATGAGATCTCAATACTATAGCATTTGAAACTAATACTTTCCCTGTAGCAATTAATAATATTATGATATTCATAATAATCATCTAATTCAAGTGGAACAGCTGCCCAGAGGACTTTAGTATACTGTGATATCTATTCTATACATCTAAAACTAATAAAAACTGTGCCTTGTGATCTTTAATATTAAAGTAATATTCATACCATAGCATATTAAACTAATATATGTCCTGTAGCCTTTAATAGTAAGATGGCATCTATCTTCAACCATCTAATTTTAATATATTAGCTGCCATATGGCTTCTAAAACAGATAGTATATTAATGTTATGGCATCTAAACTAATCAATACCTGCCTTGTGGCCATTGATAGTAATGTAATATCATAATACTGCATATAAAACTAATATAATAATATCTGCCCTTCCTAATGTAATGTCCATAGTATAATATTTAAAACGGATATAGCACATACACTGTGGCTTTTAATAATAAGAAAATACCCATAGTATAGCATTTACAACTAATACTTTAGTTGCCCTGTAGCCTTTGATATTAATACCCATACAAGATTATCTAGAGTAAACAGTAGTTTCTCTTGGCCTTTAATATTTGTATAATACCCATGATATATCATTTAAAACTAATATAATAGCTGCCCCACTGCATTTAACATTAATATGATATCCAAGTTATGTCATCCAAAGGTAATATAATAGCCTATAGATTTTTGTAGCAAAATGATATTCATACTAAACAAACAAAAGCTAATATAAAAACTGCACTGTGGCTTTGAATACTAATGTAATATCCATAACATAGCACCTTAAATTCATAAAATATATGCCCTATGGTATTTAACATTAAAGTAATATCCATACTTTAACATCTAAAAATACCAAAAGTCTACCTTGTAGTCTTTATCTTAATGTAATATTCATACTATTACATCTTAAACTAATATAATATATGTCTTGTGGCCTTTAATACTATTATTACATCCATAGTATACCATCTAAAACTAATATAAAAACATACCTGTGGCCTTTCATACTAATATATACCTATCACACCATCTGAAACTAATATAAGAGCTGCCCTATGGCCTTTACTGCTTATGTAATGTTCATACTAGTGCATCTAAAAGTATGTTTCCTGTGTCCTTTATTATTAACATAAAGTCTGTACTATAACATCTTAATCTAATATAAGAGCTTCTCTGTGTCCTTCTATGTGTCCTATACTGAAGCTTGTAAAACTCATAAAATAGCTTCTTTGTGGCCTTTAATATTAATATAATATCCATACTGTGTCCTCTAATACTAATATAATAGCTGTCCTATGACCTTCAATATTAACAGAACACTTATAGTATCACATCTAAAACTAATATAATTGCTCTTTATAGCTCTTAAAGTAATATGATGTTCATGAGATAGCATCTAAAACTAACATAATATCTGCCCCGAGGATAGGCCATTTTTGTTACATACTGGCTAAGAAGTTGTCTACATTATGCCTCTGTTTGAGACTACCTGTGAAGCTGAATTTAAAGATGATGGAGTAATTAATCTGGTAAAGAAAGTTTCAAGGTAGCACAGCATTCAGGCATGAATATTTTTTGACTTTTAGCCAAGTTTACTATGATAATCAGTATAATAAAGCTGAACAGAAAAATTTGAATATCTTTCAATTTGGCCAGAAAAGTATGAGGAAAACTGGGGCTAAGGAAGTTGTGGTTGCTAAAGACAATACAACCACTAAGGAGATGCTAAATACTTGCAGATAATAGGAAAGATGGCTTGATCGCATCTCAGGAATTGACAAGAACATCCCTATCTCAGGCTCAAGGTTGTAGAAGCAAAAATTCCTTTGAAAAGAGAACAGTGAGGCCCCCTGCTTGCACAGAGAGGCCTAGGAAATGATTTCACCTGAACAGCTAAGCTGTCCATGATCTCAGGAGGCTTGGCTGACTGTGATCTTTAAACTGATATAATATCTGTACTATAGCATCTAAACCTACTATAACAGTTACTCTGTTGCACTGAACACTAATATGATATTCATACTATCTCATCTAAAATTGATATAATATTTGCCGGTGGCTTTCAATACTAACATATCTATTATAAAGCATCTAAAACTGACATAATAGCTATACTGTGATCTTTAGCACTAATATGATATCTATACTTTAGCACTTAAAAGTAATACAATAGCTGCACTGTGTTCTTTAATACTCTTGTATTTCTGTACTATAGCATCCTAATGCATCATTACAGCTGCACTGTGGCCTTCCATACTAATATGATATCCATGCTATAATATCTAAAACTAATATAACAGACAAACTGTGGCCTTTATTTATGCTAAGTTCCAAACCATAGCTTCTAAAACTGATATAAAAGCTGACCTATGACCTTTACTATTAATGTAACATTCTTAATATAGCATTTAAAACTGATACTGGGCTGGGGTTGTGGCTCAGTGGTAAAGCACTTGCCTAGCATGTGTGAGACAGTGTCCGATTCTCAGCACCACATATAAACAAACAAATAAATAAAGATTCATCAATAACTAATAAAAATAGTTTTTAATACTGATATAATAACTTCCCTGTGCTCTTAACATTAATTGAATATTAATTAATTTAGTATAAATATTATAGCATGTTAAACTAATATAATGCCTGCACTATGGCATTTTATACTAACATATTATTCATAGTACAGCATCTAATACTATAGCTGCCCTGTGGTCTTTACTACTAATATAATATGGGTACTATAGTATTTTAACTTAATATAATAACTGCATTTGGCCTTCACTCCTAATGTAATACCTATACTGTAACATAAAAAAATAGATGACATATGGCATTTAATTATAGTGTTATATGTATTCAAGAGCAAGCAAAACCAATTTAATAGCTGCTACATACTTCATGTGTTTTAGTATTAATCTAATATCAATACTATGCCATCCTAAAGTAATATAATACCTGGCCTGTGGCCTCTAATATTAATGAATATTGACACTATAGCATCTAAAACTAATACAATAGCTGTGGCCTTTAATAGTAATTTTTATCCATATTATAGTATCTTATACTAACAAAATTAATGCTCTGTGGCCCTTAATACTAGTAATAGTGTACCATTCCAGAGTAACATAATAGCTGTCCTATGTGCCTTATCATTAATATAATATCCATACCATAGGATCTAAAACTACTATATTAGTGGCTGTTTGGCCTTTTGTCTTAACCGCATATCCACAGTGTGGGCTCCAAAATGAACACAGTTTTGCTTTTAATATTAATGTAATATCCATATTTTAGCAAGTAAAATAATAAAATAGCTCTCTGTTGCCTTATTACTATTACTAAGATGTCCATACTACAGCATTTGAAACTGACATAAAACTGCCATGTGGCCTTGAATACTAGTATAATATAAATATTATACCATCTGAAACTAATACATTACCAGTACTGTGCTCTTTACTGTTAATATGACATTCATACAGTAATGTATAAAACTAATATAATTGCATCCTGTGGCCCTTAATTCTGATATAATATCCATACCGTCATATCAAAAACAAACATATGTCCATACTATACCATCTAAAACTAATATAATACCTTATAGTCTTTAATACTAATGTGATATCCATATTAAAGCACCTAAAACTTATATAATAGCTTCCCTCTATCCTTTAATATTAATATAAAATCCATACTCTAGAATTTAAAACTCATATAATAGGTGTTCTGTGGTTTTAATAGTAATATGATATCCATACTTCAGCATCTAATATATATTAGATGTCCTGTGACCTTTATTACTAATTGCTGGGAGCCATTAGCCAAGTAGGTATGACAATTTCCTTGCCAGCGTACCCCATGTTGCTTAGTGGAAGGACTCGTGGAAATAGGACATTTTGCAGTAACATTGCATGTAAGGTGACCTTGCTCAAGGACCAGGGCGGATCCGGGTTTAGGATGTTCCCGGTTTAGGACAATCCGGGTTTAGGGTGTTCCGGTTTAAGGTTATTCCTGCTGGGAATAGGGCGTATCCTGCTGCCTGAGTTCCTCTTGAGTTCTCATGGGATTCAGACACCAAATGCCGCAGTCTGGCTGGGCACAAATCACGAGCCACTCACAGCTTTGTAGATTCAAACAGCAATTCTTTATTCCCGATCTCACACCGGCTGTCTACAAACACGTTCTGGGGAAATCCATGTTCTCTGCCCAAATCCACACCTCCACTGGGCTTCTGTCTCCCAAAAAATACTGTCTGAATCCCATGAGAACTCAAGAGGAACTCGGGCAGCAGGATACGCCCTATTCCCAGCAGGAATAACCTTAAACCGGAACACCCTAAACCCGGATTGTCCTAAACCGGGAACATCCTAAACCCGGATCCGCCCTGGTCCTTGAGCAAGGTCACCTTACATGCAATGTTACTGCAAAATGTCCTATTTCCACAAGTCCTTCCACTAAGCAACATGGGGTACGCTGGCAAGGAAATTGTCATACCTACTTGGCTAATGGCTCCCAGCAACTAATAAGATATCACAAAAGTGTCAAATTCTATTGTATAGGTTACCTGTAAACTTTAATAGTGATATCCATACTATAACATCTGAATCTAACATAATAAGTGCCCTTTGGTCTTCAATATTAATGTGACATCAATATTTTTCTTCCATTTTGTTGGTTGTTATGCCATAATGAGAAATATTTATTTGGTCTCTGCCCATTTCCTGGCAATTAGCTCCTGATCCTTGAATCTGTGAAGCCGTGTGTCTGATGCCAATGAGGTGAATGATGGTCTAGGACTCCTGGGTGGCCCAGGATGGCTGGATGCAGTGAAACCAACTCTGTGACTGGTACTTGAGACCTCCCACACATTTGGGGAGGATTGAGGAGCTGAAGGTTCAACTGATCAAAATTGAGCAATGATTTAATGAATCATGGCTACTTAATAAAACATCCATATAAAGCAAAAGAATATGGTTTAAGGGCACTCTGTGTTGCTGAAGTTTATGTGAGAGTGTTGTCTGGAGAGGGCATGAAAGCTACATGCACTTTACCACTTATCTTTTCCTATGTGTGTTGTTATCTGGCTGTTCAAGCATGTTATTTAAGATATGTTTAAAAGATATCCTTTATGTTGAATTGGCAGTACTAAATACACTGCTTTCCTGGCTGCTGTGAGCCACTCCAGCAAATGACTCAAACAGAGAAAGGGGTCATGGAAACTCTCATTTGTGTTCAAGTTGATCAGGAGATGTAGGTCACCTGGGAACCTGCTGCTTTCAACTGGCATCTGAAGAGGAGTCCGTCTCGGGTCTGAGTCCTTAGACTGTGGGAGCTACTGCCATCTGCAGGTAGGTAGTGTTAGAGTTGATATTAGAATTGAGGTTAGGGGTTACAGTTGGGGAAGGCATTAGAACTGGTTAGAGGCAGGTAGTGCAGGTAGGTAGAACTGGTTAGAGGTAGGTAGTGCAGGTAGGTAGTGTTAGAGTTGATATTAGAATTGGGGTTAGGGGTTACAGTTGTGGAAGGCATTAGAACTGGGTTAGAGGGATAGGGTCAGAGTTTAAGGTTAGGTTTAGGATTAGGTTTAGTTGTTAGTATTAGAGTTAGAGGGCTAGGGTTAGTGGTAGATTTGGTTGTAAGGTTAGGAGTATGGTTAGGAATAGTACTTAGGGTTTATGGCATGAGTTAGCATTAGGGTTAGAGATTTAGAATAAATATCACAAGTGGACACAAGTTAAATCTTTGGAGATAATTTTCGCATGATTAGAAGATAATTCTGACCTTCCAAAATTGAAAATGAATAGTTTTAGTAAGCTGTGTCAATAGCAATTCCACAAGCAGAGGCTGGGCTCAAGCTTTCAGGGGTCTCAATCCATAGACAGAAGGCTCCATTCCTCAGGGTTTGAGGTGAGGAGGCAGAACAACATGGCAGAAGAGTGTGGCAGATAAGTAGTTTACATGATGATCGAGAGAGAGAGAGAGAGAGAGAGAGAGAGAGAGAGAGAGAGAGAGAGACTAACTGTCTGCTCTCCAGATACAAAATATATACCCCTTAGCCATGCATCCAATGAACCATGTCTGCCAGCCATAGCCCACCTGCCTTCAGTTACCATTCAGTTAATCCCATCAGGGGCAATTCATTGATTAGGTTAAGGCTATGGCCCAATCATTTATCCTCCAAATCTTCTTGCATTGTCTCACATGAGAATTTGTGGGACACCTCACATCCAAACCATAACAGCTGGGGTACCAGCAGGAATGGCATCTTGTGGTTCCAGCTATGCCAGAAGCTGAGGCTGGAGGTCATGTGAGTGCAGAAGTACATGCCTATGATCATCCAACCAAATGGAGAAACTAAGGAGAAAAAAGGGGAGAGAGTCAAGTTTCTCTTTCATCCTGCCTTTCAAGAAAGTTAAATAAGAAAAGAGTGGAAGAGAGAAGGACAAAGAGCATAAGATAATTTTTTTGTGTGTGTCGCTATGAGGATGGAAACAAAGGGCATGTTACCGCACAGCCCCAGCCTCTTTTTGCTATTTTTTAAAGTTGAATGTTTTATTTTTTAATTTTCGCTGCAAATCTATTACTTCAGTGTATAAAAACAACACCAGAAAATACAGTATAAAACTAAAACAGTAGTGTTCTTCTGACACTATACAACAAATACTTTCCTTCATTTCTAGTTTTTTTCCAATGGGAAATCATTCAGTGTATTCACCCAAATAGAGGTATGGATCTAAGCAAGTTCAGATAGTATATGAGGATTATAACAAGATTGTCTGTCCCTGAGTTACATAATTTTATAAGTATTTTTTTTGTCATAGATAACATCATGAACTCTCGATACCTAAAGCCTACTCTAAAAATCAAATGGAACTGTAAAAGATGTGTGTTGTGTTATCTGCATTGTTTGGAAGTTAAGGGTTATCTTCCACTAGTAGCAGCATTGAGAATAGTTTTTCTTTATGTCTTCTCTCCCCCACTAACTTACGACAACTATGCTGAAGCTATTCCACACTGGTTTACTTAGGGTGCCATTTTCATTCCTCAATAAATTTTCCATATTTCTCAAAAGCTTCTTCACTCATTAAGTCATCTAATTCTGAAGAGTCAGTCACTTGGTGTTGTTTTCATCAGCCAACCATCTTCATAACAAGATTTATTCACAGCCTTGATTTTTCTGCAAGTGCCTCACCAATTCTTCTACTGATAGAGAATAGAGTTCACTGGCAGTTCTCACACTTTCCAAACTCATACTGTTTTTTAATTTTGTTCCAACTTCAGGTGGACTACAGTGAACATATCCCAGAGCTTCCTGTGCACAATTGCTGATTCCCAGTGTTCTTTTTTAGTGTAAATTTTTATTTATATATGACATCATAATGCATTACAATTCTTATTACATATATGGAGAATAATTTTTCATATCTCTGGTTGTATATATAATATATTCACACCAATTCATGTCTTCATATGTGTACTTTGGCTAGTAATAATCATCACATTCCACCATCTTGCTAACCCTCTGCCCCCTCCCTTTTCCTCTCACCCCTCTGCCTTATCTAGAATTCATCTATTCCTCCCATGCTCCTCCTCCCTACCCCACTATGAATCATCCTCCTTATATCAGAGAAAACATTCAGCATTTGTTTTTGGGGGATTGGCTAACTTCACTCATCATTATCTTCTTTAATGCCATCCATTTACCTTGCAAAATGCCATGATTTTATTCTCTTTTACTGCTGAGGAAAATTCCATTGTGAACATATGCCACATTTTTTTAATCAATTCATCCACTGAAGGGCATTGTGAATTGTGTTGCTATAAACATTGATGTGGCTGTGTCCTTGTAATATGCTGTTTTTAAGTCCTTTGGGAATAGAGGAGAGAGATAACTGGATCAAATAGTGGTTACATTCCCAGATTTATAAGGAATCTCCATACTTTGGAGATTTCCATATTGGCTGCACCAATTTGCAGTCCCACCAGCAATGTATGAGTGTACCTTTCCCCCCACCACCACCCAGATCCTCGCCAACACTTATTGTTGTTTGTCTTCATAATTCTGACTGGAGTGAGATAATATCTTAGAGTAGTTTTGATCTGCATTTCTCTAATTACTAGAGATAATGAACATTTTTTCATATATTTATTGATTGATTGTATATCTTCTTCTGAGAAGTGTCTGTTCAAGTCTTTGGCCCATTTTTTTGTTGTTGTTGATTGGGTTGTTTTTTTTTTTTTTTTTTTTTTTTTTGGTTCTTAACTTTTTGAGTTCTTTATATACCCTAGAGATTAGTGCTTTATCTGATGTGTGAGGGGTAAAAATTTGCTCCCAGGATGTAAGCTCTCTGTTCACCTCACAGATGGTTTGTTTTGCTGAGAATAAACTTTTTAGTTTGAATCCATACCATTTATTGATAGATTGCTCTATAGGAGTCTTATTAAGGAAGTTGGGGCCTAATTGCACATGATGAAGATTAGTACCTACTTTTTCTTCTATTAGATTCAGAGTCTCTGGTTTAATTCCTAGATCCTTGATCCATTTTGAGTTGAGTTTTATGCATGGTGAGAGATAGGGTTTTAATCTCATTTTGTTGCATATGGATTTCCAGTTTTCCCAGCACCATTTGTTGAAGAGGCTATCTTTTCTTCAATACATGTTTTTGGCACCTTTGTCTAATATAAGATAATTATAATTTTGTGAGTTATTCTCTATGTCCTCTATTCTGTACCATTGGTCTACCAGTCTGTTTTGGTGCCAATACCATGCTGTTTTTGTTACTATTGCTCTGTAGTATAGTTTAAGGTCTGTTATAGTGATGCCACCTGCTTCACTCTTCCTGCTAAGGATTGCTTTAGCTATTCTGGGTCTCTTATTTTTCCAGCTGGATTTCATGATTGACTTTTCTATTTCTATGAGGAATGCCTTTGGGATTTTGATTGGAATTGCATTAAATCTGTATAGTGCTTTTGGTAGTATGGTCATTTTGATAATATTAATTCTGCCTATCCAAGAACAAGGGAGATCTTTCCATCTTCTAGGGTCTTCTTCAATTTCTTTCCTTAGCATTATGTAGTTTTTGTTGTAGAGGTCTTTCACCTCTTTTATTGAGTATTTCCAAGTATCTTATTTTTGTGAGGTTATTGTAAATGGGGTAGTTTTTCTTATTTCTTTCTCAGAGGATTTGTCACTGATATACAAAAATGCCTTTGATTTATGGGTGTTGATTTTATTTCCTGCTACTTTGATGAATTCATTTACTACTTCTAGAAGTTTTCTGGTGATTTGTTTTTTTGGATATTCTAGGTATAGAATCATAGTGTCAGCAAATGGTGCTAATTTAAGTTCTTCTTTTCCTATACATAGCCCTTTAATTTCTTTTCCTATACATATCCCTTTAATTTCTTTAATCCCTTTAATTTCTCTGGCCAGTGTTTCAAGAACTATGTTGAATAGAAGTGGTGAAAGAGGGCATCCTTGTCTTGTTCCAGTTTTTAGAGGGGATGCCTTTAATTTTTCTCCATTTAGAATGATGTTTATCTAAGGCTTAGTGTAGATAGCCTTTACAATATTGAGATATTTTCTTGTTCCTTAGTTTTTCTAGTGTTTTGAACATGTAAATGTACTGTATTTTGTCAAATGCTTTTTTCTGCAACTATTGAGATCATCATATGATTCTTATCTTTGAGTCTATTGATGTGATGAATTACATTTATTGATTTCCATATGTTGAACCAATCTTACATCCCTGGGATGAATTCCACTTGATTATGGTGCACAATCTTTTTGATATGCTTTTTTTATTTGATTTGCCAGAATTTGGTTGAGAATTTTTGCATCTATGGTCATTAGAGAGATTGGTCTGAAGTTTTCTTTCTTTGATGTGTATTTGTCTGGTTTGGGGATCAGGGTGATATTGGCCTCATAGAATGAGTTTGGAATTGCTGCCTCTTTTTCTATTTCCTGAAATAAGTTGGAGAGTATTGGTATTAGTTCTTCTTTAAAGGTCTTGTAGAACTTGGCTGTGTATCCATCTGGTCCTAAGCTTTTCTTGGTTGGTAAGCTTCTGATAGCATCTTCTATTTCATTACTTGATATTGGTCTGTTTAAATTGTGTATATCTTCCTGGTTCAATCTGGGCAAATCATATGACTTAAGAAATTTGTCAATAACTTCAGTGTCTTCTATTTTATTGGAATATAAGTTTTCAAAATAATTTCTAATTATCCTTTGTATTTCTGTAGTGTCTGTTGTGATATTACCTTTTTCATCACGTATGCTGGTAATTTGAGTTCTCTCTCTCCTTCTCTTTGTTAGCATAGCTAACAGTCTGTCAATTTTATTTATTTTTTTTCAAAAAACCAACTTTTTGTTTTGTCAATTTTTTCAATTGTATCTTTTGTTTGATTTCATCACTAATTTTAATTATTTCTTGACTTCTACTGCTTTTGCTGATTATTTGTTCTTTTTCTAGGGCTTTGAGATGTAATAGGAGGTCATTTATTTGTTGACTTTTTCTTCTTTTAAGGAATCAACTCCATGCAATAAATTTTCCTCTTACTACTTTTTTAATAATGTCCCAAAGATTTTGATGTGTTGTGTCTATGTTCTCATTTACCTCTAATAATTTTTTAATCTCCTCCTAGATGTCTTCTGCAATCCATTGTTTATTCAGTAGTATATTGTTGAGTCTCCAGGTGATAGAGTAATTTTTATTTTTAATTTTGTCATTGATTTTCAATTTCATTCCATTATGATCTGATAAAATGCATGGTAGTATCTCTACTTTTTTATATTTGCTAAGAGTTGCTTTGTGGCATATTATATGGTCTATTTTAGAAAAGAATTCATATGCTGCTGAGAAGAAAGTGTATCCACTTTATGCAGGTTGAAATATTCTATATATGTCAGTTAAGTCTAAGTTATTGATTGTATTAATGAGTTCCAAAGTCTTTTTATTCAACTTTTGTTTGGAACATCTATTCAGTGGTGAAAGAGGTGTGTTAAAGACACCCAAGATTATTGTGTTGTGGATAATTTGACTCTTGAACTTGAGAAAAATTTGTTTGATGAACATAGCTGCACCATTGTTTGGGGCATATATATTTATGATTGTATGTCTTATTGGTTTGTGGTTCCCTTGAGCAGTATGTAACATCCATCTTTATCCCTTTTGATTAACTTTGGCTTGAAGTATACTTTATTTGATAAGAGGATGAAAAATCCCTGCTTGCTTCTGCAGTCCATGTGAGTGGTATGCTTTTTCCCAACCTTTCACCTTCAGTTTGTGTATGTATTTTCCTATCAGATGTTATATTTTCTATCAGTTTTATTTCATCTTCAAATCTCCTGTAGGCAGCATATTGTTGGGTCTTTTTAAAAAATCCAGTCTGCTAACTAATTGTTTTTCAATTTTTTCTTTTGTTCAATTTTATTGTCTTTTGATTAGTGAGTTTAATCCATTAACATTGAGGGTTATTATTGAGACATGGTCTGTATTCCCAGCCATATTTGTTTATTTTTGTTATTTAACTTGTCTTGATTTTCTTCTTTGATTAGTTTTTCCTTTAGGGTACTACCTCCCTCTGCTGATTTTTTATCGTTGTTTTTTATTTCCTTTTCAAGGAATATTTTGCCAAGGATGTTTGTAGTGCTGGTTTTCTAGCTATAAATTTTTTCAACTTTTATTTCATCTTCAAATCTAAAGCTTAATTTTGCTGGATACAAGATTCTTGGTTGGCACCCATTTTCTTTCAGAGCTTGATATATATTGTTCCAGGATCTTCTAGCTTTCAGTCTGTGTGGAAAAAATCTGCCATTATCTTAATTGGTTTTCCCCTATATGTAATTTGATTCCTTTCTCTTGTGGCTTTTAAAATTTTCTCCTTATTCTGTATGTTGAGAGTTTTATTATAATGTGCCTTAGTGTGGATCTGTTGTGATTTTGTACATTCAGAATCCTGTAGGCTTCTTGAATTTGGATTTCCAATTTATTCTTCATGTTTGGAAATTTTTCTGATTTTATTTCATTGAATAGATTGTTCATTCCTTTGGTTTGAACCTCTATGCCTTCCTCTAGCTCAATAACTCTTAAATTTGGACTTTTTATGCTATCCCATATTTCTCGAATGTTCTGCTCATGCTTTCTTACCATTATTGCTGTGTGATCTATGTTCTTTTCAAGATGATACATTTTATCTTCATTGTGTGATGTCCTATCTTCCAAGTGGTCTACTCTGTTGGTGATGCTTTCATTTGAGCTTTTAATTTGTTTTATTATTTCTTTCATTTCAAGGATTTCTGTTCTTTTTTTCTAGAACCTCTATCTCCCTGTTGAGGTTATCTTTTGCCTCTTGGATTTGTTTATGTAGCTCCTTGTTGAAGTGATCTTTCACTGCTTGTATTTGCTCTCTTAAATCTTCCTTGAGTTCACAGAACATTTTAACCATATGTATACTGAACTTTTTCTCTGTCATATTTTCTACTGTGGCTGCCAATGATTCTAATGATGTGGTGTCTTGAATTATTTGTGGTACTTTCTTTCCTTGGCTTTTCATGTTGCTTGTGTGTTTTCCTTTCTAGCTCTGTGTGTCTGGGGTGTTATTGTTTTTACCCTGTAGAATTGTAGTGTTTTTGCAGGGTTCTAAGGATAATATTAACATATCCCAATATAAACAATATATCACCTATGTTATTAACATGTTTACATTCAATTATTATCTAAAATATAATCATTAATTTCTTAAAAAGGTTTACAGTTTCTGATGGTGGACAATAAACTGGGGGTGGAGCATAGGTGGATATGCTGAGGAGGAAGAATGTGAGAATATAGAGTTAATATATCTTAGGAAATGTGAAAGAGAAATCTAATGAGAGGGTTAGTAGCAAGAGAATAGATAGAAAGTAATTTGGTGTAGACATGGGAAGACTGTAGAGTATATAAAGCAAACACACATATGTATTTAGGAAAATATGGGATATTAAAATAGTAAAATTTGGAGGGGAAAAGAAAAATAAAAGAAGAAAAAAGAGAAAAAGGGGGACATACACAACACCTCTATATTATATTATTCAAATGACTCAGTCCTCAAAATACTATTTCATGCAAAGTTCCCGGTTTCACATATGTTGGGGATATGAGGATATGAGGGCCAGAGGTTAGAGGGATAGAAGAGAAAGAAAAAATACTTGAAAGAAGAAATCAGGGTTGTTGCTAGTTTCAGAGATCTATATCTTTTCTGTTTCTCTTCTCATCCAATAGGTGGGCTTGTCTGTTTTAAGCTGGTGTTTCTGCCCTCAGGATGGTGTAGGTAACCAGGGTGGGAAGACTATTCCTAGTGTAGGGAATCTGGAAGCAGGTAGTGCCACCTGCCAATCTCTTCAGGGAGACTGCACTTCATGGTTGTCTTTTTGGGACCACTCATCTCTCTTGCCTAGAGATTCCTAGTTCCTAGTCTCTCTGTTAGGCTCCAAACTTTTAGTCCCATCCCCTCTTACTTAGCAGTTCTAAACTGTGGGATCTCTCATTCTCAGGCCCACACCAGATGGGCAGCGCCCTGATCACACTGCACACCTGCCCAACTGAGAGCTGTTTTTTGTGTTGGGTGCTCACTATGCTGAGTTATCACCACTGGGTTGTGGTGGGGGGTGGTTGGATACCTGGTACTTAGCCAGATGGAGATCCAATCTGAGAGCTGCCCCCACCAAATATGGTGAGAAAGGTTATCCAAGATGGAGGCAGTCTGCATCCAGCACCAGGGTGTCTAGTGAGGTGGGTGGGAACTAGGCGATGGCATTGTGCTGTGGGTAAGTAGTAGCCAAGTGACGTGTGTGGGAGTGGAGTGCAGTTTTGAGTTCTGCAGAGGTGCTGATAGGTGATTCTGCTAAGCTGCTTGAGAGCCATGCATGGGCTAGAACTGCAGGCTTTGGGTTTAGAGAGCCAGGAGTTCGGAGTCATACTTGAACTCTGAGGCTCTGAGTCCTATTCAGGGGTCACAACACTGGTGATTTCTATAGAAATCAGATGTATAGGGGTCCTCTTACACTCTCTGAGATGCAGTATTCCAAGTAGGTGAGATAAGGGTCATGGAGTGACACAGAATGCTGCCTCCCTCTGGTCCACCATCTTGGAATCTGATTCCCACTGTTCTAGTGCCATTTTTTGTTGTTATCCACTAATATTTCTCTGTAAATTTGTGCACCAAGAACAATGTGGGTCCTGTGAACAGCCATCAGAGCCAAGGCTCCCATGATTTGCACACTCATAGCACTGTGTTCACAAGTCTACCACGGGTAACCACACTGCTCCTTGGCCACTGCTGGCCCCAGCTATAGTGAGTCCTTTATGAGATAGACTCATGAGGCAGCATAGGATCAATTACAACCTGCCATCCTCACATTCTTGATTCTCAGCTTCACTGGTCCCTGGCCAGAGTATCCTTTGAGTTAACCATGAAAATAAAACATGCACAGGCACCACAGGAAGTCTTGGCTTCATCTTAAGGCTATCTAAATAAATCCTGCATACCTCAGGTTGTCTTTCCTGGTCTTAGTGGTGTTGGGTGGGAAAGGGAGTCTTCCAACCCTTGAACTGCTCACCTCCCAGGGTTTTGAATGGTGCTCAGTGGAGCCTTTCCCTGCAAGTGTGAAGTTGGAGTCCCAGGACTGTGATATATATGAGTGGATAACAAGGAAGGAAAGATCAGGCTAAATTTAAATGTTATTGTGATGCTAGTAACCTATACATTTGTTTTTCTAGCTGAGTCATTAATTACAGTTGGTGTAAAAAAGAACTTGGATCAAGAAGAAGTAGGGAAGATAATTCAGACCTATCAAGTCAGAAACAGTAGGTGAGGTAACCCTAGTTACCATCAGTTTCAGAGGCTGAGGCTGGAGTTTAACCTTAGTGCAGGTGTTTGGGCCCAGCCTCTGGGAGCACAGCTGGAACACCATGGAGACAAAGAGAGTTTGTGAGAAATGGAAAGAAAAGTCATGGAAGACTTTACAAAAGGAAAGGTTAAGTTTTTCTCTTTTTTTGCTGCCTTTCATCATCATGTGAGAGATAAAAAATAGAGAAAAGGAGATAAGTGTGAAGAAAAGAAGACAGAGTGAGTGAATGATAACCAAAGAATAAATATCAGAAAAAACAGGTGTTTATGAGATGTAAAAGACATATAAAATATGTCTTCAGGCTGAGAAGTTAACCACTGTTGTTATCAGAAGAATTGTTCTCAAGAGGTAGAAGTTAGACCTCTGAAGAGAGATTCCATGTGGTATCAAGATGAACAAATTAGAAGATAATTCAGACCTTCCAAAATTATAAGTAGGCAGATGTGGAGGCCTGTGGTACCAATGATTCCAGATGCTGAAGCTGTTGGTTCACATGAGAAAATGTTCTGGTCTAGTCTGGCTGAACATGGTTGGGATCCCAAAGAAAAAACAAGGCTGAGAGGAATGGAAAGTCATGGAAGAAATGAGGAAGGAAAAGCTGTTTCTTTCTTCCTTGCTGCCATGAATAGAAGTAATATAAATGAAAGAAATAAGGAAAGGAATTAAGGCTGACTTCCAGCTGCATAGGAAAATCTCAAAGTGTCCTAAGAGTCTCTGGACCTGGCAAAATACCCACTATATTTAGAGTCCTGTACCAAATTCTGCTTTCACTTTTGTGCTCTGTGAAGCTTTGGGCCAAGTCTACAGGTACAAGGAGCTTTGCTGAAAGAGCACCATGTTTGCCCATTTGTTTAATTGGTATCCTAGTAACTCTAGTGGTGAAGCTGTTGGTTTACATGAGCAAATGTTCTGGTCTAGTCTGGCTGAACATGGTTGGGATCCCAAAAAGAAAAAGAAGGTCAAGAGGAATGGAAAGTCATGAAAGAAATAAATAAGGAAAAGCTGTTTCTTTCTTCCTTGCTGCCATGGTGGAACCAGCCTGCATCTCCTTTTCCTGGGAGATTGGTTTGAGTGATACCAACAGCCTCCAGCCACCCCCTTGCCTTGTCTGGAAAGGGAAACTCCTGTTTGAGGCTGCATGGATGAATAGTTAGATTGGACAAAGGTCCTTCTTGGCAGAGAAGAAGCTATTTTTGGAGCCTGGAATGAGCCAGAACACAACTTGAGAGTATGATAAAAGCCACTTCTAGCTCCCTGATTCTAGTAAATGAGTTTGAAGCTAGCAAATACTCTTGGGTAAGAACTCAGACTCCATTGTCAGGGGAGTACACAGCCTGGCCTCAAACCCATTCCAGGCCAGGATTCTTGTGGTCAGAGCTCATAGAGGGTTGAAATGGGTATGGGGTCCAGGCTAAGGATGAGGATTATGTGCAGCTGGATGAATGCCTCCTCACCCTGATTTGTTACCCTTCAGCTGTTCCTGGTACAGTATCCCATCCCCAGAAGCAACATTTTCCTCAGAGAACACTATCCCTATCAAGGACTGAGAGCCCTCCTTTCTTGTCTTGGAAATGGTAAAAGTGGTGGGGGAGCTGGGAGTGGGGTTTGGAGTTTGCCCACTTGCCAGCATGTGCCCCAGGGCAGCTACCTCAATGCTCAGAGCCTGTTTTAATACCTTTAACAGGGTATAAAAATGTTCCAGTACAAGGCTGGTGTGACACTCAGATACAATATTCACAATGACTGGGAAAAGTAGTTTGATTATTTCAAGTCAAATTCACATTTAGGCAAAGCCAGCCTTGGATCTCTCCAACCTGGTCCAGAAGAATGCACTCCAAGAATCAAGCAGATGTAGCTAACCAGCCCTGGACAGAGGAATGAAGCCTGCTTTCAAATGTCATTCACACTGAGGCCATCCTCTTCTCAATATCAGTTACACTGAAGCCCAGCCCCTCCCCAAGGCCAAGATCAGGAAACCAAATCATATGGTGAACATTAGGGTTGGGGTGGGAATTACGGGTGGGATTGGGCCTGAGCAAATCTGTGGTCTGGGTTGGTGGTCATATGTTGGGTACAGGATAGGTGGGGATGGTTTAGAAACTAGATGTTAAACAGAAGTGCATGGTTTATGGGATTGGATTTAGGGTTTCTAGGGTGAGGTAAGAGCTAGGAGAGAGGAAACAGGGTTAGTGTTTTAGAGTTATGGATAGGCAGGAGAGGTCAGAATCAGGGTTAAAACTTCCTTAGAATTCAGCATCCCTAAGATATTATCCTCCACACTGTGTTGTCCTTGACTGCCACCTCCTATGATCTGCTTTGTGGTTCTACACCACTTGTCTCACAGCTTCTTCTGTAGCCCTCTACCTTCTTCTCTCATCTCCCCATTTAGCTATCCACCAACACCTCTCAACTTCTGTGTCTTTCATCACCAACTGTTTTCATCTCCTGTATATTTCTCTAACACCTTTCTCATCCCCTGTGTAACCCTTGACCACAATCTTTTATAGGCTACTATGTAGTCCTCCACTACTTCCTCTAACTTGTGTGGCTATGTATCACTTCCTCTCATGGCTTCCTGTGTAGCCTCCACTTCCTCCTCTTAATGTCCTCCTAACCAGCTGCTCTTATCTCTTCTTGTGCTGCCTCTACAACCTCTTCTCATGGCCTCTTGTGTACACTTTCACAACCTTCTCTTCCCCCATTCTGTGTAACTTTCTAGTGCCTCCTATGTATCCCTTCACTACCTCCTCCCCTGTTAGTGTAGCTCTACATATCCATGAATGTGGTGTAATCCAATACTTTCTCCCTTCAAGACTCTAGTTTAGCCTTCTACCACCTCCTCTCACATCTTCCTGCACAGCTTTCCATGACTTCTTGTAATCTCCTATTTAGCCCTCCACCACCTCCTCTGCTTCTTCCTGATCAGTCTTCTACCACCTCCTTTTATGGCCACTACATATCCCACTCCCACCTTCTCCTCCTCTGTAGCTCTCTACCAACTCCTATTATTTCCTATGTATTCTCCCACCATCTCCTCTCTTGTCATAGTGATTCTGCCTACACCACCTTATCTTGAGGCCCCTGAGAATCCCTCTACCACCTCCTCTATCTCTTTCTGGTTAGCTCTCCACTATGTCCTCTTACAGCCCCTGTGTATCCCTCTACTACATCACCTGCTTTCATGGCCTCCAGTGTAGTCATCTACCATCTCCTCACATTCTACATAGCTTCCCCCACCTCTTGTTATGTCCTCCTGTGTTTCCTTCTAACATCTCATCTCATGGCACAATGGGTAGCCCCCCCCCTTTCATTTCCTCCTGTGTCACCCTTCATCACCTCCTCTCATCTTTCCCTATGTAGCCCTCCACCACCTCTTCTCATCTCCTGTGTTGGCCTCTACCACCTTCTCTCATCTCCTCTGTTGCCCTCACCACCTCCTGTCTCCTTCTCTGTCACTGTCTATCATCTCATCCCATGGCTCCCTTTTATATCCCCATCTCCTCTATAGCCTCATGTGTAGCCCTTCACCACCTCCTCTAATGACAAAACTTTCCATCCCATGGAAGCTCAGCCAGCTTCAACTCAACTGAGTTCCTGAGATTTTTGACCTATTCCAGAAGTTGTTTAAGATTCTTCATGTCTTCTAATGGCTTGTCCATGTAATTGAATTTTTAGGTATTTCCTTTAAATATAATCATTTAAATTGTAAAATCCATTACCCAGATTTTTCATCAACATTTGATTTTCTTCATTTCAGTTCTAAGTACCTTCAAAAAGCCAACATATGTACTTTGTCAGGGTTGAGTCTTAGTACTTTCCTCAGTTAATGTTAAGACTAATTTAGTAAGTCTATGATTTTCTTCAAGTATTAAAAAATGTCACCTACTTACTACATTGTTGTGATGCCTTTGCATTAGTGTTACCTAGTTCGCTTTTGTGGTCTCTCTCTCTCTCTTTCTCTCTCTCTCTCTCTCTCTCTCTCTCTCTCCCTGTCTCCCCTCTCCTCCTCTGTCCCTCTTTGGAGAGAATTGGATTAGAGGAATTGGATCCCACATCACGTGCTACAGAACATCCATGGCTGTTATGCAAAGGTCATGGAGCACTGTGCCTCCCACATCAAGTAATCCTGTGTCAAAAAAGGATTTAGGATCCAACATGGTGGCGGGCACGGAGGTATCAAGTCTCTGACCTCTTCAGCTGCGCGGGCATAGGGAGTCTTAAACCGTCTAAATGCTGTTTGCTCAGGATCACTAGGCATTGCTGAGCTAACATGGATCTGGGGCGAATAGTCCGCTCCTCTCAGAACACACACTGAGCCTGGAGCGGCCGAATTCAGGCTCCTGTTTGCCTGCGTCTCACAGACAAACCGCTCTGGCTCAGTGCTAAACAATCCCGCTGAAACAGCTTGTCAGTCCCGGTCCCACCGGAACCTGCGGAGGTTAATACCAACCGAGCCTTCATAGGCAGTGGCCACAGGATTGAGACGGGGCTTGGGAGGGTCGGTCAGGACGCACCCATTGCTTTGGTCACCTGGCAAAGGGAACGAACTGCTGCCATTCGCATGGGATACCAACATGGCTGAGAACTGACGTCACCAGAATGCGGCGGAGGAGATAACTTCATTGAAACCAGCGGAGGCAGGTGTGTAACCCCTAGACTTCCCTCTCCACACAGCGGGGAAACCTCAAGGGCCCCTCCCAGCTCTCCCATGAGCGCAATAATCAGACCGAGGGATTCAGGAGTGGCACGGGATCCACGGCACGGGATACATGGCGCGGGACCCCCGGCTACCGCTCCCACCAGCGCAGACAACTGAGGTCTCTTGAACATGCTCCTGGGGGTGTGGCTACCGGAGAGCAAGCAAAATACGCTGAGGGCTTTCAGCCCCAAGCTCCACAACCTTAGGGGCTGAGGGACTGGCAAGCAGGGAGAGTGTGCCCAGTTGTTCAAGAAAATAGGGTTCCCATGAGCAGCAGACCTGGCACATAACCAGTATTGTGGTGAGTGTCACCTGTGAACGGGGCCAGTGGTGAGGTGACTAGACACAAGAAACGGCCTGAGGCACTCAGGATTGGAGACCCTCCCAGTCGGGGAGGAGAAGCTGCTGTACAGTGATTGGTTCCCGTGCACTGAGAGGAAAATCTTGGCCCAGTGGGCACAGCTCCACCTACTGGAAGAGAAGTTAATTGAACTCTAAGACTGCATTTTTTAAAATTTTTTTTTAATTTTTATTTTTATTTATTTTTTTATTTTTAAAAATATTTTTTGTATTATTTTTTATTTTTAATTTTTTTAATTTTTTAAAATTTTTTTCTTTTCTATTTTTTTCTTTTGTCTTTTCATTTCTTTTCAATTTCCTTATTCCCCTTTCCTTGAATTCTATCTGTTTACTCTCATTCTCTTTAGTGACTTCTTCCCTTCCCTTCTAATACATTTCCTCCCAAGCAACATGATGCTGTTTATGTGTAATTTACTAAATATGTATAGGTCAATGTTCCAAAGCATTATATAGTGCTACCAAGACCCTATCACCCCCCAAATACTCCAGACCATTCTCCTGTTAATATCCCTCATCAGTAGAGCAACCCTCCAAGGTTGCCAAGAAATACCAACCTCAATACCATCACATTATTGGACCTAAATATAAGTCCCAAGACCAAACTGCAGACCGCAATATGCCATTAGAATCCGTACACAGTTTAGGAAATGAATGAATCTGCACTAAAGAGCAACAAAACTCATCATCTCTAGTCATAGTCTCCCATCACAAAAAAAGGCCCCAGAGACACACAAAACCAAATAAATTTATAGGAGTAAACAGTAACTCAGCAGTCGAACAGAGCAAGAAGTAACATGAGCAGCATGAAAAAGCAAGGAAGAAAAGAAGTACAAACAATGCAGGACAGCCTAAATATACAGGAGGACCTAGAGGCATCAGAAAAATGGTCAAATAAAGAACTCAAGGAATACCTTAGACAGATGGAATGGAATCTTAAAGAGGATATGAGACAGCAAATTCAAACAATGAAAGAACACATTGAAAATGAATTACATAAAAGAAGCAAATAAGCATCTTTATCAGGAGATAGAGATTATAAAAAAAATCAAACAATAATTCTAGAAATGAAGGAAACTATAAACCAAATTAAAAACTCAAATGAGAGTATCACTAACAGAGTGGAGCAAGTAGAAGCCAGAACATCAGACAATGAAGACAAAATATATCAACTTAAAAAGAGTCTAGCCAACTCAGGAAGGCTGGTAAAAAATCATGAGAAAACATCCAAGAGATATGGGATAACATAAAAAAACCAAACTTAAGAGTCATCGGGATAGAGAAAGGTATAGAGGTTCAAACCAAGGGAATGAACAACCTGTTGAATGAAATAATTATAGAAAACTTTCCAGATATAAAAAAGGAAATGGATGTACAAATTGTAGATGCATACAGGACACCGAGCATGCAAAATCACAGTAGACCAATGCCAAGACACATTGTTATGAAGATATCCAATATACAGAACAAAGAGAAAATATTAAAAGCTACAAGAGAAAGGAAGCAGATTACATTTAGGGGTAAACCAATAAGGTTAACAACGGATTTTTCATCACAGTCGCTGAAAACGAGAAGATCCTGGAACAATGTATTTCAAACTCTTGCCAACCAAGAATTTTGTCCAGCAAAATTCAGGTACGACAATGAAATAAAAATATTTCATGATAAACAAAAGTTAAAATAAGTTGCAACCAGAAAAGCAGCATTGCAAAGCATTTTGAGCAAAACATTACACGAAGAAGAAATGAAAAACAATAACCAAAACCAACAGTGGGAAGTACCTCAGTAAAGCCAGAGAGCAGGGGAAAGCTAATCATGGAGAAACAAACCAAACTAAAAAAAATAAATAAGTAATCAAACATAGCTGGAAGTACAAACCATATATCAATAGTAACTCTAAACGTAAATGGCTTAAACTCATCAATAAAGCAACATAGGCTGGTAACATGGATTAAGAAAACAATCCAACAATATGCTGCCTCCAGGAGACACATTTGACTGGAAAAGACATACACAAGCTGAAGGTAAAAGGTTGGGAAAAAACATACCATGCACATGGTCCTCATAAGCAAGCAGGGGTGGCCATCCTCATATCGAATAAAATCGACTTCAAAACTAAGTTAATCAAAAGGGATAAGGAAGGACATTATATACTGTTAAAAGGAACCATTCACCAACAAGGCATAACAATTATCAATATTTATGCACCAAATAAGGGTGCTGCGATGTTCATAAAACAAACTCTCCTCAAGTTCAAGAATCAAATAGACCACAACACAATAATTATGGGTGCCTTCAACACACCTCTCTCACCATTGGACAGATCCTCCAAACAAAAGTTGAATAAAGAAACTATAGAACTCAATATCACAATCAATAACCTAGACTTAACTGACATATATAGAATATATCAACCATCATTAAGTGGATATACTTTTTTCTCAGTAGCACATGGATCCTTCTCAAAAATAGACTATATATTATGCCATAGGGCAACCCTCAGTAAATATAAAGGTGTGGAGATTATACCATGCATTTTATCTGATCATAATGGAATGAAACTGGAAATCGATGACAAAAGAAGGAAGGAAAAATCATACATCCCATGGAAAATGAACAATATGTTACTGAATGATCAATGGGTTACAAAAGACATAAAGGAGGAAATCAAAAAATTATTAGAGACAAATGAAAATACAGACACAAGATATCGGAATCTATGGGACACAATGAAAGCAGTTTTAAGAGGGAAATTCATTGCCTGGAGGTCATTCCTCAAAAAAATAAAAAGCCAACAAATAAATGAGCTCACACTTCATCTCAAAGCCCTAGAAAAGGAAGAACAAAACAACAGCAAATATAGCAGAAGGCAAGAAATAATTAAAATCAGAGCAGAAATCAACGAAATTGAAACAAAAGAAACTATTGAAAAAATTGACAAAACTAAAAGTTGGTTCTTTGAAAAAATAAATAAGATCTACAGACCTTTAGCCATGCTAACAAAGAGAAGGAGAGAACTCAAATTACTAACATACGGGATGAAAAAGGAAATATCACAAAAGATACTACAGAAATACAGAAGACAATTAGAAATTATTTTGAAACCCTATATTCCAATAAAACAGAAGATAGTGAAGACACCGATAAATTTCTTAAGTCATATGATTTGCCCAGACTGAATCAGGAGGATACACACAATTTAAACAGATCAATATCAATGTATGAAATATAAGAAGCAATCAAAGGACTACCAATCAAGAAAAGCCCAGGACTGGATGAGTATACAGTGGAGTTTTACAAAACCTTTAAAGAAGAATTAAAACCAATATTTTTCAAGTTATTTCAGGAAATAGAAAAAGAGGGAGCCCTTCCAAATTCATTCTATGAGGCCAACATCACCCTGATTCTGAAACCTGACAAAGACACCCCAAAGAAAGAGAACTACAGACCAATATCTCTAATGAACCTAGATGCAAAAATCTTCAATAAAATTCTGGTGAATCAGATACAAAAACACATCAAAAAAATTGTGCATCATGATCAAGTAGGATTCATCCCTGGGATGCAAGGATGGTTCAATATATGGAAATCAATAAATGTTATTCACCACATCAATAGACTTAAAGATAAGAACCATATGATCATCTTGATAGATGCAGAAAAAGCATTCGACAAAGTACAGCATCCCTTTATGTTCAAAACACTAGAAAAACTAGGGAACTTACCTCAACATTGTAAAAGCTATCTATGCTAAGCCTCAGGCTAGCATAATTCTGAATGGAGAAAAATTGAAGGCATTCCCTCTAAAATCTAGAACAAGACAGGGATGCCCTCTATCACCACTTCTATTCAATATAGTCCTCGAAACACTGGCCAGAGCAATTAGACAGACGAATGAAATTAAAGGCATAAAAATAGAAAATGAAGAACTTAAATTATCACTATTTGTGGTCGACATGATTCATTCTATACCTAGAAGACTGCTGAGAGCCATAGCCAAGTAGAAATGACGCATGGCATTTTTGGGTTGAAAGGTGAACCTGATCAGGGATTAGGGTGGCTCCGGGTTTAGGGTGTATCCTAATGGAATAGGGCAGCTCCAGGTTTAGGGTGGATTCTTCTGGAATAGGGCGGCTCCATGTTTAGGGCGGATCCTGCTGGGATTAGGGCATATCCTGCTGCCTCAGGTGCTGGCTCCTTGAGTTCCTGTTGAGTTCTCATTGGGTTCTGAGAGAACTGGTACACAGACCCCGGTGGAGGGAGTGTATTTTCCCAGAACGTGCGTGTAGAGGGTCGGTGAGAGCTCGGAATAAAGAGTTGCTGTTTGAATCTACAAGGCTTTGTGGTGGCTTGATTATTTTGTGCTCATCCAGACTGGGGCAGAAGACCCAAAAGGGTCTACAAAGAAACTACTAGAACTAATAAATGAATTCAGCAAAGTGGCAGGATACAAAATCAACATGCATAAATCAAAGGCATTCCTGTATATCAGCAAAAAAACCTCTGAAATGGAAATGAGGAAAAACACCCCATTCACAATATCCTCAAAAAAATAATAAAATACTTGGAATCAACCTAACAAAAGAGGTGAAAGATTTATACAATGAAAACTACAGAACCCTATAAAGAGATATAGAAGAAGATCTTAGAAGATGGGAAAATATACCCTGTTCATTTATAGGCAGAACTAACATCATCAAAATGGCGATATTACCAAAAGTTCTCTATAGGTTCAATGCAATGCCAATCAAAATCCCAATGGCATTTCTTGTAGAAATAGATAAAGCAATCATGAAATTCATATGGAAAAATAAAAGTTGCAAAAGCAACTCTAAGCAGGAAGTGTGAATCAGGCGGTATAGTGATACCAGATTTCAAACAATACTACAGAGCAATAGTAACAAAAACAGCATGGTACTGGTACCAAAACGGGCAGGTGGACCAATGGTACAGAATAGAGGACACAGAGACTAATCCACAAAGTTACAACTATCTTATATTTGATAAAGGTGCTAAAAGCATGCAATGGACGAAGGATAGCATCTTCAACAAATGGTACTGGGAAAACTGAAAATCCATATGCAACAAAATGAAACTGAATTCCTTTCTCTCACCATGCACAAAAGTTAACTCAAAATGGATCAAGGAGCTTGATATCAAATCAGAGACTCTGCATCTGATAGAAGAAAAAGTTGGCTCCGATCCACATATTGTGGGGTTGGGCTCCAAATTTCTTAATAGGACACCCATAGCACAAGAGTTAATAACAAGAATCAACAAATGGGACTTACTTAAACTAAAAAGTTTTTTTCTCAGCAAGAGAAACAATAAGAGAGGTAAATAGGGAGCCTACATCCTGGGAACAAATTTTTACTCCTCCCACTTCAGACAGAGCCCTAATATCCAGAGTATACAAAGAACTCAAAAAATTAAACAATAAGATAACAAATAACCCAATCAACAAATGGGCCAAGGACCTGAACAGACACTTCTCAGAGGAGGACATGCAATCAATCAACAAGTACATGAAAAAATGCTCACCATCTCTAGCAGTCAGAGAAATGCTAATCAAAACCCCCCTAAGATACCATCTCACTCCAGTAAGATTGGCAGCCATTATGAAGTCAAACAACAAGAAGTGCTGGCGAGGATGTGGGGAAAAGGGTACTCTTGTACATTGCTGGTGGGACTGCAAATTGGTGCGGCCAATTTGGAAAGCAGTATGGAGATTCCTTGGAAAGCTGGGAATGGAACCACCACTTGACCCAGCTATTCCCCTTCTTGGACTATTCCCTAAAGACCTTAAAAGAGTGTACTATAGGGACACTGCTACAACAATGTTCATAGAAGCACAATTCACAATAGCTAGACTGTGGAACCAACCTAGATGCCCTTCAATAGATGAATGGATAAAAAAATGTGGCATTTATACACAATGGAGTATTACTCTGCACTAAAAAATGACCAAATCATGGTATTTGCAGGGAAATGGATGGCACTAGAGTAGATTATGCTAAGTGAAGCTAGCCAATCCCTAAAAACAAATGCCAAATGTCATCTTTGATATAAGGAGAGCAACTAAGAACAGAATAGAGAGGAAGAGCATGAGAAGAAGATCACCACTAAACAAGGACGAGAGGGGTGAGGAAAAGAGAGAGAGAAGGGAAATTGCATGGTAAAGGAAGGATACCCTCATTGTTATACAAAATTACATAGAAGAGGAAGTGAGGGGAAAGGGAAAAAACACTAGAGAGAAATGAATTACAGTAGATGGGGTAGGGAGAGAAAATGGGAGGGGAGGGGAGGGGAGGGGAAGGGAGGGGAGGGGAGGGGAGGGGAAGGGAGGGAAGGGGAGGGGAGGGGGGATAGTAGATAGTAGAGGATAGGAAAGGCAGCAGAATACAACATACACTAGTATGGCAGTGGATGTGTAACCGATGTGAATATGCAATATGTATATAGGGTGAAAATGGGAGTTCATAATCTGCTTGAATCAAATGTAGAAATATGATATGTCAAGAGCTTTGTAATGTTTTGAACAACTAATAATAAAAAAATTAAAAAAGGATTTAATCATGGTGGGCCTCTACTGATCTGTGACCCCTAATGCTGAGCCCTGGTAAAGTATGAGCTCCTCCCCTGACCCTACCTTATCCAAGATACATTGCACCCTACATTGGGACCTGGTTTTTCTTCTGGATGAAGGTTAGGACCAGGAGAGAACAGGAGTAGGAGGAGCAAGGTTGTTCTTCCATCTCTTAACATCTCATCTCCCATTCACTGGCTCCAGGATTATATTGAGTTCTCCGGAATATCAACACCAATGATTTCATCCTTGGGGACCCCTCAAGACTCCCTCCTGAGTCTGTGCCCAGGGGATCTACCAATGACTCTTCCTTTTCCTCCAGTTCCTGCCTCCTTATCCTCCATCCCTGAGAAACATTTTGCATTTGGAAGATTCAGGTGTGGTGGTAGAGACCTGACCAGGAGCGTATCAAGATTACCTGTGGGGCAGCCTCAGGCCTGGCTCCAAGGACCCTCTCTCTTTGGGACCTGTTGTTTCCAGGTGTTGAGACCTAGCACAAAAGAACCCCCAGAGCTAGGGAAGTCTCCCTAGTCACAGGGTTCAGCTCCATCTCCAAATATGACCCAACCTTTAAAGTCCGACCCTGGGATTTCCATGGTGACTGCAAACACCCTCAAATTCTGGGAATATCTCCCCTCTGCTCCCTCATCTGATGACCTGGACCCATAGAAAGTGGGGACCAAGTCCTATGTGTGTGGGTTGCACATGGAGCTGGGGCTGGATGGGGACTGAGTGGTGAGCTTCTAAGTAAGAAAGGGCTTCTACCAGGGATCAGAATAGGGACTGGATGCCCTGGGTGTGGGACTGGCTAGCTGAGAATGATCCTTTGCCCAGATGAATATCCATACTAGTACCTGTTTCAGTCAGCTTTTGCCTCACTGTAAACAAAAGTCGGGTCACAGTGCAATTAAAGGAGAAACAGTTTATTATGGTTGACAGTTTCAGAGGTTTAGCCCATGGTTTTCACACTCCATAGCTCTGAGCCTGAGGTGAGGCAGAATATCATAGTGATGCATAGTGAGGAAAGCATCACAGGGCATAGAAACAGAAAGAATAGAGAATTCAGCTCACCAGGGACAAAATATAAACCCCAAAGACACCCAGTGACCTACCTCCTCCAGCCTGCCTACGATTACCACCCAGTTAATCCATCAGTGGATTAGTTCATTGATTAGGTAAAAACTTATAATCTAATTATTTCATCTATAAAACTTCTTGCATTTCTTCACACATGAGTTTTTGGGGGACACCTCATATCTAAACCATAACATATCCAAGATAAATTTTTAAATAACAAGTCAAAAACCAATGGCTCAGGGTATTTTTTGTGGCCACTGCTTTGGAAACAAGTTGGACAGGAATGCATATACCTAAGGTAGGATAGCATGATTCCCTGAGCAGGAGGCACTGGCCTGCAAACCAGGAGTTCATCAATAGATGGTCTCAGTCCTTATGGGTTGGTGGCTGGGACAGCACTTGTCATCTCAAGGCTCACTCCCTTCTGCCGTTCCATAAGGAGATCAGCATTGCACTGGGAGTAGCCCCACTCCCAATAAAGTCATGGTTCTGATGTGGTCACAAAACTAAGCTTTGAGTAAAGGGCTGTGGGATTTCTAGGGAGGAGATAGAAGGGATGCCACAGTCCCCTATTGCTGTCTCTGCTTCCTTTTGCAGGTTGGGAGAACACAAGTGACAGCTGGAGCCTTAGTCATATGGGCTTGCAGAAGTTAGCAAAGCTGAGGTGCTTAGGGGCCCTGTGTGGTTCCACCTTGTCTAGTGTCAGCCTGCTGTTGCTCTTGTCTCTGTCCTATTTTATATCTCCTATTACATTATCGTAATGCAAAGATAATATTGCTGAATAATATTTTACTGTGGGAACATATAGGTTGTCTTTTATCCATTTATTCATTTTTATATTTTGGCTCTTACGAATAGTTCAGCTATAAATATTCCTGTATGGATTACAGTTTGAACACATTTTCAGTTATTTTTGATATTTTTGTACGGGCAAGTGATGGTTTATCTAATAATTCTTTATTTTACTGAGAAACCACCAAGGTGCTTTGTACAGTGATTAGATAATTTTACTTTCTTATCCCAGAGGCATAGAATTTTCAATTTTTTGCAACTTGACTTTGTTCTTTTTCATCCATTTTATAAGGTTTTTTTTGCAAAATTTAATAATTTTTGTTCACCTAATATAAAAGATTTGCATTTGGATAATCAAAAGGAATGAAAAATCTTGCCAAAAAGAAACACATACTGTTTTATTCAAGGACAGAGCAAAAACAAATTAGAAATGTAGGTGGCAATACTTGGACAATAGGCTCAGTGGATTCAGGTTCAGAGGGCAGGGCCTTTCCAACCAGGTGCTCCTGGGTGAGAACGGTTCAGTCCAACATACGACAAGTACGAAAGGTGTGGCTTCCACTATCTGACTGAGTTTTTATCTCTGGACCTTGCCATTCTTTGGGATCCATTTCTAGGCTTCCTCCTCAGTGCTCAGGAAACCCAGGTTCTGCTGCCACACAGATCATTGGAAGTCTGTGGGACAATGCAGGGCACCATGAAAGTCAGGCCATAGTGACTATGCAGAGTTTGAGGCTGCATTTGAAGTCTGGAAAGGGAAACCATTTGGAAGAAGTTTTAAAAAGCAACTGCTGTGGGTGGAACTGGTTTTGTAGATGGGAACTGACGAGCCTAGCATTCTGTGCCTGCAAAAATGAACTCTCCTATGGAGCAGTTCATCCTTAAGTCTCCTCTAGCCAATTAAGTAGGAGATCCATCAGCAGCTGAAATCTTGGACATAATGTCCTATCCAGTCATGGTATCTTCAGTCACAGCCATGTGGACAGCTTTGTGCTGGCAGCCTGGCATCTCCCCAGATTGTGTAGTGATGATCGGTATGATCATCAGGAGAGGACACCAAGTGCAGGTGTGATTTTGTTTCTCTCTACATAAAAGTATTGCTGGTATACAGGTGAGTGAGTTGGGTTTTTCTCCTCAGCTTTCTAGATGTCTGAGAAGCAGGACTTCAAATTCAGTATGCTGGACCTTTTCTTTAGTTTTTTTGTTTTGTTTTATTTTTTAGGTCTCAGAATATATTCCTATATTTTAATTTTCTTGCTCACATCCCCACTGTCAATTTTATTACTCCACAACATAGTGATCTGTTTCTCATATTTCAGATAGACACAGTAGTTTGTAACTATTTTTTCTCCAACACTAGATGGCACTGTTTAAGTCATATATATATATATATTTTTTTCCTCCTGTGTGTATGTTATATGAGAGTAAAAAAGAGAAAAATCACTTGGAACTTTGTAATAAAATGCTCATTCCTGTCCTTTCTTTGTCTTCCACAGACACAGATACCTTAGTGGAATGACTTTGGGTGGGAATACCCAATGCAGACTTGACAGGATGATATGCCTTGTGCCACTCTCATGCCTTCTCCTGGCTCAGGGGTTTCTGAGGTATCCACAGCTTCACGTCTATACAGTTTTGGAGTGTCTAGCACATTTGAGTCTCTGTGTTCTGTCCTGTCAAGAGAAAGCAGTCTGAAATATGATGTAGAGGTTATCAGGGGAGTAGTTGGATGCCTACAGTTGAAAAAAATCTCCTGGTACATTCTTTTTTAAAAGATACTTCACTTTTTTCTTCTCTCGACTACTGACACTACTGCTACATAAAAATGGGCATGGAATTATTTCTTTGATTTACTCATTTTAACTCCCAGAATTAAATTAACCATGTTATATTTAGCTCTGTTTTAAATTGTTCAAAGAGGCTACACTATTTTAAAAAATGACTTTCCTAAATTTACATTTTCATATTATTCCATATCCATAGTTTCCTATTTGTTATTATTAGCTTATTGACAAAAGCTTCTCTCTCTCTCTCTCTCTCTCTCTCTCTCTCTCTCTCTCTCTCTCTTTCTCCCAACTGAGCTATATACCCAGCTTTATTCTCTCCCTTGGGGGCTACTTGGGATTGGTACTTGACCACAGGGTCTCACTGACTTGCTTAATGCTTTTCTGAGGCTGGATTTGAATTTGTGATTCTCCTGCCTCAGCCTCGCAACCTGCTAGGATTACAGATATGTGCCACTGTGCCCAGTGAAAAGAGCTATTCTAATGGGTGTGCTCAGTATACAAGTGTCCACTGTTTGACTTGTACATTAAATCCATGATAGAAGATTGTAGAGTCCAGTCTGCAATGAAGCCACAGAGAGAGTGTGTTGTGAACCTTTTCTGGGAATTAATAGACATGTGTGCTTTCTATCCCTTTCACTGAACTGTTGCATGGGATTTTGGTAGTCCATATAGATGCTTGCAAACCAATGGAAACCACTGGTTTGTGATCTAGGGGAGATTTGCGTGTGATCAGTAATATTTACTCCTAGAGTTTGAGGGTTTGGCATGGCTCTCTATTTGGGGTCCTCCTGAGTAAGCTCCTACTTTTTATTTTTTATTTTTGCAAAGTGTTTTGTTATATGCAAGGCAATTAATTTCCTCCATTGAATGGAAGATGTTTAGAGATAAGATACTCAGTGAAGAAATATTTTTCTTCTGGGAAAAATTGGCAGTCCTGGAATTTTTAGAGGGGCAAACCGGAGATTGGAGCTCTTTGTATGCTCAACACCCATAAAGGTATAAAACAAGAGATTTAACTTCTCTCTCCTGATCCCAGGGATTAAAGCCTGGGATGCTCTTGCATGAACAGAGATAACTCACTTTTTCTGTGTTCATAGCACATATGAATGTGTAGATCCTTCTTTAGCAGAAGCTAAATTAAGATTTAAAGCACAGAAAACCACTTAAAGTTAAGGTGTTATAATATGATCCTAATCTTCATCTTCTCAGAGTGACACTAGCTGTTGTGATTCTGTTCCAATTACATAGCACATTGCCTAAGGCTGGACTAAGGCCCAGGTCTACCCTAGCTCTTTAAAATCATCAATTTTCCTAGTTGGGCAGTTTATATAAATCTCTCAACTTATTTTTTTAAATTGCCTAAGATAGACATGAAACATAATATGTGTCTGTGGAAGGAGAAAGAATCAGGATCTCCTATTCTCCTACATTCCCAACATCACCCTCACCTTTTATTGTTGAGCTGGAATTGACCCCAGTGCCTTGCAGTGAATTCTGCCTCCAAGTCAGTCTTCCCTTAGGTTTGGCCATGTCATCCATTTACATGTGATGTTGTTCTTGAGGTGTTTAGATTTATGTCAGTCTTTAATTCCTATTGAAAATACATACATTTCTACATACATATATATTCACCTATGGGTTTATTTTATTATGATTTCTTGGTTTTTATTATTGCAAAATAACTTTTTAAAACAAATTTTATAAAATTGGGGCTAATTTCATGTATAAGATATAACATTCCAGATTAATATTAGAATTTTTGTTCTGTCCCTTCTTCCATTAAAAGTAAAATATGCTAACATTTTAATGGGGTAATATTTTAGATGTAGGGGAAATTTCACATTTTGGTAATGAGTTTTATAATGTACACAAATGGTGTGCATGATCAAGTCTTTTATATTCTTTTGTATATTGTATTTTTTAAAACTCTACATATCTTTAAACATACCTGCATGTAAAATATTACATGTATTATATCTATCTAAACTATGTGATGATTCGCAATATTTGTCAAACTGGAGTCAGTTTGATGAAAATTGGCTCTGCAAATCATTTTCCCCATCCTTTTCTCCTTATGGCTTTCTCAATGTACATTGTCTTTTCTCCATGCCCTGGATTTTCACCTGTTTGAACCAATGTTGCTGTATCCTTATATGTTTATCATGGTTCACATGTGCAGTAATTTTTATAAGCATATGCTTCTACTGGGGAATTATCTCATATTTTCAATAGATAATTTCTTCAAGGATATAACAATTTTTACTCCCTCTTTAGTTCATGAAAATTTATTTGCTTCATGTGATTACTGATACTATTTAATTTTGTCTCACATATGTGATTTGATTTTTCCATTTTCTAATTTCTAAAGCTATTGAGCTGATTATTGAACACTTATGTATCTCCTGAAAAGAAGTCTATTGAAGTCTTTTCCCTTCCCTTTATTGGTACAGAGGATTGAAGCCAGAGGCACTTACACACTGAACCACATCCTTTGCTCTTTTTAAATAGTTTCTTTTGAGACAGGGTCTCACTTAATTGCTTAGGGCCTTGCTAAATTGCTGATACTGGCTTTGAACTCACAATTCTCCTTCCTCAGTGTCCCGATCTGCTGGAGTATAGGCATGTGCCACTGTGCATAGCTCTTATCTTTTCTTCTTTGGGGTCCCTGTTTTTGACATTCTTTTTATTATTATTTACTTTTTTGGTACTGTTATAAAATCAGGGATGCTTAACCATTGTGCAAAATGCCTTGCCCTTTTTATTTATTTATTTAATTTTAAATTTTGAGGCAGGATCTCACTAATTTGCTTATGGCCTGAATAATTTGCTAAGACTAGCTTTAAACATGGGATGCCCCTGCCTTAGCCTCCTTCCCTCCTTTTTCATATGTGAGGCATGTATTTTGTCTCTTGTGAGGCAATGAATTTTCGCAATTTTTCACTTCAGTTTTTACCTTTTAATGGTATCATATCTTAAATATAAATTGTATTTTAATATTTCCCAGACTTTTTATAAAGGTGTTATTTAACTTTTGAAACAAATTACCATATTTCTGTCTTTTCATCATCATCATCATAATCATCATTTTTATTTTATGATTTTAGATGATTAAAGAAAGGTGTGCCATACTACTCAGCCACATTAACAATTCTTTCTAAAGTTTATTTTGAGTAAGCATCTCACTAAGTTGATTGAGCTGAAGGACAAGCCTGAAGAATTGCAAGAAGAGTAGAGAAAAAATACTAACCAAAGGATCAAAATTTAAACATATTACCAGTGAACATACCATAGTAAGTATCAGTAACCCCAGATGTTCCATTTAGAACACATATGTAATTGAAAGAGCTCTACTCTTTCTTGCAATTCTTCAGCCTTTTCCTTCCATGTAGCTGATATTACAGTCATACACCGTTATATACATTGTATAAACCCTTTGCTTATAAGAACTTTGGCATATTATTCATATATATATTTCTTACCAGTGAATGATTTATTAAATCATACAGGAAAAGATACAATGGCAGTTTTATTATGCAGATACACCACTGTTTTAGCAGCTTTCTTTGGAAAGGCTATCATTTTTTCTCCTTTACTGCAGTGCACTTTCTGTCATTTATCATTGTCTAAATGACCAGAGACTTTTTAAGGATTCTGTCTTTAGTTCCACAGGGCTAATTATTCATCTCATTATCAGGTCTAACTGATTGCTATAATGCTAAATCCTATAGTCATATGTGCCACAATTTTTTTTAATTGATGGATATCATGTACACTAGGACTAAATTATAACCTAGGTATGTAATGGCCTATACCATCTAGGATTGTGTTGGCACTATGAATCATTTGCAAAATAACAGAATTACTTATGATGCATTTTCTAGAATATATTCCCATCATTAAGTGAGGCATCATTACATACAGCATATATGTTATGATTATGTAATATATAAATAATATGAAATCTTTACTTGTGAAATTTACCAGATGATGAGAGATGCTAATATGTGTAGAGTAGTTCAGGGGCTGGACTGGAGGTGGGTTATACAGTTATACAGTTTACAGGTGGGTTACACATTTTGCTATGGTTTAAAAACCAGTAGTAAATTCCCTCACCTCTCTGAGTTCTGCTCCAGGGGGTCAGCCTCTGGCCTGCTCTGCACTGCCGGAACATTGCCTTTCAGGCAGCCACTGTCCCACAGATGTTTCCCTAGAAGTTTCCTTGGCAAAGCCACAAACAGATTTGATCAGTGGTCGGCTAGCTCCCCTTGTGTTCTTGTTTGATAGAGATATTTCTATTTCTTCTTTCGCTTTGAGGGCAGTTTGGGCAAGTGTTAATCTGACAGAAATAACTGGCACATTCCTTTCTGTCCTATGGAATGTTTTCCACCTCCTTCCTTTTTCTTCTTAAAAGAGGAAAAATCTAAAATCCTGTGGCTTAATTTGAACATTCTCAGTTTTTGATGGGGTACTTGGGTTAGCTGTTGTGTTGTTTTTAATGAGTGTAAGTTTCCAAATTTATTGTTATAAAATTCATTAATTTAAAAAATAACTTTAGGCTGAGGACTAAGCTCAGTGTTGAGTATTTGCTTAGCATGAATAGGTCCCTGGGCTCAATCCCCAGCATTGCAAACAAAACAAAACAAAACAAAACAAACAAACAAACAAAAAACCATGTATCTATAATGATATCCCCACTTTTATTCTGTTTCTTTCATTTGCTTACTTTTAATTTTTATCACTCTCACCAAATTCATCTAGCTTATTAATATTTTTAAACAACTACCAACCCACCAGGCCCATTAGCCCCACCAACACTCCTACCAGCTACTCCTGCCAGTGGTGACATTCATTCAGGGCAATGAGGTGCCTTCCTGCAGGCCTTCTGCCAAGGTCAAAAGCTGCTCCTGTCCAAGTCTGACCTTCAGAAGGAGGTCAAACTCTGCAGCTGACCTGGGATTCATGGGCTTCTCCCTTGTCCCTCACTTCCAGAGGGGTCTGAGGGACAGTCTTGTCTTATACAACTCATGGACAAGCTACATTTGGGCCCAGTCCCCAAGATCACCATTCCAGCAGAACTGGTACCAGCTAGAAAACCTCTAACATCATTGGGGGTCATCGTGGGCTATAGCAGGAACCCTGTGGACATGCCCAAGGCCAATAACCTGCCTGATGGTGGACTTATGATGAAGGAGCAGGTCTGGGGCATGTGAGTCTCTCTACACCATTTCTGACTCTGTGTGCATCTGCAATTACCTCAATGTAAGACATTTAATTCTTTCAAAGAGCTCAGACTTCAGGAAAAAGCTTAGATGACTAGGCAAATCACTTCCCTGCTCACAGAGTGAAAAGGATTTAATTAGTAAGATGAATGGACAGAGCCTGGCACAGTGGAGGCTCCGAAGTGGCTGTCAGAGATGAGCAACACTCAGCCTCAAGGTGCTGGGTAAGGAGTGCAGAGCCAGGTCTAGTGAGAGCCACGTGGCTGGCAGCAGTGGGCCACACTCAGCCTCACGGCTGTGGGTGGGTAGTGCAGAGCCAGGGCATGCAGGTGTGGTGAGGGCCAGGTGGCTGTCACTGATGGGCAGTGTTCAGCCTCAAGTTGGGTAGTGCAGAGCCAGGGCATGCAGGCCTGGTGAGGGCCAGGTGGCTGTCACTGATGGGCAGTGCTCAGCCTCAAGTTGGGGAGTGCAGAGCCAGGGCATGCAGGTCTGGTGAGGGCCAGGTGGCTGTCACTGATGGGCAATGCTCAGCCTCAAGTTGGGAGTGCAGAGCCAGGGCATGCAGGTCTGGTGAGGACCAGGTGGCTGTCACTGATGGGCAGTGCTCAGCCTCAAGGTGGAGAGTGCAGAGCCAGGGCATGCAGGTCTGGTGAGGGCCAGGTGGCTGTCACTGATGGGCAGTGCTCAGCCTCAAGATGGAGAGTGCAGAGCCAGGGCATGCAGGTCTGGTGAGGGCCAGGTGGCTGTCACTGATGGGCAGTGCTCAGCCTCAAGGTGGAGAGTGCAGAGCCAGGGCATGCAGGTCTGGTGAGGGCCAGGTGGCTGTCACTGATGGGCAGTGCTCAGCCTCAAGGTGGAGAGTGCAGAGCCAGGGCATGCAGGTCTGGTGAGGGCCAGGTGGTTGTCACTGATGGGCAGTGCTCAGCCTCAAGTTGGGGAGTGCAGAGCCAGGGCATGCAGGTCTGGTGAGGGCCAGGTGGCTGTCACTGATGGGCAGTGCTCAGCCTCAAGTTGGGGAGTGCAGAGCCAGGGCATGCAGGTCTGGTGAGGGCCAGGTGGCTGTCACTGATGGGCAATGCTCAGCCTCAAGTTGGGGAGTGCAGAGCCAGGGCATGCAGGTCTGGTGAGGGCCAGGTGGCTGTCACTGATGGGCAGTGCTCAGACTCAAGTTGGGGAGTGCAGAGCCAGGGCATGCAGGTCTGGTGAGGATCAGTGGCTGTTGATGGTGGGAAATGCTAAGCCTCAAGTTGGGGAATGCAGAGCCAGGGCATGCAGGGAATGCATGTAAAGCTAATATAATAACTGCTCTGTGGTTTTAATACTATGTATGAATACAATGTAATTGCTTCAGTGTTGACTTTTATGCTAAAATGATGTTCATAAATAGTATCTAAACTAATACTATAGCTGCACTGTGACATTTAATACTAATATAATGCCCATAGTATGGCATCTAAAATTAAATAAATAACTGCCCTTTGGCCTTTCAAATTAATGAGATCTTAATACTATAGCATCTAAAATAATGTAATATTTTCCCTGTGGCAATTTATATTAACATAATATCATAATATAGCATCTAAATAAAATAGAATAGCCACTCTGTGGGCTGTAATGTTAAGGTAATATTGGTACCATAGCCTCTAATATAAATCAAAATGTATCATGTGGTCTTTAATATTAATATTTCCATACTATAGCATATTAAACTAATATATGTCCTGTGGCCTTTAATATCATATTGTACCATCTAATTTTAATATAATACCTTCTATGTGAACTTTTTCACTAATCCAATATTCATGCCATGGCATCTAAAACTAATATAATAGATGTCTGAAACCTCTTTTATAATGAAGTAAAATGATATCCATGCTATAGCATTTCAAGCTCATATAAAAACTGCACTATTGCCTTTAATACTAATGTAATATCCATAATGTAGCACCTTAAACTAATGAAATAGATGCCTATGGCCTTTAGAGTTAATGTAATATTTATACTTTAGCATCTAAAAATGATAGAAGTGTGTCCTATGGTCTTTACCTTAATGTAATATTCATACATTACATCAAACTAATGTAATTCATGCACTGTAGCCTTTAATATTATTATGATATCAATAGTATACCATCTGGAACTAATATAAGAGCTGCCCCATCACCTTTATTACTGATGTAATATTCATACTTAGAGCATCTAAAAGTAATGTAATATCTTCTCCATGCCCTTTATTATTAATGTAAAATGCATAGTATAACATCTTAATCTGGTATAATAACTGTTCCAGGGCCAGAACAATATGCAATATCTATACTGTAGCATCTAAAACCAATAAAAACAGCTTAATTGTGGCCTTTGATATTAATATAATATCCACACCATGGCCCCTAAGACTGCTATATTAGCTGGAATGCAGTATTAACATGATATCCATAGTATAACATCTAAAACTAATATAATTGCTCTTTTTGTCCTTTAAAACTTACATGATGTCTATTCAGTACCATCTAAAGCTTATATAATATCTGCCCTGTGGAGAGGCCATTCTTGTTACGTGCTAGCTAAGAAGCTGTCTACATTTTGCCTGTGCTTGAGACTATCTGTGAGGCTGAATTTCAAGGTAATGGATTAATTAGTCTGGCAGAGGCAGCACAGAATTTGGGCAGTGACATGAATATTGTTGGAAGCTTTTATTCAAGTTTACTGTGATAATCAGGATCAGAAAGCAGAGCAGAAAGATTTGAACACCTTGCAGTTTGGCCAGAAAAGTGTGAGTAAAGCTGAGATGTGGAAGTTGTGGGAGAGGGTGGTGCATGAAGAAATGAGAAGAGAGCTGAAGATATAGTGGGGAATCCCTGAGAATAAGAGATGCCAGGATCATGGAGCATCTGCCAAAGAAAGGTTGAGGAACTGAGCGGAGACAAGCCAAGAGAGAGGCTACCTGGCCTGCAACCAACATATGGGTGGAGCCGCACAAGTTCTTTGGAGAGAACATCACAATACCATGTGCCCCAGATATGCCAGATATGGAACTGCAGGATAGAGGTGTACCTGGCTATGTCCAGGGCCCAGGGGACCTGGAGACAAAGGATATGAGCTCCTGAGTGGAGTTTCAAAGTGTTTTCATCCATAGGGGCATAGTTTTTCACCTGGGAAAGCATGGGGTCTGCAGCTCCTGTGGCCCTCCCAACAGGGGTGTGCAGACAAAACACTGGATTACATTAAGCAGAAACCCTAGGGGTGCCTGGTAGTCTGCAGCTCACAAAGACCTCAGCAGTGAAGACTGCACTGTGGAAACTGGACTGCAATAACCCAAATCCTGGGGAATATGTGCTATTGCAGCCCTCATAGGCTTCTGGGGTGAGGGCTACATGGGAAAAACACCAGACTGTATTACCAGTATCCTCCATGGTTCCTGGGCAGTACAGAGCTCCCATGGTCCTGCATGGCAAGGGCTGTGTGGGCAGAGCACCAAGCTACATTGCCAAAGTCCTGCAGGGTGCCTAAGCCAGTATATGGCACAGAGCTTCCATGTCCACCATGGCAAGGGTTTTGTGCGCAGAGCACCGGGATACATTTCCAGGATTCAACACTGTGCCTGGACAAGCACTTAGCACCCAGCTCCCATGGTCCACCATGGCAAGGGATGGGTGGGCAGAATTACAATTACAGAATTACAGAATTACACTGTCCAGAATCCCTGGGAATTCTAAATGAATGTGTAACCTGCAGCTCCCAGAAACATCCAAGGATAGAGCTGTTTAGGGAGGATAAAAATTATCAAGATTGCCCCAGGGCATGGGGCTATTTAAGCCTGCAGCTTCCAAAAGGTGCTAAAGCTTGGTCTGAATTTAAATTTTTCCCAACCTGGGGAGTGGACAATATTAGCTGGGATTTAACTGCTTTTCTTCACACCCCTGATCCTAAAGTGGGATTATGTCACACTGTCTCAAAGACTGTACTTACAGGAGGCCTCTGTGGTGACCCCTTTCTGGAATCTGCCCCTGGGCGCAGGAGTGAAGCAGGGCTCACTGTGGTTGCCTGGCCCCTGGCCACAGCAGGCCTGACCTGGTGGGGGACAGGCTGGGGTGCAGGGAGGGGGCTCCTGGACTCCCCTTTTGGGTCTCTAGAGATTTCACTGCTCCTCCTGACACAGACAGCACAGCCAGCCCTAGGGACAGCAGTGGGACCAGGTTTCACCCAGTAACTCCTGGGGTGGAGGAAGAAGCAGAGTCCCCAGGAAGCCAGGATGCTCCCCTCCCAGCAGGAGCTTCTCCCCTCCCAGCAAGGTGTCTCACATCCCAGGGAGGTAGCCCCCTAGAGTGAGGGGCCTCTGCCCTCCCAGCAGGGTGTCTCCCCTCCCAGCAGGGTGTCTCCACTTCTAGGGGGTGTCTCCACTCCCAGGGGTGTCTCCCCTCCTGGCAGGGTGTCTCTCTTCCCTAGGAGGCTGTCTGGGTTGGTGGGGGCAAGCATCTCCCCTCCCAGGGGTTGGCTTCCCTCTCAGTAGGTATCTCTCCCCTAGGGGGAGCGTGCTCCCTAGAGGGGGGGTGATTCCCCTAGAGAAGGTGTCTCCTCTACCAGCAGCGTGTCTCCCCTCCCAGGGGGCATCTCCACTCCCAGCCAAGCTTCAGGTGAGAGCATAGTGGGGGGCTGAGAGAGGGGCCTGGGCACCACCTTGGATGCTGCCTGGCCTCAGGCTGAAGAGGAAGCTTTTTCCTCAGAGCTGAGCAGAGGAACCCTTCCTGCTGGACAAGGTGGGTCATTCCACAGAGAGGGCAGAGCACCCAATCCTCAGAGCGACCCCAGGAGATGCAAGAACGGGAAACTCCCGAGGTGCACCCCTGAGTTCCCTCCCAGAGCAGCCTGGGAGAGATGCTAGGCCTGGGGACCCTGGTGGGACAAGTCTCCAGGGCCATGGGGTTGCTCTCCTCAGAACAGCCTGGGGAAGATGCCAGGCCTGGGGACATGGTAGGCAACATTTCTAGGGCACCCAGGGTTCCCTCTCCTCAGAGCAGTCTGGGGAGAAAGGCCAGGCCTGGGCACCCTGGAGGGCTACATCTCTAGGGAAGCCGGAGGTTCCCTCTCCTCAGACTTACCTGGGGAAGAAGCCAGGCCTTGGGAACCTAGTGGATGTGTCTCTAGGGACACCCCAGAGTTCCCACTCCTCACAGCAGCATGGGGAGAAGCCAGGCCTGGGGACCCTCTTGGCTACCTCTCTAGGGACTCCCGGGGTTCCTCACCTCAGAGCAGCCTGAGGGAGATGCCTGACTTGGGGACCCTCTGGGCCATATCTCTAGGGACAGATGAGGTTCCCTTTCCTCAGAGCAGCCAGGAGGAGATGTCTGGCTTGGGGACACTCTTCAAATCTTTAGGGACACCTGGGCTTCCTTTTCTCAGAGCAGCCAGGGGGAGGCACAAGGCCTGGGTCCCAGGTGACCCACATCTCAAGGAACACTCTGGGCAGGAAGCTGCTGGGGCTTGGTGAGTTCAGGTTTTCCCAATCTTGAGAGTGGCCACCATAGGCTAAGATTTCACTGCTTTTCTCCAAACCGCTGAACCCACAAAGTTGGTTTTTGTCACCCTGTGTCAAAGGCCACCTCTCAGAGGCCTCTGTGGTGGCCCATTGCTGGCCTCTGCCCTTGGGTGCAGGAGTGAAGCAGGGCTCCCTGTGGCGGCCTGGCCCCTGGCTGCAGCAGGCCTCACCTGGTGGGGGACAGGCTGGGGTGTAGGGAGGTGGCTCCTGGACTCCCTTTTCTTCTCTCTAGAGAATCCATCCTCTTAGTACAAGAGACAACAGAGCCAGACCTGGGTACAGCAGTGGGAACAGGTTTCTCCCAGTTACTCCAGAGCTGGAGGAAGAAGCAGAGTCCCCAGGAGGCCCAGGCAGCTCCCCTCCAAGTGGGAGCTTTCCCCTGTCTGCAGGATGTCTTCCCATCCCAGGAAGGCACCTCCCCTAGGGTGTGGGCTTCTCCCCTCCTAGCAGGGTGTCTCCACTCCCAGGGGCTGGCTCCACTCCCAGGGGTGTCTCCCCTTCCAGCAAGGTGTCTTTGTTTATGGGGGCATCTGGGGTGGTGAGGGTGGCAACTCTTCTCCCAGCAGCATGTCTCCCCTCTTAAAGGGCATCTCTACTCCCAGCCAAGATTTGGGTGAGGGGGGGGCGGGGGGGGGGCGGGGGGGGCGGGGGGGGCGGGGGGCTGAGGGCGGGGCCTGGTCGCCATCTTGGATCCTGTGTAATCCTCAGGCTGAGGAAGGATCTTTCTTTCAGAGCTGAGCAGAGGAACCCTGACTGCTGGACAAGGTGGGACTATCCACAAGGAGGACAGAGCTCCCCTCTCCTCAGAGCAGCCAGAAAAGATGACAGGCCAGTAAACTCTCACGGGCCACATATCTAAGGATATCTTGGCGGTACTCACCAAGAGCAGCCTGGGAGAGATGCCAGGCCTGGAGACTCTCTTGGCTACATCTCTAGGGACGCCTGGGGTTCCTCTCTTCAGACTAGCCTGAATGAGATGCCAGGCTTGGGGACCCTCTTGGCCATATCTCTAGGGACACGTGGGGTTCCCTTTCCTCATAGCAGCTGGGCGGGGGACGCCAAGCCTAGGGACCCTGGTGGGCCATTTCTCTAGTGAAGTCCGGGTTACCTCTTCTCAGATGAGCCTGGGGAAATGCCAGATGTGGGAACCCTCATGGACCACGTCTCTAGCGATACCCGGGGTTCCCTCCTCAGTTCCGCCTAGGGGAGACACCAGGCCTAGGCACCCTGGTGGGCTTCATATGCCTCTTGGGACACTAAAGGCAGGTGGCAGGTGCATCCTGCAGCTCCCAGAAGCTGCTGGGTATTGGTCTGAGTTCAGGTTTCCCAACCCCTAGAGTGGTCACCATGGGCTGAGATTTCACTGCTTTTCTTCACACCCCTGATCCTAAAGGGGGATTCTGTCACCCTGTGTCAAAGACCACTTCCAGAGTCCTCTGTGGTGGTCCATTGCTGGCATCTGCCCTTGGGCGCAGGAGTGAAGAAGAGCTCACTGTGGCTTCCTGGTCCCTGGCCGCAGCAGGCCTGACCTGGTGGGGGACAGGCTGGGGTGCAGCGAGGTGGCTCCTGGACTCCCTTTTCTTCTCTCTAGAGATTCCACTTCTCTTGGTACAAGAGACAACAGAGCCAGACCTGGGTACAGCAGTGGGAACAGGTTTCTCCCAGTTACTCCTGAGCTGGAGGAAGAAGCAGAGTCCCCAGGAGGCCCAGGCAGCTCTCCTCCAAGTGGGAGCTTTTCCCTGTCTGCAGGATGTCTTCCCATCCCAGGAAGGCACCTCCCCTAGGGTGGGGGCCTCTCCCCTCCTAGCAGGGTGTCTCCACCCACAGGGGCTGGCTCCACTCCCAGGGGTGACTCCCCTCCTAGGAAGGTGTCTCTGTTTGCTTGCAGGGCATCTGGGGTGGTGGGGGTGGCATCTCTCCTCCCAGCAGAATCTCTCCCCTCTTAAAGGGCATCTCCACTCCCAGCCAAAATTCGGGTGAGTGGGGGGGGCGGGGGGGGCTGAGGGCGGGGCCTGGTCGCCATCTTGTGTCCTGTGTCAACCTCAGGCTGAGGAGGGAGGTTTCTTCTCAGAGCTGAGCAGAGGAACCCTGACTACTGGACCAGGAGGGTCATTCCACAAGCAGGACAGAGCTCCCCTCTCCTCAGAGCAGCCAGAAAAGATGACAGGTCAGAAAACCCTCATATGCCATGTCTATAAGGGCATCCTGGGGTACACACTGAGAGCAGCCTTGGGAGATGCCAGTACTAGAGACCCTCTTGGCTACATGTCTAGGGACGCCTGGGGTTCCTCTCCCCAGACCAGCCTGATGGAGATGCCTGGTCTGGGGATCCTCTTGGTAGGGACACGTGGGGATTCCTTTCCTCAGTGCAGACTTGGGGAGATAGCAGGCCTGGGGACCCTGGTGGCCATGTCTGTAGGGATGCCTGGGTTTCCTCTCCTCAGATGAGCCTGGGGAAATGCCAGGCCTGAGGACCCTCATGGACCACATCTCTAGCAATATCCAGGTTCCCTCCTCAGATCAGCCTTTGGAGACGCCAGGCCTAGGCACCCTGGAGGGCTACGTACATCTCTTGGGACACTCGAGGCAGGTGGCATGTGCAGCCTGAAGCTCCAACAAGCTGCTGGGTATTGGTCTGAGTTCAGGTTTCCCAACCCCTAGAGTGGCCACCATGGGCTGGAATTTCACTGCTTTTCTTCACACCCTTGTTCCTGAATTGTGATTCTGTCACCCTGTGTCAAAGACCACTTTCAGAGGCCTCTGTGGTGGCCAATTTCTGGCCTCAGCCCTTGGGTGCAGGAGTGAAAAACGGCTCACTGTGGCTTCCTGGTCCCTGGCCACAGCAGGCCTGACCTGTTGGGGAAAAGGCTGGGGTGCAGGGAAGTGGCTCCTGGACTCCCTTTTCTGCTCTCTAGAGATTTCACTCCTCCTCATTCCAGAGACAGCACATCCAGACCTAGTGGGAACAGGTTTTGCCCAGCAATTCTTGGGGTGGAGGAAGAAGCAGAGTGCCCAGAAAGCCCAGGATGCTCCCCTCCCAGCAGGAGCTTCTCCCCTCCCAGCAGGGTGTCTTCCCAGTTCAGGGAGGTGGCCCCCTTAGAGTGGGGGCCTCTGCCCTCCCAGCAGGGTGTCTCCCCTCCCAGCAGTGTCTCCACTTCTAGAGGGTGGCTCCACTCCCAGGGTGTCTCCCCTCCCAGCAGGGTGTCTCTCTTCCCTAGGGGTTGTCTGGGTTGGTGGGGGCAAGCATCCCCCCTGCCAGCAGGGCATCTCCCCTCCCAGGGGCTGGCTTCCTTCTCAGCAGGTGTCTCTCCCCTAGGGGGAGCGTCCTCTCTACAGGGGGTGACTCTCCTGGAGGGGTTGTCTCCCATCCCAGCAGGGTTTCTCCCCTTTCAGGGGCATCTCCACTCCCACCAAACTTTAGGTAAGTAACATAGTGGGATGTTGAGGGTGGGGCTTGGCCCCCACCTTGGATGCTGTCTGGTCCTCAGGCTGAAGAGTGAGCTTTCTCCTCAGAGCTGAGCAGAGGAACCCTGACTGCTGGACAAGGTGGGTCATTCCACAGGGAGGGCAGAGCACCCATCTCCTCAGAATGGCCCCAAGAGATGTCAGGCCAGGAAACCCTTCTGGGCCTATTCTCTAGATGTGACCCTGGGTTCCCTCCCAGAGCAGCCTGGAAGAAATGCCAGGCCTGGGGACCCTGGTGGGCCAGGTCTCCAGGGCCACCGGGGTTCCTATCCTCAGTACAGCCTGGGGAAGATACCAGGCCTGGGGACACCTTTGTCCATGACTCTAGGACTCTAGGTATGCCCTGGGATTCCCTCTCCTCAGAGCAGCAAGAGGAGACAACAGGCCTGGGACCTCGTGACGATGTTTCTAGCGTCGCCCAGGATACTCTTCTCAGAGCAGCCTAGGGGAGATGCCAGGCATTGGGATGATGTTGGGCGACATCTCTAAGGACGTCCAGGGTTCCCTCTTATCAGAGCAGTCTCGGGGGAGATGCCTCTCTCAGAGCAGCCTAGGGGAGAATCCAGGCCTGGGCACCCTGGAGGGCTACATCTCTAGGGAAACCCCAGGTTCCCTCTCCTCAGAGCAGCCTGGGGGAAATGACAGGCCTGGGGACACTCTTGGCCATGACTTTATGTACACCCCGGGCTTTTCTCTCCTCAGAGCAGCACGAGGAGACGCCAGGCCTGGGACCCTCTTGACAACGTCTCTAGCGATGCCCAAGGTACTCTTCTCAGAGCAGCTTAAGAAGATGCCAGGCCTGTGGACAATGGTGGGCAACGTCTCTAGGGAATGCCAGGGTTCCCTCACATCAAAGCAATCTAGAAGGAGACTCCAGGCCTGGGCACCCTGGTGGGCTACATCTCTAGAGTAATCCGAGGTTCCCTCTCCTCAGAGCTGCTTGGGGAAATTCCAGGTCTTGGGAACATAGTGGGATATGTCTCTAGGGACACCCCAGAGTTCCCACTCCTCACAGCAGCGTGGAAAGACGCCAGGCCTGGGGAACCTCTTGGGTACGTCTCTAGGTTCTCCTGGGTTTCTAACTTCAGAGCAGACTGAGAAAGATTCCTGGTCTGGGGACCATCTGGGCCATGTCTCTAGGGACATCTGGGTTTCCCTTTCCTCAGACCAGCCAGGGGAAATGCCAGGCTTGGATCCCAGGTGGGTCACATCTCAAGGACACTCTGGGCAGGAAGCTGCTGGGGCTTGGTGAGTTCAGGTTTTCCCAACCTTCAGAGTGGCCACCATGGGCTAGGATTTCACTGCTTTTCTTCTGATCCCACAATGTTGGATTATGTCACCCTGTGTCAAAGACCACTTCATAGAAGCCTCTGTGGTGGCCCATTGCTGGCCTCTGCCCTTGGGTGCAGGAGTGAAGCAGGGCACCATGTGGCTGTCTGGCCCCTGACCACAGCAGGCCTGACCTTGTGGAGGATAGAAAAAAGTGCAGGAAGGTGGGCTACTGGACTCCCTTTTCTTTTCTCTAGAGAATCCATCCTCTTGGTGCAAGAGACAACAAGCCAGACCTGGATACAGCAGTGGGAACAGGTTTCTCCCAGTTACTCCTGAGCTGGAGGAAGAAGCAGAGTCCCCAGGAGGCCCAGGCAGCTCCCCTCCAAGTGGGAGCTTTCCCCTGTCTGCAGGATGTCTTCCCATCCCAGGAAGGCACCTCCCCTAGGGTGGGGCTTCTCCCCTCCTAGCAGGGTGTCTCCACTCCCAGGGGCTGGCTCCACTCCCAGGGGTGTCTCCCCTCCCAGCAAGGTGTGTCTGTTGCTTTCGGGGGCATCTGGGTTGGTGGGAGTGATATCTCTCCTCCCAGCAGCATGTCTCCCCTCTTAGGGGGCATCTCAACTCCCAGCCAAGATTCAGGTGAGTGCGGTGTTGGAGGCCTGGGGGTGCTGGGGGCAGGGCCTGGGCACCATCTTGGATCCTGTGTAACCCTCAGGCTGAGGAGGGAGCTTTCTTCTCAGAGCTGAGCAGAGGAACCCTGACTGCTGAACCAGGTGGGTCATTCCACAAGGAGGACAGAGCTCCCCTCTCCTCAGAGCAGCCAGAAAAGATGACAGGCCAGAAAACTCTCGTGCGCCACATCTATAAGGGCATCCTGGGGTACCCACAGAGACCATCCTGGGGAGATGCCAGGCCTCGAGACCCTCTTGGTTACATCTCTAGAGATGCCTGGGATTCCTCTTCTCAGACCTGCCTGAAGGAGATGCCTAACATGGGAACCCTCTTGGCCATGTGTCTAGGGACACGTGGGGATCCCTTTCCTCAGAGCAGCCTGGGCGAGATGCCAGGCCTGGGTACCCTGTGGCCATGTCTCTAGGGACGCCCAGGTTTCCTCTCCTCAGAGGATCCTGGGGAAATGGCAGGCCTGGGGACCCTCATCTACCACATCTCTAGCGAAACCTGGGAATCCCTCCTCACATCTGCCTAGGGGAGATGCCAGGCCTAGGTACCCTGGTGGGTATGTACATCTCTTGGGATACTCCAGGCTGGGGGCAGGTACAGTCAGCAACTCCCAGAATTTGCCTAGGCTTGGTCTGAGTTCAGACTTCCCAACCCCTAGAGTAGCCACCATGGGCTGGGATTTCACTGCTTTTCTTCACACCCCTGATTTCTTTTTTTTTTTAGAGAGAGAGAGAATTTTTTTAATGTTTGTTTTTTTTTTTTTTTTTTAGTTTTCGGTGGACAAAACATCTTTGTTTGTATGTGGTGCTGAGGATCGAACCCGGGCCACACACATGCTAGGTGAGTGCGCTACCGCTTGAGCCACATCCCCAGCCCCACAACCCTGATCTTAATGTGGGATTCTGTCACCCTGTGTCAAAGACCACTTCAAGAGTCCTCTGTGTTCACCCCTTTCTGGCCTCTGCCCCTGGGCACAGGAGTGAAGAAGGGCTCACTGTGGCTGCCTGGCCCCTGGCCGCAGCAGGCCTGACCTGGTGGGGGACAGGCTGAGGTGCAGGGAGGTGGCTCCTGGACTCCCTTTTCTGCTCTCTAGAAATTCCACTCCTCCCGGTGCCACAGACTGCACAGCCAGCCCTAGTGACAGCAGAGGGAACAGGTTTCACCCAGTAACTCCTGGGGTGGAGGAAGAAGCAGAGTCCCCAGGAATCCCAGGCAGCTCCCCTCCCAGCAGGAGCTTCTCCCCTCCAAGAAGGTGTCTCCCCAGTTCAGGGAGGTGGCCCCCTTAGAGTGGGGGCCTCTGCCCTCCCAGCAGGGTGTCTCCCCTCCCAGCAGTGTCTCCACTTCTAGGGGGTGTCTCCACTCCCAGGGGTGTCTCCCCTCCCAGCAGGGTGTCTCTCTTCCCTAGGAGGCTGTCTGGGTTGGTGGGGGCAAGCATCTCCCAGCCAGCAGGGCATCTCCCCTCCCAGGGGTTGGCTTCCCTCTCAGCAGGTGTCTCTGTCCTAGGGGGAGTGTCCTCTCTAGAGGGGGATGACCAGAGGGGGTGTCTCCCCTCCCAGCAGGGATCTTCCCTCCGGGGGCATCTCCACTCCCAGCCAAGCTTCAGGTGAGTAGCATAGTGGGGGCTGAGGGCGGTGCCTGGCCCCCACCTTGGATGCTGTCTGGCCTCAGGCTGAAGAGGGAGCTTTCCCCTAGAGCTGAGCAGAGGAACCCTTCCTGCTGGACAAGGTGGGTCATTCCACTAGGCGGGCAGAGCACCTCTCTCCTGAGAGCAGCCCAAGGAGACACCAGGCTGGGAAACCCTCGTGGGCCTCCATTATAGGTGTCCCCCTGGGGTCCCTCCCAGAGCAGCCTGAGAGAGATGCCAAGCCTGTGGACAATGGTGGGGGACATCTCTAAGGACGCCCCAGGTTTCCTTTCATCAGAGCAGTCTGGGGGGAGACGCTAGGCCTGGGCACCATGGAGGGCTACATCTCTTGGAAACCCGAGGTTCCCTCTCCTCAGAGCAGCCTGGGGGAGATGCCAGCCCTTGGGAACCTAGTGGGATGTGTCTCTAGGGACACCCCAGAGTTCCCACTCCTCACAGCAGCATGGGCAGATGCCAGGCCTGGGGACACTCTTGGCCATGACTCTAGATACGCCCCGGGTTTCCCTCTCCTCAAAGCAGCACGAGGAGACACTAGGCCTGGGACCCTCTTGATGATGCATCTAGCGATGCCTGGGTACTCTTCTCAGAGCTGCCCTGGGGAGATGCCCCACCTGGGGAAAATGGTGGGTGACCTCTCTAGAGACGCCCAGGGTTCCCTCTCATCAGAGCAGTCTGGGGTAGATGCAGGCCTGGGCACCCTGGTGGGCTACATCTCTAGAGTAACCCGAGGTTCCCTCTCCTCAGACTTACCTGGGGAGATGCCAGGCCTGGGGACCCTCTTGGCAACCTCTCTAGGGACTCCCGGGGTTCCTCACCCCAGAGCAGCCTGAGGGAGATGCCTGGCCTGGGGAAACTCTGGGCCATGTCTCTAGGGACACATGAGGTTCCCTTTCCTCAGAGCAGCCAGGAGGAGGTGTCACACCTGGGTCCCAGGTGAACCACACCTCTAGGGATATTCTGGGCAGGAAGCTGCTAGGGCTTGGTGAGTTCATGTTTTCCCAACCTTGAAAGTGGTTGCCATGGGCTAGCATTTCACTGCTTTTCTTCAAACCTCTGATCCCACAAAGTTGGATTATGTCACCCTGTGTCAAAGACCACTTCCCAGAGGCATCTGTGGTGGCCCATTTCTGGTTTCTGCCCTTGGGCACAGGGCTGAAGCAGGGCTCCATGTGGCTGCCTGGGCCCTGGATGCAGCAGGCCTGACCTGGTGGAGGACAGGCTGAGCTGCAGAGAGGTGGCTTCTGGACTCCTTTTTCTTCTCTCTAGAGATTCCACTTCTCTTGGTACAAGAGACAACACAGCCAGACCTAGATACAGCAGTGGGAACAGGTTTCTCCCAGTTACTCCTGAGCTGGAGGAAGAAGCAGAGTCCCCAGGAGGCCCAGGCAGCTCCCCTCCAAGTGGGAGCTTTCCCCTGTATGCAGGATGTCTTCCCATCCCAGGAAGGCACCTCCCCTAGGGTGGGGCTTCTCCACTCCCAGGGGTGTCTCCCCTCCCAGCAAGGTGTCTCTCTTTGCTTGCAGGGCATCTGGGGTGGTGGGGGTGGCATCTTTCTTCCCAGCAGCATGTTTTCCCTCTTAGGGGGCATCTCACTCCCAGCCAAGATTCAGGTGAACAGGGTGGTGGGTGCAGCTGAGCGTGGGGCCTGGTCCCCATCTTGGATCCTGTGTGGCCCTCAGGCTGAGGAGGGAGCTTTCTTTCAGAGCTGACAGAGGACCCCTGACTGCTGGATGTTCATTCCAGAAGGAGGGGAGAGCTTCCCTCTCCTCACAGCAGCCAGAAAAGATGACAGGTCAGAAAAACCTCATGCGCCATGTGTATAAGGGCATGTGCGGGTACTCATCAAGACCAGACTGGCAGAGATGCCAGGACTGGAGACCGTATTGGCTGCATCTCTAGGGACTCCTGGGGTTCCTCTCCTCAGACCAGCCTGTGGGAGATGCCTGGCCTGGGGACGCTCTTGGCTATGTCTCTAGGGACATGAGAGGATCCCTTACCTCAGAGCAGCCTGGGGGAGACACCAGGCCTGGGGTTCCTGGTGGGCCATGTCTCTAGTGAAGCCCGGGTTTCCTCTACTCAGAGGAACCTGTGTAAATTTCAGGCCTGGGGACCCTCATGGGCCTCATCTCTAGTGAAACCTAGGGTTCCCTCTTCAGATCCGCCTAGGGGAGATGCCAGGCCTAGGCACCTGGTGGGCTACATACCTCTCTTGAGACACTCAAAGCAGAGGGCAGGTGCAGTCTGAAGGGGCTTGTTCTGAGTTCAGATTTCCCAACCCCTAGAATGGTCACCATGGGCTGGGATTTCACGGCTTTTCTTCACACCCCTGATCCTAAAGTGGGTTCTGTCACTCTGTTTCACAGACCACTTTGAGATGCCTCCGTGGTGGCTTCTTTCTGGCCTCTACCCTTGGGCACAGGAGTGAAAAAGGACTCACCGTGGCTGCCTGGCCCCTGGCCACAACAGGCCTGTGGGGGACAGACTGGGGTGCAGGGAGCTGGCTCCTGGACTCCCTTTTCTGCTCTCAAGAGATTTCATTCCTCCTGGTGCCCCAGACAGCACAGCCAGACCTAGTGACAGCAGAGGGAACAGTTTCACCCAGTAACTCCTGGGTTGGAGGAAGAAGCAGAGTCCCCAGGAAGCCAGGATGCTCCCCTCTCAGCAGGAGCTTCTCCCTTCCGAGGAGGGTATCTCCCTATTTCACGGCGGTGTCTCCCTTAGAATGGAGGCCTCTGCCCTCCCAGCTTCTGTCTCCCCTTCCAGCAGGATGTGTCTACTTCTAGGGGGTGGCTCCACTCCCAGGGTGTCTCCCCTCCCAGCAGGGTGTCTCTCTTCCCTAGGGGTTGTCTGGTTTGGTGGGGGCAAGCATCTCCCCTGCCAGCTGAGCATCTCCCCTCTGAGGAGTTGGCTTCCTTTTCAGCAGGTGTCTCTCCCTTAGGGAGGTGTCCTCCCTAGAGGGGATGGACTCCCCTAGAGGGGGTATCTCCCCTCCCAGCACAGTGTCTCCCCTCCCAGGGGGCATCTCCACTCCCAGCCAAGCTTCAGGTGAGTAGCATAGTGGGGGGCTGAGGGTGGGGCCTGGCCCCCACCTTGGATGCTGTCTGGCCTCAGGCTGAAGAGGGAGCTTTCTCCTCAGAGCTGAGCAGAGGAACCCTTCCTGCTGGACAAGGTGGGTCTTTCCACAGGGAGGGCAGAGCACCCCTCTCCTGAGAGCAGCCCCAGGAGATGCCAAGCCAGGATCCCTCGTGGGCCTTGTCTCTAGGTACATCCCTGGATTCCCTCCCAGAGTAGCCTGGGAGAGATGCCAGGCCTGGGGACCATGGTGGGCCAAGTCTTCAGGGCCACCGGGGTTCCTCTCCTCAGGACAGCCTGGGGAAGATGCCAGGTGGGGACACTCTTGGCCTTGACTCTAGGTTTGCCCTGTGGTTTCCTCTCCTCAGAGCAGCACGAGGAGATGCCAGGCCTGGGACCCTCTTGACAACGTTTCTATGGATGCCCGGAGTACTCATACCAGAACAGCCCAGGGGAGATAGAAGGCATGCGGAAAATGGTGGGTGCCGTCTCTAAGGATGCCCGGGGTTCCCTCTCATCAGAGCAGTCTTGGGGGAGATGCCTCTCTCAGAGCAGCCTAGGGGAGATTCCAGCCCTGGGCATCCTGGAGGGCTACATCTCAAAAGAAACCCGAGGTTCCCCCTCTTCAGAGCAGCCTGGGGGAGAAGCCAGGCCTTCTCAACCTAGTGGGATGCATATCTAGGGACACCCCAGAGTTCCCACTCCTCACTGCAGCATAGGGAGACTCCAGGCCAGGAAACCCTCTTGGCTACCTCTGTAGGGACTCCCGGGGTTCCTCATCTCAGAGCAGCCTGAGGGAGATGCCTGGCCTGGGGACCCTCTGGGCCATGTCTCTAGGGACACATGAAGTTCCCTTTTTTCAGAGTAGCAAGGAGGAAAATTCTGGCCTGGGGGCCCTCTTCACATCTCTAGGGACACCTTGGCTTCCCATTCCCCAGAGCAGCCAGGGGGAGACGCCAGGCCTGGGGCCCAGGTGGGCCACACTCTAGGGACACTCTGGGAAGGAAGCTGCTAAGGCTTGGTGAGTTCAGGTTTTCCCAACCTTGAGAGTGGCCACCATGGGCTAGCATTTTATTTCTTTTCTTCAAACCTCTGATCCCAAAAAGTTGGTTTGTATCAACCTGTGTCAAAGACCATTCCAGAGGCCTCTGTTGTGGCCCATTAATGGCCTCTGCCCTTGGGCACAGGGCTGAAGCAGGGCTCCATGTGGCTGCCTGGGCCCTGGCTGCAGCAGGCCTGACCTGGTGGAGGACAGGCTGGGGTGCAGGGAGGTGGCTCCTGGACTCCCTTTTCTTCTCTCTAGAGAATCCATCCTCTTGGTGCAAGAGACAACAAGCCAGACCTGGATACAGCAGTGGGAACAGGTTTCTCCCAGTTACTCCTGAGCTGGAGGAAGAAGCAGAGTCCCCAGGAGGCCCAGGCAGCTCCCCTCCAAGTGGGAGCTTTCCCCTGTCTGCAGGATGTCTTCCCATCCCAGGAAGGCACCTCCCCTAGGGTGGGGCTTCTCCCCTCCTAGCAGGGTGTCTCCACTCCCAGGGGCTGGCTCCACTCCCAGGGGTGTCTCCCCTTCCAGCAAGGTGTCTCTCTTTGTGTGCTGGCGCATCTGGGGTGGTGGGGGTGGCATCTCTCCTCCCAGCAGCATGTCTTCCCTCTTAGGGGGCATCTCCACTCCCAGCCAAGATTCAGGTGAGTGGGGCTGGGGGGGGTGGGGCTGAGGGCGGGTCCTGGTTGCCATCTTGAATCCTGTGTCACCCTCAGGCTGAGGAGGGAGCTTTCTTCTTAGAGCTGACAGAGGAATCCTCACTGCTCAACCCTGTGGGTCATTCCATAAGGAGGGCAGAGCTCCCCTCTCCTCAAAGCAGCCAGAAAAGATGACAGGACAGAAAACCACCAAGCGCCACATGTATAAGTGCATCCCAGGGGTACCCACCAAGACCAGCCTGATGGAGATGCCAGGCCTGGAGACCTTGTTGGCTGCATCTCTATGGACTCCTGGGATTCTTATCCTCAGAACAGCCTGTGGGAGATGCCTGGCCTGGGGACCCTCTTGGCCATGTCTTTAGAGACACATGTGGATCCCTTACCTCAGAGCATCCTGGGAAAGATGCCAGGCCTGGGGACACGGGTTGGCCACATCTCCAGGATGCCCAAGATTCCTCTCTTCAAAGGATCCTGGGGAAATTGCAGGCCTGGGGACCCTCATGAACCTCGTCTCTACCGATACCCAGGGTTCCCTCCTCAGATCCGTCTAGGGGAGACGCCAGGCCTAAGCACCCTGGTGGGCTACGTAAGTCTCTTGGGACACTCGAGGCAGGGTGCAGGTGCAGTCTGAAGCTCCCAAAATCTGCTGGGGCTTGTTCTGAGTTCAGGTTTCCCAACCCCTAGAGTGGTCACCATGGGCTGAGATTTCACTGCTATTTTTCACACCTCTGATCCTAAAGTGGATTCTGTCAAACTGTGTCAAAGACCACTTCAAGAGGCCTCTGTTGTGACTTCATTTTGGCCTCTCCCCATAGGTACAGGAGTGAAGAAGGGCTCACTGTGGCTGCCTGGCCTCTGGCCACAGCAGGCCTGGTGGGGGACAGTGCAGGGAGGTGGCTCCTGGACTCCCTTTTTCTTCTCTCTAGAGAATCCATCCTCTTGGTGCAAGAGACAACAAGCCAGACCTGGATACAGCAGTGGGAACAGGTTTCTCCCAGTTACTCCTGAGCTGGAGGAAGAAGCAGAGTCCCCAGGAGGCCCAGGCAGCTCCCCTCCAAGTGGGAGCTTTCCCCTGTCTGCAGGATGTCTTCCCATCCCAGGAAGGCACCTCCCCTAGGGTGTGGGCTTCTCCCCTCCTAGCAGGGTCTCTCTACCCACAGGGGCTGGCTCCACTCTCAGGGGTGTCTCCCCTCCCAGCAAGGTGTCTCTCTTTGTTTACTGGGACAAAGAGGGTGGTGAGGGTGGCATGTCTCCTCCCAGCAGCATTTCTCCACTCTTAAAGGACATGTCCACTCCCAGCCAAGATTCAGGTGAGTGGGGTGATGGGGGGCTGAGGGCAGGAGGGGAGCTGAGGGTGGGGCCTGGTCGCCATCTTGGATCCTGTGTCACCCTCAGGCTGAGGAAGGAGCTTCCTTCTCAGAGCCGCAGAGGAACCCTGACTGCTGGACAAGGTGGGTCAATCCACAAGGAGGGCAGAGCTCCCCTCTCCTCAGAGCAGACAGAAAACATGACAGGTCAGAAAACCCTCGTGGGTCACATCTCTAAGGGCATCCCTGGGGTACACACTGAGAGCAGCCTGGGGAGATGCCAGGCCTGGAGACCCTCTTGGCTACCTCTCTAGGGACGCCTGGGGTTCCTCTCCCCAGACCAGCCTGAGAGAGATGCTTGGCCTGGATACGCTCATGGCCATGTCTCTGTGGACACATGGGGATCCCTTTTTTCAGAGCAGCCTGGGGGAGACGCCAAGCCTGGTGACCCGGGTGGAACACTTCTCTGGGGACGCCGGGGTTACCTCTCCTCAGAGCAGCCTAGGGAAATGCCAGGCCTGGCGACCCTCATGGACCACGTCTCTAGCAACACCTGGGTTCCCCTCCTCAGGTCAGCCTAGGGGAGACACCAGGCCTAGGCACCCTGGTGGGCTATGAACCTCTCTTGGGACACTCGAGGCAGGGGGCAGGTGCAGTCTGAACCTCCCAGAATCTGCTGGGGCTTGGTCTGAGTTTCCCAACCCCTAGAGTGGCCACATGTGGTGGGATTTCACTGCTTTTCTTCACACCCTTGATCCTAAAGGGGGATTCTGTCACCCTGTGTCAAAGACCACTTCCAGAGGCCCCTGTGGTGGCCTCTTTGTGGCCTCTGCCCTTGGGCACAGGAGTGAAGAAGGGATCACAGTGGCTGCCTGGTCCCTGGCCACAGCAGGCCTGTACTTGTGGGGGACAGGCTGTGGTGCAGGGAAGTGGCTCCTGGACTCCCCTTTTCTGTTCTCTAGAGATTTCACAGCCAGCCCTAGTGACAGCAGTGGGAACAGGTTTCACCCAGTAACTCCTGGGGTGGAGGAAGAAGCAGAGTCCCAGGAAGCCAGGATGCTCCCCTCCCAGCAGGAGCTTCTCCCCTCTGAGGAGGGTGTCTCCCTATTTCAGGGAGGTGTCTCCCTTAGAATGGGGGCCTGTGCCCTCCCAGCAGGGTGTCTCCCTCCCAGCAGGGTGTCTCCACTTCTAGGGGGTGGCTCCACTCCCAGGGGTGTCTCCACTTCTAGGGAGTTTCTCCCCTCCCAGGGGTTGGCTTGCTTCTCAGCAGGATCTCTCCCCTAGGGGGAGTGTCCTCTCTAGAGGGGGGTGACTCCTATAGAAGGGGTGTCTCCCCTCCCAGCAGGGTGTCTCCCCTCTCAGGGGGCATCTCCACTCCCGGCCAAGCTTCAGGTGAGAGCATAGTGGGGGGCTGAGGGCGGTGTCTGGCCATACTTTGGATGCTGTCTGGCCTCAGGCTGAAGAGGGTGCTTTCTCCCCAGAGCTGAGCAGAGGAACCCTTCCTGCTGGACAAGGTGGAAGCTTTCTCCTGTCTGCGGATGTCTTCCCATCCCAGGAAGGCACCTCCCCTAGGGTGGGGCTTCTCCCTCCCAGAGAGGGCAGAGCACCCCTCTCCCGAGAGCAGCCCCAGGAGATGCCAGGCCAGGAAACACTTGTGGGGCTTGTCTCTAGGCACACCCCTGGGTCCCCTCCCAGAGCCATCTGGGAGAGTTACCAGGCCTGGGGACCCTGGTGGCTAAGTCTCCATGGTCCCCGGGGTTCCTCTACTCAGAACAGCCTGGGGAAGATGGCAGCCCTGGGGACACTCTTGGACATGACTCTAGGTTTGCCCGGGGGTTCCCTCTCCTCAGAGCAGCACGAGGAGATGCCAGGCCAGGGACCCTCTTGACAACGTCTCTATGGATGCCCAGAGGAGACGCCAGGCATGGGGAAAATGGTGGGTGATGAATTGAAGGGTGCCTGGGGTTCCCTCTCATCAGAGCAGTCTGGGGGGAGATGCCTCTCTCAGAGCAGCCTAGGGGAGATTCCAGCCCTGGGCATCCTGGAGGGCTACATCTCTAGGGAAACCCAAGTTTCCCCCTCTTCAGAGCCGCCTGGGGCAAATGCTAGTCCTTGGAACCTAGTGGGATGTGGGTCTAGGGACACCCCAGAGTTCCCATTACTCTCTGCAGCATAGGGAGACTGCAGGCCAGGGAAATCTCTTGACTACGTATCTATTGACTCCTGTGGTTCCTCACCTCAGAGAAGCCTGAAGGATATAACTGGCCTGGGGACCTGTGGGCCATGTCTCTAGGGCCACATGAGGTTTTATTTCCTCAGAGCAGCCAGGAAAATTCTGGCCTAGGGGCCCTCTTCACATCTCTAGGGACACCTTGGCTTCCCTTTCCCCAGAGCAGCCAGGGGGAGATGCCAGGCCTGGGGCCCAGGTGGGCCACACTCTAGGGACACTCTGGGCAGGAAGCTGCTGCAGCTTGGTGACATCAGGTTTTCCCAATCTTGAGAGTGGCCGCCATGGGCTAGCATTTCACTGCATTTCTTCAAACCTCTGATCCCACAAAGTTGGTTTATGTCACCCTGTGTCAAAGACCATTTCCAGAGGCCTCTATGGTGACCCATTGCTGGCCTCTGCCCTTGGGCGCAGGAGTGAAACAGGGCTCCATGTGGCTACCTCGCCCCTGGGCACAGCGGACCTGACCTGGTTTAGGACAGGCTGGGGTGCAGGGATGTGGCTCCTGGACTCCCGTTTTCTTCCCTCTAGAGATTCCACTCCTCTTAGTACAAGAGACAACACATCCAGACCTGGATACAGCACTGGGAACATGTTTCTCCCAGTTACTCCTGAGCTGGAGGAAGAAGCAGAGTCCCCAGGAAGCCCAGGCAGCTCCCCTCCAAGTGGGAGCTTTTCACCAGTCTGCAGGATGTCTTCCCATCCCAGGAAGGCATCTCTCAATCAGTGGGGTCTTCTCCCCTTTTATCAGGGTGTCTCCACTCCCAGGGGCTGGCTCCACTCCCAGGGGTGTCTCCCCTCCCAGCAAGCTGTCTCTCTTTGCTTACGTGGGCATCTGGGGTGGTAGGGGTGGCATCTCTCCTCCCAGCAGCATGTCTTACTTCTTAGGGGGCATCTCTACTCCCAGCCAAGATTCAGGTGAGTTGGGCTGGGGGTGGGGTGGTGCTAGGGCGGGGCTGGTTGCCATCTTGGATCCTGTGTAACCCTCAGGCTGAGGAAGGAGCTTTCTTCTTAAAGCTGAGCAGTGGAACTCTGCTGAACCAGGTGGGTCATTTCTCAAGAAGGGCAGAGCTCCCCTGTCCTCAGAGTAGCCAGAAAAGATGACAGGTCAGAAAACCATCATTCCCCACGTCTATAAGGGCATCCCGGGGGTACCCACCAAGACAGCCTGGCGGAGATGCTAGGCCTAGATATCCTCTTGGCTACATCTCTAGGGACTCCTGGGGTTCCCCTCCTCAGACCAGCCTGTGGGAGATGCTTGGCCTGGGGACCCTCTTGGCCATGTATCTAGGGACATATGGGGATCTCTTTTCTCAGAGCAACCTGGGGTAGATGCCACGCCTGGTGACCCTGGTTGGCCACCTCTCTAGAGACACCCAGGTTTCCTCTCCTCAGAAGAGCCTGGGAAATTGCAGGCCTGTGGAGGGCCTCGTCTCTAGCGATACCCGGGGTTCTCTTCTCAGATTCCACAGAGTTGGGGAGACAACAGGCCTAGGAACACTGGTGGGCTACATAAGACTATTGTGAAACTCGTGGTGGGGCAGTGCAGTCTGAAGGTCCCAGAATCTGCTGGGGCTTGGTCTGAGTTCAGGTTTCCCAACCCCTAGAGTGGTCAGCATGGGCTGAGATTTCACTGCTTTTCTTCACACCCCTGATCCTAAAGTGGATTCTGTCACCCTGTGTCAAAGACCACATTGAGAGGCCTCTGTTGTGACTTCTTTCTGGAATCTGCCCATGAGTGCAGGAGTGAAGAAGGGCTCACTGTGGCTGCCTGGCCTCTGGCCACAGCAGGCCTGGTGGGGGACAGCCTGGGGTGTAGGGAGGTGGCTCCTGGACTCCTTTTTCTGTTCTCTAGAGAATCCATCCTCTTGGTGCAAGAGACAACAGAGCCAGACCTGGATACAGCAGTGGGAACAGGTGTCTCCCAGTTACTCCTGAGCTGGAGGAAGAAGCAGAGTCCCCAGGAAGCCCAGGCAGCTCCCCTCCAAGTGGGAGCTTTCCCCTGTCTGCAGGATGTCTTCCCATCCCAGGAAGGCACCTCCCCTAGGGTGGGGGCTTCTCCCCTCCTAGCAGGGTGTCTCCACCCACAGGGGCTGGCTCCACTCCCAGGGGTGTCTTCCATCTTAGCAAAGTGTCTCTATTTGCTTGTGGGGGCATCTGGGGTGGTGTGGGTGGCATCTCTCCACCCAGCAGCATGTCTTCCCTCTTAGAGGGCATCTCCACTCTCAGCCAAGATTCAGGTGAGTGGGTCTGGGTAGGCTGGGGCTGAGGGCTGGGCCTGGTCACCATCTTGGATCCTGTGTCACCCTCAGGCTGAGGAGGGAGCTTTCTTTCAGAGCTGAGCAGAGGAACCCTGACTGCTGGACCAGGTGGATCATTCCACAGGGAGGGCAGAGCTCCCCTCTCCTCAGAGCAGCCAGAAAAGGTGACAGGCCAGAAAACCCTCACACATCACATGTGTAAGAGCATCCAGCTGGTACCCACCAAGGCCAGCCTGGCGGAGATGCCAGGCCTGGAGACTCTCTTGGCTACATCTCTAGTGACTCCTGGGGTTCCTCTCCTCAGACCAGCCTGTGGGAGATGCCTGGCCTGGGCACGCTCTTGGCCATGTTTCTAGGGACACGAGGGGATCCCTTTCCTCAAAGCAGCCTAGGGGAGATGCCAGGCCTTGGGACCCTGGTTTGCCATGTCTCTAGGGACGCCTGGGTGTCCTCTCTTCATAGGAGCCTGGGGAAATTGCAGGCCTGGGGACCCTCATGGACCTCGTCTCTAGCAATACCCGGGGTTCTCTCCTCAGATCCGCCTAGGGGACACGCCAGGCCTAGGCACCTGTTGGGCTAAGAATGTCTCTTGCAACACTTGATGCAGGGGGCAGGTGCAGCCTGAACCTCCCAGAATCTGCTGGGGCTTGGTCTGAACTCAGGTTCCCAACCCCTAGAGTGGGCTGAGATTTCACTGCTTTTCTTCACACCCCTGATCCTAAAGTGGATTCTGTCACCCTGTGTCAAAGACTACGTTGAGAGGCCTCTGTGCTGGCTCCTTTGCGGTGTCGGTCCTTGTGTGAAGGAGTGAAGAAGGGCTCACTGTGGCTGCAGCAGGCTTGGTATGGGATAGACTGGGGTGCTGGGAGGTGGCTCCTGAACTCCCTTTTCTGCTCTCTAGAGATTTCATTCCTCCTGGTGCCACAGACAGCACAGCCAAACCTAGTGACAGCAGAGGGAACAGGTTTCACCCAAAAACTCCTGGGATGGAGGAAAAAGCAGAGTGCCCAGGAAGCCCAGGATGCTCCCCTCCCAGTGGGAGCTTCTCCGCCCCGGTGTCTCCCTATTTCAGGGAGGTGTCTCCCTTAGAATGGGGGCCTCTTCCCTCCCAGCAGGGTGTCTCCCCTTCCAGCAGGGTGTCTCCCCTTCTAGGGGGTGGCTTGACTCCCAGGGGTGTCTCCCCTCCTAGCAGGGTGTCTGTCTTCCATAGGGGTTGTCTGGTTTGGTGGGGTCAAGCATCTCCCCTGCCAGCAGTGCAGTGCCAGCTTTTTCATTGTAAATTCTTTTAACTTTTGTTAATCATGGAAAGTTTTCATTTCATCATCAAATCTGAAGCTTAATTATGCTGGATATAAGATTCTTGGTTGGCACCCTGCTGGGAGTGGAGATACCCTCTCTAGGGGAGTCAATCCCCTCTAGGGAGGACGCTCCCCCTAGGGGAAAGATACCTGCTGAGAAGCAAGCCAACCCCTGGGAGGGGAGATGCCCTGCTCCCAGGGGGCATCTCCACTCCCAGCCAAGCTTCAGGTGAGTAGCATAGTGGGGGGCTGAGGGCAGTTCCTGGCCCCCACCTTGGATGCTGTCTGGCCCTCAGGCTGAAGAGGGAGCTTTCTCCTCAGAGCTGAGCAGAGGAACTCTTCCTCCCTTCACTAGGAGGGCAGAGCACCCCTCTCCTGAGAGCACCCCAGGAGACACCAGGCCAGGAAACCCTCATGGGCCTCATCTGTAGGTGCACCCCTCAGTTCCCTCCCACAGCAGCCTGGGAGAGATGCCAGGCCTGGGGACCCTGGTGGGCCAAGTTTCCTTGGCTGCTGGGGTTCCTCTCCACAGAACAGCCTGGGAAAGATGCCAGGCCTGGGGACACTCTTGGCCATGACTTTATGTATACCCCGGGCTTTTCTCTCCTCAGAGCAGCACGAGGAGATGCCAGGCCTGGGACCCTCTTGACAACGTCTGTATGGATGCCCATGGTACTCTTCTCAGACCAGCCCAGGGGAGATGCCAGGCATGGACAAAATGGTGGGTGCTGTCTCTAAGGATGCCTGGTGTTCCCTCTCATCAGAGCAGTCTGGGGGAGTCACCAGGCCTAGGCGCCCTGGTGGGCTACATCTCTTGGAAACCTGAGGTTCCCTCTCCTCAGAGCAGCCTGGGGGAGATGCCAGGCCTTGGGAATCTAGTGGGATGTGTCTCTAGGGACACCCCAGAGTTCCCACTCCTCACAGCAGCATGGGGAGAAGCCAGGTCTGGGGACTCTGTTGGCTATGTAAGTAAGGACTCCCTGGGTTGCTCACCTCAGAGCAGCCTGAGGGAGATGCCTGGCCTGGGGACCCTCTGGGCCATGTCTCTAGGGACACATGAGGTTCCCTTTCCTCAGACCAGCCAGGGAGAGGTGCCAGGCCAGGGTCCCAAGTGGGCCACATCTCTAGGTATGCTCTGGGCAGGAACTTGCTGGGCCTTGGTAACTTTAGGTTTTCTTAACCTTGAGAGTGGCCACCATGGGCTTGCATTTCATTGCTTTTCTTCAAAACTCTGATCCCCCAAAGTTGGTTTATGTCACCGTGTGTCAAAGACCACTTCCCAGAAGCCTCTGTGGTGGTCCATTGCTGGCCTCTGCCCTTGGGTGCAGGAGTGAAGCTGGGCTCCATGTGGCTGCCTGGCTCCTGGCCGCAGTGGGCCTGACCTGGTGAAGGACATACTGGAGTGCAGGGAGTGGCTCCTGGACTCCCTTTTCTTCTCTCTAGAGAATCCATCCTCTTGGTACAAGAGACATCAAGCCAGACCTGGGTACAGCACTGGGAACAGGTTTCTCCCAGTAAGTCCTGAGCTGGAGGAAGAAGCAGAGTCCCCAGGAGGCCCAGGCAGCTCCCCTCCAAGTGGGAGCTTTCCCCTGTCTGCAGGATGTCTTCCCATCCCAGGAAGGCACCTCCCCTAGGGTGGGGGCCTCTCCCCTCCTAGCAGGGTGTCTCCACCCACAGGGGCTGGCTCCACTCCCAGGGGTGTCTTCCCTCCTAGGAAGGTGTCTCTCTTTGCTTGCAGGGGTATCTGGGGTGGTGAGGGTGGCATCTCTCTCCCAGCAGGATGTCTCCCCTCTAGGGGGCATCTCTATTCCCAGCCAATATTTAGGTGAGTGGGGCAATGTGTGGGGATGAGGGCCGGGCCTGGTTCCCATCTTGGATCCTGTGTAGCCCTCAGGCTGAGGAGGGAACTTTCTTCTCAGAGCTGAGCAGAGGAACCCTGACTGCTGGACAAGGTGGGTCAATCCATAAGGAGGGCAGAGCTCCCCTTTCCTCAGAGCATCCAAAAAAGACGACAGGTCAGAAAACCCTCATGTACCATGTTTCTAACACAACCCAGAGGTACCCGTTTAGAGCAGCCTGGGAGAGATGCCAGGCATGGGGACCCTGTTGACTACATCTCTAGGGACATCTGGGGTTCCTCTCCTCAGACCAGCCTGAGGGAGATACCTGGCCTGGGGAAACTTTTGGCCATGTCTCTAGGGACACGTGGGGATCCCTTTCCTCAGAGCAGCCTGAGGGAGATGACAAGCCTGGGGACCCTGTTGGGCCACGTCTCTGTGGATGCCGTGGTTTCCTTTCCTCAGAGGAGCCTGCCTGGGAACCCTCATGGACCACCCCTCTAGCGATACCTGGTTTTACCTCCTCAGATCACCCTTTGGAGAGGACAGGCCTAGGCACCCTGGTGGGCTATGTATGTCTCTTGGGACCCTCGAGGCAGGGGGCAAGTGCAGCCTTAAGCTCCAACAAGCTGCTGGGTATTGGTCTGAGTTCAGGTTTCCCAACCCCTAGAGTGGCCACCATGGGCTGGGATTTCACTGCTTTTCTTCACACCCCTGATCCTGAATTGTGATTCTGTCACTCTGTGTCAAAGACCACTTCAAGAGGCCTCTGTGGTGGCCCCTTTGTGGCCTCTGCCCTTGGGCACAGGGGTGAAGAAGGGCTCACTGTGACTGCCTGACTTGGTGGAGGACAGGCTGGGGTGCAGGGAGGTGGCTCCTGGACTCCCTTTTCTTCTCTCTAGAGATTCCAGTCCTCTTAGTACAAGAGACAACAGAGCCAGACCTAGATACAGCAGTGGGAACAGGTTTCTCCCAGTTACTCCTGAGCTGGAGGAAGAAGCAGAGTCCCCAGGAGGCCCAGGCAGCTCCCCTCCAAGTGGGAGCTTTTCCCTGTCTGCAGGATGTCTTCCCATCCCAGGAAGGCACCTCCCCTAGGGTGGGGGCTTCTCCCCTCCTAGCAGGGTGTCTCCACTCCCAGGAGCTGGCTCCAGTCCCTGTGTTGTCTCCCCTCCCAGCAAGGTGTCTCTATCTGCTTGTGGGGGCATCTGGGGTGGTGGGGGTGGCATCTCTCTTCCCAGAATCATATCTCCCCTCTTAGGGGGCATGTCCACTCCCAGGATGGGCCCTGGACGCCATCTTGACTTCTGTGTCACCCCCAGGCTGGGGACGGAGCTTTCTTCTCAGAGCTGAGCAGAGGAACCCTGACTGCTGGACCAAGTGGATCATTCCACAAGGAGGGCAGAGCAGCCAGAAAATATGATAAGTCCAGTAAGCCCTCATGCGCCATGTCTGTAAGGGTATCCTGGGGATACCTACCGAGACCAGCCTTGGGGAGTTGCCAGACCTGGAGACCCTCTTGGCTACATGTCTAGGGATGCCTGGAATTCCTCTCCTCAGACCAGCCTGAGGGAGATGCCTGGCCTGGGGACCCTCTTGTCTATGTCTCTAGGGACACGTGGGGATCCCTTTCCTCAGATCAGCCTGGGGGTGGTGCCAGGCCTGGGGTCCCTGGTGGGCCACATCTCCAGGGATGCCCAGGTTTCCTCTCCTCAGAGGATCCTGGGGAAATGCCAGGCCTGGGGACCCTCATGGACCACATCTCTAGCGATATACAGGGTTTACTCCTCAGATCTGCCTAGGGGAGAAGTCAGGCCTAGGCATTCTAGTGGGCTCTGTACATCTCTTGGGATACTCTAGGCAGGGGACATGTACAACCTGAAGCTCCCAGAATCTGCTGGGACTTGGTCTGAGTTCAGGTTCCCAACCCCTAGAGTGGTCACCATGGGCTGGGATTTCACTGTTTTTCTTCACACCCCTGATCCTGAACTTGGATTCTATCACCTTGTGTCAAAGACCACTTTGAGAGGCCTCTGTGGTAGCCTTTCAGACCTCTGCCCTTGGGAGCAAGAGTGAAGAAGGGCTCACTGTGGCTGCCTGGCCCCTGGCCACAGCAGACCTGACCTGGTGGGGGTCAGGCTGAGGTGCAGGGAGCTGGCTCCTGGACTCCCTTTTCTGCTCTCTCACCTCCTGGTGCCACAGACAGCACAGCCAGACCTAGTGACAGCAGTGAGAACACGTTTCACCCAGTAACTCCTGGGTTGGAGGAAGAAGTGGAGTCCCCAGGAAGCCAGGATGCTCCCCTCCCAGGGGGAGCTTCTCTACTCCCAGCAGGATATCTCCACATCCCAGGGAGGTGTATTTCCTAGTGTGGGGGCCTCTGCCCTCCCAGCAGGGTGTCTCCCTCCCAGCAGGATGTGTCCACTTCTAGGGGGTGTCTCCACTCCCAGGGTGTCTCCCCTCCCAGCAGGGTGTCTCTCTTCCCCAGGGGGTTGTCTGGGTTGGTGGGGGCAAGCATCTCCCCTGCCAGCAGGGTATCTCCCCTCCCAGGGGCTGGCTTCCTTCTCAGCTGGTGTCTCTCCCCTAGGGGGAGCGTCCTCTCTAGAGGGGGATGACTTTCCTAGAGTGGGTGTCTCCCCTCACTGCAGGGTGTCTCCCCTCCCAGGGGGCATCTCCACTCCCAGCCAAGCTTCAGGTGAGTTATATAGTGGGGCCCTAGGGTGGGGCCTGTCTGGCCCTCAGGCTGAAGAGGGAGCTTTTTCCTCAGAGCTGAGCAGAGGAACCCTTCCTGCTGGACAAGGTGGGTCTTTCCACAGGGAGGGCAGAGCACCCCTCTCCTGAGAGCAGCCCCAGGAGATGCCAGGCCGGGAAACCCTCGTGGGCCTTGTCTCTAGGTGCACCCCTGGGTTCCCTCCCAGAGCAGCCTGGGAGAGATGCCAGGCCTGGGGACCATGGTGGGCCAAGTCTCTAGGGTCGCTGGGGTTCCTCTCCTCAGAAAGCCCGGGGCAGATGCCAGGCCTGGGGACACTCTTGGCCATGACTCTAGATAAGCCCCGGGGTTCCTTCTCTTAGAGAAGCAAGATGAGAGGCTAGGCCTGGACCCTCTTGACAATGTCTCTAGCGATTTATGGGGTACTCAGAGCAGCCTTGGGGAGATGCCAGGCCTGAGGACAATGGTGGGCATCGTCTCTAAGGACGCCCGGGTTCCCTCTTATCAGAGCAGTCTTGGGGGAGACACTAGGCCTGGGCACCATGGAGGGCTACATCTCTTGGAAACCCGAGGTTCCCTCTCCTGAGGGCAGCCTGGGGGAGATGCCAGGCCTTGGGAACCTAGTGGGATGAGTCTCTAGGGACACCCCAGAGTTCCCACTCCTCACAGTAGTGTGGGGAGACGCCAGGCCTGGGGACCCCCTTGGCTACCTCTCTAGGAACACCTGAGGTTCCTCTCCTCTGTCCAGCTTGAGGGAGATGCCTGGCCTGGGGACTCTCTTGGCCATGTTTCTAGGGACATGTGGCGTTCCCTTTCCACCGAGAAGCTTGGGTAAGACGCTAGGCCTGGGGACCCTGGTGGGCCACGTCTCTAGGGATGTGTGGGTTTCCTCAGCTCAGAGGATCCTGGGGAAATGCCAGGCCTGGGGACCCTTATGGACCACATCTCTAGCAATACCTGGGGTTCCTTCCTCAGATCCACCTAGGGGAGAAGTCAGGCCTAGGCACCCTGATGGGCTATGCAAGTCTCTTAGGACACTTGAGGCAGGGGGCAGGTGCAGCCTGCAGCTCCCAGAAGCTGAGTTCTGGTTTCCCAACCCCTAGAGTGGCCACCATTGGTTGAGTTTGTATTGCTATTCTTCACACCCCTGATCCTAAAGTGGGATTCTTTCATTCTGTGCCAAAGACCACTTCCAGAGGCCTCTGTGGTAGCCCCTTTCTGCCCTTTATCCTCAGGTGCAGGAGTGAAGAAGGGCTCACTGTGGCTGCCTGGCCTCTGGCTGCAGCAGGCCTGACCTGGTGGGGGACAGCCTGGGGTGCAGGGAGGTGGCTTCTGGACTCAGGTTTCTGCTCTCTAGAGATTTCACTTTTCCTGGTGCCACAGACCGCACAGCCAGACCTAGTGACAGCAGTGGGAACACATTTTGCCCAGTGTCTCCTGGGGTGGAGGAAGAAGCAGAGTCCCGGGAAGCCCCATGCTCCTCTCCCAGGGGAAGCTTCTCTCCTCCCAGCAGGGTGTCTCCCCATCCCATGGAGGTGTCTCCCTTAGAGTAGGGGCCTCTGCCCTCCCAGCAGGGTGTCTCCACTTCTAGGGAGTTTCTCCACTCCCAGGGGTGTCTCCCCTCCCAGGGGGCATCTCCACTCCCAGCCAAGCTTCAGGAGAGTAGCATAGTGGGGGGCTGAGGGTGGGGCCTGGGCCCCACCTTGGATGCTGTCTGGCCCTCAGGCTGAGGAGGGAGCTTTCTTTCAGAGCTGAGCAGAGGAACCCTTCCTGCTGGACAAGGTGGATCACTCCACAGGGAGGGCAGAGCTCCCCTCTCCTCAGAGCAGCCCCAGGAGGCGCCAGGCCAGGAAACCCTTGTGGGGCTTGTCTCTAGGCACACCCCTGGTTCCCTCCCAGAGCAATCTGGGAGAGATACCAGGCCTGGGGACCTTGGTGGGCTAAGTCTCCAGGGTCACCAGGGTTCCTCTACTCAGAACAGCCTGGGGTAGATGCCAGGCTTGGGGACACTCTTGGCCATGACTCTAGGTAAGCCCCGGGTTCCCTGTCCTCAGAGCATCACGAGGAGATGCCAGGCCTGTGACCCTCTTGTCGACATCACTAGCGACGCCTGGGGTACTCTTCTAGAGCAGCCTAGGGGAGATGCCAGGTTTGGGGACGCAGTTTGGCGATGTCTCTAGGGTCACCAGGGGTTCCCTCTCCTCAGAATATCTTGGGTTAGTTGCCAGGCCTGGGAACCCTGGTGGCTACATTTCTAAGGAAACCGGGGTTGTTTCTTCTTTGAGGAGTATGGGGTTGTTCGTAGGCTTGGGGACATGACCCTGGTTGGCCATGTCTCTAGTTACGCCTCTGTGTTCCCTTTCCTCAGAGCAGCGTGAGAGACACCAGGCCTGGGGATCCTCTTGGTCTCATCTTTAGGGATGCCCAGGGTTTCTCTCCTCCAAGCAGCCTGAGGAGATTCCAGACCTGGGCACCCTCACGGGCCACATCTCTAGTTAGGCCTATGGGTTCCATTCTCAGAGCAGCCTGGGGGAGATCTCAGGCCTGGGGTTCCTGGTGGGCCATGTCTCTAGTGATACCCGGGGTTCCTTCTCCTCAGAGAAGTCTGGGGGAGATGCCAGGCCTGGGGACCCTGGTTGGCCACATCTCTAGAGACACCTGGAGTTTTCTTTCCTCAGAGGAGCCTGAGGAGATGCCAGGCTTGGGGGACCACATGGGCCATGTCTCTAGGTACACCTGTGGTTCCCACTCAGCAGAGCCACCTTTGGATGACATCAGTTCTGGGGACCCTTGAGGTCCATGTCTCTATGGATGCCCCAGGTTCCCTCCTTAGAGCAGCCTGAGGTGACCCAGGCCTGGGGAGCCACATGGGCCATGTCTCTAGGGACACTTGGGGTTCTCTCTCCTCAGAGCAGCCTGGGGGATATGCCAGTCCTGGGAACCCTGGTGGGTCACATCTCTAGTGATGCCCCAGTTTCCCTCTCCTTTGAGCTGCATGAGGAGATGCCAGGCCTGGGCACCTTCTTGGCCCTATATCTAGGGACACCTGGGGTTCTGTCTTTTCAGAACAGTGTGAGGAGATGCCAGGCCTGAGCACTGTCTTGGCCGTATCTGTAGGAACATTGGGAGTTTCCTCTCCTCAGAACAGCCTGAGGGAGACGCCAGGCCTGAGGAACCTCTTGGCCACATCTCTAGGGACATCTGGGTTTCTGTCGCGAGCAGATGGTTCCGATGTCTGGAACTCAGCTCCGGATCACCTCCCGGGGGTCCCGCAATGGGCAAGGAGTCCGCTCACCCTCACGGGTATCCGTTCCGGTCCAGCAACCCCACGACGTACTGCAAGACGCGAACACCAGATGCCTTTCTCGAATGCTTGGTTTATTCAGGTCACGCCTCACACAGCGGCTCCGGAGCAGAGACTGGTTGGACCAACAGACCGTCCGGTGGTGTCCTCTCTCGAGGCAGGTCTGAAGGTGAAAATGCCAGCCCTCCATGCCGATATTTATACTAATCCATAAGCACATTGCATCATTCATATCAGTTCTTTGCAAGTACATTACATCATTCCAATGGGGTGAACATATCAGTTCTTTGCAAGCACACTTTCTTATCTCTACCTAACAGCATATGTCTCTCCTAGCTAGCTACTGCACAATAATTATGACATCACCTTTTAATCAATATATTTTATATATTTTTACTAATACTCCTATCAGTTTCCCTTTCCTCAAAGAAACCTTGGGGAGATGCCAGGCCTGGGACCCTGTGTACCACATCTCTAGGGACACCCAGGGCTTCCTCTCCTCAGAGCAGCTTGGGGGAGATGCCAGTCCTGGGGACCCTCGTGTGTCATGTCTCTATGGCTGCCGGGGTTCTTTTTTTCCTCAGAGCAGCACAAGGAGACACCAGGCTCTGGGACCCTCATGGGCCACATCTCTAGAGACACCCCATGTTCCCTTCCCTCAGAGCAGTGCGAAGAGAGGCCAGACCTGGAGACCATGGTGAATCATATCTCTAGGGACACCTGGGGTTCCCTCTTAGAGCAGCCTGAGAAGATACCAGGTCTGGAGACCCTTATGGACCACATCTTTAGGGACACCCGTGGTTCCCTCCTCAGATCAGCCTAGGGGAGATGCCAGGCTTGAGACCCTGGTTGGCCATGTCTCTAGGGACACCCGTGATATCCTCTCTACACAGCAGCCTGGGGGAGATGCCAGGCCTGGGAACCCTCGTGGGCCATCTCTCCAGTGACGCTTCTGCTTCCCTCTTCTTAGAGCAGCATGAGGAGATGGTAGGTGTGGGGAACTTCATGGGCCACATCTCTAGGGACACTCGGGATTTTTCTTCTCAACAGCCTTGGTGATTTTAGGCCTGGTGACTCTGTGGGCCACGTCTCTAGTGATGCTCCAGGATTCCCTCTTCTCAGAGCAGCCTGAGGGAGGGAGACGCCAGGCCTGGGGACACTCTTGACCATGTCTGTAGGGACACCTGGTGTTCCCTCTCCTCAGAGCAGCCTGGGGAAGATGCCAGGATGGGGACCATCCTGTTAGGGGTCAGGTAACAGATGTGAGCCCTGATGCTCCTGGGTCTTTTCCAGTGGGAGATCTCTAAGCACTAGTCCACTAGGGTCACTTTTCTAGGGATGTTACTGGTTCCCTCTCAGAGCCACATGAGGAGACACCAGGCCTGGGGACCCTCATGAGCCACATATCTAGGGATAATTTGGGTTCCCTCAGAGCAGCACCAGGTGACACCTGGTTTGGGGACCCTCATTGGTCATTACTCCATGGTCAGTTGCCTGGGTTCTCCCTCTCTTCAGAGCAGCCTGGGGTAGATAAATGGACTGGGGACCCTTGTTTGTTGTGTCTATAGGGATGCCTTCTCCTCAGAGTGACCTTGGGCGTTACCTGCTTGGGGACCATTGTAGGTTTTGTATGTAGGGATACCTGAAACTGCCTTTTTCTCAGTCCAGCCTCAGGGAGATACTTCAAAAGCTTCTGGATGGACAGGCATTATGTAATTGCCCCTGGATTCTGGGCAGAACTTGGTGCTTAGTGTGGTGGTGGGTAATGGATCAGGCAGGTGGTCTGCCTCCACAAAGCTTCAGCCTCAGCTTCCCCTGGATGGGATGGGGGTTAAAAGGCTGGTGATTTAGGAGCTCTGAGCTGTGGTCCCTCTGATCCTCCTCCAGATAATCTTCTGCAGACCCTGCGTTCTCCTTCAGGCCCTGACCCTGCTAGGTTAGGTTGGCAGCTGCCCTGGGTCAGAGCCTCAGTGCATTAATTGGTAGTACATTTTTTAAAACTTTTGTTGTTGTAGATGGACAGCATGCCTTTCTTTTGTTTGTTTTGTATTCATGTGGTGCTAAGGATCATACCCAGTGCCTCACACATGCTAGGTAGGCAATCTGCCCCTGAGCTATGGGCCCAGGCCAGCAGTATGTTTTTAATGGTGCACAAAATTGTGTCTGTTGTACAGACATTGACATTCTGCATTGGGTGAAAATATCTTGACTATATTATTCTTTGATACACCATAGAATGGATTTAGTAACATTATCTCTCTTTTCTCTAGATTGTAAACATTTGAAATAAAATCAGAATTTGTTAGGGGTCAGGTAACAGATGTGAGCCCTGATGCTCCTGGGTCTTTTTAAGAAAAAATACTGCCAGACATGATGGCACACACCTGTAATCCCAGCAGTGGCTTGAAAGGCTGAGACAGGAGGATTGCAAGTTCAAAGCCTGCCTTAGCAGCAGCAAGATGCTAAGCAACTCAGTGAAACTCTTTCTCTAAATAAAATGCAAAACAGGGCTGGGGTGTGACTCAGTGGTTGAGTGCCCCAGAGTTCAATCCCCAGTACCCATTCCCCCTCCCTGCCACTGTTAACTGAAGTCGTATTTCCTTTGGATTCTCAGTTCTGCCTCTTCCTGTACCAGGACCCCACACAGTCCTCTTGGGGTTACAGTTTCTCTGACATTTTTTGTTCCAATGTCCTTAACAATGTTGAGGAGGACCTGTCAGATACTTTTTTTTTATTGTTTTCCATTGGGTGTTTTCATATTTAGCCTGGGGCTCTGGGTCTGGGGGAGTCAGGTCACAGAAGTGGAGAGCTATTCTGTCATCACATGTCCTCAAAGTTAATGTCATGTCAGTACTGACTGTGCTCATCTAGGTGAGTTAGTGCTTTTCTAGTTTCTCTATGTGGAGTTACTGTTATCTGCATGTCCACATTGTGTTCTTTTGGAGGAAGCCACTCTGCAGAGCCCACACTCAAGAGGCAGGGAGTTAGCCCCATCTCTTTGATGACTGAATGTCTACCTCAATTACCTGGAATTCTTCTTCACAAGTGGTTTCTAGTCAACCCCATTTGTTTGTCTATTTGGTCAGTTATTTATGACAGTGTGATCATCTGGATAGTTGTCAGGCTGCTTTTTGTTATCCTTTTTTTCCATAGTACCTCATTACTCACTTGATTCCTGCTTTAGCCATTGGGAATTCTTCCATTGGGAGCTCTTTTGATTATTTTTTTGTCCTAAAGTTCTTTCTTTTTCATATTTAAAAATTACTCTGACTTATATATTTACTTAGTCCTAATATCAGCCACTTCTTCAAAAAGTCCTGGCTCCTTTGATTAGAGAGTGATATTATTTTTTTTAACCTAGAAGCTGAAGGTGCTCATTGCATCTTGACCCTCACAACTGACAGTGCACAGTGTGTGTGTGTTCTAATCTTTACATACCTCTTAGTTATAACTGTTTATGGGGAACCATCTGTGTATATATTAAGCTAAATGTAAGTTTATATTGATCTGTAATCAGTGATAATCATTATGATAATAATCAGTCATAATCCATTATGACAGATCACTCTGCTTATCTGTAACTTCTCACCCCATCAGTGGGAAACCTACTCCTAGTTTCTGCTATGAAATTAATTTATTGTTGCATTATGAGCAATTAATTCATTTCTGTTCCAAATTACAGGTTGTGATAAAGTAAGAGATACACATTTGGCCTCTGCTCCCAGTTCCTGGTGTAGCACTCCTAAAATCCTCATATTTCCTGAGTGATAGAGGTCTTTGGAATATCTTTTGTGATAACATTGGTTCTTTGACCTTGTTTTCTTGAACAGAGCTCCCAAATCCTACAGAATCTCCTGGGTGGCAGGAGGGTCTTTTGCTCTAATAGAACTCTTAGTTGGCTCTAGGAAGTTGTTCATGAGAGAGACCAAATGATGACAAAGAGCTTGGAACTTTCAGTACCCCACCCATCCTCTGGGAAAGTAACTAGAGATTGAGTTAATAATCCATCATGCCGGGCTAGGGATGTGGCTCAAGTGGTGGTGAGCTCACCTGGCATGCGTGCGGCCCAGATTCAATCCTCAGCACCACATACAAACAAAGATGTTGTGTCCGCCAAAAACTAAAATAAATAAATAAATATTTAAAAGATTCTTTCTTCCTCTCTCTCTCTCTCTCTCTCTCTCTCTCTCTCTCTCTCTCTCTCTCTCTTTTTAAAAAAAATAATCCATCATGACTACAGGATTAAGTCTCCAGAGAAGTCTCTGTAATAAGTGGTTCAGGGAATTCTGACTTGCTGAACACATCCATGTTTAGGGAGGGTGGTTCTCCCCAACTCCATGTGAATGAAAGGTCCTGCACTGGGTATCCTATTGGCCTTATCCTGCACATCCCCTTATTTGACTTTAATTTTGTCTTTTCTAGAATGTCATATAAAGTGGACCGTGCAGAATGTAGCCTCTTCAGACTGGCTTATTTCATTAGCAGCATATCAGGTAGGATGCATCCGTGTCTTTGTATAAGTTGATAGTTCATTCCTTTTTATTCTGTGTTGATACATTTAGCTATGGAAGGACTTTTTGACTTATTATTTGATGAGCTTCAATAGAGACACTATGCATAATTCCTGCTGGTTTTGTCAGGTTATAGATTAGACTTGTTTTGCTTTGAGAAGAATGGGCACATTATTTTCCAAAGTGGCTGTGTCACATGTTCTCCCAACAATGTTTGAGAGTCCTGGGTTCCCACATACTGTAGCTGTTGGTGTACTGCCATTTCTTAGAGTTTAGCAGTTCTAATAGTTGTGCTGCTCTACCTCAGTATTGTTTTAATTTGTGATTCCCTAATGATGTGCTATGCTAAGCATTATTTTTCATAGCTGTTTGCCATCTTTTTATTTCTTCGGTCATATATCTGTTCAGATATTTACTCATTATAATTGGGTTTTTAGTTGTTGATTTTTAAGAATTCTTTGTGCATTTTGAGTATAGCTTTCTTTTAAGAAATGTTTCTGTAAATAATTTATCCCAGCCTATGGCTTATTGCCGCAGTCTGCCTGGGCACAAATCACGAGCCACTCACAGCTTTGTAGATTCAAACAGCAATTCTTTATTCCCGAACTCACACCAGCCGTCTACAAACACATTTGTTCTGGGGAAATCCACGTTCTCTCTCAAATCCACCTCCTCTGCCTCCCAAAATACTCTCTGAATCCTGGGAGAACTCAAGGGGAACTCAGGCAGCAGGATACACCCTATTCCCAGCAGGAATAATCTTAAACCTGGATCTGCCCTGGCCCTTGAGCAAGGTCACCTTACATGCAATGTCACTGCAAAATGTCTAAGGCAAGTCCTATTTCCATGAGTCCTTCCACTAAGCAACATGGGGTACGCTGGCAAGGAAATTGTCATACCTACTTGGCTAATGGCCCTCAGCAGCTTATCTTTTTGTTTTCACTTTCAAAGAGTAAAAAATCTAACTTATAAATGTGTAGTACTGGGGATTGAACCTGGTCCTCACACAAACTAGGCAAATGCTTTAGCACTGAGATATATCCCATCCCCTTTTCAATTTCCCAATCTGACCTCGAATTTGCTATCCCCTCACCCTCACCTTTTCAGTAATTGAGATTGTAGGCATGCAATACTGTACTTGGTAAAAATTAAATTTTATAAAGCCCACATTATCATTATTTTTCTTCTGTCAACTGGCTTTTGGTATTGTGAGTTGAAACTCATCACCGAGAGCTGGGGAAGTAACTCAGTATTAGACAGCATTTCCAGTGTGTGTGAGGCCCTGCGTTCAATCTCCAGTACTAGAGCACCCACATACATGCACACACACCCCCTCATTACTATATCTAAGGTTACATAGATTTTCTTCTGTTTCTTGTAGAATTTTTTAGTTTTCCCACAGTTTAGTCATGAAGTACTATGAATTAATTTTTGTAGGAGTTTCAGTTTGTGTTTACTACATTTGTTTTACTCAATATAATTTCTCAAAACCTGTTCAATTATCATTTTTGAAAAATCATGAGTAATGTGTTTTATTTTAGTTTTAAATCCAAAATCATGGCCTTGAATAATCTGGATACAGTACTGAAATTTGCCCATTTTTCAGGAACATAAGGAGAGGGTGTACATGCACCTCTGAACTACAGTGTTCTGTGCTGAGCCCTAGTAGCCACCAGAAGGTGTACTGCCTTCCCATACCTTTTGGTGACATAATGCTGATATGGTAGTGTGATAATGCTAATGTGTTGTCCATGTGCATCCTTTAATGGTAATGCATTATCCATAGAGATCTTTGATGCTAATGTGTCCACAAGTGGTCTCTGATACTAATACAATGTCCATAGAGTGGCCTTGAAACTAATAACAGCTGCCATATGGCCTTTAACATTAATATAATATCCACTTTGTGACCTTTAATACTAAGGTAATATTCATAGTATGGCATCTAACACTAATATAATAGCTTCCTGAGGCCTCTAATGTTACTATTCATACTCATTAGTAAAATCTATATTGTAGCATCTAAGACTAATCTAATATCTGCTCATTGAACTTTAGCACTAAGATAATCCCCATAGTATAGCATCAAAACCTGATATAATAGCTACTCTGTGGAATTTCACAGTAATATAATATCTAAAATACATAACATAATAGCTGATTTTTGATCTTTTAAAAAAATGTTTATTTTTTAGTTGTAGTTGGGCACAATATCTTTATTTATTTATTTATTTTTATGTGGTGCTGAGGATCAAACCCAGGGCCTCACACATACTAAACAAGCACTCTACTGATGAGCCATAACCCCAGCCCAAGATTTTTGGTCTTTAATACTAATATAATATGCATACCATAGCATCTAAAATAAGTACAATGGTTGCCTTGTGGCCTTTAATACTATCCTGATATCCTTATTATAGCATTTAAAATTCATATGACAGCTGCTCTGTGACCTTTAGTATTAATATCCATTGTATAGCATCTAAAACTAATAGAATAGCTGCCCTGTGGCTGTTAATGCAAATATAATATGCATATTATGACATCTAAAACAAATCCAGTATCTCCCTGTGGCCTTTCATACTAATATGGTATCCATAGTGTAGCATCTAATGCCAATATAATAGCTGACTTATGTCCTTTCGTATTCTTATGGTATTTATAGCTAATATGATTTAGATATGAGTTGTTTCCCCAAAACAAACTCATGTGTAAAACAATGAGAAAAACTTAGATTTGTAATGACTGGGTCATGAGAACATTAATCTAATCCAGACATTAACCCACTGACAGGGATTAACTTGGTGGTAACTGTAGAGTATAACTGGAGGAGGTGGGTAAATGGGGGACATTTCTTTGGGAATATTAACCCCCTTGGATGGAGAGAAATTGAATTGTCTGTCTTTGGACTGAGACTACTGAAACCATGAATACCAAATAAGGTTTTCTCTTTAACATTTGTTTTTGCAGTTTTATTTTGGTCACAGAGATGAAAAAAAGCTCACTAAAACAGAAATTGGTACCGAGAGTGGAGTTTTTGCTATGACTAACCTGACTATGTGGTTCAGAAGTCTTTTGAGCTGTTTGTTGGGGGAGGAATTTTGAAATGTTTAAAGTTGCAAGTGGAAAAGGTTTAGAACACTATAGATAGAGCTTAATGGGTGATTCAGACGGGAACAGAAATCCAGAATGTCAATAGGATTGTAGAATGCAGACTAGGTTTGTAAACTTTTAGAGAGAGAGGACTCTATTGAAATTGGGCAAGAGGTCATTCAAGTTACATTCTAGCTAAGAAGTTGTCTACATTTTTAAAAATATTTTTCTTTTAGTTGTAGATGGACACAAAAACTTTATTTTATTTATTTTTATGTGGTGCTGAGGATCAAACCCAGTGTCTCACGTGCTAGGCAAGCACTCTACCACTCAGCCACAACCTCAGTTCAGTTGCTATATTTTTCCTGTGTCCTGAGACATTCTTTGGGACTGGATTAAAGGTGATGGAGTAATTAATTTGGCAGAGGAAATTTCAAGCTAGCACAGCATTCAGGTAGTGGACATAAATATTGATAGCAGGTTTTAGCCAAGTTTACTGTGATAATCAGCATCAGAAAGCAGATCAGAAATATTTGAATACCTTGCAGTTTGGCCAGAAAATAGTGAGTAAAACTAGGATGATTGTTAAAGACATCACAACCACTAAAGAAATTTTAAATTACTTTACCCAGGGATGATAAGGAAGGTGGCTTGAGGGCAACAGGAATTGGCAAGACCACACCCATCTCAGGCTCAAGGTTGTAAAAATAAACATTCTTTCAGAAGGGACCAATCACTCCTTATCTACACTAACTGCCAGACCTTCTCCCCCTGCCTCAGTTTGCTGCAGAATGTGACATATCCTTTTCCCTCAGGCCAGGCCAGGATGCAGGAAGATTGCTTTTTTTTTTAAAAAAAAATATGTATTTATTTGTAGATGGACACAATATCTTTATTTTATGTTTTTTTATGTGGTGCTGAGAATCAAAGCCAGTGCCTTATATGGAGACAAGTGCTCAACCATTGAGCCACAACCCCAACCCAGCATATTGCTTTTTTTGGAAAAGAAATCATGTGGGGAGTCAGTAGAGTCAGTATATTTTATTGATATAACTATTATTTTAACCTCATGTTCCCACCATCCTCATCCATCTGTTCCCTTATACCATCCCTTCTTTATATGCCCCTGTACATACATCCATTATATATTAGATGTATGTAACTTGATTTTGATTTTTTATGAGGGCTCATGCTGAGAGTTTGCCTTGAATCTCAGAAGAGACTTTGGACTTGGACTTCTGAGTAATGCTGTTAAAGCTATATGGACTCTTGGAAATGGACTCTATATATTTTGCATTATGAGATGGGCATGAGCTTTGGGAGCCAGGGTCAGAATATTATGATTTAGATATGAAAACTCAAGTGTGAGAAAATTCGAGAAAGTTGTGAAATGATGGGGTTATGAGAGCTTTAAACTAATTCATGTGATAATTCACTGATAAGGAAAAATTTGCTGGTATATGTGAGTAGGTGGGGTTTGGCTGGAGGAGGTGGGTCACTGGGGATTTCCTTTTGGAATATGTTTTGTCTCTGGTCTCTCTCTGCTTCCTGTTTGCCATGTTCTGAGCCATTTTCCTCCTCCACACTCTTAGGTTGGGTAATGATGCCAGGAGGGGAGACACCCATGAATCCACCTTGGAATTGGTAAACTGAGACCTTGGAAACTGTGAGTGACAAATAAAATTTTCATTCTCTTAAATTATTCTGTGAGCCTTTTATTTTTTTTTAATTTTTTAAAAATATTTACTTTTTAGTTGTAGTTGGACACAATATTTTTATTTTATTTATTTATCTAACTATTAATATAATATCAGCCTTGTGGCCTTCAATACAAATATAATATGCATGGTGGTGCTGAGGATTGAACCCAGGGCCTCACATGTGCTAGGCGAGTGCTCTACCACTGAGCCACAACTCCAGCCACTTGTCAGGACTTTTAGACACAGTGGCAAATATTGACTAAAACAATAGTGTGTATCTAGAAATAATGTAATTGTGACACTTAGGCCTTTCATGCTAATGTAGTATTCATTGTATAGTATCTAAAATTAATTTAATAACTTCAGTGTGGCCTTTAACATGAGTATTATATCAATATTACAGTTTCCAAAACTAACTATACTACTCTGAGATCCATAATTTAGCAACTATAACTATTATGATAGTTGCCCTGTGATCTTTATAATTAATATAATAGCAATAATGTGGCCTTAAAATTGAAATAACACTTTCTTTGTGGCCTTTTAATATTAATAGGACATTTATATTTGAGCATTAAAAACTAATATAACAATAGAGCTGTGACATTTATAATTAATATGATATCTGTATTATGGCATCTAAAAGTGATAAAGTAGCTGAAATGTGGAATTTAATGTTAAAACTATATCCATATTGTGGACCTAAAACTAATATAATAGCTTCCTTGTGGCCTTTAATACTCTATCCATTTTATGGCTCCTAAAACTAATAAAATATTTGCCCTGTGGTATTTAATACTAATATGATATCCATATTATACCATCTAAAATTAATATAATGTCTGCTTTGTGGTCTTTTAACACTTATAATAGAACCTTTATATATAATCTAAAATTAATATAGTAGCTACCCTCTGGCCTTAAATACTAATGTGACATTTATATTGTAGAATTTAAAAGTGACATAATAACTTCCCTATGACCTTTATTATTAATAATATATACATACTATAGCATAAAAATTAATATAATATCAGCTTGTGACCTTCAATACAAATATAATATGCATACTATGACATCAAAAATCTAATAAATTCCATGTGGATTTTAATAATTAAATACTATTTGTATTATAACATAAAAAATGAATACCATAACTGCCCTGACTGCTTTAATTCTAATATGATATCCATACTAAAACTGACAATATGGTTACCCTATGGCCTTTAATACTAATATAGTATCATAAAGTAGCATTTAAAACTAATATAATAGCTTCCATATGTCCATTAATATTTAATGTTCTATCAATAGTGCGGCCTTTAGGGGCTGGGGATGTGGCTCAGTGGCAAAACATTTGTCTAGCATGTGTGAGGCACTGGGTTTGATTCTTATCACCATATATAAATATGTAAAATAAAGGCAATTGACAATTAAAGAATTTTTAAAAAGTGTGACCTCTAAAACCAAGATAATAGCTGCTTTGTGACCTTTTAATACTAATATAATATCCACAAATTAGCATCTAAAACTATTGCAATAGCTACCCTGGCTTAATATTAATATTATATTCACCCTATGGACTCTAAATATATATATAATTACTCTCCTGTGACTTTTAATATTAATTCAATATCTATATTATAGCATCTAATACTAGTATAATAGCTGGAAATGCATCTAATGTACTAATGTGATGCCTATAATGTAGCATCTAAAAGCAATATAGTAGCATTTACTACTAGTATGATATTCATAATATACTTTATAAGCTGGGCATGGTAATACACACCTGTAATCATAACAATTTGAGATGCTGAAACATAGGGTCACAGGTTTGAAGCCAGCCTCAGTGACTCACAGAAGCTCTAAGCAACTTAGCAAGAACCTGTCTCAAAAAAAGGGGAGTGCTGGGGCTGTAGCTCAGGAGCAGAGTGCTTGCATAGCATGTGTGAGGCACTGGGTTCTATCCTTAGCAATATATTAAAAATATACAAATAAAATAAAGGAATTATTTTCATCTACAACTACAAAAACATTTTAAAAATATAAAAATACAAATTGATTGTATTCATTGATTAAAGTACTCCTGGATTCAATCCCTGGTACCAAAAAATTAATAATATTACAGTCTGTAAAACTAACATAACTGCTCCCTCTGGCCTTTAATACTGATGTTATCCATCAGTATTAAAGTTATTCTAAAATAATAGAATAACTTCCCTGTGGACTCTACTCTAAAGTGTTGTCTGTATTCCATCATCTAAAAACAATGTAAGAGTGGTCCTATAGCCTTGAATACTAATGTAATAATATCCAGATTCTATCATCTTAGAGTGATAAAAGAGCTGCCCTTTGGCATTTAATACTAACATAATACCCATACTGTAGTATATAAAACTAATATCATAGCTGCCTTGTGGCCCTTAATACTAATTTGATATCAGTACTATAACATGTAAAACTAAAAGAAGAACTGCCATATGGCTTTTATACTAATATAATGTCAAAAATTAATATAATGGGTGCCCTGTGACCTTTAATATTAACATAATATCAATATTGTGGCCTCTAAAACTGAAAAATAGCTGACCTGTGGCTTTTTAATACTTGTACAATATTCATACTATATCATCTAAAACTGATGTAATCGCTTCTCTGTGGCCTTCATAACTAATAGGATATCCATATTTTTGCATCTAAAATTAATATAGTAGCTATCCTGAAAAGTTTAAGATTATGTAATACTCAAATGCTAGTATCTAAAACTAATATAATAGTTGTCCTTTAATGCTAACATAACATTCATTTTGTAGAATCAAAACTTAATAGGTGCCCTGTGCTTCAATACTAATACAGTATTCACATCATAGATCTAAAACTGATGTATCATGCTGAGAGCCACAGCGGAGTCTGTATGGCCCCTGGCATTTTGGCAACAGTATTGATTGACAGGCGAGGCATTACTATCTGCCTCTGCCGCTACTTTTGAGTTCTCGCACTATTTTGGAGTTCTCGTGGGGATTTCCGGGGATTCCCCGAGAGTTCCCATTGGTTGGGGAAGTGCAGGAGGAGATATTTCCGGGGGAGATATTTCCGGCTGGGGGTTCCTGCACCAGCCTCGTGGCATTCAGGAGATTCCCCAGGAGCTTGTGTGAGGTTTTTTCTTGCAGTTAAAAAATAAAGTTTGTTCCTGCTTCAGTGGCTCATGATTTGTGCCCAGCCAGACTGCAGCAATATCAGCCCTGTGATCTTGAATAATTAGACAAAATCCATAGTATAGCCTCCTGAACTAATATAACAGAATTATTTTAGTCAAATGGGAATACTAACAAAAGCATTATACAGATTTAATGCAATTTCTATTAAAATCCCAATGACATTCTTCATAGAAATAGAAAAAGTAATCATGAAGTTCATTTGGAAAAATAAGAGACCCAGAATAGCCAAAGTAATTTTAGCAAGAAAATTGAAGCAGGAAGTATCACAATACCAGATCTTAAACTATACTGTGGAGCAATAGTAACAAAAACAGCATGGTATTGGCGCCAAAATAGACATGTACATCAACAGCACAGAATAGAAGACACAGAGACAAACCCACAGAAATACAGTTATCTCCTACTAGACAAGGGTGCCAAAAACATTCATTGGAGAAAAGATAAATTGTTCAACAAATGGTGCTGACAAAGCTGGGAATCCATATTTAGCAAAATGAAATTGAACCTCTATCTCTCACCCTGCATAATACTAAGATATGTTCCCACTAACCCTAGTGTGTCTAGTGTTTTGAACATGAAGAGGTGCTGTATTTTGTCGAATGTTTTCTTAGCATCTATTGAGATAATTATATGTTTCTTGCATTTAAGTCTGTTGATGGGATAGATTATGTTTATTGATTTCCATACATTGAACCAACTTGCATCCCTGGGATGAACCCCACTTGATTGTAATGCACTATCTTTTTAATATGTTTTTGTATGTGATTTGCCAGGATTTTAATGACAATGTTTGCAACTATGTTCATCAGGGATATTGTTCTTTCTTTGATATGTCTTTATCTAGTTTTGGAATTAGGGTGATACTACCCTCATAGAATGAGTTTGGTAGGATTCCCTCCTTTTTTATTTCATGGAATAATGTGAGGAGTATTGATATTAATTAATCTTTGAAGGTCTTGTAGAACTTGGCTGAGAATCTGTCTGGTTCCATGTTTTTCTTGATTGGTAAGCTTTGGAGGGCATCTTTTATTTTCTTGCTTGAAACTGATCTCTTTAAATGTATGTCCTTCTGATTCAGTTTGGGAAGATCATATTGCCTCTAGAAATTTGTCAATATCTTCAGGATTTTTTTATTTTACTGGAGTATAAATTTTCAAAACAGTTTCTAATTATTTTCTGTATTTCAGTAGTGTCTGTTGTGACATTTTCTTTTCATCACAAATTTTGGTAATTTGAGTTTTCTCTCTCCTTCTTTTCATTAGGGTGGCTAAAGGGTTATCAATTTTATTCATTTTTTGAAAGAACAGCTTTTTGTTTTGTCAATTTTTTCAATTGATAATTTGGTTCCAATTTCATTGATTTCAGACATAATTTTAATTATTTTCTGTCTTTTCTACTTTTGGTGTTGATTTGTTCTTCTTTTTCTAGGGGTTAAAGATGTAATGTTAGGTCATTTATTTGCTGACTTTTTATTCTTTTAATGAGTGAGTTCAATGCAATGAACTTTCCTCTTAACACAGCCTTCATAGTGTCCCAGGGATTTTGATATGATGTTTTGGAGTTCTCATTTACCTCTAAGAATATTTTTTTATCTCCTCCCAGATGTCTTCTGTTACTCATGTGTCATTCAATAGCATATTGTTTAGTGTCCAGGTGTTGGAGTAGCTTTTATTTTTAGTTTTATCATTGATTTGTATTTTTTAGAGAGAGAGAGAGAATGAATTTTTTAATTTTTTTTTTTTAGTTTTTGGTGGACACAACATCTTTTTTTAAAATTTTTATTGTTATGTGGTGTTGAGGATCAAACCCAGTGCCCCATGCATGCCAGACAAGCGCATTACCACTTGAGCCACATCCTCAGCCTGATTTGTATTTTTTATATTTATTATTTAGTTGTAGTTGGGCGCAATATCTTTATTTTATTTATTTATTTTTGTGTGATTCTGAGGATCAAACCCAGGGCCTCGAATGTGGTAGGTGAGCACTCTACCTCTGGGCCACAACCCCAACCCTCATTGATTTGTAATTTTATTCCATTATGGTCTTATAGAATGCAGGATATTATCTCTGTTTGTTTGTATTTATAAGACTTGCTTTGTGGCATAATGCATGGTATATTTTAGAAAAAGTTTCATGTGTTGCTGAGGAAAAAGTGTATTTGCTTATTGATGAAGGATATATACTATATATGTGTTAAGTCTAAATTATTGGTTGTAATATTGAGTTCTGTGGTTTCATTGTTTAATTTTTGTTTGGAAGATCTGTCCAGTGGTGAGAGAGGTGTCTTAAATTCACCCAGAAATTTGTGTTGTGGTCTATTTGATTCTTGAAATTGAGAAGGGTTTGTTTGATATATGTGGATGCTCCATTGTTTGGGGCATAGATATTTACAATTGTTATGTCTTGTTGATATATGATTTTATTAAGTGGTATGAAATGACCTTCTATATTCCTTCCAACTAAGTTTGGTTTGAAGTCCACTTTTTCTGATATGAGGATGGAAACCCCTGCATGTTTATGTGGTTCATGTGAATGATATGTTTTTTCCCTTTCCTTTTTTCTTCAGTCTGTGAATATCTTTTCCTATGAGATGAGTGTCTTGAAGACAGTATATTGTTGTTGTTGTTTTTTAAATCCAACCTGCCAATTTGTCTTTTTAAAAAATATTTTTGTTGTAGTTGGACACAATATTTTATTTATTGTTCTGTGGTGTTGAGGATCAAACTCAGTGCCTCACACATGCTAGATGAGTGCTCTACCACTGAGCCACAAACCCAGCCCCAATTTGTCTTTAAATTGATGAATTTAGGCCATTAACATTCAGGGTTATTTTTGAAATATGGTTTGTATTCCTGATTATTTTGGTTTATTTTTGGTTTTTATCTTGACTTGGTTTCTCCTTTAATTGGCTTTTCCTTTAGTGTAGTTCCTCCATTTGCTGATTTTCATTGTTATTTTTCATTTTTTCCTTCTGGAATATTTTGCCAAAATATTGCAGTGCCAGCTTTTTCATTGTAAATTCTTTTAACTTTTGTTAATCATGGAAAGTTTTCATTTCATCATCAAATCTGAAGCTTAATTATGCTGGATATAAGATTCTTGGTTGGCATCTATTATCTTTTACAGCTTGATATATATGGTTCCAGGACCTCCTAGCTTTGAGAATCTGAGTTGCAAAATCTACTGAAATTTGAATTGGTTTCCCCCTATATGTAATCTGAGACTTTTATATTGTTGCTTCTAAAATTCTATCCTCATTCTATATGCTAGGCATTTTCATTATACTGTGCCTTGGTGTGGATCTGTTATAGTTTTGTACATTTAGTGTCCTGTAAGCCTCTTATATTTGATTTTCCAATTCATTCTTCATGTTTGGGAAATTTTCTGATATTATTTCATTGAAGAGTTTGTGCATTCCTTTGGTTTGTATCTCTGGGCCTTCCTCTATCCTGATAATTCTTAGATTTGGTCTTTTCATGGTACCCCATAATTCTTGGATGTTGTCTTCATGGTTTCTTACCATCTTCATTGCGTGCTCAACTTTATTTTTAAGATTATATATTTTGTCTTCATTGCGTGAGGTTCTGTCCTCTAAGAAATCTAGTCTGTTGCTGATGCTTTCTATTGAATTTTGTATTTATTTCCTTCATTTCAGGGATTTCTGTTAGATTTTTTTTAAAGTCTCTATCTCTTTTTTGAGGTAATCTTTTGCTACCTGTATTTGCTCTCTTATCTCTTTGTTGGAGTGATCAATTGTTGCCTATAATTGCACTCTTATATTGTTCTGTTTCACAGATCATTTTAATTATGGACATTCTGAACTCCTTCTCTGACATTTCATCTACTTTGCTGTCAATCAATTCTATTATTGTAGCATCTTGGTTTTTTGGGGGACAGTTTCTTCCCTTGTATTTTTATGTTGTTCATGTGTCTGCCTCTCTAGCAGTGTGGTTCTGAGATATTATAGTTTCTACCCTATAATCTTGTTTTGTCCCTACAGGTTACTAATACCTTACCTTTAAGGATAAGATCAATATTTACAGCATCCAATGCAAACAATATGTAACCTTAAACCAAATAACTACAATTTAGACAATTACAGTTTTGTCATAGTAAATAGAAATGATGTGTTCAATTAGTATTCACACTATAAATAGTAGGTTTACTTATGGGTCTACAGTCTGTAATGGTGAACAAGGGTGTGTGTGTGTGTGTGTGTGTGTGTGTGTGTGTGTGTAGGATGTGGGGTTCATAAGGGAGAAGGTGAGAATATGGAGGAATTAGATCATAGGAAGAGTGAAAGGGGGGAATCAAAAGAAGTAGGCTAGCAGGGATACCTCTGGTATAACCAGGCCTACAGAAACCTTGGTCATGGTTGTCTCTAGATGGAAGTGGACTGGGAAGAGCCACATTGGTAGATGAGGGGCCACAGTGTAGTTGGTCTCCTTTTATGTGTGTGCATGGTTGTTCTCTTTCAACTTAAATGTGTGTGTGTAAGTGTGTGTGTGTGTTGTAGAAGGACACAATACCTCTATTTTATTTATTTATTTTTATGTGGTACTGGGGATTGAACCCAGTGCTTCACCCATGCCAGGAAAGTGCTCTACCACTGAGCTACAACCCCAGCACCCCCTTATATGTTATAATATAACATTTAAAACTGATATAATAGCTGTCCTGTTGCCTTAATATAATGTAATATATTAAGACCCCTTAGTGGTCTTAAATAAAACATCCATACTATAGCATTTAACCTTATGAAATAGCTGCCCTGTGGCCTTTAGCACTATTATGATTGCCATATAATATCATCTAAAGTTAGTATAATAGCATTTAATAGTAATATTGTATCTAAATTATATTATTTAAACTAATATAATAACAATATTAATGGGGTACTCATAGTATAGCTTATAAAACTAATATAATAACAACTTGAGCCTTTATTATTAATATACTGTGTATACTACAGCATCTCAAAGTATTGAAAGAGCAGCCCTCTTCATTTGGTATTAATATTATATCCATACTGAGTTCTGTTAATGGAATATTATAGGTCTTCTGTGGCCTTTCATATTAATATTGTATACATACTATGGCATCTAAGGCTAATATAATAGCTGCCTTATGGCCTTTATATATATTAATGAAATATAAATACATTGACCCCTAACACTGAAATAATAATTTCCCTGTGGCCTTTTAATATTATGTAATATCCACATTATAATACCTGTCCTATGGCCTTTAATACTAATATGATATCTGTATTATAAAATCTGTTATTCATATAAAAGCAGCCCTCTTACCTTTGTACTGTTATGATATCCATATTATAGCATATAAACTAATATAATTGCTGTCTTGTGACCTTTAATTATTATATCCATACTATAACATCTAAATATAATGTAATAGTCCTGTAGATTTTTACTCTAATGTAATATCCACTAAGTTGCATCTAAAAGTGGTATAATAGCTGTTCTGTGATCCTTAATACTGATATGATATTCACATTAGAGCATCAAAAACTGATAGAGTAGCTTCCTTGTGGCTTTAATAGTAATATGACATTTTTGTTGCAGCATCTAAAATTGATATGATAGCTGCTCTGTGGCCTTTGATATTAATATGATACCTATTATACAGTGTCTAAAACTGATATAATATATCACCTTTATAGTTAATATGATATCCATAATAGAGCATTAAAAAGATTAGAATAGCTACACTATGTTGTTTAATACTACTATTATTATGTCTATACTATAGTATTGAAAATGGATATCAAAGCTGCTTTGTGGCCTTTTGTATTAATATTATGACCATAATATTGCATTTAAAATTGACATAATAGTTGCTCTGTGTTAAATTTTTGGGGGAGGGTACTAGGGATTGAACTCAAGGGCACTCCACCACTGAGCCACATCCCCAGCCCTATTTTGTGTTTTATTTAGAGACAGGGTCTAACTGAGTTGCTTAGCACCTCACTTTTGCTGAGGTTGGCTTTGAGCTCAGGATCCTCCTGCCTCAACCTCCTGAGCCTCTGGGATTACAGACATGTGCCATCACACCTAGCTCTGTGGCTTTTATTTTTAATGTGCTATCAATATATAGCATCTAAAACTGATATAAGAGCTGTCCTGTGGCCTTTAATACTAATATAGCGTGCTATACTATAGCAACTGTAGCAACTAAAAATAATAAAATAACTACATAGTGTTGTTAAATGCTAATATGATATCCATAGTGGAGAATATATCACTAGTAAAGTAAGTACTCTGTGGCCTTTAATACTATTATATGTTCATAGTATACCTTCTAAAACTTACTTAATAGCTACACTGTCACTTAATATTACTGCAGTATCCATATTATTGTTCTAAAACTAATAAAATATCTATCCTGTGCCCTTTGATATTAATATTTGTATTATATTATTCAAAACTATCATAATAGTTGTCCTGTGCTGATTAAAATTAATATATTATCCATATTTTATATTCTAAAGTTAATAAAGTTGCTGCCATGTGGCCTTTAATATTATGATATACATTCTGTAGCATCTAAAGATAATATAATAGCTATCCTGTGGCCTTTAATATTACTATGGTATCCTACTATAGCATCTGAAACTAAATACTAGCTGTACTTTGGCCTTTAGTTGATGTAATATTTATACTGTAGCATCTGATACTAATATATTAGCTGCCCTCTATTTTTAATATTAATGTAATATTCATGTTTAGCATCAGAAATTAGAATAATAGCTTAATTGTGGCCTTTAATACTAATATAATATCCATACTATAACATCTAAAAGTAATAAAATTAGTAAAATATGTGCTCTAGTGTCTTTCATATTAATATGATGTCTGTACTATACCTAAGTGTAACACAATAGCTTCCCTGTAGTCTTTGGTAATAATGTAATATTCATACTATGTGTAAAACAAATGAAGTAGCTGCCTTGTGGTGTTTAATATTAATAAATTATCTATGTTATAGAATCTAAAACTAATATATATAGCTGCCCTGTGGTTTAATATAAATGAACTATTCATACCATAGCATATTAGCTAATTTATATCCTATGACCTTAAGTGATACCCATATTGTAGCATCTATTACAAATATAATAGCTGCCATATGGCCTTTAATAGTAATATGTTATCTACACTATAGTATTAAAAACTATAACAATGCATGCTGGTGGCCATTAATGCTAATGTGATATCCATCCTACTATATATAATATTAATACAATATCTATTCTTTGCTTTTATACTAATATAATGTCCATAATATAGCACCTTAAACTGACAAAATAGCTGCCTTGTGGCTCTTAATGTTATTATTGAAATTTATAATATAATATCTAAAATATAATTACATATATAGCATATATATGCTATATATATAATTATAGTTTAATATAATTAAATATAATAATTTAATATAATTAGATAAAATAGCTGTCCTGTTGCCTTAGTACAATGTAATAACCATACACAATCATAGATTAATAGAATATCTGCTCTGTGGTCTTCAAAAATAACAAAATATCTATAGTACATCATCTAAAATTAATGCATTCATTGCTGTGTGTCCTGTGATATTACTATATTATCAATACAAATAAACATAATAACTGCTCTGTGGCTTTTAATATAGAGATAGTATTTGTACTATAGCATCTACTACTAATAAAATAGCTGCCCTGGCTCTTATACTATCATGATATCCATAATGTATCATCTAAAATTAATATGTAGCAACTGCCTTATGGACTTTAATATTAATATAGTATTCATGAAATATCATCCAAAACTAATATGAGTTGCCCTGTAGCCTCTTACTTGTAGTAAAATGATGTCCATACTATATCATCTTAAACTAATAGTAATGGCACTGTGCTCTTCAATACTAATGTAACATCCATAAAATATCATCTTAAACTAAAACAATAGGTGTCCTGTTGCCTTTGATATTAATGTAATATCCAAACTTTAGCATCTAAAAATAATAAAAGTGTGCCTTGTGGTCTTTAACTTAGTGTAATATTTATACTATTACATCTTAAACTAATGTAATATATGTCCTGTGGCCTTTAATACTATTATGATACCTATATCATACCATCAAATACTAGTAATAATGGCAGCCCTCTGGCCTTTAATACTAATGTAATAATCATATTATAACATCTAAAATAATCTAATATTTGCCTTATGTCCTTTATTATTAGTGTAAGATGCATACTATAACATCATAATTTAATATAACACCTGCCTTATGGCCTTTAGTAAAAATGTAATATCAAAATTAAAGCATGCAAAACTAATAATAATACTATAAAGATATCCATACTATATGTTTTGAGACCTTTAATGTTAATATAACATTCACAGTGTGTCCTCTAATGCTAATATAACAGCTAACCTTGGCATTCAATACTAATATTATGTCCATACTGTGACTTTTAAAACAAATATAATGCTGTCCTGTGCCCTTCCATATTAATGTAATATCCATAGTGTAGTATCTAAAAATAATATAATTGTTTCTTGTGGTCTTTTATCCTTATATAATATTCATAGACTAACATATAAAACTAATATGGTAAATGTCCTATGGATTTTAATGCTGATATGATATTCATACTAAAACATTGAAATCTGATACAATAGCTACCTTGTGACCTTTAAAATTAATTGTTCACATAATAGTATTTAAAACTGACAAGATAACTGTATGTGGCCTTTGGTATTAATATGATATCCATAATCTGGCATCTAAAATTAATATAATCTGCCTCATGGCTATGATACTAATATGATATCCATTCTGTAGTATCTAAAATTAATATAACTGCCATTTTGTCTCCAATACTAATATGATATCCATTCTTGAACATATAAAAGTGCCACAATAGATGGCCTATGGACTTTAGTACTAATTTTACATCATACTATCACATCTAAAACTGATATAATAGCTACTCTGTGACCTCTAATACTACTGCAATATCCATAAATGCATTTAAAATTCAAATTATTGCTGCCCTTTAGTCTCTACAATGACATGAAACCTACACTATAGCATCTAAAAGTAATATAATGGCTCCCCTATGGCCTTTCATGCTAATTGCAAATCTAAACCTGTTGTAGTTTAGAGTTGAAATTTTTCCTAAAGCTTATTGTATGAGACAATGAAAGAAAGTGGAGATATGAAAGGATTGGATTATGAAAGCCTTAACCTAATCAGTGCATTAAATCACAGATTGGAATTAAGTGGACATTAACTGTAGGCAGTAATGGTGTGGCTAGAGGAGGTGAGTCATGGGGGCCATTCCTTCGGGTTTTATATCTTGTTCTTGGTGAGTGGAGCTTTCTCTCTACTTACTATTTGTCATGTCCTGAGCAGTTTTCTTATAACATAACCCTGTATGATCTGCCTTATCTTGGGTCAAGAGCAATGGCAACAGCCATTCTTGGACTGAGACCTCTAAAACAATGAACACTAAGTAAACTTTTTCTCCTCTAAAATTGTTCTTTTGATCACAGCAGCAGAAAAAGCTGACTAAAATAGAAATTGGTACCAAGAGGAGAAAAACTGAACTTTAGAGATGCAAGCTGGAGAAGCTTTAGAATATTGTACTGGGGCTAATGGGGAATTCTGGTTGGATTCTAAAAGTCCAGAATGCTGATAGGAGTGTAGATAGTAAAGACTGGGCTCATAGGGTTTCAGAGGAAGAGGATTCTATTGGAAATTGGACTAGAGGCTATTCTTGCTATGTTGTGGCTAAGAATATGTCTACATTTTGCCAGTGTTCTGAGATTGAAATTAAAGGTAATGGCAGAGGAAATTTCAAGCTAGCACAGCATTCAGGCAGTGACATGAATATTGCTGTCAGGTTTTATCCAAGTTTACTGTGATAATCAGCATCAGAAAGCAGAGCAGAATGATTTGAATACCTTGAAGTTTGGCCAGAGAATTGTGAGTAAAACTAGGGTGATTGTTAAAGACATCACAACCACTAAAGAAATTTTAAATTACTTTACCCAGGGATGATAGGAAATATGGCTTGAGGGCAACAGGAATTGGCAAGACCACACCCATCTCAAGGCTCAAGGTTGTAAAAATAAAAATTCTTTGAGAAGTGACCAATTGTTCACCCTGCTTCCACAAGGGAGCTAGGAAGTTGTTTGACCATGCTAAGATGCCCAGACATTCATAGGCTGTTGCAGCATTAATCCTAAGAGTCTTGCCTACTGTGTAAGATGGTGGTAGCCTTGGCATCAACCATATGGTGCTGGTTCTGCAGGATTGCAAGCAGGTGCTGGAGTTAGGGTGTCATGGAGGTTTCTACTGAGATTTCAAAGGAAATCCTTGTAGGCCAGTTAAGATGCCACTAGGTTGGAGTCCCTGTAGGCAGCCCCTGAAAGGGTGATGCATGATGAAGTGAGCATAAAGCTGAAGCTTCTGTGAAGACCTTGAGATTAAGAGATGCCATTACCATGGAAAGTCTGTCAAGGAAGGCTGTGGGAATCAAACAGATACTAAGAGAGGTTTGTGATTTGCAACCAACAAATTCATAGAGCGGAGCTGCATAAGCCCTTTGGAAAGAACATCACAACATCATATGCCTCAGATGCTGGATGTGAAATTATAGGTCTTGTTTTTTGAGCTAAATTTGAAGTTTAGTTGAAATTTCAGCTATAATTTCAATCATTATCTATTGGATTGTATGTAATTTGCTTTGATTTTTAGGGGGGTCATGCTGAGAGTTTTCCTGGAATCTCAGAAGAGACTTTGGACTTGGGCTCTTGGGTAATGCTATTAAAAATATATGGACTCTTGGAAATAGATTCTGTATTTTACATTGTGAGATGGGCATAAGCTTTGGGGAGCCAGGGTCAAAATATTATGGTGTGAATATGAAAATTCATATGTGAAAAAATGCAGGAAAATTTACAGGTGAAATAATGAGGTTATGAGAACCTTAAACAAATCAATGTGTTAATTTACTGAAAAGGATTGACCTGATAATAATTGTAGGTATTAGGGTGTGGCAGGAAGAGGTTGGTCATTGGGAGCATTCCTTTGGAGTTTCTGTTTTGTCCCCAGTGACAGAGCTCTCTCTTCTTCTGGTTTTCATGTCCTGAGCTAATTTTCTCCTCCACCCACTTTGTTCATTATGTTCTGCCTCATTTCAGGCCAAGAACAATGGGGCTGGCCCTCTATGGATTGAGACATTGGAAACTGTGTGTATCAAATAAAATGTTCATTCTCTTAAATTGTACTTCTCAAGATTTTTAGACACTGACAAAAATGATGACTAGGGCTGGGGATGTGGCTCAAGCAGTAACACGCTTGCCTGGCATGCGTGGGGTGCTGGGTTCAATCCTCAGCACCACATAAAATAAAATAAAGATGTTGTGTCCCCCGGAATCTGAACAATAAATATTAAAAAATTCTCTCTCTCTCTCTTTTTAAAAAAATGATGACTAAAGCAATAATGTAGTATCTAAAAATAATATAATAGTGACAATTAGGCCTTTTATACTAATGTATAAAAATATTATTTAGTACTACTAATGTAGTATTTATTGTATAGTATCAACAATTAATTCAGTAATTCAGTAGTCATCCTGTAGCCTTTAATACTAATATAGTATTAAAGTGTTGATATAGTATCAATACTGTAGCATCCAAAACTAATATAATACCTACATGAAGGCTCTTAATGCTATAACAATATCCTTAATATAGCAGCTAAACTGATAGTTGTTCTGTTGCCTTTAATATTAATATAATATTAATAATCAGCCTCTAAAACTGAAATAACAGTTGCCTTGTAGTCTTTTAATGCTAATATGACATTTATACTATGGCATAAAAACTAATATTATAGCTCCCTTGTGAACTTTATAACCAACATGGCATCCATATTATGGCATCTACAACTTCTATAATAGATGGAATGTGAAAATAAAAATTAATATTGTATCCATACTGTGGACTTAAAACTAATATAATAGCTTCCCTGTGGTCTTAAAATTAATGAAATATTCATACTCTAGCTTCTAAAACTAATATAGTAGTTGCCCTGTGTTTTTTGGTATTAATATGATATCCATACTGTAGCATCTAAAACTGCTATAAGAGCTGCCCTGTGGTCTTTATTACTAATGAAATATCCATGCTAAAACAATTAAACGGACATCATAGTTGCCTTGTGGCCAGTAATACTAATATGATATTTATGCTAGAGCATGTAAGGAAAATAAAGATACACAGACAAGATGCAGAGGCAGGAAAGATGGCTTCTTGTCCAAGCAGCCATGTTTATTTATACCAATAGGTTACATTATCTTATTAGTCCTATAACTACATTATTGTTTATTGTATCAGTAAGGTTGCTTATTCTACAGTTACAATATACAATGCTAGAAACTTTGTGCAGCTTTTAAGAAAGTCCATTGTCTGAAGTTAGGTGGGCAAGTCCAGGAGTACCAGGGCTTGGTGAAACATTATAGTTATATGGTAAGCAACCTCCTTTATTCCCAGGAGCTGTGTGCCTGAGATCAAGGTTGAGGCTGATAAGACTTTAGCACAGAGTCTCCTTATTCAGGACATTGCTACAGCAGCTATGCATCCAATGTCTTTGCACACGAGTTTTCCTAGAAGCCAGGCATCTGTGTGTTTGCACAAGAAACATCCCTAGCCACCAAACCTGCCATAGTCATGAAGCTATAGGAGACCTCAATCTCAAACACAGAACCATTATAAGAGCACACAAAACTGATGTGAGAGCTCTCCTGTGCCCTTTAATACTAATATATCATCCACATTATTAGATCTAACACTGATAAAATAGCTCCACTGTGGCCTTCAACAATATTATGATATTAATAATATAGCATATAAAACTGATTGCTTTAGTTGGTTTTTCATTGCTGTGACCAAAAGATATGACAAGAACAATTTAAGAAGTAAAATTTTGGCAGTCCATAGATAGATAGCTGGTTTCTTCCACAGGGCCTGGTATGAAGCATAACATTATGGCAGAAGTGTGTGAAGGTCTGGTGGAGGAAAATGGTTCAGGACATTGCACCAAGAAGGAGAGAGGGAGAGACAGAGGCAGAGGAAGGGACACACACACACACACACACACACACACACACGCACACACACACACACGCACACACACACACACAAACATACAGATATGGAGGGAGGGAGAAGGAGAACTCTGTTCAACTAGCTCAAAATATATACCCCAAAGGCACTTTCCAGGAACCACTTCACCCACCACTCTCTATTGCCTATAGTTATAACCCAGTTTTTCTGTATCAGGGAGTAATGTACTGATTAGGTTAAAGCTCTCATAACCCAATCATTTCACCTCTAAACTTTCCAGCATTGTCTCACATACAAACTTTTGGGGGATATCTAATATCTAAACAACAACCCTGATACAATAGCTTCACTGAGGCCTTTGATATTTTACCCATACACTGGCTTATAAAACTGATGTTATCGCTGCATGGTAACCTTTAATACTGACATATTATCTGAATAATATCATTGAAAATATGTTAATCCCCTATGGATTTAATAGTAAATTCTCACTACAGCATATAAAACTAATATAATAGGCTTCCTATGGCTTTTATTATTGGTATAATAGTCACATTATGGCATCTAACACTAATATAATATCTATCTTATGATCTCCAATACTAATAAGATATACTATAACATATAATATAGTAGTTGCCTGATGGCCTAAAATACTAATATGATATTCTTACTGTCCCATCAAAAACTAATATAATATCAGCCTCTTTTCTTTAATACTTTTTTTGTTATCCATACAATACCATCAAAAATTAAATAATAGGTGATGTGACACTTTTAATATCTGCATTATAGTATCTAAAATAAATATAATAAATGCCCTGTTTCCTTTAATACTAGTATAGTAAACATAATTAGTAGCATCTAAAACTGACCTAGTGGTTTTCCTGTGGCCTTTAATACTAATAGGCATCCATAAAATAGCATCTAAAAGTAATGTAATAGCTTCAATGTGGCCTTTATTATGAATGTAAAATTTATACTATAGCACCTTAAACTCATATAATAGCTTCCTTGTGGTCTTTATATTAATATTTATAGTGGCCTCTAATAGTGATATAATAGTTGACATGTAGGCTTTAATGTCAATATAATATCTATACGATGACCTATAAATTAAGGTCAGAGGAGTCTTTACAGCCCCAAAGTAAAAGGTATCTCTGTCTCTTGTGTGATTATTTCGTGCAGCCCAGTTCAGTTTATGTGGAGTGACCCTAAGTGTTTTAGTCATGAGAAATGCAACAATTGGTGGCCTGTGCAGGGACTCCAAGGTTAATTTTAGAAATTCAGTGGGATTGGAATTTCTCTCCAGAAGTTAAGCACATTTAGGATTTGAGAGTATTGTGGGCTGAATTATAGAAAATAAGTGAGTTAGACAGAAGACAAATTTGTGATGTTAACCTTTTTTGATATTTGGGAATATTTTGTCTTTAGATATATGAAAAAAATTATTTTTGCAATTCTAGAGACCCTAAATAAATGTAAAAAATTATTAAGATGATTCATAAGATATGTTGAAAATTTGAGTCCTCTCCCATGGGAAAAGTACTTCTGTTGACATCTTTGGATTGTTTTTGTGAATCTTTATATTTTGAAATATTAGGTAAAGGGTTTTGGGGTTTATGTAGTAGAAGTCTGCACTTGGAGAGTGAGAAAAAGGGGAATTTTTTTTTTGTGATGAGACTTGATACAAGGATTCTTTACCTGTGGAGAAGTGAATTTTATTTTTCTATTGTTTTTGTAAATACCCAGAAGGTTTATACTGAACCTCTTTGCTACATTCTTGTCCTATGGATCAGAATGGCTGTTACTCAGCTGCTGTGGACAAAAGACATTAGCTGCAGTTCCCTTATGGGGTCTATAACTAAACCCACAGCCAGCAGTGTTTTAACCCTTAAATAATCTGACCTATGTGCCCAAAACAGACTGCCTTACCTTAAGATCTAATAGTAACACTGGCATTTGCTGTTAAAACTCACTTTTAAAGTCCCACATGCTGCAAGGAAAAGTACAAAAGACAGGAGAACACAAGCTATAAGCACAGGTCACAGAGACAAGGCAAGCCACTGCCCACCCTGGGGGGGATACAAACAAATCAAATGGAATGCAACTGGCTAAAAGCTCCAGGAGCCTTTGCCCTGACAATGGGCAGCCAGCTCCATGCTGTTTCCATCACCATGGTAATTGGCTCCTGGCTGGAGGAACAGTCTTCCTGGTTTCACCTCCTGAATTTTCACGGGCTTCCCATTGGTCCTTCCACTGTCACTCAGAACTTCTGGTCCTGCCTTCTACCCACTAACATGTACTTCCTTTCTCACGCAGATCTGCTACTAAAAGTATACAGAGTGCATATTTAAAAATGCCCACTTTAAAAGTGAGTTTTAACAGCTAGTTAACATCTGTAAATGCTAACAAAATATCTTTTTTGGGCAAATCTAATTCCATAGGTTTCTAAGTTGCAGCCCTTGAGCCTAACTTATTTTCAAAGCTAAGTAACCTAATTTTTTCTTTTTTTTTCCTTCTTTTTTTTAATTAATTTTTATTGTTGGTTGTTCAAAACATTACATAGTTCTTGATATATCATATTTCACACTTTGATTCAAGTGGGATATGAACTCCCATTTTTACCCCGTATACAGATTGCAGAATCACATCAGTTGCACATCCATTGATTTACATATTGCCATACTAGTGTCTGTTGTATTCTGCTGCCTTTCCTATCCTCTACTATCCCCCCTCCCCCCCTCCCCTCCCCTCTTCTCTCTCTACCCCCTCTACTATAATTCATTTCTCCCCCTTATATTTTTCCCCCTTTCCCCTCACTTCCTCTTGTATGTAATTTTGTATACCCCTGAGGGTCTCCTTCCATTTACATGCAATTTCCCTTCTCTCTCCCTTTCCCTCCCACCTCTCATCCCTGTTTAATGTTAATCTTCTTCTCATGCTCTTCGTCCCTACTCTGTTCTTAGTTACTCTCCTTATATCAAAGAAGACATTTGGCATTTGTTTTTAAGGGATTGGCTAGCTTCACTTAGCATAATCTGCTCTAATGCCATCCATTTCCCTCCAAATTCTATGATTTTGTCATTTTTTAATGCAGAGTAATACTCCATTATGTATAAATGCCACATTTTTTTTTAATCCATTCGTCTACTGAAGGGCATCTAGGTTGGTTCCAGTCTTGCTATTGTGAATTATGCTGCTATGAACATGGATGTAGCAGTGTCCCTATAGTGTGCTCTTTTTAGGTCCTTAGGGAATAGACCGAGTAGGGGAATAGCTGGGTCAAATGGTGGTTCCATTCTGAGCTTTCCAAGAAATCTCCATACTGCTTTCCAAATTGGCCGCAACAATTTGCAGTCCCACCAGCAATGTACAAGTGAACCCTTTTCCCCACATCCTCGCCAGCACTTGTTGTTGTTTGACTTCCTAATGGCTGCCAATCTTACTGGAGTGAGATGGTATCTTAGGGTGGTTTTGATTTGCATTTCTCTGACTGCTAGAGATGGTGAGCATTTTTTCATGTACTTGTTGATTGATTGTATGTCCTCCTCTGAGAAATGTCTGTTCAGGTCCTTGGCCTATTTGTTGATTGGGTTATTTGTTATCTTATTGTCTAATTTTTTTAGTTCTTTGTATATTCTGGATATTAGGGCTCTGTCTGAAGTGTGAGGAGTAAAGATTTGTTCCCAGGATGTAGGCTCCCTATTTACCTCTCTTATTGTTTCTTTTGCTGAGAAAAAACTTTTTAGTTTGAGTAAGTCCCATTTGTTAATTCTAGTTATTAACTCTTGTGCTATGGGTGTCCTATTGAGGAATTTGGAGCCCGACCCCACAGTATGTAGATCATAGCCAACTTTTTCTTCTATCAGACGCCATGTCTCTGATTTGATATCAAGTTCCTTGATCCACTTTGAGTTAACTTTTGTGCATGGTGAGAGAAAGGGATTCAGTTTCATTTTGTTGCATATGGATTTCCAGTTTTCCCAACACCATTTGTTGAAGATGCTATCCTTCCTCCATTGCATGCTTTTAGCACCTTTATCAAATATAATATAGTTGTAATTTTGTGGATTGGTTTCTGTGTCCTCTATTCTGTACCACGGTCTACCCGCCTGTTTTGGTACCAGTACCATGCAGTTTTTGTTACTATTGCTCTGTAGTATAGTTTGAAGTCTGGTATAGCTATACCGCCTGATTCACACTTCCTGCTTAGCATTGTTTTTGCTATTCTGGGTCTTTTATTTTTCCATATGAATTTCATGATTGCTTTCTCTATTTCTACAACAAATGCCATTGGGATTTTGATTGGCATTGCATTAAACCTATAGAGAACTTTTGGTAATATCGCCATTTTGATGATGTTAGTTCTACCTATCCATGAACAGGGTAATTTTTTCTTAATAACTGTATTATTAAGAAAAATTTCAGAGGTAATATAACAATTATAAAAAATACATGTGCTGTTTTATATTTTGCTTTTAATTTTGAAGGTTATGACGATGCATTTGCTTGTAGCAGGACGAAAATCTGGCAATGTTCCTATGATAATCAGGAAATCCTTATTCTCATTCCTGACTATATAATTGAAATAAATAAATAAATGTATACACAAAGATCTTATTTCAGCTACATCATGTGATGTCACATAAAAGAGTGCACTCCTAGTTAAAAGTAAATTGAATGGATCCAAATATCTTAAGAGCCACATGGTTACATAAAGTTAATACAATTATAAGTTATGCCCTTATTCTTAATATATATTTTTCTAGGTATTTAAATAAACTATAGTTGTTAAGCTATAAAATGATTAGCATATATGCCTAATTGTTTAGTTAATGTATGTTCATCTAATTGTTTTTTTTCAATAAAAAACACATAATTTATACATTTCTTATACATGCATGTATTTGATGCTTTGCCTTTTAGTTGCAGATATTTGAGATAAATGTATTTTACTATATATTTGCTTTCAAGAGTTCAAACAACAATCAAGTAATCTCATATTATTAAACAAACTGTATAAGATAATAAACAGATATAATTCTGTCTACAGAAATATCCAACTACTTTAACTATATTTTCATTAAGATATTTTTTCTTATCAAAGTATAATAACTTGTTTTGATTCTAAAGTTTTTAGAAATTGTTCCAAAGTATAACCAGGAAAAGTTTTAAAAGGAAAAGAAGATGCTTCAACAGAGGGAGAGGAAGCACACATTGGAGGTCCTCAGAAGAAGAAAAAAAATCATCTTTGGGTAAAACAAGGTCTTTCTATTCTAGATTTTAATGATAAAAATATTTTTCTAAATAGAAAGATTTTTATATCATTATCTAGACAGATGATATAGAAAGTTAAAACAATTGAGAAAAAGATTTATATGTACTGGACTGACTATAAAAATTTTAACTGATTAATTTAAGAATGTTTCAGGCCATTTTTCTGATTTTACTATTCTGATGTGAGCTAAGATTTTGTCAATATTTAGTAATGATAACTACATATTAAAATGTTAAGTTTATTTTCTTTAAGGAAGGACTTTATTGCCTAATGATTTCTATGTTTAAGACAAGGATCATTTTTTAAATAAATTCATATCATTAATTAAACACTAAATATATTAAGCTGATAACTTAGATCCCAATTTTGACAATTCTCCTTGGTTACTAAATTTGATTGATTCAAAGACACTGCTGATTCTTACATATTACTTTGTTAGATAATTATGAGATTTGGGAGAACATTTTATTAGGACTGAGGTTTTCCAAATTAAAGTTGTATGTTAGTTTTGAGCAATAAAGGTTACAAACCTTGTTGTAAATTCATTGGTATTTTATAATTTCTCTGACTGGACCTATTATCCATAAAAAATATGGTAAGATTTATATATTACTCTCAACATTGGGAAGTAACTTAATTATATTTTCTAAAAGACAATTAAGAGACACCTAATTAAAGGATAATATTCTGAAACATAGAGATATTTGAAGACCTTGTCTCAGAAAGAGATTGATGGTTCTTTCTAAATTGTTAGAATAAATTAACTAGTCTATATATTGGAAAACTACAATAATCAATAAAAGGTATCTAATTTTCATACTCTAGCCTTAATTACTCTTAAGAGAAGGCCTTAAAATTTTGCCTACCAGAAACTATAATCAAAGGAAACCTCTAGAACTTAATATAGACCAAAATAAATTCAAGGAGATTTCCAAGAGATCCATATTCATATATTAATATTTTAGAATTTACACTAGGCCTTTAATCAATTTTATTAAATAAAGAAAAGGGGGACTCCACAGGCACACACTACATCTTACAAATATTTCAAAATTTTCTTAAATTGTGATACTGAGAGTCTTACTGTTACTGAACATAATTCAGTAAATTAATCAGATTTCAAAAGATAAAGTTTAAACCTGTCATCATGATAATGACTGAGAAACCTGGCACAAGAAGGTAAATTTTCAGCTACAGAGTTTATAGCCATATAGATTCATGAGCTTGTCAGGTCAGTAAAAATTATGAAGAGACTTCTATGGACCCATTTCTCAGGTCCATTTTTAATGTACATTGCAGTGTGGACTGGAAAGTCCACCAATGAAACTAGATTAATTGTACTGACTGTAGTGGTCAGCTATACCTATATGTTGATCCTATGGTAACAGGCTGTCTGGAAGTATCTTTTGAGAAAAAAACAGCATATAAGAAACCTAAACCAGCCAATCATGCTGATCCCTAAGATTAAAACTATATTTACTTATCTAGACAATTGTCAGAAAAAATATTAAAATAGATTTTTCCTATTCAGGCCAGTTATTTACATAGAATATTCACCAATGTAATATTGCCTTAATATTTCTGCAATAAAAGTTGGTACCTTTTCTAAGTGGATGGATTGTGCATATCTTGTCAGTACAACACAAGATATCTAGAAATAATGGATATATTTTGGGCTGGTCTCCTAGAATGGACAAGAACAATTGCATGAGGATGCCATAATTCCTAGAAACTTTAAACTCTTGGTGAGATGGCATACAAAAAGATGTTTTGATGTCTGACTCTTATCTTCAGAATATTTATATTACTGACAGACCTAATAAACTTTTAAAATGTGAGAATTAAGAGGAAGGATGAAAAATACAACTTATATTATTGTATCACTAGTTATTGCCAGCTAATATTTCAGATCTATTATATGCTGAAATTAATATTCAGTCTTTGAAACAACGTGCATGTCAATTAACCAGACCTAAGCAAGCTCTTGATCTCACAATCCCCAAAGTGACTACTTTAAATATTATTACTTGCTTCTTCAATATTCCTTGCAGCCATATCTTAAAACTTATAATATATGGATTTTCTTAATATTTGACTTAAATTACTTCCAAGATCCTTCATAGTCAGATAAGTGCTGATGGAAGAATTGAAACTAAGTTAAAATGCTCTAAGAAGCCAATGTAATAAATATTGTGAATGAGCTCTCTGCTCTACACTTTGTGGAAAGGCCTAAATGCCATGTCAAATAAAAATGTCTATGTTACTATGACCAAACAGAATGCTTCTCAATAAAATTGGGAAAAGATTAAGAAACTTCTGATGAGTGTTTGGCAAAATAATAATAATAACCTGGATCTTCCAAAGTGAATTAAATGACTTTAATCCTAAATATGTTGAAACATTCCACATGGTATGTCATTGAGATAATACATTTTCTAACAATTCCTTTTGTGTTTCTATAGTAGATCATGATGACCTTGGACCAAGAATCCAGCAACTAAAAGATATAATTCCCCAATTGTCTTTAAATATTAAGAAAGGGGGAATATGTGGAGAGCCACATTGAGCTACCATGCCTTCCAGTCTGGTGTGGTAGTGCCATGACTCATGACTTGGTCTCTTCCCCAGCTCAAATAGAAAGGCCAGTTTTCTGAGTAGGCATACCCCTGAGGTTGAGCTACACTTACCTATTCTTTTGTAACACTACCCCTTTGCCCAGTTTGGGATAGAATATCCATGGAAACTCCCTTTGTGTGTCCCCTTCTCTTGCTCTGCCTTTGAGCATGGCCTTCTTAGCTGTCAGTCAACCTGCTGACAGCAGATCATGAAACTACACTCAACTCCCTGACCCCTTCTCCTAATTTGAATGGCTTCTCCCCAATAAAAGGGTTCAGCACATGCTCTCTCTCTCTTTCCACAAACCCCTAGGTCAGAGGAGCCTTCACAGAACACAAAGAAAAAGGTATCTCTGTCTCTTGTGTGATTATTTCATGTAGCCCAATTCAGTTTACCTGGAGTGACCCTAAATGTTTTAGTCATGACAAATACAACAATTATGGATAATGTTATTGTGAATTTTGCCCTCTCACCTCTTTCAGGAATCCCATGGAAACTGAAAGCCATATACCCTGGTGCCCTGAGGATTCTGAGTATTTTTAGGGTCAGGATGAGGGCTATTGTAGGTTTAGTTGTTGTTTTGGTACTAGGGATTGAACCCAGGATGCTTAAGCACTGAGCCATATCTCCAAACTTTTTATTTTTTATTTGAGACAGGGTCTTGTTAAGTTGTTTAGGGTCTCACTAAATTGCTAAGGCCAGCTTTGAACTTGTAATCCTTCAACCTCAGTCTTCCAAGCCACTAGAATTAAATGTATCCTCCAATGTTTAGCATTTTGCTGATTATTTGCTAGGGATGCTGGTGGGTTTTTTCCAATTATAATTGTGAGTAATGTAATTTTGTGATTAGCCCACTCACTATGAGAAGAGGGCTCTGAGAACTTCTGCCCCTTGGCATCATGGTTGATATAATTCTGAGTTTTGCCCACATATCTCTGCTAATAGTCACATAAAGATGAATGCCTCATTCTTGCCCTGGTACCCTGAGGATTCTGAGCAGGTATAATTAGGGCTAGGATTAGTGCAAGGGCTAGGGGTTGGGTTAATATTTGCCCTTTGCTGATTTCTACATGGGATCCTGGCAGCATCTGCCACTTCAGATTGTGGGTAAGGTAATCTGTGATGTGCCTGCTGATTGTGGAGAATCCTTGAAGCATTGAGTGCTCCCTAGCACTGGGGTGTAAGGAGAGTGAAGGGTGAAAAAGTACTGAGGGAACCTGGGGGCAGGTGCCCACTGTGCTGCTAGGAGAGATTGAGTGTGACATTGAGGTACAAAGAGAGTGAAGTGCTGATAATCAGGGTCAGGGTGGACCACAGGAACTGTTGCTTTGAGGTAAGCTCAATTCAAGTCATCAAGAGCCAAGGTGACAGAAGGGAGGTCACTGGCCTGATGAGAAGAGTCCTGGAGGCTCTTACCATGTAGTGAGTAGGGATGATGCACCTCAGCCAGTCTGCACAGGGGACAACTGATCATTGACCCTCTTTGGGTAAATGAGATAAAGCCTCTTTTCTGCAGGATCAAAACAAGGATGTCTGCTGTTGCCCCCAGGTTTGGTCATTATCCTGAAACCCACCCATTGATGAGCCATTAGAACCAACAAAACCTGTCCCACTCAACCACAACCACTAATACCAGATGACCCCAAGTCATAATCTACAGAACCACAATTCCCAGGCATATAGAATTTTTAACAGAGATCTCCTAGAAAAAAAAAAAAACACACACAATTTCAAGGCCACTGGCTACCGGGTGCTCTCATCCCCTCAGGCAGTGGGGTCATCTCTCCTGCTCAGTTCCCTCCTTCCTTAGTTGGAGACCAGGGCATAAAGAGGGAGCCTGGGGCCCAGGGGTGATGAACTTCGCTCAAATGGTCCAGGCTAGCTGGGCTGGATGCTGTGTCTGCCTCTCTACTTGAGGCCATGTCATGCTGCATGTGCTCCCTCCTCCCTCTAGTGGATTGTGGAATTTCTTTGCTTACAGGATTTACCCACATACGCAGCAGCAATCATCAGAGTGTGCCTGGAAAAGGGTCCAGGCCCATGTGATGAGCTGGCAGAGGTGGGTAGCTTCCTGGTGACAGAGCTTCTACCACAAGCTCCTGATTCATGGTCCCCAGATGTAGACCTCAAGAGCCATAGGCCTAGATAAGCATTTCTGCAGGATATGAAGTTAAATATTACCTGATTTATAGACTTTTCATCTTGAAATATGCAGATAAAGTTTTCCTCAGGGATTTCTGAAAACTCTAATAGTTCCTCCAACCTACATCTTTCAAAAACAGCAGTTTTGCATTCAAAGAACACCCCCAAAATTAGGGCAGATGTGGGCATCCCATCTTTCGTATGGTGTGTAGGGCTTACTTCCTCCTGAGATCACCCTGGCCCCATCAACCTTTTCCTGGCATTTAATTTCTTAGATAAAGTCTGCTGCATTTCTGAGCAGCACCAAGATCCTGATTTTATATTCCAAATTGTGGTTTTGAACAGGCAGAGATGGAGTGGACAGTGTGATGGGGCAATCTGGGATCCTCTTTGGAGAGAAGACCAAAACTTCAAAGATGGGGAACAGCTAGGAGAACACAGAGAGGATGGATGCTGTGGTGGAGTGGTCTGGGGTCCTCTGTTGAGAGATTATGTCCAAGGCCTCCAGACCGTGAATACAGGCTGGGGGTTGAAGAGAGAGGGGGTGGAGTGGAGAAATGTGATGAGGTTCTCCGGTGGAGAGGGGATCACTACCACCACACTTGTTCTGTCTCTATTAGGGGCCATGAGGACTAGGTCCCTGGGATAGAACTGAAGATCTGAGGACCCAAGGCAGGTGCTCAGGGAGGGCAGAATTAGGGAACATGAGGAAAGGATAGTAGCCCCCATATCACATGCTCTGCTTGCTGAAACCACCTAATTATTAGAACACAGATAAACTTGCTGTTGCCAGGGTGGGACAGATGCCTCAGAGCCACCTGTGTTCTTGTGGGTCAATGACAGTTACTTTTTTGTGCAAGACATTTGCATGTTAATGGTTATGTTGTGGGGCAGGTCACTCAGAAAACACACTAAGTTCCAGTTTTGTCCAAACTGAAGAGTCTTGATTCTGACTGACTGGGACTGCTTCCTACAGGACCAAGTTTTCACTGCAGAAAACAGCCTTGAGTTTCAACAGTTTAGGGTATTTAAAGGCAAAACCCCACATCCAGGTTGATGTAGCTCCAAGCAAGCAGAGGTACAGAAGCTGAATTGAGCAGTTAATGAAACAATGCAACGGGACATTCCATATTGCCATAGCAGCAAGCAAACAAAAGGGAAGTGGGTCAAAGTGACCCCAGTTGAGTACAAGATAGAGAACAATTACTAATGGTTACTACTAATGGTTTACTAGACAGTCTCTGTCAGGGTACATTGCCCAAGAAAAATGGGACCAAAAGAGAACAATTTTACTTTGTATAAGAATTGACATTTTGCGTGGAAAAGTATGCTATGCTAGGTAAATGTTAATGAATACAGAGGCAGGGCTTTCCATGGGAGAAGTATTTCTTACAGGATATGGAGTCTCAGGATAAAATGGAGTCTGTTTGATCATTGCCCATATAGCCTGACCCATAACAGAGCATTACAAAATAGGCTGCTGTGAACATTCCTGTGCATGTGTGCTCTGCAAACACCTTCACTTTCCCTGGTGCACAACTGACCGCCAACATGGAGGCATGTGTTGACATGTGTAGGAATAACTGTTGTCCTGGGTGACTGTTTGCCAATTCTCTGCTCTCCCTCCTCCTGCAACTTAACTTTGTCCTAATGGCCTCTCATCTCCTTCATAACTCAGGCCCATCCTTCACCATCTCCTCCTTCACATGCATGCACTGGATCCATCTCCATAAACTTGCTCTGACACCCTATTTTCTGTTGCTCTGTGGCTCGTGGAGCAACTCTACTCTGGGTTTATCAAATTTCCCTCTTAACAGACACCCTTTACAGGTTTGGGCACTGACAGAACAGAGTATTCAGGATTCACATTGAGCACCTAGGATGACTCCTAATGTGGATACACATTGGTGGGGTGATCTTGTTAGGGAGACAAAGCCCATCCTGATGGGTAAAAAGGAAGACTGCAATATCCTGTCACATAGCACCCCTGAGGCAGGGCCCATCTCAACACTTCTTCTGCCAGGACCCCAGAGCAGCTGCCAGCACCATCTGCCTGATGAGAGCTGAGCCAACTCCTGCTCTCCAGCAAGGTGAGGCCTTCCTATGAGCACCACATGTTTCCCTCTTACTGCATGATTTAGAGATCAAGGCTGGAAGGCTCATCCAGTGTTGTTGATATGAATAAATGAGGTTAACAAAGATCATAGACAACTCACAGCTGGATGTTAGTGGACTGAGAACTGGAGTGGGGTTGTTGCAGGGCATTGTCCCCTCCAGACTCCAGAGTATGGCCTGCACAGGGCCAGGTGGTGTCATGGAGAAGACAGGCCTTGTCAGAGGTGCCTCTGCATGTAATGCTTTGTTGGCTTTCTGGGCACATTGGCCTAAAGCTGGGCCTCCTGTGATGCCTTCTGGGGAGGCAGGAGGCTACTTGAACTTTCAGGGGCATCTGGGCAGAAATATATCTGTGGAGCCAGGTCAGCCCCCCATGAGGAGCAGGTAAAGATTGTTAGTTTTTCAACAAAAGTTATACAGCTTTATTTTGAGTAAAAGCAGAGGTCCCCAGAAAATTCTTAAGGTGTCTGTGGAGACAAAAACACTGCCACACTAGGGCAATGTGTTTGGCAGCTCCTTGTGTTAGAGGGAGCATTTGAGAATTGTTCAGAAATTGAGCAGCAGCCACAGATCAGAATTGAGCTCCCTGTGTTCTCTGTGCAGTAAAGTCTTACCTAGAGAGGGAAGTGTTCCCTTTCCCACCATCTGTGCACAAGATCACATTCCTGCACCCCATTAGCCTTCTAAATGGGGTGTGGGCTGCATTCTGAAATGCTTGTGTCCATGGGGCATCTCCTTTGAGTACTGAGAGGGAAACCTGACTGAGGAAGGCCCAGGGAGGGTTGACAAGGGTGGATTTTGATTAAATTGTAATTCATTGGGTTTGAGAAGAGGGTTGTAGCCCCCAGCTGGTTCTACCCTCACTGCCTTAAAAGGCTGGCTGGACCCAGTGGACACAGGTGAGATACCATGATCAGGTGGAGCATCCTCTTCTGTGTCTTCCTTAGACACTCTTCCTGCTGAGATTAAAAGGGACACCTCAACTGTTCCAAACTGTGGACGGCTAGGGGGGCATGAGAGATTGGTGGGCTTTCTGGATTCTGAGATTTTGGAGATTGAGTTTCTAACACATGAAATTTTAAACACATGTGAAATGCAAACATTCAAGCCATAGTGCCAAGTTTTCAGATTTGGGCATGGGATAATGGGTTCAATTTCAGCTTCAGTGTGCAAATTTATGTTGTGGAATAAAGAAAACACTGAATCTCTGGCCATTCTGGATAGAACTTCTGTGTATAACTGAATGTTTTATATACATATTTTCAAGACATATTTTCTAAGCAATTGGCTAAATTCTTAAGTTTTTATTGGGTCATACGGTGTCCTTATGTATTTCTCTGGAAAAAAACTTAAAACTTTTAAAAGTGATGACCTATTATGCATTCCACCAGCAATGAATGAGAGTTCTGGTTCTACATCTTCCAATCAATACTCATTGAAAAATTTGTAGTTGGGCTGGGGATGTGGCTCAAGCAGTAGCGCGCTCTCTTGGCATGCATGCGGCCAGGGTTCGATCCTCAGCACCACATACAAATAAAGATGTTGTGTACGCCGAAAACTAAAAAATAAATATTAAAAAATTCTCTCTATCTCTCAAAAAAAAAGATAATTGTTCCACAAATTTGTCCTCCTTCTTTAAAAAAAGAAAAAGAAAAAGAAAAATTTGTAGCCATTGAATACACTTGAAGTTCCATAAAGCATTATGGGTTATTTCCCCTCATGTCAGGTGTAGCTGAGCAGCATTTCTATGCTTCTTTGCAATTTTCATATTTTCTTTGGTGAGTTGTCAGTTCAGATATTAACCCATTTTTAATTTGATTGTTTCTTACCATATTTAGGATACAAATCCACTTTAGATGGACTTCATGTATTCCAAATATTTTCACCAGTCTCTGGCTTAATTTTTTTGTTCCCTGAATATGAATTTTTCAGAGTAGATGTTTTTATTTAAAAAAAAATTGGAGGGGGTGGCGTTGTGGCTCAGTGATAGAGTATTTGCGTAACATGTGTGAGGCACTGGGTTCGATTCTCAGCACCACATATAAGCAATTAAATAAATAAAGGTCCATCAATAACTAATAAAAATATTTTTTTAAAAATTGGTACTGAGTATAAAACCCAGGGGTGTTCTATTACTGAGCTATATTCCCAGTTCTTCTTAACTTTTTTACTTTGAGACAGGGCCTTGCTAAGTCACCTCAGGCTACCTAATAGCTGGGACTACAGGCATGCACCACCATGCACAGTGACAATTTAAATTTAAATTAAGTTCACATTATCAATTCTTTCTTTCATGGATTTGTTTTTGGAGCTGTATTTTTTTTTTATAAAAACTCAATATGAAACATGGTCATAGTAGTTTCTACTCTAATTATTATAGTTCCACATTTTTGATGTAAGCCATGGACTATTTATTGAGTTTTGTGAACCTTATAAAGATTTTCCCTGTCCATTTCTCCCATAGGGTTTCCAAACACTCCATCACCATCTGTGTAATAGATGCTGTTTTCTTCATGAAGGTCTTTTTCCTTTGACAAAATCAGCTACCTGTAGGCATGTGTGAGTTTTTAGTTCTCCACTCATCTCCATTTATCTACCTGTGTGTTTCTTCACAGCATCACTTTTTCCTCACTACTTCAGATTTCTGACAGGTGTTGTAATACAGATGTGTGAGTTCTTTGTTCTTCTGTAGTCTGTGACATCTATTCTAGGTTCAGAAACAATTTTCTGGAAATTTGAGTGTAATTGTACTGAATCTGCAAATCTGTAAGAGAATTTCATCTTTACTATGTAGAGACCCGAACAATGAATATCTCTATTTATATTTTGTTTAATTTCTTTCAATTTTTTCAAGATTTTCTAAAAGTGAAGTTGCTTAAAACATATATATATATATATATATATATATATATATATATATATTTTTTTTTTTTTTTTTTAATTTTGGGGGTGCTATTGTAAATGGAATTATTCAATTTTTTTTTCTTATTCTAGTTTTTAAATTCCAATTTTTCCTAAATAGTTTTACTGATATATAAGAAATCAATTGATTTTTTGCTTATTGACTATGTATTTTGCTTTTTGCTATCTTTATCCTTTATGAACATGGGATGGTGGATTCTATTGCTGTTTGATTTTCAAAATTACGGCCTCATAAAATCAAAACCATGAATTTCAGAGCTTCACCAGGATTGCCACAAGGGGGCGCAGGGCCAGTGCTGAACAGTGAGCACTGATTATCCTCAACTGCCCACAATGGCCAGAAGAGGGTTCTCAGAGTGACTTTTTTCTGATCCCCGTGAATCATATGACTGCCAGGGATGGATGTCCTATTTCCACAGCAAACTTTCTTCTCAGGACTCACCTGGGGAAATTCCCTGGCTGGGGATACCTGAGGTCTACATCCACATGAGGTAACCCAAACCTTTAAGATCTGCTGTAACCCTCACCCTTGTGGTCCACCAGGGGAGACCATTGCTGTGGACACCTTCGGGCTATGAGTGTGGTGACAAAAGCTTCCTCCTTGGGACCCACACAGGGAAATGCTGTGGCTGAGAACACCTGGTGGCCATGTCCACAATGAGGTAACTCTAACCCCAAACTGGGAACCACCCAGGAAGGGACCATGGGTGCAGGCTAAAGGCACCTTGGAGCAATGACTGCTGTGACAGAGCTTCTTTGATACCCTCACAAGGAGATGCCTTGGCTGGGGATACCTAGGGACCGTGAGATTTCTTCCCCTTGGCATCTACAAGTGAATGGCACTGTGGTTTTGGGATAACTGAAGTATATCAGAGGAAAAGGTGGGCGAAGAATGAGGAAAAGCCTCTTGTCCACCATGCCATGAGCTGAAAAAGAAGCTTCCTTGTTTTTACTTTTGTAGGTAATATTTTAGTGGGGCTTAATTTTATGAAAGTATTCCTTGTGAGGCTTTGACTGCTCACTGTCATAGTATATTTTATGGGGAGAAAGTATATTTTATGGGGAGAAATCCCAGCACACTTAAAGGAGAAATTTAGGCACAAACTCAGGGTAGTGCAGGAGAGGCCTAGGGTTCCCAGCACAGGGAGACTCACTAGTGCCTGAGGGCAAAGGGTAATGTTGCTTCATTGTTTATATTTATATTCTGGGTCTACACACAATTTAGTGACTTGTCTGATAATTCCCAGAAGCCACTGTAGTGATAATTGTGCCAGACTACACTGCCCAGAATCCCTGGGGTGCCTGGACCAATATATTGCTACAGCTCCTTCACTCCATTGTGGAGAGGGCTGGACAGGCAATAACTGAGATACACTAACTAGATTCCTTAAGATACCAGGGCAAGCACATGGCCCAAAGCTTCCAAAGGCCTCCATGGTGTGGGTTGAATAGCAGTATACTAGACTGCAGTGACACAATCCTGAAGATTCTCTTGGTATCCATGTGACATGCAGCTCCCAACCTCTCAGGTGAGAGATGCATCGGCAGAACAATTGACTACACTAACCATGAACATTGAGTGCCTGCTCCAATAGGTCTCTGCAATGATGACTGGACTTACTGCCTAGAGTTCCCAAGCTTGGACATGTGAATGTGCATCCTGGAGCTCACATGGCCCTCCATGATAAGGGCTGTACAGGCAGAATACTGCACTCACTGTATTCCTCAGAATACCTGGGGATGCCTGGGGAAAATGTGCACCTCTGATAGTCCTCCGTGGTGAAAGCTGCATAGGTAGGTCATTGGACCATAGCACTGAGTCTTCAAGGTGCCTGAGCAAGCATACAGCCTGCAGCTTATATAGACAGATCTGACGGAGGTGTTTGTGGGGAAAACACTGGACTACATTATCCACAATTCTCAGGGGGCAGCAGAAGCTTACAGGAGTGCTCCCCACTGTGAGTTAGCAAAGTGTGGGACTACATTACCCACAGTCCTAAGGGGGAAGAAGGTCTCAGGATCCCCCACAGAGAACCAGCAAAACACTAGACTACATTACCCACAATGCTTGGGGTTGGGGTGGGAATGGGAGATTCATAGAAATTCTTCACCATGAGCTGTAATGTGGGACTACATTACCCACAATCCTGGGGGACAGAAATCACAGGATTCCTGTGCCTCCTGTGAGCTGATAAAACATGTGACTAAATTATTCACAATCCTGAGGTGGCAGAGGCTCCCAGATTCCCCCACAGGAGCCAGCAAAATGCTGCACTACAGTGCCTTCAGCCCTCTGGTGCAGAAGTTCTCAAGAGCTCCATTTCTCCGCACCCAGGCAGGCAAAATGCTGAACTACATTATTTATAATCCATGGAGGGGGAGGTAGAAGTGCAGAGAATCAACCCCTTTGAGACAGAAAATACAGGGACTTCATTACAATCCTAATGGGGCAGAAGTTCCCTGGGTTCTGCAGAGAACAAAATACAGGACTACATTACCCACAATCTATGGGGGGGTCACCTCATGGGAGCATTGCCCCCAATAAACTGACAAAATGCTGGACTACATTACCCACAGTCCTCAGGGTCAGAAACTTTTAGGAAAATTATTTCCACCTCTTCCCGTGAGTGGGAAAAAAATCTGTACTAAATGACCTACAATCCTAAGGAAGATGAAGCCCCAGGATCCCCCATGAAGAGCCAGGAAAAATGGTGAACTACATTACAACAAGAATAGAGTTAGGGTTTGGGTTTTTCTGACTCTTCTTGGGGGATCCTGGGCGCTTCCTCACCCTAAGAATTACGGGTGATGTAGTCCTTGATCTTACCCATACACCTCTGCCAGGAGACCCATGAAAGCTGAATGCAGATGCTTGCCTTTATACTCTGAGGATTCTGAGAATTTTAGGGGTAGGGATAGGCAAAAATTAGCTACAGGGCAAAGGTTAGTTAGATTTACAAAACCAAGAGGTACTCTTGAATTTCTGCCACTAAAGACCATAGGTAGTATAGTCCCAGGTTTAACCACTGACACTGGAGATCCTAGGAACTTCTTCCCCTTAGGATTATGGATAATGTAGTCCCAACATTTCCAGATTTTAGCTTGGTATTGTGAGAAGCCCTCCTCAAATATTGTGGGTGAAGTATTAAGAGGTTTATGGCTCAGGTTGAGGAATTCTGGGTAATTCCTCCTACCAACTCATATGGAATGGTGGGTAATATAATCCCATGTTTTATTCCAACTATAGAGAATTGAGGGAGATTGCTCCCCTGTTAGAGTTATGGGTAATGTAGTTTCATGATTTATTGGCTCTGTGCAGAGGATGTTGGAAACTTCCTCCCTCCTAGGATTATGGGTAATGTAGTACAAATTACCTGCCCACTGCTGAGTATTCTGGGAGCCTCCTCCCTGAGGATTTTGGGTAATGTAGTCCCATGAAGTAGTAAAGAGCATACCACTTACTTTGGGCAGCTCTGGGAATTTTACCCAATAGAATTGTGGGTAATGTAGTCCCATGATTTGTCCTCTTTGTGCAAAGGATCCTGGAAACTTCCTCCCCTTTAGTATTATGGGTAACATAGTCCCAGTATTTCTCCACTCACCACTTGGTATTTTGGGTGTTTGGGTGCCTCCTTCCCTGAAGATGATGGGTGAAGTAGTGGTGAGCATACCACTCACTTTGAGGAACTCTGGGAATTTCCTCCCCCTCAGAATTGTGGGTAATGTAGTCACATAATTTATACTATCTGTGGGGAATTGTGGGAGCTTTCTTCTTATTTGAATTGTGGGTAATGTAGTCTCATAATTTGTCTTCTTCATGCAGAAATCCTGGGAACTTCCTCTGCTTAGGATTATGGGTAATGTAGTCCCAACATTTGCTTGCTCACTGCTGAGTATTCTGAGAGCCATCTTACCCCTTAGTATTTTGGGATATGTAATCCCAAGTTTTGACTGCTCACTGCAAGATCCCAGAAAATGCGTCTTCATAGAATTCTGGGAATTAAAGTTCCATTATTTGCTTACTCACTGATGTCTGTCCTGGGAGACTCTTCCCCTAAGAATTATTGGTAATATAATTTCAGATTTACTAATCACTTTGGGGAATCCTGGGTGCTTTGAGCCCATATAATTGTGGGTAGTATAGTTCTAGATGTAACCACTTTGGAGGGGGAGGGGGATACCATTACCCATAATCCTAAAATGGAGGAAATTCCCAGTATCCCACTTCCTCCATTTTAGTACTATTGGTGATGTCCTAGGTTTTTTTTCCCTGATAGCAGCAAGGGCTCAAGGGAGGATTATGGGTAATGTAGTCCAAATTGCCTGCCCACTGCTGGGTATTATGGGAGCCTCTTCCCTGAGGATTTTGGGTAATGTAGTCCCATGATTTGCCCTCTCCATGTAAAGAATTCTGGGAACTTCCTGTGCCATAGAATTGTGGGTCATGTAGTCCCACGTATTACATAGTGGGGGACTTGTGGAAACTTTTTTTCCTGTGGACTTGTTACTTTACCCAGTGAGGATTATGGATAATGCTGTCTTAGGTTTATCACTCACTGGAGGATTCTGGGAGATTCCTCCCCCATAAAGATTTAAATACACTATCAGGTTTATCACAGGCCCAGGGGTTCCTTACGTAATATAGTTCCAAGATTTATGAATAACATGCCCCCGTTTTTCCTTGATAAGCATTGGCAATGCTGGGAGCTTCCCTTTTTTCTTGGGATTATGGGTAGTGTAGTCCCTGGTTTAGCTGGCCCACAGTAGGGAATTAGGAGTTCCTAAACCTTAGTCTGTATGTGATACATTGCTGGGTTTACCACTCATGACAGAGGATCTTGGAAACTTTCTCCCATTAGGATTGTAGGTAATGTAGTCCCAAGTTTTACCTGTTCACTTAGGGAATCTTAGGAATTTCTGCCCATATTAGGATTGTGGGTAAAGTGGTCTCACAATGAGGAATTTTGGAGTCTTTCTTTTTAGAAAATTATAGATAATTATGGATAACCAAATTATGGTTAATTTAGTCGTGGGTTTAACCACTCAATATGGGGGATTCTGGGACCTTCTTACCTCTTTTGAATTGGAGGTAATACATTTCCAAAATTTATTTGCTTGCTTCAGGGATTCCTGGGAAACTTGCTAAAAATTATTGTGGGCACTATAGTCCTATTTGACTGCCCATTAGATAATCTTGGTGCTTACTACCCCTTGGGATTGTGGAAAATGTAGTCCTTGGAATGCACCTCACTGTTGAGGATCCTGGGAACTTCCCAGGATTGTGGATAATATGGTCCCAAGTTTTGACTGCAAACTGCAGTGATTCCTGAAAAACTTATTCACAAAGGATCATGGGCACTGTAATTCAATTTGACTGGTCACTGATGGGCAACCATGGCAGTTTCTGCCCCTTACAATAGTTGGCAAGTTAGTCATTGGAATTTCCCTCTTGCTGTAGAGGATTCTGGAAACTTCCTCCCTAAGAACTGTGGGTAATATAATCCCAAAATTTGCCTGCTTACTTCAGAGAATTCTGGGAAATTTGTCCATGTAGGATTGTGGGCAATGAATATTTGCAATTTATCACATAGCAGGAAAATTTGGGAGCATACAGTGTCATATCATTGTGGATTTTGTAGTCCTTGGAATCACCCTCTTACTATGGAGGATCCTGGGAACTACCTCACTAAGTATTGTGGTGAATGTTGTCTTGTAATTTGCCAGATGACTCTATGGATTACTAGAAAACTTGTACATTAAAAAATGGCCATTATTGAGCAGTCAAATTAGTCCAAATTAAGTGCTCACTGATGGACACTTGAAGGGTCTTAACCCTTACAATTGTGGGCGATGTATTCCTTGGATTTACCTTCTCAATATAGAGGAACTGGGGAAATTCCCACCTAAAGATTATGGGTAGGTAGTCTCACACTTTGATTGAACATTGCAGAGATTCTGGGAAACATGTTCAAGTGGGATGGTGGGTAATGTAGCCTAGCAATTTCACCACTCATTTCTGGAACACCTGAAAGCTTCAAAGACCACACGACTGTGTACAATGCAATATTCAAAACTGTCACCTAACTGCATAGAATCCAAGGAACTACTACCCTAAGAATTATAGGTAATGTAGCTCAACAATTTTAATGCTAACTGCAGGGTTAGTGTTAAGGTGATATTGTTAGGGTTATGGTTAAGGTTAGGGTCAGTGGTGAGGACTAGAGTTAGAGTTAGTGAACTGATTTCTATGATACCAAGATTCACAGCAGTACTGTACTCTATATGATAACCTAGGAATTGGTAGAGCACACTACCTAGATTCTCCAGGGTACCAGGGAAAGCATGGGGTCTTCAACTCCTGTGATCCTCAGCAGGACTGTGCAGGTAAAACCCCTAGATGGCATTATCTAGAACCCTCAGGGACTGCAACTCTCAGAATTCTCTGTGGTGAGTGGGCAAACCATTGTACTGCATTACCCATAATCCTAAGGGAGAATTTTAGTTTCATAATTTTCTGCAGTTAGTAGGAAAAACACAGGACTATATTACTCATAAATCTTGGTGCCAGCAGCTCTCAGGATCCTCTGTTGTGAGGACTGTTGGACTTAGAGTTTAACTACAGTATCCAGAATCCTTGGTGGGGTGTGTTGCCCAGGTGTGTATGCAGCCTGCAAGTCCCAGAGGTTTTCCAAGTGAGAGCTGTGTATTATGCAGGTCAGAATATACTACCTACAATTCCTGGGGACACACTGGTGAGTGTGCTGCCTCCAATTCTAGGAGGCTTCAACAGTGAGGTCTTTTATACCATGGCAAGCATGTGGCCTTCAGTTCTCATGCCCTTGCAGTAGGGGCATGCAGGAAAAACACTGCACTACCTTATCCAGAGTCCTCAGGGGGAATTGCAGTTCCCAGGATCTGCAATAGTGAGGGTGGCTGGATAGGAAGCTGAACTACACTACCTAGAATTTTTGGAGGTGCCCCATGTCCATGTGGACTGGAAGTGCCCACAGTGATGTCTATGGAGGCAGAAGGCAAGACTATACTACCCAGGATCCCTGGGGGCCTGCAGCTCCCCGACACCTTCCTTTTGAGTACTGCCGGGGCAAACTTTGTATTGCACTAATCAGACTCCTCAGGGGTGTCTATGCAGGCTTGTGCTACACAGATCCCAGAGCTTTGATGGTGAAGTCCACTTAGGTAGGATGGACTGCACTACCCAGAATAATCAATGGCCCACAGCTCTCAGAGACCTTGTGCTCAGGGCTGACTGAGTAGAACTGACTATAATACTCAGAGTTCCTGGGGGCTCCGAGCTCTAAGTAGTCACTGTACAGTTGAACATAGCACCAGGCTATAATACCCATGATCCTTGGGGGCTTGCAGCTCCCAGAATCCACTGTAGTGATGGCTGCATAGGCAGAACACCAGACTACACTGTCCAGATTCCCTAGGGATGCCTGAGTGACTGTGTAGCCTGCAATTTCTAGAGACCTCTGCAGAGGGTGCTACATTGTAGAAGACTGGATTGCACTACCCAGAATCCTGGTTGGGGATATGAGGGTGAATGTGTTACTTGAAGTCCCCATAGGCTTCTGGAGTGAGGGCTGAATGGGCAGAATGCCAGACTACACTGTTCAATCACTAGGGGTACCTGAGTAGTCTGCAGCTCACAGAGACCTCTGCAGCTGGGCTGCATTATGGAATACAAGACTGCATTACCCAGAATCCTGGGGGTATGAGGGTAAATGTGCCACTTGCAGCCCCTAGGCTTCTGGGATGAGGGCTGCATGGGTAGAACACTAGATTCCACTGCCACAGTCCTCCAAGGTGCCTGGGACAGCACATGGCACACAGCTTCCATGGTCCTGAATGGGAAAGACTGTGTGGGCAGAGCACCATACTATACTTGGCAGAATCCCTGAGAACCCTGAATCTGTGTAGCCTGCAATTTCAAGAGGCATCCATGGTGAGAGCTGGACAGGCAGGACAGACTGAATGACCTAGAATGCTCTCAGAGGCTACTGGGAATTTGGTCGGAGCTCAGGTTCTTCTACCCTCCTACAATGGTCCCCCTCCTCTGGGAATTAACAGATTTTCTTAAAACCCCTGATTCTAAAATGGGGCAGACCCTGGCTAAATCACTCTGTCTAAAAGACTACATGTCCCGAAAGCCTTTGTGATGGTCTGTTTCTAGCCTCTGCCTTTGGGCAGAGGGTCTAGACTCCCTGTGGTGGCCTCTCTCTGTACCTCTGCCCACCTGGCTCAGGCTGCTGCAGCACTTGGCCTGGTGGAGTGCAGGGAGGGGGTCTCCTGAACTCCATTTCTCCTCTCTGATATACCACTCCTCATGGTGCCACAGCCAGACCTATTTAGAGCAGTGGGAACATATTTTATTATTCAGTAACTGCTGAGGGTCGAAGAAGGTGCTGACATTCACCAGGGAGCCGAGAGAGGCCCTGCCTCTGAGCAGTGAGCAGCTGGTGCATGTGTTCATGGCCAAAGGGGAGTGGTCAACCAGGGGTGGGGCCTCACTGCCATCTTTTTTTGTTTTGTTTTGTTTTAAGTTTTTCGTGGACACAACATCTTTGTTTGTATGTGGTGCTGAGGATCGAACCTGAGCTGCACGCATGCCAGGCAAGCGTGTTAACGCTTGAGCCACATCCCCAGCCCCTCACTACCATCTTTAATGCCACCTCCTTTAGATTGAGGAGCTGGCTTCCCCCTCAGGACCAACCCAGGAGAGCCCCAGTTCTGGGAGTGTTGGATCACTCCACAGGGAGGGGCAGAGCTCCCTTCTTAGAACAGATTGAGAGAGACACCCAGGTTGGGGACCCTCGTGGGTCATGCCTCCAGGGACTCCCGGAGCTCCCTTCTCCTCAGAGCAGCCTCAGTGAACTCTTGGCTTAGGAACTTTCATGAGTCATGTCTCTAGGGATGCCCAGGCTTCCTTTCTCTTCAGCGCCCTAAGAGACACCTGGTTTGGGGACCCTTGTGGATCACATCTCTAGGGTTGCTGGGCAGCTCCCTCCTCCTTAAAGCAGTCTGAGGGAGATGCCTGGTATGGGAATCCTCCTGTGCCATGCATGGCTCTAGGGATGCCTGGGCCTCTCTTCTCAGAGTGGCTTGATGAGATGCCAATGAGAGGATCCTCTTGGGTGGCATCTATAGGGATGCCTGGGGTTCCCTTCTCTTCATAATGGCCTGAGAGAGACGCCTGGTGTGAGGACACTTTAGGATCACACTTCTAGGCACACCTGGGTTTCCCTTCTCCTCAGAGCTGCCTGAGGGAGACTCCTGGTGTGAGCACCCTCTTGCATCATGTCTCTTGGGATTCCAGAGATCCGTTCTCCTCAGAGAACCCTGAGGGAGACGCCTGGTGTGGGAACCCTCATGGGTCACATTCTAGGGACACTGGAGGGCTCCCTCATCCTTACAGCAGCCTGAGGGAGACAGGCCTGGGGACTCTCATGGGTCACGTCTCTAAGTAGGTCTGTAGTTCCCTTCTCCTCAGAGTTGCCTGGGGAATACACCATTGTGGGGACCCTCCTGGTTCACAATTCTAGGGATGCCCAGAGCTCCCTTCTCCTGAGTGGCCTGAGAGAGACTGGTGTTGGGACCCTCTTGGGTCATGTCTCTAGGGATGCCCAGATGCATCAGAGCAACCTGAGTAGGATGCCTGATGTGGGGACCCTCATGGGTCACATCTCTACTGGGAGGGACCTCTCCCTTCTAGCAGGTTGTCTCCAATCCCAGGGGATGGCTCCACTCCCAGGGGTGTCTCCCCTCCCAACAAAGTATCTCTCTTTCCTGGGGGGCATCTGGGGTAATGGGGGTGAGCATCTCTACTCCCAGCAGCTTGTCTCCCCTCTTAGGGGGCATCTCCACTCCAAGCCAAGATTCAGGTGAGTTTTGCAGGGGGAGGGACTGAGGGCAGGGTCTGGTCACCATCTTGAATTCTGTGCTGCCCTCAGTCTGAGGAGGGAGTTTTTTTTCTCAGAGCTGAGTAGAGGAACCCTGACTGCTGGACAAGGTGGGTCATCCCACAAGGAGGGCAGAGCTTTCCTCTCCTCGGAGCAGCTAGAAAACATGCCAGGCCAGAAAACCCTCATGGGCCATGTCTCTAAGGGCATCCCGGGGGTACCCACAGAGAGCAGCCTGGGGGAGATGCCAGGCCTGGAGACCCTCTTGGATATATCTCTAGGGACAACTGAAGTTCCTCTCCTCAGACCAGCCTGAGGGAGATGCCTGTCCTGGGGACCTTCTTGGCCATGTCTCTAGGGACACGTGGGGTTCCTTTTCCTCAGAGCAGCCTCGGGGAGACGCCAGGCCTGGGGACCCTGGTGGGCCATGTCTCTAGGGATGACCAGGTTTCCTCTCCTCAGAGGAGCCTGGGGAAATGCCAGGCCTAGGGACCCTCATGGACCATGTCTCTAGGGTACCTGGGGTTCCCTTCTCAACCAAACTAGGGGAGATGCCAGGCCTAGGCACCCTGGTGGGCTACATTGGCCTCTTGGGACACTGTAGGCAGGGAACAGGTAAAACCTGCAGCTCCCAGAAGCTTCTGGGGCTTGGTCAGAGTTCAGGGTTCCCAACCCCTAGAGTGGCCACCATGGGCTGGGATTTCACTGCTTTTCTTCACACCCCTAATCCTAAAGTGGGCTTCTGTCTCCCTGTGTCAAAGACCACTTCCAGAGGCCTCTGTGGTGACCCTTTCTGGCTCTGCCCTTGGGTGCAGGAGTGAAGAAGGGCTCACCGTGGCTACCTGGCCGCAGCAGGCCTGACCTGGTGGGGGACAGGCTGGGGTGCAGGGAGGTGGCTCCTGGACTCCCTTTTCTGCTCTCTAGAAATTTCACTCCTCCTCGGGCCACAGAAAGCACAGCCAGACCTAGTGACAGCAATGGGAAAAGCAGAGTCCCCAGGAAGCCCAGAATGCTCCCCTCCCAGTAGGGTATCTCCACATCTCAGGATGGTGTCTCTCCTAGAGTGGGGGCCTCTGCCCTCCCAGTAGGTTGTCTTCGCTCCAAGCAGGGTGTCTCCACTTCTATGGGGTGACTCCACTCCCAGGGGTGTCTCTCCTCCTAGCAGGGTGTCTCTCTTCCCTAGGGGGTTGTCTGGGTTTGTGGGGGCAAGCATCTCCCTTCATAGCAGGGAATCTCCCCTCCCAGGGGTTGGCTTCTCTCAGCAGGTGTCTATACCTAGGGGAAGCATCGCCCCTAGAGTGGGGTGACTCCCCTAGAGGGGATGTCTGCCCTAGCAGCAGCGTGTCTCCCCTCCTAAACGGCATCTCCACTCCCAGCCAAGCTTCAGGTGAGTAGCATAGTGGGGGGCTTAGGGCTGGGCCTAGGCACCACCTTGGATGCTGGCTGGCCATCAAGTTTAAGAGGGAGCCTTCTCCTCAGAGCTGAGCAGAGGAACCCTGACTGCTGGACAAGGTGGGCCATTCCACAAGGAGGGCAGAGCTTTCCTCTCCTCAGAGCAGCATTAGGAGATGCCACATATGGGACCCCCTTGATGACATCTCTAGCGATGCCGGGTGTACTCTTCTCAGAGCAGTCTAGAAGAGATGCCAAGCTGGGGACAATGGTGAGTGACTTCTCTAGGGATGCCAGGGATTACCTCTTATCAGAGCAGTCTGGGGGGAGAGGCCAAGACTGGCCACCCGGTGGGCTACATCTCTAGGGAATCCCAAGTTTCCCTCTCCTCAGAGCAGCCAGGAGGAGATGTCTGGCCTGGGGACCCTCTTCACAACTCTCTGGACACCTCGGCTTACCTTTCCTCAGAGTTGCCAGGGGGAAATGCCAGGCCTGGGTGTCCAGTGAGCCACATCTCTAGGAAGAGTCTGGGCAGGAAGCTGCTGAAGCTTGGTGAGTTCAGGTTTTCCCAACCTTGAAAGTGGCGAACATGGGCTAGGATTTCACTGCTTTTCTTCAAACCTCTGATCCCACAAAGTTGGGTTATGTCACCCTGTGTCAAAGACCACTTCCCAGAGGCCTCTGTGGTGGCCCATTGCTGGCCTCTGTCCTTGGGCACAGGAGTGAAGCAGGGCTCCATGTGGCTGTCTGGCCCCTGGCTGTAGCAGGCCTGATCTGCTGGAGGACTGGCTGGGGTGCCAGGAGATGGCTCCTGGACTCCCTTTTGTTCTCTTTAGAGATTCCACTCCTCTTGGTGCTAGAGACAACAAAGCCAGACCTATATACTGTAGTGGGAACAGGTTTCATCCAGTAACTCCTGAGGTGGAGGAAGAAGCAGAGTCCCCAGGAAGCCCCAGCAGCTCCCCTCCAAGTGGGAGCTTTTCCCCTCTCTGCAAGATGTCTTCACATCCCAGGAAGGCATCTGCCTATGGTGGGGCTTCTCCCCTCCTAGCAGGGTGTCTCCAATCCTAGGGGCTTACTGGACTCCCAGAGTTGTTTCCTCTCCCAGTGAAGTGTCTCCCATTGCTGGGGGGGCTTCTGGGGTAATGGAGTTGGCATCTCTCCTCCCAGCAGCGTGTCTCCCATCGTAGGGGCATCTCCACTGCCAGTCAAGATTCAGGTGAGTTTTGCGGGCAGAGGGGCTGAGGATGGGTACTAGTTGCCATCTTGGAATCTCTGTCATCCTCAGGCTGAGTAGGGAGCTTTCTTCTCAGAGCTGAGCAGAGGACCCCTGACTGCTGGACAAGGTGGGTCATCCCACAAGGAGGGCAGGGTCCCGCTCATCAGAGCAGTCAGAATAGATGACAAGCCAGTAACACCTCTTGGGCCATGTCTCTAAGAGTATCCCAGGGGTACCCTCGGAGAGCAGCCTGGGGAAGATGCCAGGCCTGGAGACCCTCTTGGCTATATCTGTACAGATGCCTCGGGTTCCTCTCAGACCAGCCTGAGGAAGAATCCTGGCTTGGGTACCTACTTGGCCAATTCTCTAGGGACACATGGGGTTCCCTTTCCTCAGACCAGCCTGGGGGAGACGTCAGGCCTGGGGACCCTGGTGGGCCATGTCTCTAGGGATGCCTGTGTTTCCTCCCTCAGAGGAGCCTTTTGAAATGCCAGGCTGGGGACCCTCATGGAGCATGTCTCTAGTAATGCCCGGGATTCCCTCCTTAGATCAGCCTAGAGGAGGTGCCAGGCCTAGGGACCCTGGTGGGCTATTTATGTCTCTTGGGACACTCGAGGCAGAGGGCGGGGGCAGCCTGTAGCTTCCAGAATCTTCTGGGACTTGGTCGGATTTCAGGTTTCCCAATTCCTAGACTGGCCACCATAGGCTGGGATTTCATTGCTTTTCTTCACACCCCTGATCTTAAAGTGGGCTTCTGTCACCCTTGTCAAAGATCAATTCCAGAGGTCTCTGTGGTGGCCCTTTTCTGGCCTCTGCCCTTGGGTGCAGGAGTGAAGAAGGGCTCACTGTGGCTGCCTGGCCCCTGGCCACAGCAGGCCTGACCTGGTGGGGATCAGGCTGGGGTGCAGGGAGATGACTCCTTGACTCCCTTTTCTGCTCTCTACAGATTTCATTCCTCCTTATGCCACAGAAAGCACAACCAGACCTAGGGACAGCAGTGGGAACATTTCTGGGGTGGAGGAAGAAGCAGAGTCCCCCAAGGCCCAGGATTCTTCCCTTCCAGCAGGAGCTTCTCCCTTACCAGCAGGGTGTCTCCCCATCCCATGGAAGTGTCTGCCCTAGAGTGGGGGCTTCTGCTCTCCTAGCAGGGTGTCTTTACTTCTAGGGGGTGGCTCCAGTCCTATGGGTGTCTTCCCTTCGAGCAGGGTGTTTCTCTTCCATAGGGGGTTGTCTGGGTTTGTGGGGGCATGCATCTCCCCTCCCATCAGGGTATCTCCCCTACCAGGGGTTGGCTTCCCTGTCAGCTGGTATCTCTCCCTTAGAAGGAGTGTCACCCCTAGAGGGGATGTGACTCCCTTAGAGGGGGTGTCTCCCCTTCCATGGGGCATCTCCACTCCCAGCAAAGTTTCAGGTGATTACAATAGTGGGAGCCTGAGTGGGGGGCCTGGGTCCACCTTGGATGCTGTCTGGGCCTCAGGCTGAGGAGGGAGCTTTCTCCTCAGAGCTGAGCATAGGAACCCTGACTGCTGGACAACATGGGTCATTCCACAGGGAGGGCAGAGCTCCCCTCTCCTCAGAGCAACCCTAGGAGAGGCCATGCTGGGAAACCCTTGTGGGCCTCGTCTCTAGGCGCACCCCTGGGTTCCCTTCCAGAGCAGACTAGTTGTCTGAGTGTCTAATTGTTTAGGTAATATATGTTTATCTAATTGTTTTTCTTTAATATAAAACACATAATTTATACATTTCTTATATATGCATTTATCTGATGCTCTGCGTTTTAATTGCAGATATTTGAGATAAATGTATTTTACTATATATTTTCTTTCAAGAGGTCAAACAACAATCAAGTAATCTCATATTAGTATACAAACTGTATTAGATGATAAACAGATATAATTCTGTCTACATAAATATCCAAGTACTTTAACCATATTTTCATGAAGATATTTTTTCTTATCAAGGTACGATAACTTGTTTTGATTCTAAAGTTTTCAGAAATTGTTCCAAAGTATAACCAGGAAAAGTTTTAAAAGAAAAGAAGATGCTTCAACAGAGAAGAAGCACACATTGGAGGTCCTCAGAAGAAGAAAAAAATCATCTTTGGGTAAAACAGTGTCTTTCTATTCTAGGTTTTAATGATAAAGATATTTTCCTAAATAGATCTTTATATCATTATCTAGACAGAAAGATCATATAGAAAGTTTAAATAATTGAGAAAAAGATTTATATGTACTGGACTGACTATAAGAATTTTAACTGATTAATTTAAGAATATTTCAGGCTATTTTCCTGATTTTACTATACTGATATGAGCTAATATTTTGTCCATACTTAGACATGATGAAGACATATTAAAATGTTAAGTTTATTTTCTTTAAGGAAGGTCTTTATTGCCTAATGATTTCTACTGTTTAAGGCAAGGATTAATTTTTTCAATAAATTCATATCCTTAATTAAACATTAAATATATTAAACTGCTGACTTAGATCCCAATTTTGACAATTCTCTTTGGTTACTAAATTTGATTGATTCAAATACACTGCTGATTCTTACATGTTACTTTGTTTCTTGGATAATTATGAGATTTGGGAGAACATTTTATTAGGACTGAGGTTTTCCAAATTAAAGTTGTATGTTAGTTTTGAGCAATAATGGTTACAAACCTTGTTGAAAATTCATTGGTACTTTATAAGTTCTCTGACTGGACCTATTATCTGTAAAAAAAAATATGAAAAGATTTATATATCACTCTCTAACTGGGAAGTAACCTTAATCATATTTTCTAAAAGATAATTAAGAGACACCTAATTAAAGGATAATATTCTGAAACATAGAGATATTTTAAGACTTTGTCTCAGAAAGAGGTTGATGGTTGTTTCTAAATTGTTAGAATAAATTAACTATATATATATATATATATATATATATATATATATATATATATATATATATAGGGAAATTACAATAATCAATAAAAGGTATCTCATTTTCATATCTAGCCTTAGTTACTCTTAAGAGAAGGCCTTAAAATGTTACCTACCAGAAACTATAATCAAAGGAAACCTCTCAAACTTAATATAGGCCAAAATAAATTCAAGGAGATTTCCAAGAGATCCAGATTCATATATTAATATATTAGAATCTACACCAGACCTTTAATCAATTTTATTAAATAAAGAAAAGGGGGAAAGCAGGACTCCACAGGCACACACTACATCTTACAAATATTTCAAAATTTTCTTAAATTGTGATACTGTGAGTCTTATTGTTACTGAACATGATTCAGTAAATTAATCAGATTTCAAAAGATAAAGTTTAAACCTGTCATCATGATAATGACTGAGAAACCTGGCACAGGAAGGTAAATTTTCAGCTGCAGAGTTTATAGCCACATAGATTCATGAGCTTGTCAGGTCAGTAAAAATTATGAAGAGACTCCTATGGACCCATTTCTCAGGTCCATTTTTAATGTAAGTTGCAGTGCGGACTGGAAAGTCCACCAGTGAAACTAGATTAACTGTACTAATGATACCACTAGTTATTGAGTGACAAGTCCTGCTTCCCCATGAAGTTTGAACATTAGAGAAGCATGCTGAGGTAAACATATGAACCAGGGTTTATTTAAAAGGGAGTAACATAGACTTCTCCCATGAGGAAGAAGGGGGTCATAGCTGATATCCCAAGAAGCAAGGTGTTGTGCCCTTTTTATATGACCTAGGCTTTCTTTGTTCTCCTGCCTTTCTCCCCTTATCTTTCTCCTTCCTTTCTAGTGACTAGGCCCAGGAATGCTCAGTGGGTAGGTCAAAAGGTGGGAAATAGGTGGGCTGAAGAGGGAAGAGCAGTGTAGAATAGTCCTGGACATATTAACAATCTTATAGCTCCCTGTAGGGAGGGCAAATTCCTGGGACAGGTTACCTTGGGAACAGGTTGGAGCAGAGGCAGGTCCTTGATAAGATCCCTCAGGGGACAGTCTCCAACTTCCCCGACTCACTCAAAATTGGCCTCCTTGACCTGACCTGACTCAATGTATCTATCTATACTGACTACCTGTCTAATTCTGTCTTCATTGACTGTAGTGGTCAATTATACCTATATGATGGTCCTATGGTAAACAGGATGTCTGGAAGTATCATTTTGAGAAAAAGACAGCATATAAGAAACCTAAACCAGCCAATCATGCTGATCCCTAAGATTAAGACTATATTTACTTATCTAGACAATTATTAGAAAAATTAATAAAATAGATTTTTTTCCTATTCAATAGTTATTTACATAGAATATCCACCAATGTATTATTGCCCTAATATTTCTACAATAGAAGTTGATATCTTTTCTAAGTGGATGGATTGTGCATGTCTTGTCAGTACAACACAAGATATCTAGAAATAAAGTATATATTTTAGGCTGGTCTCCTAGAATGGACAAGAACAATTACATGAGGATGCCATAACTCCTAGAAACTTTAAACTCCCAGTGAGATGGCATCCAAAAAGATGTTTTGATGTTTGACTCCAACCTTCAGAATTACTGACAGACTTAATAAACTCCTTAAATGTGAGAATTAAGAGTAAGAATGAAAAATATAACTCATATTATTGTTATCTCTAGTTATTTCTAGCTAATATTTCAGATCTATTATGTGCTGAAGTTAATGTTCAGGCTTTAAAACAGGTGCATGCCAATTAACCAGACCTAGGCAAGCTCTTGATCTCATGATCCTTGAAGTGATACTTTAAATATTATTCCTTGCTTCTACAATATTTCTTGTGGTTATATCTTAAAACTTATATTGATTTTCTTAATATTTGACTTAAATTACTTCCAAGATTCTTCATAGTCAGATAAGTGCTGATGGAAGGATTGGAACTGAGTTAAAATGCTCTAAAAAGCCACTGTAATAAATATTGTGAATGAGCTCTCTGCTCTATGGTTTGTGGAAAGGCCTAAATGCCATGCCAAATAAAAATGTCTATGTTACTATGGCCAAACAGAATGCTTCCCAATAAAACTGGGAAAAGATTAAGAATCTTCTGATAAGCATTGGCAAAATAATAATAATAACCTGGATCTTCCAAAGTTAATTCAATGACTTTAATCCTAAATATGTTGAAACATTCCATATGGTGTGTCATTGAGATAATATGTTTTCTACTAATTCTTTTTGTGTTTCAATAGTAGATCATGATGACCTCAGACCAAGAATCCAGTGACTACAAGATATAATTCCCCAATGGTATTTAAATATTAAGAAAGGGGGAATATGTGGGGAGCCACATTGAGCTACCATGTCTTCCAGTCCTGATGCACTACAAGGATCTGAAAGATCACTGTAGTTGGCGTGGTAGTGCCATGACTCATGACTTGGTCTTTTCCCCCATTCAGATAGCAAGGCCAGTTTTCTGAGTAGGCATACCCCTGAGGTTGAGCTACACTCACCTATTCTTTTGTAACACTACCCCTTTGCCCTGTTTGGGATAGAATGTTCCATGGAAACTCCCTAAAAACTTCCTAGATGTCAGTCAACCTGCCGACAGCAGACATCATGAAGCCACACTCAACCCCCTGAAACCTGACCACTGACATCATTTGAATGGCTTCTCCCCAATTAAAGAGTTCAGCACATGTTCTCTCTCTCTTTCCATGAACCCCTAAGGTCAGAGGAGCCTTCACAGGACCCAAAGAAAAAGGTTTCTCTGTCTCTTGTGTGATTACTTCATGCAACCCAGTTCAGTTTACATGGAGTGACCCTAAGTGTTTTAGTCATGAGAAATGCAACAATTATGGGTAATGTTATTGTGAGTTTTGCCCTCTCACCTCTGTCAGGAATCCCATGGAAACTGAAAGCCATATACCCTGGTGCCCTGAGGATTCTGAGTATTGTTAGGGCCAGTATTAGGGCTATGGTAAGTTTAGGGTTGGTTTTGGTACTAGGGATTGAACCCAGGGGTGCTTAAGCACTGAGCCACATCTCCAAACTTTTTATTTTTTGAGACAGGGTCTCGTTAAGTTGCTTAGGGCCTCACTAAATTGCTAAGGACAGCTTTGAACTTGTAATCCTTCAACCTCAGCCTCCCAAACCTCTGGGATTAAATACAATGTTTAGCATTTTGCTGATTATCTTCTAGGGATCCTGGTGGTTTCTTCCAATTAGAATTGTGGGTAATGTATTCCTGTGTTTAGCCCACTCACTACAAAAGGAGGGCTCTGACAACTTCTTCCCCTTGGCATCATGGTTGATATAATTCTGAGTTTTGCCCACATACCTCTGCTAGTAGTCACAAAAAGATGAATGCCTCATGCTTGCCCTGGTACCCTGAAAATTCTGAGCAGTTAGGGTTAGGGCTAAGATTAGGGCAAGGGCTAGGAGTTGGGTTAATATTTGCCCTTTGCTGATTTCTTCATGGGATCCTGGAAGTATCTGCCACTTCAGATTGTGGGTAAGGTAATCTATGATGTACCTGCTTATTGTGGAGAATCCTTGGAGCATTAGGTGCTCCCTAGCATTTGGGGTATAAGGTGAGTAAAAGGTGAAAATGACTGAGAGAACCTGGGGGCAGGTGCCCACTGTGTTTCTAGGAGAGATTGAGGGTGACATTGAAGTACAAAGAGAGTGAAGTGCTTATAATCAGGGTCAGGGTGAAACACAGGCAAGCTCGGTTCAAGTGGTCAAGAGCCAGGGTGACAGAAGGGAGGTCACTGGCCTGATGAGAAGTAGGGTCCTGGAGGCTCTTACGATGTGGTAAGTAGGGGTGATGCACCTCAGCCAATGTCTGTACAGGGGACAACTGATCAATGACCCTCTTTCTCACTGTAAATTTTGATAAATAAGATAAAGCCTCTTTTCTGCAGAATCAAAACAAGGATGTCTGCTGTTGCCCTTAGATCTGGTCATTGTCCTAAAACTCACTCATTGCTGAGCTATTAGGACCAACAAAACCTGTCCCATTCAATCACAACCACTAATGCCAGATGACCCCAAATCATAATCTACAGAACCACAATCCCCAGGCATATAGCATTTCCAGCACAGATCTCCTAGGACAAACACGATTTCAAGGCCACTGGCTTCCAGGTGCTGTCATCCCCTCAGGCAGTTGGGCCATCTCTCCTGCTCAGTTCCCCTCCTTCAAGGAGGGGAACTGAGCAGAAGACCAGAGTTTAGAGAGGGAGGCTGGGGCACAGCAGTGATGAACTTGGCTCAGGTGGTCTGGGATAGCTGGGCTGGATGCCATGTCTGCCTCCCTACTTGAGGTTGTATTATACTGCATGTGGACTATGCTCCCTCCTCCCTCCAGTGGGTTGTGGAATTTATTTCCTTACAGGATTTACCCACCCATGCATCAGCCATCACCAGAGTGTATCTGAAGAAGGGTCCAGGCCCAAGTGATGAGCTGGCAGAGGTGGGCAGCTTCCTGGTGACAGTGCTTCCACCATAGACTCCTGATTTATGGTCCCCAGAGGTAGGCCCCAAGAGCCTTCAGCCTAGATAAGAATTTCTGCAGGACATGAGGTTGGATACTGTCTGATTTATAGACTTGCCATTTCAGAATATGCAGATAAAGCTTTCCTCAAGGATTTCTGAAAACTCTAATAGTTCCTGCCTACATCTTTCCAAAATAGCAGTTTTGCCTTCCAATAAAAGAACAGGCTGGGGAGGGTCTTTAATAGCCTAGGTAAGAAACTGCTCTTGATGACATCAAAGCTATATACTATTGAAGATGCAGCAGAGATGACCAAGGTCTCTGGGGAACTGCAGAGATGAGGTTGAAAGTGTGAAGGTGTCATCTGGGGTCCCCTTTGGACAGATAGACCAAGTTCAAAGATGGGAAAACAAGCAGAAGACCACAGAGACAGGTTGGACTTTGTGGTGGAATGGTCTGGGGTCCTCTGTGGAGAGATTAAGGTCTCCAGACTGGGAATACAGGTTATGGGTTGCAGAGAGAGGGGGTGGGGTGGAGAAATGTGATGGGATGGTCTGAGGTTCTCCAGTGGAGAGAGGATCACCTCCACCACACTTGTCCTATCTCCATTAGTGGCCACCAGGACTAGGTCCCTAGGATAGAACTAAAGATCTGGGGACCCAAGGGAGGTGCTTAGTGAGGGAAGAATTAGGGAATATGAGGAAAGGGTAGTAGCCCCCACATCACATCCTCTTCTTGCTGAAATGATACAATTATTAGAACACAGATGAACTTGCTGTTGCCAGGGTAGGACAGATGCCTCAGAGCCACCTGTGTCCCTGTGGGTGGCTGACAGTTGTTTACCTGTATCTTCTGTGGATGACATTTGCATGTTGGTGGTTATGTTGTGGGGCAGGTCACTCAGAAAACACACCAAGTCCCAGTTTTGTCCAAATTGAAGAGTGTTTATTCTGACTGGCTGGGACTGCTTCCTACAGGACCAAGTTGTCTCTGCAGAAAACATTTTAGGGTATTTAACTTCAACATTTTAGGGTATTTAAGGCAAAAGCCACATCCAGGTTGATGTAGCTGCAAGCAAGCAGGGTACAGAAGCTGAACTGAGCAGTTAATGAAACAATGCAACGGATGTTCCATGTTGCCACAGCAGCAAGCAAGCAAAAGGGAAGTGTGTCAAAATGACCCCAGTTGAGTACAAGTTACTAACGGTTACTACTAATGGTTACTAGACAATCTCTGTCAGGGTACATTGCCCAAGAAAAATGGAACCAAAAGAACAGTTTTACTTTGTATAAGAACTGACATTTTGTGTTGAAAAGTATGCTATGCTAGGTAAATATTAATGAGTACAGAGGCAGGTCTTTCCCATAGGAGAAGTATTTCTTACAGGATATGGAGTCTCAGGATAAAATGGAGTCTGTTGATCATTGCCCATATAGCCTGACACATGACAGAGCATTACAAAATAGGCTGCTGTGAACATTCCTGTGCATGTGTGCTCTGCAAACACCTTCACTTTCCCTGGTGCACAACTGACCGCCAACATGGAGGCATGTGTTGACATGTTTAGGAAAAACTGTTGTCCTGGGTGACTATGTTTGCCCATTATCTGCTCTCCCTCCTCCTGATCCTTAACTTTGTCCTAATGGCCTCCCATCTCCTTCCTAACTCAGGCCCATCCTTCACAATCTCCTCCTTCACATGCGTGCACTGGATCCATCTCCATAAACTTGCTCTGATACCCTATTTTCTCTTGCCCTGTGACTGTGGAGCAACTCTATTCAGGATGTGTCACATTTCCCTCTTAACAGACACCCTTTACAGGGTTGAGCACTGACAGAAGAAAGTATTCAGGATTCACATTGAGCACCTAGGATGACTCCCAATGTGGAAACACATTGGTGGGATGATCTTGTTAGGGAGACAGCCCATCCTGATGTGTAAAAAGGAGGACTGCAATATCTTGTCACGTAGCACCCCTGAGGCAGGGCCCATCTCAACACTGTTCTTCTGCTGGGGCCCCAGAGCAGCTGCCAGCACCATCTGCCACCCCAGGCCCCATTGTCTGCCATAGAGCTGAGCCAACTCCTGCTCTCCAGCAAGATGAGGCCTTCCTATGAGCACCACATGTTTCCCTCTTCCTTCATGATTTAGAGCTCAAGGCTGAGAAAGGCTCAGCTAGTGTTGTTGATATGAATATATGAGGTTAACAAAGATCAGAGACAACTCACAGCTGGATGTTAGTGGACTGAGAGCTGGAGTGGGGTTGTTGCAGGGCATTGTCCCCTCCAGACTCCAGAGTATGGCCTGCACAGGGCCAGGAGGTGCCATGGAGAAGACAGACCTTGGGAGAGGTGCCTCTGCATGTAATGCTTTGTTGGCTTTCTGGGCACATTGGCCTAAAGCTGGGCCTCCTGTGATGCCTTCTGGGGAGGCAGGAGGCTACTTGAACTTTCAGGGGCATCTGGGCAGAAATATGTATGGGGAGCCAGGTCAGCCCCCCATGAGGAGCAGGTAAAGATTGTCAGTTTTTCAACAAAAGTTATACAGTTTTATTTTGAGTAAAAGCAGAGGTCCCCAGAAATTTCTTAAGGTGTCTGTGGAGACAAAAACACTGCCACCCTAGGGTAGTGTGTTTGGCAGCTCCTTGTGTTAGAGGGAGCATTTGAGAATTGTTCAGAAATTGAGCAGCAGCCACAGATCAGAATTGAGCTCCCTGTGTCCTCCGTGCAGTGAAGTCTTACCTAGAGAGGGAAGTGTTCCCTTTCCCACCACCTGTGCACAAGATCACATTCCTGCACCCCATTAGCCTTCTAAATGGGGTGTGGGCTGCATTCTGAAATGCTTGTGTTCATGGGGCATCTCCTTTGAGTACTGAGAGGGAAACCTGACTGAGGAAGGCCCAGGGAGGGTTGATAAGGGTGGATTTTGGTTAAATTGTAATTCACTGGGTTTGAGAAGAGGGTTGTAGCCCCCAGCTTATTCTACCCTCACTGCCTTAAAAGGCTGGCTGGGCCCAGTGGACACAGGTGAGATGCCATGATCAGGTGGATCATCCTTTTCTGTGCCTTCCTGAGACACTCTTCCTGCTGAGATTAAAAGGAACACCTCGGCTGTTCCAAACTGTGGATGGCTAGGGGGGCATGAGAGATTGGTGGGCTTTCTGGATTCTGGGATTTTGGAGATTGAGTTTCTTTCTTTTTTTTTAAAGAGAGAGAGAGAATTTTTAATATTTATTTTTTAGTTATTGGCGGACACAACATCTTTGTTTGTATGTGATGCTGAGGATCGAACCCGGGCCGCACGCATGCCAGGCTGGCGCGCTACCACTTGAGCCACATCCCCAGCCCAGAGATTGAGTTTCTAACACAAGAAATTTTAAACACATGTGGAATGCAAACATTCAAGCCATAGTGGCATGTTTTTAGATTCAGGCATGGGATAATGGGTTTAATTTCAGCTTCAATGTGCAAACTTATGTTGTGGAATAAAGGGAACACTGAATCTCTTTGGCCATTCTGAATAGAATTTCTGTGTATAAATGCATGTTGTATATACATATTTTCAAGACATATTTTCTAAGCAATTGTCTAAATTCTTAAGTTTTTATTGGATCATATGGTGTGCTTATGTTTTGCTCTGGAAAAAAACTTAAAACTTTTAAAAGTGATAAACTATTATGCATTTCACCAGCAATGAATGAGAGTTATGGTTCTACATCTTCCAATTGAAAAAGTTTGGAGCCATTGAATGCAGTTGAAGTTCCATACAGCATTGTGGGTCATTTCCCCTCATGTCAGGTGTAGCTGAGCAGCATTTCTATGCTTCTTTGCCATTTTCATATCTTCTTTATTAAGTTGTCAGTTCAGATATTAACCCATTTTAATTCAATTGTTTCTTACCATATTTAGGATACAAGTCCACTTTAGATGGACTTCATGTATTTTCCAAATATTTTCACCAGTCTCTGGCTTAATTTTTTTAGTCCTTTAATATGAATTTTTCAGAGTAGATGTTTTTATTTTAAAAAATTGGGGGGGGGAGCTGGAGCTGTGGCTCAGTGGTAGAGCACTTGCCTAGCATGCATGAGGCACTGGGTTCGATTCTCAGTGCCACATATAAGCAATTAAATAATAAAGGTCCGTCAATAACTAATAAAAATATTTTTTAAAAAAATTGGTACTGAACATAAAATACAGGGGTGTTCTACCACTGAGCTATATTCCCAGCTCTTCTTAACTGTTTTACTTTGAGACAGAGTCTTGCTAAGTCACCTCAGGCTACCTATTAGCTGGGACTACAGGCATGCACCACCATGCACAGCGACAATTTAAATTTAAATTAAGTCCACATTATCAATTCTTTCTTTAATGGATTTGTTTTTGCAGCTGTATTTTTTAATAAAAACTCAATATGAAACATGGTCATAGTAGTTTCTACTATAATTATTATAGTTTCACATTTTTGATGTACGCCATGGACTATTTAGAGTGAGTTTTGTGAACCTTATATAGGTTTTCCCTGTCCATTTCTCCCATAGGGTTTCCAAACACTCCAACACCATCTGTGCAGTAGATGCTGTTGTCTTCATGAAGGTCTCTTTCCTTTGACAAAATCAGCTACCTGTAGGCATGTGTGAGTTTTGGGCTCTCCACTCATTTCCATTTATATCTACCTGTGTATCCCTTCACAGCATCACATTTTCTCACTACTTCAGGTGTTATGACACAGATGTGCGAGTTATTTGTCCTTCTGTAGTCTGTGACATCTATTCTAGGTTCAGAAAAAAATTTCTGGAAATTTGAGTGTGATTGTGCTGAATCTGCAAATCAACTGTGGGAGAATTTCATCTTTACTATGTAGAGACCTGAACAATGAATATCTCTATTTATATTTTGTTTGATTTCTTTCAATTGTTTCAAGATTTTCTAAAAGTATAGTTGTAATTTAAAACATATAACTTTTCAATTTTGGGGGTGGTATTGTAAATGGAATAGTTCAATTTTTTTTTCTTATTCTAGTTTTTAAATTCCAATTTTTCCTATATAGTTTTGCTGATATATAAGAAATCAATTGATTTTTTCTTATTGACTATGTATTTTGCTTTTTTTCTATCTGTATCCTTTATGAACATGGTATGGTGGATTCTATTGCTGTTTGATTTCCACAATTATGGCCTCATAAAATCAAAACCATGAATTTCAGAGCTTCACCAGGACTGCCACAAGGGGGTGCAGGGCCAATGCTGAACATTGAGCACTGATTATCCTCAACTGCCCACAATGGCCAGAAGAGGGTTCTCAGAGTGAGTTTTTCTAATCCCCTTGAATCATATGTCTGCCAGGGATGGATGTCCTATTCCCACAGCAAACTTTTTTCTCAGGACTCACCTGGCGAAATTCCATGGCTGGGGGTACCTGGGGTCTATGTCCACAGTGAGGTAACCCAAGACTTGCTGTAATTTCAAGACTTGCTGTAACCCTCACCCTTGTGGTCCACCAGGGGAGACCATTGCTGTGGACACCTTGGGCTATGAGCGTGATGACAAAAGCTTCCTTCTCCTTGGGATCCACACAGGGAAATGCTGTAGCTGAGGACACCTGGTGCCCATGTCCACAGTGAAGTAACTCTAACCCTAAACTGGGAACCCACTCAGGAAGGGACCATGGGTGCAGGCTAAAGGCACCTTGGAGCAATGACTGTTGTGACAGAACTTCCTTGATACCCTCACAGGGAGATGCCTTGGCTGGGGACACCTAGGGACCATGTGTACCATGAGATTTCTTCCCCTAGGAATCTACATGTGGATGGCACAGTGATTTGGGGATAACTGAAGTCTATCCGAGGAAAAGGTGGGGGAATAATGAGGAAAAGCCCCTTTGTCCACTATCCCAGGCACTGAGAAAGAAGCTCTGCTGTGTTTTTACTTTTGTAGGTAATATTTTGGTTGGACTTAATTTTATGAAAGTATTCCTCGTGAGGCTTTGAATGTTCACTGTCATAATATATTTTTTGGGGAGAAGATATATTTTATGGGGAGAAAACCCAGCACACTCAAAGGAGAAATTGAGGCATAAACTCAGGGTAGTGCAGGGGAGGCCTGGGGTTTCCAGCACAGGGAGCTCACTAGTGCCTGAGGGCTAAGGCTAATGTTGCTTCATTGTTTATATTTATTCTGGGTAAGTCTGCACACAGTTGAGTGATTTGTCTGATAATTCCCAGAAGCCGCTGTGGTGATAACTGTGCTTACATAGACATCTGACAGAGGTGTATGTGGGAAAAACACTGGACTACATTACCCACAATTCTCAGGGGGCAGTAGAAGCTTACTGGAGTGCTCCCCACTGTGAGCTAGCAAAGTGTGGGACTACATTACCCACAGTCCTAAGGGGAAGAAGCTCTCAGGATCCCCCACAGAGAACCAGCAAAACACTAGACTACATTACCCACAATGCTTGGGGTGGAGGTGGGAATGGGAGGTTCATAGGAATTCCTTCACCATGAGCTGTAATGTGGGACTACATTACCCACAATCCTGGGGGACAGAAATCACAGGATTCCTATGCCTCACGTGAGCTGGTAAAACATGTGACTAAATTATTCACAATCCTCAGGTGGCAGAGGCTCCCAGATTCCCCCACAGGAGCCAGCAAATGTTGCACTACAGTGCCTTCAGCCCTCTGTTGTGGAAATTCTCAAGAGCCCCCTTTCTCCACCCCCCAGGCAGGCAAAATGCTGAACTACATTATTAATAATCCACCGAGGGGGAGGTAGAAGTGCACAGAATCAACCCCTCTGAACCAGAAAATACAGGGACTTCATTACAATCCGAATGGGGCAGAAGTTCCCTGGATTCTGCAGAGAGAACCAATACTGGACTACATTACCCACAATCTATGGGGGGGTCACCTCATGGGAGCAAACTGACAAAATGCTGGACTACATTACCCACAGTCCTCAGGGTCAGAAACTTTTAGGAGAATTATTTCCACCTCTTCCCGTGAGTGGGAAAAGGTCTGGACTAAATGACCTACAATCCTAAGGAAGATGAAGCCCCAGGATCCCCCATGAAGAGCTAGCAAAATGCTGAACATACATTACAACAAGAATAGAGTTAGGGTTTGGATTTTTCTGAGTCTCCTTGGGAGATTCTGGGTGCTTCCTCACCCTAAGAATTATGGGTGATGTAGTCCTTGATCTTAGCCACACACCTCTGCCAGGAGACCAATGAAAGCTGAATGCACATGCTTGCCCTTATACCCTGAGAATTCTGAGTAATTTTAGGGGTAGGGATAGGGCTAGGCAAAAATTAGCCACAGAGCTAAGGTTAGTTAGATTTACAAAACCAAGAGGTACTCTTGAATTTCTGCCACTAAAGACCATGGGTAGTATAGGCCCAGGTTTAACCACTGACACTGGAGATCCTGGAAACTTCTTCCCCTTAGGATTATGGATAATGTAGTCCCAATATTTTCTGCTCTTAGCTTGGTATTGTGGGAGGCTCTCCCCAAATATTGTGGGTGAAGTATTAACAGGTGTATGGCTTAGGTTGAGGAATTTTGAGTAATTCCTCCTACCAATTCACATGGAATTGCAGGTAAAATAATCCCATGTTTTATTCAAACTGTGGAGACTTGTGGGAGATTCCTCCCCTGTTAAAGTTGTGGGTATTGTAGTTTCATGATTTATTGGCTCTGTGCAGAGAATCTTGGGAACTTCCTCCCTTTTAGGATTATGGGTAATATAGTATAATTTGCCTGCCCAATGCTGGGTATTCTGGGAACCTCCTCCCTGAGAATTTTGGGTAATGTAATCCCATGATTTGCCCTCTCCATGTAAGGAATTCTGGGAATTTCCTGAGCCACAGAATTGTGGGTCATGTAGTCCCAAGTATTACACAGTGGGTGACTTGCAAAAAGCTTCCTTTCCTGTGGACTTGTGGGTATTGTAGTCCCATGATTTAGCCTTTCTGAGCAAAGAATTCTGAGAACTTCCCCTCCTTAGAATCATGAATGACATAGTATCAACATTTGCTGTTCACCACTGGGTATTCTGTGAGCCTTTTTCCATAAGGACCGTGGGTGAAGTAGGTTGAGGAATTCTGAGTAATTCCTCCTACCAATTCACATGGAATTGCAGGTAAAATAATCCCATACCACTTACTTTGGGCAGCTCTGGGAATTCCACCCAGTAGAATTGTGGGTAATGTAGTCCCATGATTTGTCCTCTTTGTGCAAAGGATCTTGGAAACTTCCTCTCCTTTAGTATTATGTGTAACATAGTTCCAGTATTTCTCCACTCAGGACTTGGTATTTTGGGTGCCTCCTTCCCTAAGGATGATGGGTGAAGTAGTCGGGAGCATACACTCACTTTGGGGAGTTCTGGGAAATTCCACCCCTCAGAATTTTGGGTAATGTAGTCACATAATTTATACTATTGGTGGGGAAATGTGAGAGCTTTTTCTCTATTTGAATTGTGGGTAATGTAGTCTCATAATTTGTCTTCTTCATGCAGAAATCCTGAGAACTTCCTCTGCTGAGGATTATGGGTAGTGTAGTTCCAACATTTGCTTGCTCACTGCTGGGTATTCTGGAAGCCCTCTTACCCCTTAGTTTTATGGGATATGTAATCCCAGTTTTGCCTGCTCACTGTAAGAGATCCTGGGAAATGCGTCTTCATAGAATTCTGGAAATTAAAGTTCCATTATTTGATTGCTCACTGATGGCGATCCTGGGAGACTCTTCCTCTAAGAAGTATTAGTAATGTAATTTCAGATTTACTGCTCACTTTGGGGAATCTTGGGTGCTTTGAGCCCATGTAATTATGGGTATTTTAGTTCTAGACATAACTACTTCAGAGGGGGAGGGAGACACCATTACCCATAATCCTAAAATGGAGGAAGTTCCCAGTATCCCACTTCTTCCATTTTAGTATTATTGGTAATGTCCCAGGTTTTTCCCTGATAGTAGCAGGGTCTCAAGTGAGGATTATGGGTAATGTAGTCCAAATTGCCTGCCCACTGCTGGTAGGCTTCCTCCCTGAGGATTTTGGATAATGTAGTCCCATGATTTGCCCTCTCCATTCAAAGAATTCTGAGAACTTCCTGTGCCATAGAATTGTGGGTCATTTTCTTTCCACAGGAAAGACAGCTTCCACAAGTGGGGGACTTGTGAAAGCTTTCTTTCCTGTGGACTTGTTACTCTCCCAATGAGGATTGTGGGTAATGCAGTCTTGGGTTTATCAATCCCTGAGGGATTCTGGGAGATTCCTCCCCTGATAAAGATTTAAATACAGTGTCAGGTTTACCACAGGCCAAGGGGTTCCTGGAACATCTTTGCCTTAGGTAATACAGTTCCAAGATTTATCAATAATATGCCCCCGTTTTTCCTTGATAAACATTGGCAATGCTGGGAACTTCCCTTTTTTCTTGGGATTGTGGATAGTGTAATCCCTGGTTTAGCTGGCCCACAGTAGGGAAATAGGAGTTCCTAAACCTTAGTCTGTACATGATACATTCCTAGGTTTACCACTTATGACATAGGATCTTGGAAACTTTCTCCCATTAGGATTGTAGGTAATGTAGTCCCAAGTTTTACCTGATCACTTAGGGAATCTTAGGAATTTCTGCCTATAGTAGGATTGTGGGTAAAGTGGCCTCACAATGAGGAATTTTGGAGTCTCTTTTTAGAAAATTATAGATAATTATGGATAACTAAATTATGATTAATTTAGTCCTGGTTTTAACCACTCAACATGGGGTATTCTGGGACCTTTCTACCTCTTTAGAATTGGAGGTAATACATTTCCAAATTTATTTGCTTGCTTCAGGGATTCCTGGGAAACTTGTTAAAAATTATTGTGGGCACTGTAGTCCTATTTGACTGCCCATTAGATAATCTTGGTGCTTACTACCCCTTGGGATTGTGGAAAATGTAGTCTGTGGAATGCCCCTCACATTCCACAGGAATGTGGAGGATCCTGGGAACTTCCCAGGACTGTGGATAATGTAGTCCCAAGTTTTGACTGCAAACTGCAGTGATTCCTTAAAAACTTATTCACAAAGGATCATGGGCACTGTAATTCAATTTAACTGGTCACTGATGGGCAACCATGGCAGTTTCTGTCCCTTACAATTGTAGGCAAGTTAATCATTGGAATTTTCCTCTTGCTATAGAGGATTATGGAAACTTCCTTCTTAAGAACTGTGGGTAATGTAATCCCAAAATTCCCTACTTACCTCAGAGAATTCTGGGAAATTTGTCCATGTAGGATTGTGGGTAATGAATATTTGCAATTTATCACATAGCAGGAAAATCTAGGAACATACAGTGTCATAGCATTGTGGGTTTTGTAGTCCTTGGAATTGCCCTCTTACTGTGGAGGATCCTGGGAACTACTTCACTAAGTATTGTGGTGAATGTTGTCTTGTAATTTACCAGATGACTGTATGGATTACTAGGAAACTTGTGCATTAAAAAACTGGCCATCAGTGAGCAGTCAAATTAGTCCAATTTGACTGCTCACTGATGAACACTTGAAGGGTCTTAACCCTTACAATTGTGGGCAATGTATTCCTTGGACTTACCTTCTCAATGTAGAGGATCTGGGGAAATTCCTACCTAAAGATTATGGGTAAGGTAGTCTCACACTTTGAACACTGAAGAGATTCTGGGAAACATGTTCATGTGGGATGGTGGGTAATGTAGTCTAGCAATTTCACCACTCATTTCAGGAACACCTGAAAGCTTCAAGGACCACAAGACTGAGGACAATGCAATATTCAAAACTGCAACCTAGCTACATAGAATCCAAGGAACTACTACCCTAAGAATTATAGGTAATGTAGCTCAACAATTTTAATGCTAAGTGCAGGGTTAGGTTTAAGGTAAGATAGTTAGGGTTAGGGTTAAGGTTAGGGTCAGGGACTAGGATTAGAGTTAGAGTCAGTGAACTGATTTCTATGATACCAAGACTCACAGCAGTACTGTACTCTACATGGTAACCTGGGGAATTTAGGCTCTATTGATGGTACCACTCTCAGAGATACTGGCTATATGTGCATAACCACAGAATAGGTTTTCTATTATAGGCAGTTTCACTGGCTCCTGAACTCTATGAAAAAACCATATAACTCATCTTATATGATGGTAGGATACACAAGCCTGGTGAGCAAAATGTAGAACATAGTTAACTGTTTATAATATGTTAGAATTCCAGAACTGTTGAGATCTACCTATGGTTCTTAGGATTTATGATGAAAAACCTACCATATCATCTTGTGTCTATGGGAGCCATATAACTGGCTTTCCATTATGGCAGGATTCATAGATCTGCTGATCTCTATGTGTAGAAAAAGGAACTAGTTTCTATGATGGGAGGAAAGCAAAACTGCTGGTCTCTACAAAGAGAATCAGAAAAGTGGTGTTGTATTTTCTAAGGATCCCCAGGTCTTCTGCACTTTACTTGGAGATCCAGATAAGTAGTGTCTTATGATAGCAGTTATAAAAGGTATGCTGGTCTCCATGTGAAAAGCAAGAGAAATAGGGTTTAATATAGGTAGAAGTCTATAGTGGCCAGCCAGGGATCTGAGTTTCTTTTGTTGGCAATGTGATTATTGTTGCTGGGTCTACATATAGAGACAGGTAACTGGCATTATAGAATGGCAAGACATGCAAGACTGCCAGATTCTACTTTGAGAGTCAGGGAAATAGGGTTTATGATGATAGATGTTTGAAGGCTGCTGGATTTTATTTTGAAATCCAGGCAACAGGGTTTAAATTAAGGCTGACTCCAAGGACTGCATGGCTCTCCATGGAGGCCTGGTCAATTGCAATCTATGATTTCCTAATACCCAAAGCTGCCTCAAAAAATGTGGAGTCATAGAACTGGGTTCTTTGATGACAGGACACCCAAAGCTACTTGAATCTCTGTGGAGAGTAAAAAATGACAAATTCTATAATGACAAAACTTATAGAAATGTAAGGTTTTTTTCATGGTTAGCCAGAGAACAGGAGAAATAAAATAGCAGGGATTCCAAGTCTTCATGATCATATATGGAGAATCAAGGAACTGGAGTACTGATGACAGAATCTCCATACTGCAGGACTCTTTGTGGAGTGTCAGGGATTTGAGGTTCTATTATGACAACTTGAGATTTGTCACTATAATGGTGAAACTCACAAAGTTGTTGAGATTTATGTATCCTAGGTAAATGGGGTTATATTATGACAGGATTCACATTTTATTTTGGCCTCTTGGTGTGAAAGACCTAAGCAATTTCATTCTGCTTGGGATCTTATTTTGCTCTGAATCTTAACCTCTGACTTATTGTAGTCCTAAAGTCAGGAAAAACACTACAGAAAATCTCTGTGGAAACAGTTTTTGGAAAAGCCAGAAAAGCCACAGATAGGCCAAGATAACCACATATCTGAAATTCCAGATGGCTTCCACCTAGGTGTGGTGATCAGTATCTAACCTAGAAGCCCTGCAGTTTGGCAAGTACTCCCCTTGCGACATCCTCACGGTTTAAATCAATCAGTTTAAATGAATCCCCCTCTTGTAGTGACCAATCCCCCCTACCCAACTTGTTCCCACCAGTGAATGTGCTAATCATGTTTTAGAGTTGTTATTTGATTTTCCAGCGGTGTGTGATGATTTTCTAAGGGAGACTATGATGTGTGTAAAGTCCCTGCCCTCTCCAAAGAATGTATAAAACTGCTGCAAACCCTGGGCTTGGGACCTCTCAGCTTCACCAGTTGCTGTGTGTGCGTGCGGAGGACCGAGCTAGCTCGCAATAAACACCTCTTTGCTGCTTACATCGATCTTGGGTCTCTGATGGTCTTTGGGGGTCCCTTTCTATTAAATGACCGGAGAAAGGGAGGTTGGGGTCTGTCATCAGGTGTTGGCCAGGACAGAGTAAGTTTTCTTGGAAGCCTTGAGCTTTCCTCAGGCAGTTGTTTTGATGGACGAGGTGGAGGTGGGGGTGTTGCACATGAGGCACAAACTATGCTGAGTCCCTGAGCTCAGGGCATTTGCTTCCAGCAGGGTGTGTGGACTTGGGGGAACACCATCTTCCTACCTGCTTCAGGAGGACTGGGCTCATGCATCCCTGTCCAGGAAGCCCCCCCACCCCACTCTAGAGGGCAGAGGCAGTGACTACTCTGCCTTTGGCTGCCATGGGGAGTGCCCGCCCTCAGCCCCCGCAGGAAACATGCAGAGTTCCTAGACATCCCATGCACCTCTGCGTGCCTTTCCATACGTGCACACACCCCCATCCCTGTCTGGCTTGCACCTCTGAGGCTGCAGATTGGAGGAAACCAGGAGAGGAGCCAGGAGAAGCCGAGGGAGGAGCCTGGCAGCAGACAGAGGGAGCATGTGGTCATGCACGTCTTCTAGAGTTTTGCAGTTTCGCATTGTGAACGCAAGTCTATGGAGTATTTTGACAGGTTCTGGGCTGCAGTTGTGTGCCTTCTTGAGGTGCATCTGGATCCTAGGTTCAGAAACAGCTTGCTGGGAATTTCACTGGGAATGCACTGAATCTGCAGAGGAGGTTCATCTTAACGACACTGAGACCTGAACAAGGAATATCTCTGCATTGATTTATATTGCATTTGATTTCTTTCTACCGTTTCAAGATTTTCTGAAAGCAGGTACTTCAATTTTGGAGGATGCTATTTTACATGTTAACACATTTAAAATTCTCTTATTCCAGTTTACATATTCCACTCTTTCCTCTACATGATGCTACTATATAGGAAATCAGTGGAATTTTGCCTAGGGGCCATGTACTTTGCAGCTTTCTATCTCCATCCATTCTGACCAAGACATAGGAAGGCTCTATTTTTTTTTTTTTTTTAGATTTATAGTTGTAGATGGACAGCATGTCTTTATTTATTTATTTATCTTATTTATATAATGCAGTGCTGAGGATCAAACCCAGTGCCTCACATGTGTTAGGCCAGAGCTTTGCCACTGATACCGCCCCATCCCTCTTTCTTTTTGATTTATGAAACTATGACCAGAAATCATCAGAACTATGAATTTCCGAGCTTCTCTGTTGACTGGCACTAGGGTGTGCAGAGGCAGCTCTAAAGGCTGAGCCTCCAGCGCCCTGCGCTGCCCATGGCGGCCAGCAGGGGCGCGCATAACAACTGTCTCCACCACCTGCTTTTGGGGGGTGGTGTTCTGTGTCCTCTGCAAGTTTCCTTCTCCTGGGGACCCAGTGGGAGGTGCCACATCTGGGGATGCCTGGGGGCTCTGTCTAAGGTGGGGAGCAGGGCTTCCTTACCCTGGGGACCCTTTGGAGAGACACCATGGCTTGGGGATGCCTGGGGGCTCTGTCTAAGGTGGGGACCAGGGCTTCCTTACCCTGGGGACCCTTGTGGAGAGACACCATGGCCTGGGGATGCCTGGGGGATATGTCTAAGAAGGGGACCAGGGCTTCCTTACCCTGGGGACCCTTTGGAGAGACACCATGGCCTGGGGATGCCTGGGGGATATGTCTGTGGTGAGGACCAGGGCTTCCTTCTCCTTGGCACCTACCCATGGAGACTCCACTGTGGATTCAGGATGACCGAGGTCCAGGTGAGGAAAACATGAGGAAGAGGCTTCCTGGGCACTGCCTGGTGGGCTGAGGAAGAAGTTCTGCCATGTCCTTTGCTTTCCCAGGTAATATTTCAGCAGAACTTCTTTTACAACAGTTTTCCTCACTGAGGCTTTGGCTGCTCGTCATGATGTCACTTCAGTGTGTTTTGTGTGGCTTGAGTGTATTTTGGGGAGAAATCCAAGGACACAGGAGAAACCCAGATGGCCACTCAGGATAGTGCAGGGAGGCCCAGTGCCTGGAGTCCCACTGGGGCCTGAGGGGAAGGGCTAATGTGCACCTCATTTCTTGCTCTTATTCATGTTTTATGGACTAATTTTTCTTATAGGTTTAAGTACTTGAGAAATATTGAGAAGTCGATGTGTTAAAATTCAAAAGTTACGATAAGTGTAAATATTGCATTTGTGTCGGTTACGAGAAGAACCTTGTGGTGGGGTTCTAGATCAGGGGTGGAGTGCTCCATCCCAGGAGCTCTGAGATGAAACCAAACGAAGAAGCAAAACACAGACTTGAAGATCTACAGTGTAAATCAACCACAAGTAAAGGAGGACTTCAGATGTATTAATCCAGTGTACTGCATGCTCCTATTAGAACCTCATTTGACTTTATCTAAAGTCTATTTGAAATAGCTGGAGAAATCTGTGTATCAGTTGGGTGTTAGATATTAAAGAATTATGATTATTTTCAACTGTGGCTGTATTAAAGACTTCTTTCCATTACGTGGCTACAATTTTTTAGAAGAAACTGGATGATGCTGGGGTTTCTGGGTGAGTCTGTCCCAGTGGGGTGGGCCCTCTGACCAGTCCCACAGTGGGGATGGCTGCATGCGCAGTTTCTTGGCTGAAGTACTCATAATACTTGGAGTACCAGGACCAGTAGTCCTTAGGGGCCTCACATTGAGGGGCCTGTGGGCAGAATGCTGGACAGCAGTGCCTAGAATCCTCAGGGCCCACAGTTCCCAGGAGCCTCTGGTGAGAACTGCATGACAGACCACTACTACCCAGAATGATGGGGGCTCCTGGCAACTATGTGGCCTGCAGACCCCAGAGGCCTTTGTGGAGGATTCTTGGCTGGGCGGGCAGTCGCTGGGATATGCTGCCCAAAATCCTCAGTGTACCAGGGCAAGCACGTGGCCCAAAGCTCCCAGGGGCCTAGGTGGGTGTGAGCGGCAGAATGCTGGACTGCACTGCCCAGAGTCCCCGGGTGCTTTGTGAGAATACAGCCAGCAGCTCCCAGGAGACTCTGGGGTGAGAGCTGCAAAGGTTATGATGGCCTGTCCTACCTAGAATCCTTCAGGGCCTGCCATCACCAGAGCCCTTTGCAGTGAGGGCAGCATAGGTCAAATGACAGATGGCAGTATCCATCACCCTCGGGGACCTGCAGTTTGCAGGGACCTCTGGAGTGATGGCTGTACTGACAAATTGACAAACTGTGCTACCCATTACCCTTGGATGCCTGCTGTTCTTAGGAACCTCTGGGGGAGGGTTGCAAGGGCAGAACACCAGGCTTCAGTGCTCAGAATCCCTGGGGATCCCTGCAAACCCTGTATCTCCTAGAGGTTTCTGTGGTGAGGGTTGTGTGGGTAGAGCACTACCTGGAACCTCTAGGGAACCAGGGAAAGCATGGGGTCCGCAGCTCCTGTGGTCCTCCCAGCAGGGCTGTGCAGGCCAAACCTACCCTATGTTACCCAGAACTCTCAGGGGCTGCAGCTCCCAGGATCCTTTGTAGTAATTGAGCTGCCCTACATTACCCACAATCCTCAGGGGTTGCAGCTCCCAGAACCCTCTTTGGTGACTGAGCAAGCCCTGGGACTGAAGGACCCACAACCCTAAGGGGGAATTTAGCTCCCAGAACCCTCTGATGTGAGTGGGCAGAACTACATGACTCACTACCCTCAAGGGCTGTAGCTCTAAGGATCCTCTGTGGTGAGAACGGGAGGGCAGAGAAGTTAACTATACTACCTGGAATCCTTGGGGGGAGGTGTTGTCCAGGTGAGTGTGCAGCCTGCAAGTCCCAGAGGCCTTCACAGTGCGGGCTGTGCAGAAGGCCAGACTACACTGCCCAGAATCCCTAAGCCCTGGGCACCCAGACACCTTCCTGTCGAGGGCTTCAGGGAAAAGCATCTGGGGTGTGAAGGCAGATCCCCGGAGCCTTGATGGTGAGGTCCACTTAGATACCATGGACTGCGTTACCCAGAATAATCAATGGCCCACAGACCTCTGAGGTCAGGGCTGCCTGAGTAGTACGGACTACAATGCCCAGAACTCCTGGGGGCACTATAATGTGTCTGCACCAACAGAGCACCACACTACAAGGTCCCTGGTGCTTGGGGGCCTGCAGCTCCCAGGAGCCTCTATGGTGAGGGCTGCAGGGCCGAATACACTTCCCAGAATCCCTAGGGGCTCCCGTATAGCACCTCACAGAAACTTCCCAATGAGGGCCATATTGTACAATACCGGACTGCACTGGCCAGAATCCTGGAGTATGTGGTACCTGCAGCCTCTGTAGGCTTCTGGTGTGAGGCCTGTGTGGCCAAAACACCTGACTACACTGCCAGGGTCCTCCATGTGCCAGCATGTGGCACACAGCTCTCAGGTCCTCTGTGGCTAGGGTGTGTGGGCAGAACACCACGTGACAATGCCAGAGTCCTCCAGGGCACCTGGACCAGCATGTGGTACATAGCTCTCAGGTCCTCTGTGCCTAGGGTGTGTAGGCAGAACACCAGGTGACACTGCCAGGGTCCTCCAGGGCACCTGGACCAGCACGTGGCACACAGCCCCATGGTCCCCAGTGCTAAGGGCTGTGTGGGCAGAACACCAGGTGACACTGCCAGGGCCCTCCAGGTGCCTGGACAGCACGTGTCACACAGCTCTCAGATCCTCTGTGGTCACAGTGTGGGGGTAGAACACCAGATTTCACAGTCAAGATTCCCTGGGAATTCTGAATGGAAGTGTAGCCTGCAGCTCCCAGGGGCATCCATGACTAGAGCTGAATCATCTAGAATGAATTATTTAGAATTAGTTAGAATGCCCCAAGGCAGGGGCTGAAGCCTGCATTCCCAGAATCACCAGAGGATTTGATCTGAAGTAAGTTCTCCCCTTGACAGTGGTCATCATGGGCTGAGATTAAATTTGAGGCAGGGTCTTGCCAAGTTCCTTAGGGTCTAACTAAATTGCTTAGACTAACCTTGAACTTGTGATCCTCCTGCCTCACCCCCCAGAGCCACAGGGATTTCAGGCGTGTGCTACTGCATCCAGCCTTAACTTCTTTTCAGAAAAACCATGATCTGAAAATGGGGCAGCCTCTGGCTAAGTCGCTCTGTCTCAAACACCTCACTTCTCAGAGGCCTCGGCATTGGGCTGTTTCTGGGCTTCTGTTGGGCACATAAGTGAATTTCCCAGCTCCTGCAGCTGCACATGTCTGCACCCCTGCCCACCTGGCCCCTGGCTGCAGCAGCGCTTGGCCTGGTGGAGTGCAGGGCTGGGGTGCAGGTGTTAGTAGTAGCTAGCAATGAGCATTGAAATGCAGGCAAGGCCCCAAGAGTTCTTTAAAGTACTCCCAAAGTAGATGAGAAAGCAAAGGTGGTAGTTAATTTGTAGAAATAAACTGAAGCAGAGGAGCTAATGAGAAGACATGTCAAGAAAAAGGAGTAATGGAACTAACTCTGTCCACTGAGGTTGGTGGGAAGCTACAAATCATGGCTAAAGGTGGCTCCATTTGTCTGGAAAGGAAGTGCTGCAGGGCACAGACCAGGCAAGACACCAAACAGGAAGCAGATTTTATTTGTCTATAGCTAGGTTCAGAGGGCACAGCTTTTGGTGTAATCAATCAATCCCCCTGAACTTTGAGTTCAGTAGTTTCAGAACTCTATACCCAGCATGTAAGGGGAGGGGCTCAGAAGTTCCCAGTCTGTAGAAGTTCACACAAAAGCAGCTTTGTCTTTCACTGTTCTGGGCAAGTTAACCCTTCAAGGACAGCGACTGAGAAGGGGGGAGTCTTCTCCCCTCCCTTCCTCCCCCTTCCAGCTCTTACCATGGAGCCTGATTGGTAACTTCTCTTATCTTACATATAAATCTCTTTTTAATTGTTTTAACTTTTTATATCATCTGTCTAGATAATGATATAAAGATTTTCTGGTTTAGGAAAATACTTTTATCATGAAAACCTAGAATTTAAAGACCTTGTTTCACCCCAAGATGATTTTTTGATTCTTCTTAGGACCTCCAATGTGTGCTTCCTCTTAGTTGAAGAATCTTTTCCTTTTAGAATTTTTCCTGGTTATACTTTGGAGTAATTTTTGAAAACCTTAGAATTTAATAAATTTTTGTACTTTGATAAGATGAAATATCAATGAAAATATAGTTAAAGCCCTTGAATATTTCTGAAGATAGAATTATATTTGTTTGTCATCTTATTAAAGTTTATACAGGAGCTGGGGTTGTGGCTCAGCAGTAGAGCGCTTGCCTAGTACGTGAGGTGCACTGGGTTCAATCCTCAGCACCACCTAATGGCAGACATCAGTGTTTCTCTCAGATTTTAGGGCAGTCTTCATTTGGCACCCAGGCCAGGTTGCTTAAGGGTTAAAAGCACTGCTGGCTGTGAGTCTAGTTACAGACCCCACAGGGAACAGCAGCTAAAGTCTTTTGACCTCAGTGGCTGAGTTCCAGCCTTTCTGATTCAGTAGGACAAGAATGTAGCAAAGAGGTTCAGTATAAATGTTCTGAGTATTCACAAAAATAACATTCACTCCTCTACAGGTAAAGAATCCTTGTATCAAGTCTCATCACAAAATCCTCCTTCCCCTTTTCTCACTCTCCAAGCACAGACTTCAAGTATATAACTTCCCCAAATCTTTACCTAATATTTCACAATATAAAAATTCACAAAAACAATCCAAAAAAGTTCACAAAAGCACTTTCCCCATGGGAGAAGACTTAACAACATATCCCATTAATCATCTTAATAATTCTTTAAGAGTCTCTAGAATTATAAAAATAATTTTTTTCTTTCTAAAGACAAACTACTCCCAAATATTAAGAAGTTGAATGTCACAGATTTTTCTTCTACTTTACTTACTTTCTACAATTCAGCCCACAATACTCCGCAATCCTAAGCATGCTTAACTTCTGGAGAGAAATTCCAAACCCACTAAATTTCTAAAATTCATCCTAGAGTTCCATATCGGCCACAAATTGTCACCTTTCTCATGACTAAAACACTCAGGGTCACTCCAGGTGAACTGGGCTGTGTGAAATAATCACACAAGAGACAGAGAAATACCTTTTCCTTTGGGTCCTGTGGTGATGGCTCCTCTACCCTTAAGGGTCTACAGAGAGAGAGAGAGAGAACACACACACACACACACACACACACACACACACACACACACACACTCATGCTGAACACTTTTATTGAGGAGAAGCCATTCAAATGAGGAAAGGGGTCAGGTTTCAGGGGGCTGAGTCTAGCTTCCTGATGTCTGTGTCAGCAGGTTGACTGACATCTAAGGCCACACCCAAAGGCAGAGCAAGAGCAGGGGACACACAGAGGGAGTTTCCATGGACCATTCTATCCCAAAAGGGGCAAGGGGTAGGATTATGGAGGAACAGGTGAGTGTATCTCAACCTCAGGGGTGACACCTACATCTGAAGACATGCCTCGACTTTCTGAGCTGGGACAATGCCCAAGTCACCATGAAATGATTGAAATGACCCCTCAGAGCCTCTTGCTTCAGGACTGGAAGGTGTGGGTCATTCAGAGTGGCTCCCCACACTTCTACAAACTACTCAACTGGATAAATGTCTGTGGTAAACTAGTAATGGGGTGTTCAGCACCTGGAGTGATGCTTTCTTCCAGGCCAGTGGCCAAGTGAAATGGAGAAACAGGAAAATAGGAAGTTTACCTACATTGATCTCTCTGGTAGGCAGAGACTCTTTTGCTGATAGTCCTCAAATAAATTATGGTGAAGATTTCTGGGGAAACTTAGTTAAGATTTTCTGTGGAGGAGGGGGTGCCACTACAGAAGATCCCTTTAGTAGCACAGTCACACTAAGGTAACTTCTGACATGCAATTGACCTCAGTGCCCACATCTACACGGACTGACTTGTAGATGAAGCCCCCTAAGTAGGATGGCCATGGTGACAGTTCTGGAGAGGACCAGCTAAGGTCAACAACTCCACTGCCCAACGTGAAGGAGTAGTTGACCCCCTGATGGGCAGAGTACAGAGGTGGTCCCCAGTTCTCTTGGCAAACATGAACAGTAGTGAAGTTTGGGGACAGCCTTGTCTCCTTTTATTCCCTGCCTGGAGACACCCACTCTCCCCCTTGAGAGTGCTTTTGGTGAAGCCTCACTTTTCTCTTAGTCTATTTTCACCTCATTGTCACTTCTCAGAACCCTCTCCTGCATGGCTTTTGGTGTCTGACTTTAAATTTTCTTTTGCTGCAGCACAAGGGCTGGGGTTTGGTATTTCAGCTCCCTGCTTTCTGGTGAATGGGGAGGTGGGCTTCTGGACTCCCTTTTCTCCTCTCCTGAGATTCCACTCCATGATGACACAGCCAACACTGGTAGACCTCGTGACAGCAGTGGGGACAGGTTCTATCCAGTAACAGCTGAGAGTGGAGAAAGGGCTAAGGTTTACCAGGAACTAGGGGTGGGCACCTCTGAGCATGAGCAGGGTCCTGTGGGGCGTGGTCATCAGGGGGTGGGGCCTCGTGGCCATCTTTGATGCCAGTCCACCTCCTTCAGGGTGAGAGGTGAGCTTTCTCCTCAGGGCCCAGAGGGCAGAGCCTGGGCTCCTGAAAACTGTGGGTCGCCCCTCAGGGAGAACCCGAGCCCCCTTTTCCTCACAGCTACCTCAGGTGGATGCCTGACTCAGGGACACTGGGGGTCATGTCTCTGGGACACCTGGAGCTCCCTTCTCAGAGCTGCCTCAGGTGGGCGCCTGGTTTGGGGGCACTGTTGTTCCTAGGGTCGCCCATAGTTCCCTTCTCCTCAGAGCTGCCTCAGGGAGCCACCTGGGTCGGGGACAGTGTGGGTCATGTCTCTAGGGACCCCCGTAGCTCCCTTCTCCTCAGAGCTACCTCAGGGAACCACCTGGCTTGGGGTCACTGTGGGTCACTATTGGACCAGGACGCAAAGAAAAGACCAGTGACTCCAATTAAAATCAAATGAAATCAAGCTGATCATTTCCACCATCCGGGCTGCTTCTCCCACCCAAAACTGCGGGAAAAGACAGCCCCAGCTCCCTCGCAGCGCAGCTCCATACCCAGGAAGTTCCACAAAGGGGGTTACAGATAGCAACACTCGGACTGCAGAGCACAGAGGTCGTTCACATTTGCTGGCCCCGACATCAGAATTTATGAAGGTCGTTAGAGCCTCAGAGAGGGGCGTTGTCTGGCCAGGGAAGGCCAGGGTTTATGGGGCGTCACTGCAGTTTCAGAGAGGGCTGCTGTGTGGTCAGAGAGCCAGGCAGGGGGGAGTCCAAGGCCCGGGCAGGCATTCCAAGCAGGTTCAAAATCTGCAGTCATTTACAGTGAAAGCAAAATTAGCTTTTCATGGCTTTGTGGCAAGAAGTTTCCCAATTTTAAGAGAGAATCAGGCTGGGTCTATCGTCATGTCTCTAGGGACCCCTGGAGCTCCCTTATTTTCAGAACTGCCTGAGGGTGATGCCTGGCTTGGGGCCACTGTGGGTCATGTCTCTAGGGAGGCCCAGAGCTCCCTTCTCAGAGCAGCCCAAGTGTGACACCAGCTTGGGGACACTATGGGTCACGTCCCTAGGAATGCCTGGAGCTCCTTTCTTCTCAGAGCTGCCTCAGGTGGGCGCCTGGCTTGGGGGCACTGTCGGTCGTGTCTGTAGGGACGCCCGGAGCTCCCTTCTCCTTATAGCAGCCTGAGGGTGATGTCTAGCTTGGGGATACTGCCGGTCATGTCTCCAGGGATGTCCGGAACTCCCTTCTCCTCACAGCTACCTCAGGGAGCCACCTAGCTTGGGGACACTGTGGGTCATGTCTCTAGGGACCCTTGGAGCTTCCTTCTCCTCAGACTGCCTCAGGGAGCCACCTGGCTTGGGGACCCTCATGGGCCATGTCTCTAGAGACAGCTGCAGCGCCCTAGTCCTCAGAGCTACCTCCGGTGGATGCCTGGCTTGGGGACACTGTGGGTCATGTCTCTAGGGATGCCTGGAGCTCTCTTGTTCTGAGTTGCCTGAGGGAGATGCACTAGAAGCTTCTGGAATGACCCGCAGCAGGTGTGGGAAATGTGGTATTGGTGAGGAGAGAGCCCTATCTTGAGACTGAGAGCTGAGGAGAGCCTGGCTGTGCGCCCTGCTCCTTCACTATTTCTTTCAGGCTGGCTCTGCAGCAGGCCTAGGTTGTGACCCTCATCATCTTTTTAAAAATAATTTACATTATGTATATATTGACATAATTTAAAATAAAATTTAGATGTAGTTGGACCTAATACCTTTATTTAATTTATTTATTTTTATGTGGTGCTGAGGATTGAACCCAGTGCCTTGCACGTGCTTGGCGACTGCTCTACCACTGAGCCCCAGCCCCAGCCCCTCATCATCTTCCTACAGTTACCCCAGGTTTTTCCTGGAGAACCTGGGTGGGATGAAGGAGGAATGATGAACGAGGGTTCTAAGCCCAGGAGAGACTCCATTACTTGTGTTCCTTATTGCTTATTTTTTCAAATATTATTTTAGTTGTCAGTGGATTGTGTTTTATTTATTGATACTGAGAATCAAACCCAGTGCTTCACACATCCTGGGCAAGTGCTCTGCCACTGAGCCGCAACCCCAGCCCTCCTTATTGTTTTAATGGTGTCAAAGTAGTAGAAAAGAACACGGAAATATGGAAAAGCACGTGTGTTACCAGCCCACTACTTTATTTCAGTATAGTATGTTATTTGTAACAAATTTATTTATTAAAAATGTATTTCAGGGCTGGGACTGAAGCTTCCTGGTAGAGTGCTTGCCTAGCATGTGTGAAGCAGTGGGTTTGATCCTCAGCACCACATATAAAGAAATAAGATACAGGTGTTTGTTTGAAAATATTAAGAAAGTTTATTCCATGTACTAAACTCATGAACCACATTTCATGGAACTAAACTCATGAAACTAAACTCATGAATCACATTTTTCATAGGTTGAGAGAATTCCAGTTTAATTATCAGTATATGTGCATCTTCCCTCTTTAGAAATTTTTTTAATTATTTTTTTTTAGTTGTAGTTAGACACAATACCTTTATTTATTTATTTTTATGTGGTGCTGAGGATCAAATCCAGGGCATTACATGTGCAAGGTGAGTGCTCTACCACAGAGCCACAACCCCAGCCCTGGTGCATTTTACTTATCCATAATAGTGGGGTCCATTTTGATGTATGTGGACATGCATGGAGTATAATTTGTTCAGTTTCACCCCAGTATTTCCATGTTCCCTCTCCACCTCTGTCCTTCTGCTCCACTTTCTCTAGCAGTCTTCCTTCTATTTATTTATTGTTTTGTTAAACTGGTGGTTTGTAGATAGACATGGAGGGGGGATTCACTGTGGTGTAATTGTATATGTACTTAGATCGTTTGGTCAGTTTCATTCTGCAGTTCCTCCCTTTTCCGATCCCTCCTCTCTCCCCCTACATCCCCTTCTATTCCACTGTATCTTTATGGGATCTATCTTTATGGGATCTCCCCATTTTATATTTTATATTTCCTTATTTACCTCTATTTTCTGTGTATAAGATGAAACATTTGACCCTTGACTTTCAGAGTCTGGCTTATTTCAGTTAGCATGATGTTCTCCAGTTCCACTCATTTACCAGCAGATGCAGTAATTTCATTCTCCTTTATGGCTGAGTAAAACTCTGTGGTGTGTATATGCCATGCTTTCTTTATCTGCTCATCTGTTGAGAGACACCTGGGATGGTTTCATAGCTTGGCTACTGAGAATTGTGCTGGCTTAAATGTTGATATGGCTATATTCCTATAGCATGCTGATGTTTTGTTATTTTAGATAAATACCAAAAAAAAAAAAAAAAAAAGGGTGGGAGGGACAGCTGGATCATGTGATGGCTTTATTTCTAGTTTCTTGAGGATCCTCTGTACTGCTGTCCATAGTGGTTGGTTGCACTCATCTGCACAAACAACAGGTGAGTGTACTTTTCTCCCTATCCTCACCAGAGTTTGTTGATTTTTGTATTCCTGATGTTTGCCCTTCTAACTGGAGATGAAATCTTAATGTAGATGTGATTTACATTTCTTTGATTGCCAGGGATGTTGAACCTTTTTTCCCCATGTTTTTGGCCATTTGTATTTCTCCTTTTAAGAAACATCTGCTTAGTTCTTTCACCCATTTTTGTGTTGAGCTATTCATTTTTCTGTTGTTACATGTTTTGAGTTATTTATATTTCTGGACATTAATCCCTTGTTGGAAAAGTAGATGGAAAAGACTTTCTCCCATTCTGAGGGGCTCTCTTCATGATTCTATTTCCCTTACTTGTCAGAGCATTTTAATTTGAAGGCATTCCACTTATTGCATCTTGGTTTTATTTTTTGAATTTTATGGATCTTGTTGAGGAAGTCAGTGCCTGCCCTGCACCAATATGTTGGAGAGTCAGGTTTCTATGAGCCCAATCTACTTTTCCACTGACTTACATCTTCAAATTAGAAGTCATTTATCTTGAATTGATTGATCTATAATAAATAGCATCTTACATTTTAGTTTTCAAGTGCTCTACAGCTTCTGCCAAAATAATTCATTGTCCATGAATGTGGTAATGCATTTAAATGATGATAAAATGAATGTAGAATAAAAGGAATTGGGTCTTATAAAAACAGTGTACCCATTGCTTTAAATTATATACATATTTTAGACTGGGATTTGAACTCAGGACTTCATGTATCCTATGTAAGTGCGCTACCCCTATAAGTGAGCAACACCCTCACTTCTCTTTTTGAGACAGGATCTTGCTAAATTGACCAGACTGGCCTCAAATTTAGAATTTTCCTTTCTCAGTTTCCCTATGTAGCTGGGATTATGATGATGTATACTACCATACCTGGGTCCTCTCCTCTTTCAGTAGAATACCTGATACTTCCATGCACTTTATGGTGGCTGGTACAGAGCAGGCAGGGGTGGTGGATGGCCAGGGACTTCTGCCCAGGATTCAGTGAAGCTGCTGGGGCCTATGTAGCAGGTGGAGGGTGGTGGGTGAGGCAGATTGTTGCTGCCTCCACCCAGCTCAGGTCAGTTTCCCTGAGGTGGGTTGTTGGGATGGAAGGCTAAAGAACTAGGGGCTCTGAGTGAGTGACCACCAAGGTCAGTATTCCTCACCATCTGTTGTCCCTCCTGTTGGCTTTGACCCTCCTCCAGACCCCTCTTCCAGGCCCTGCCTTTCTTCTCCTGACCTCACCCCATCCCCCAGACCACACCCTCCACAGACTCTGCCTAGACCCCTCCCCAAGGCCCCCATGTGTCTTCTCCAGATCCCTGCCCTGTCCAGATTGTGGCCCTCCTTCAGACCCTACCCTGTTCCAGGCCCCACTTCTCTCAGCCACAGCTCAGGGCACTAATTGACAGTACATTTGCAGTGGTGCACAAAATAGCCTGTTGTATAAACATTGACATTCTACATAGATGAAATATCTTGACTATATCAGGCTTTGATGGAACATAAACTGAATTTAGAAAAGTCACCTTTTTATCTAGATCATAAACATTTGAAATAAAATCAGAATCTGTGAAAGGTCAGGTAACACTTAGCTGTGAGACCTAATGATCCCAGGGTCTTTTCCAGTGGGAGATCTCCAAGCAGAGGTTCCAACTTTGCTATGCTAATGGATTGATTGAGTTTTCTTGATTTAGTTGTTTTGCAATGTTTGTATTTACTAGAAATGTCCCATATCAACCAGGTTTCCAGTTCTTTTTAATTTCTTCTCTTTTTAATTTTCTACAGAATTCTTAATCCTGTGAACTTCTGCTGTTTTCCCTCAGCAATATTTTTAAAATATGCTTTTTGCTTTCTTGGTTTTTCATTGAGAGACTTGTCTTGTTTGAAAATTCTCATGATAAATCTTAAATGATTTTAATTATTTTCTGCTTATTGAGATGTCTTTGCATACTGAGTATGCAGCTCAGTGATAGAGCACTTGCCTAGCAATTGAGAGGCCTTGGGTTCCATCCCAGCACCACACACACACATATCTTCTTACACACACACACACACACACACACACACACACACACAATGTCATTTGCTAGAACTCAAGCATCAGAGGTATCCAGAGATATGTTCAAAAACATTATGTATTTACATATATATATGTAAATACACAATATCTTTGCCAGATTTGGATTAAATTTTTCTAAGAAAAAATTTCAATGTCAACTATTATATTGCATGATTCTTTTTTTTAACCTTTATTTTATTTATTTTTATGTGGTTTTGAGGACCAAACTCAGGGCCTCACACATGCTAGGCAAGCACTGTATCGCTGAGCCACAACCCCACCTGATCCTGTTTTTAATATTTATTTTTTAGTTGTACACAGTACCTTTATTTTATTTTATTTATATGTGGTGCTGAGGATTGAATCCAGGGCCTTGCACATGCTAGGCGAGTGCTCTATTGCTGGGCCACAACCCCAGTCCTCTGCATGATTCTTGAAACCACTGTAGATGAAGTTTCCTTAAGACTCAAGTCATTACAATGTGTAAGAGACAAGTCAATAGCTGAGTTGTGTAATTAAGAAATATTTTTTACTAAAAATAAATTTTTAAACAAATATTTTCTTTTCTATTTTTCAATTTAGAAAGCATATCCCTATGTTTTATTAAAGTTCTACATTTGTTTATTTATTTTTATGTGGTCCTGAGAATCGAAGCCAGTGCCTCACATATGCTAGGCAAGTGCTCTACCACTGAGCCACATCCTCAGGCCCTAAACTTTAACATTTATAAAAAGTTAGTTTTCTAATTTATTGCAAGCAAGGGATTGGGTTTTCTGATGAGCATGATGCTTTGTGTAGTGCCAGGAATTCTTGTTGGAGAACTCTGTTTGTGTTTTGTATCTGTTCGAAGTATCATTGAAAATATACCATTATGTTTTTGAGTTCAGAAATTTGAATTTCTTCTTTTGAGGTTATATGTTTATTAACACTAAGAGTTATTTCATGTGAAGTGCCATAATTACATTGTATCCTAATGATTGTTCCCCTATGTGCTTATAAGTTGGCTTTTAGAGCAGAGTTGAGTATATTGCACATCTGCTGGGTTTATTAGAAAAGTACATACACTTTTTATCATATTTAAAAAGCTATCATATTTAAAATGTAATCATATTTAAATTAGTAGAAGCAGAGGTTAGATATGTTAGCATTGTGAGCTGAACAAAGTGCAGGTTTACTTTAATTATTTTTGGGAGGTTGATATAATGGCTTCTTCCCTGTTCTATTCCTGCAATGGTTGTCTATGATCAGTTGTGTGGCCTGGAGAGTTTTTGTTCACACTGGGTGTTGACCTCAGGGCCTTGTATGTGCTTGGCAAGCACGTAGCTACATACATCCCTAGCCCTTTTTAAAATTTAATTTTGAGACATGGTCTTGCTGTATTGCCCAGGTGAGCCTCAAATATATGATCCTCTTGCCTTAGCCTCCCAAGTAACTGGGATGTCAGGCATGTGACTGGCATGTCCTTGTGCCTTGTGCATGCTAGGTGAGCTCTCTACCATGGAGCCACAATCCAGCCTGGAAATGTAGTCATGTTTAAAGTTTTATTTGAGTATCTTTATCTTTATACAGAAATTTCAAAGGAAGCCTCAACCTGACTTTTCCCTTGTAATGACTTAGGTGCACTATCTCAGATGTATTAAATCTTAGACCATTTGTCATGAAGAATAAACACTAGTATTCTGTAATTAACTGAAGTTGTGTTTCCTCTGGATTCTCAGTTCTGCCTCTCCTGTTCCAGGACCCCATCCAGGACCCCAAATGACATCCGGTCAACATGTCTCTGTAGACTCCTCTTGGGGTGACAGTTTCTCTGAACTTCCTTGTTCCAGTGACCTCAGCGCATGGGAAGGACCTGTCAGGTATTTTTAGATTGTTCTACTTTGGGGTTTACTTGTTTTTTCTCACATCTAGACTTGGGCCATGGGTTTGGGGGAAGCAGTCACAGAGGAGGAGAGCTGCTCTATCATCTCAAGCCCTCAAGGTGAATGTCACCTTAGTACTGAGTGTGCTCAGCTGTCTGGGGGGTGTCTTTCCAGTTTCTGACTGTGGAGTTACTGTTCTCTGCATGTCCCTATTGTATGTGTTTCTGGAGGAAGTCATTATAGAGGGCTCACACTTGAGGAACAGGGAGTTAGCTGAACCTCCTCGATGGCCTTGTCTGCCTTAGTTATCTGGTATGCTTCTTCACAAGAGGTTTCTGCACAAGAGAATTGCATGTTGTAAATAATTTATCTCAGTCTATAGCTTTTCTTTTTGTTCTGTCTTTCACAGAGTATACAATTTAATTTTTTCATGTGATGCTGGGGATTGAACCCAGGGCCTCACATATGCCAGGCAAGTGCTCTACCACTGAGCTATACCCCATCCCTTTAAAAATCTCCCAGGCTGGCCTTGAATTTGCAATCTTCCTGCCTCAGCCTTTTTTTTAAAGAGAGAGAGATAGAGAGAGAGAGAATTTTTTAATATTGATTTTTTAGTTTTCGTCCGACATAACATCTTTTTTTGTATGTGTTGTTGAGGATCGAACCCGGGCCGCACGCATGCCATGTGAGTGTGCTACTGCTTGAGCCACATCCCCAGCTCCCCCTGCCTCATCCTTTTGAATAATTAGGATTCTTTTTTTTTTTTTTGAATAATTAGGATTCTTGGCATGCAACACCACACTTGGTAAAAGTTTAATTTTATAAAGTCCATGCTATCAATATTTTTTTCTGCCAATTTACTTTTAGTATTGTTTGTTAGAACTCATCACCAAGAGCTAGGGATGTAGCTGAGTATTGTAGCTGAGGTTGTCCACCATGTGTGCAGCCCTGCATTTGATCCCCAGTTCCAGAACAAACACACACACACACACACACACACACACACACACACACACACACACAACACACACACACAGTATCACTCTCTAAGATTACATGGATTTTCTTCTGTTTCTCTTTAATTTTTTTTCAAATTTTAGTTATGGATGATTATGAGTCAATTTTTGTGGAAGTTTTGGTTTGCATGTACTTTCATTTCACTGAATATAGTTTTCAAAGCTTGTTAAATCACCACTTTTTGACAAATAGTGTTTAATGGGTTTCATTTCCATTTGAATTTCCAAAATCATGTGCCAGGTTTCTCTTCTTGCAACTAAAAGGCTCAGGGGCCACTCCAGGTAAACTGGGCTGCCTGAGCTGTGCAAAATGACCACACAAGAGACACAAATACCTTTTTCTTTGGGGTCACTGTGACGGCTCCTCTGACCTTAAGGGTCCGCAGGTAGAGAGAGAGAGAGCATGTGCTGACCCCTTTTATTGAGGAGAAGCTTTTCAAATGAGGCAAGGGGTCAGGTTTCAGGGGGCTGAGTCTATCTTCATGATGTCCACTGTCAGCAGGGAGACTGACACCTGGGTAGGCCACACCCAAGGGCTCAGTAAGAGAAGGGGACACACACAAGGCACTTCCATGGAAGATTTTACCCTAAACAGGGCAAGGGGTTATATCACAAAGGAACAGGTGAGCGTAGCTCCACCCATGGGGCTGTAGCAAGACACACCATGCCCCGGACACCGACCCTCAAATCCAAGAAGGTGGGAAGAGCTCTGCCACATTTTTGTGACGGAGCACCTCAGCACCCAGCCAGGGAGTGTGACTCAGTCACGTGCAAAGTTGGTCTCCCACACAGTTGCCTCCTGGACTCCCAGCCCCTGAGCAGACAGTGGTGGTCAGCAGGAGGACACCCACTTCCTGGGCCCCTGCCTGGCCTCCCTAAGGTCCCCAACTGGCCCCTCAGCACCCTGTATCAGTGGCTGCACCTAAGACCAGGTCTCTCCCTCTTCCCAGGCCAGCTGCCCCTCTCCAGGACTGACCACTCGGCCAGGACCAACTCCACACAGGACTCACTCCCAGGATGGAGGCTCAAACCCCAGGACGGCCCTTCCTGGTCACAGCACTGCCCGCTCCTGTCAACAGCACAAGCTGCACTCTGCCACATGTCCATGGGGACCCTAGGACAGAGACTCCCGACAGCTGGCAAGCAGAGCCGTGTGCAGCTGCAGGCCACCTGTGTGGGGACCTCCAGGAGCTCTGTGCTGAGCCCTCTGGAGTCAGGGACTCAATGTTCTGCATCACTCTTAGCATGTGAATGTGGGAGGGCAGCGTGGAGCCCCAGTGCAGGGACAGTGCGCAGGGGCCTCTCTGGGTTATGCAGGGAGTTCCCATTCCACATTACCTCCAATCTAGGTATGCCCCTGAAGACCCAGAAACAACCGCTGGAATGAAAACTTGTGTGTGAACATTCACAGCAGCACCATGCACAAGGGTCAGAAAGGAGAAATGACCCAGTTGTCCACTGAGGAGGAATGGGGAACAGGACGACTCCATCCACATGATGGAATATGACTCAGTCCTGAAAAGGACTTCAGTTCTAACACATGCTGCAAGTGGGACGGACCTTGAGACCTGGGGCTCAGTGAGAGAAGTCAACACAGAGGGTCACATAGTGTGGATTCCATGGGCAGGACCTATCCACAGTAGGCCATTCAGACACAGGCAGTGGGCAGGCTACAAGGCTGGGCAGGGGACTGGGTCACTGCTGGAGTGCGGGTGCCTTCCAGGGGTAAATGGGCTGTTTGGAAGTAGAGATGCTGGGCGCCTAGTGCTGTGAAGGCACCTGATGTCTGGCTTGATCCCTGGCTGATGGACTTGTGCACGTCCAGCATAGCTATAGCCCATGCTCAGGTTCCAGCTCTCAAAGACCCAGCACCAAGTGGAGGCAGAGAGGCCAACCTCAGAGACACAAGTGTTGGCCACATGTTCTGGGTAATGCAGGTGACCTGTGGAGACCTTTTAGAACAGGGGCATTACAAGCTGAAGCTGGGTGACACTGGGCATAGCATGGGGCAGTCCTAGGGGGGACCACATCCCAGGGCAGCAGCTGCAGAGATGGCGTTGAGGTGGCCACATTTATTATCAGCTGTGAACAGCGGTCAGGCAGGGAGTGCCCTGCCAGAACCGAGCCTGGCCTGACCCCAGGGACGGAGGCCTGGCTTGAGCTGCGCTGGACGGCGGGGTCCCTCAGCTAGTGAAGGGGCAGGACGCGAGGCCCCTCACCCCCGGCCCATGACCTGTGGGAGGAGAGGGTGGAGGTGAGTCCCTGGGCACGGCCGAGTCTCCCAGCAGCACCAGCCACGGCAGTCCCAGCCACGCCAGCTTCCTAAACCTCCTGTAAACGTCTCTGTGCACAGCAGGGCATGTGGGGCCTCGGGAGGGCTGTTTTCCAAGTGAACAGATGTCCCCATGGATGCTGCCAAGCCCGCTCCAGTCCCCGAGGTCAAGATGTATTACACCTGGCCGAGCAGACATGGCCGGGAGCCAAGCTGACCCTGGCAGGGAGACCCCACTGACCTTGAAGACATGTCCTGCCTGCAGCTCCCGCAACAGCTGCTCTGGACTCAAGCTGTCCGCTGCAGTGGTCACATACAAGTCAGAGTATTCAGCCCCCCCGAAACAGCAGGATGTCACCCTGGACACTGGCATCTCCAGGGTGCACAGCCGTGTCCCTGTGAGTAAAGCTCAGGTACGTCCCTGAAGCCCAGCCACCCGCCTGTTGCAGGACCCCAGGTGGCCTGACTGTGCCCACTCCCCATTGGGGCCCTGGGCCTACTGGTTCTCCCTGGCACCTGCAGCACTTGATCCCCAAGTCTGCCCTGCCTCATGGACTGCAGGGGTCAGCAGGGCCACCTGGAGCCCAGGAGCTGGAGAGGCCAGTCTCCTGGAGGGAGCTGGACCCATTGTAAGAAGTTGGTCCTGTCCACATTTGCACCCCAGAACCTGTGAGTGGGACTTGGTGTGGGAACAGGGTCTCTGCAGAGGTCGTTAGTGAAGTGTCCTGAGATGGGCTCCTCCTGGGTCAGGGGGCCCTCATGCAATGGCCATGTCCTCCCAAGAGACAGAGGAGGGGACACAGACCCAGAGGAGGAGCCCCGTGGAGACAGAGGCAGAGACTGGAGTGAGGGGCCACCTGGAGTCCAGGAGCTGGAGAAGCAGGAGGAGCCTCTCTGGAGCCCATGGAGGGAACTGGACACCATGGTAAGAGGTGGGTCCTGTCCACATTTGCACCCCAGAATCTGTGAGTGGGACCTGGTGTGGTAACAGGGTCTCTGTAGAGGTCGTTAGTGAAGGATCCTGAGATGGGCTCCTCCTGGGTCAGGTGGCCCTCATGCAATGGCTGTGTCCTCTCAAGAGACAGAGGAGAGGACATAGGTACAGAGGAGGAGCCCCGTGGAGACAGAGGCAGAGACTGGAGTGAGGGGCCACCACCCCAGGGTCACCTGGAGTCCAGGAGCTGGAGAGGCAGGAGGAACCCCCTGGAGCCTGTGCAGGGAGCTCAGCCTGTGACCCTGGTCCAGCCTTCTCCCTCCAGGGTAGGAGAGGACAAGGTCTTGTAGTTTTCAACCGCTGGTTTGTGGTCATTTTCTACCTCAGCCCCTGTGTTCCCTGCACTGCCCAAGTGCTGAGGGGCCACCCTGGCACTCTCGCCATCTGCAGAGGTCCCCCTGTAGCTGGACAAGCAAGTGGTGCTGCTCTCCCACTCCTGGACCCTGAACACCATGGCACAGAGCACCCCATGGCCCCTCCTTGACTGACTGCCCTGTGCACACACCTGTCTCGGGGTCCATGTGGATCACTCTGCCTCTGTCAATGCAGGCCACCCAGAGTGTCCCCGTGGTGTCCATGCACAGCCCATCTGGCATGCCTTGCTCTGGCTCCAGGTGGCACACCAGTCGTGGGTTTGCTGTGGCAGGACAGACAGAGGCGCGTGGCCCCTCACTGCCCAGACCAGGGGGTGACATAGCGTGGCCTCAACAACGGGAGGGAGTTACAGACCAGGTGGCGCATCTGGGACCCCAGGAGGGGACTCGGGAGGGTGTGGGGGGCTGGCCACAAAGGCCCTCCCCGAGAAGGGTGTGGGGGGCTGGCCATGGTTGGTCCCGCACAGTGAGGGCTTATGGGGCTGGCCATGGAGGCCCCTACTTCAGGGAGGATGTGGGGAGCTGGCCATGGAGGCTCCTACCCCAGGGAGGGTGTGGGGGGCTGGCCACAGAGGCCCATACCTGAGGGAGGGTGTGCCGGGCAGGCCACGGAGGCCCCGCCCAGGTAGGGCATAGGGGGCTGGCCATGGTGGCCCCACCCATAGAGGGTGTGGGGGCTGACCACGGAGGCCCCGCCCAGGGAAGGTGTGGGGGCTGGCCACGGAGGCCTTTCCCTGGGGAAGGCGTGGGGGGCTAGCAACGGCGACCCCTACCCAGGCCTCCTGTCTGCACATCGTAGTCATAGGACCACACAGAGTAGTCCAGGCTGTCCACGTGGTAGAGAGTGCGATGATCCAGGGACCAGTCCAGCCCGTTGGGGATGCCCAGCTGGTTCAGCTGTCTGACCACAGAGCGGTCAGCATGGAGTGTGTACAGGGAGCCTTGCCCCGGCTCCCACACTCCTGGGGCGGACGCCTCTGGCATGGTGCCTGGAGAGAGTGGAAGGTCAGTGGTCAGCACCCCAACATGCCCTGCTCACTCCACACAGACCAGCTGTGCAGAGAGCTGTGGTCACCCTCAGTAGGGGTGAGCAGGCAGGATGGCCCTCAGGCAGCATCTGTGAGTGAGCCTCTGTGCTGGGCGAAGGGGGGACCCCAGAGATGTTCCACTGGGAAGAGGCCTGCTCAGACAGAGGTGTAGGGCCCTCAGCCCCACGTGAATGGCCTCTGGCCAGTGGCCCTGGCTGCTGCCCCACCCTGGCGGCTTCAACCCTCCCAGGGTCCTCTCTGGGCAGGGACCCAGGAAGAATGACCTAGAAGCCACGGGCTTTGGAGCAAGAGGGAACCTGTGGGCTGCCCAGCACCTGCATGGCCTCAGGGGCCGCTTGCCAGCAGCCTGGGGAGGGCTCCTGAGGTCCCCACCCAGCCAGCACCTGCCATAATGGGAGGCTCTCCAGGTGGCCAGGGCCACCTCTGGCTAACGGGGCCACAGCCAGTCCTTTCAACAGCTCACCTGCCACAAACCTCCCATTGGCGTCCACCTTCCCATCGTTGAACCTGTTGTGGGGCTTCTCAAGGTCCAGCCAGGCCGCCCACTCCACCTGCCCCATCTCCCAGTCCAGGAGGCCAAGGCGGATACCAGAGGCCACCACGTAGATGCCCTCTCGGTGCAGAGCCACCCAGCCAACAGGGTCTCCTGGGAGGACAGAGGACAGCAGGGTGTCCCGGCGCTGCATCTTCAGGAGACGGTGCCACCCCACCCATGGGGCTTGCGCTGGGAGGCACTGTCAGGACACAGAGCACGTCTCAGCACAGGACCAGTCCTGCTGGGCCTTCGTGGACCACCTCTCTGCACTCCCTCCCCACATGGCCACCACAGGGCCTCCAGATGGGACTGGTGGCTGCTGAGCCTACCTGCAGGGCCACCAGGACTGCAGGAGCGAAGAGCGCTGGCCTCTCCTCACATCACTGCCAGTGTGAGAGCTGCAGGTGCCCCTGGGCCCTTGGGTAGGACCGCTGGGCCTGGGGCAGGCTCCACAGGAGGGTGCCTGAGGCCAGACACAGACTTGGGGCCAGCCCTGATCTGCAAAGGGGACAGTGGCACCTGCCCTTGGGGAGGGGGAGGGTGAGTGGGGGATGCTCCCAGAGTGCTGCTTCTGCTCCTCAGAAGGCCCACGGGGGTCGTCAGCCACACAGGTGTGCAAACCTCTCAGACACACAGGTACCTCCCAGGTGTGTGAATCCACAGGGGTCAGCAGTCTACACAGGTGTGCAAGCCCCACAGACACATAGGTACCTCCCAGTTGTGTGAATCCCCAGGTGTCAGCAGTCCACACAGGTATGCAAGCCCCACAGACACACAGGTACCTCCCAGGTGTGTGAATCCACAGAGGTCAGCAGTCCACACAGGTGTGCAAGCCCCACAGACACACAGGTACCTCCCAGGTGTGTGGGTCCATGCACACACATGAGCCTGGAAAATGCACAGTCACCCCCACCCTAGCTCCTGAGTCAGGACAGGTGTGTGTGTGGCAGGACAGGTGCATGTGTGGCATAACCCGGTGTCAGAGCCAGGTGCGGGCTTCACACAGCAGCCAGGAGGATGTCAGTGTTGCCAGGATTTAACCTGGATGACAGCAAGCCCGGCTTTGGTCCTTCCAACTATAGCTATACACCAGGACTTCCCACCCCACGGTCTGTCCTGTGCCCAGGGTGTGACAGCCCACACTTCAGGGGCTCCGGAGCAGGGGGACAGGTGCTGAACAAGCAGATGCCCCGGCTGGGCCCCTGAAACCCTCAGGCCACGAGTGATGCTGGACACCGGTGGCAAAGGTACCAATGAGCCCTAGGACCTCAGGGACATGGGTCCACAAGCAGGCAGGACAGCTTCATAGCTAAACGAGCCTCAGGACTTCAGGGGACACGGGGCCCTGGGCACATAGGATGATCTCACAGCTCCCTTCCCAGGAGCACCTGGATCTCCAGGGGACCCATACCTCCTCAGGCCCATGTTCTCAGGCCCCAGGCCCACTTCCTCTGGCCCAAAGTCTCCACCTCCCAGACCCACTTTCATTGTCCCACCCTCTGCAGCCCCCCAGGCCCACTTCCTTTGTCCCACCCTCTGCAGCCCCCCAGGCCCACTTCCTTTGTTCCACCATCTGCAGGCCCCAGGTCCACTTAGGCCCGCGGTCTGCACCTCTCCAGAGAGTGGGTTCCACCAGCACACAGTCCTGGTGTTGATGTCCACAAACACCAGCTGCCTGGTCTTCTCTTCCCACATCGGACACTCCCCCATACTGTGCCTCTCCTGGATGACAGCCTCAATCCTGGGGGACGCCATGGCCTGGGAGGAGGACAGGGCTGTGAGTGCCCTGTTCCCTGTCCCATTCTCCTGGTCATCAGGTGATGGTTGCTGGACCCTGCCGGCTGGGCGCTCCCTGGTGTGTAACATCCTGTGGTCTCAAGGACAGCCCTCTTCTGCTCATGAAGCCTCACCCAGGCAGGCATGGGGATGCAGAGAGGGACCCAGCTGAGCCCACACCCCTCCTGGCTTCTCTGTGCCCCATGTCACTCTGCATGACCCGAGAGGTCGACAGAACGTTCAGGTGCCCTGTCACTTGAAGAGGCACCCCCTGGCAAGGTTCCAGGAGTCCCCCTTTCCCTCTGGTGACACAGTGTGCCCACCACTCCCCCACCTTCCAGGCCCCCCAGCTACAACCTGGGAAGCAGGGGCTGCTAAGCTGAGCCACTGTCCAGGTGGGCTTGGCTCAGAGGCTGGGGTGGCTGCGATCTGCAGGTGGCTGGCTCCCAAGCACACACCCTGGCCTCTCCGCCCAAGAGACCTCTGCCCCAGAAGGGCTCACTTCTCAATGCTCCTGTTAATTGGGTTGCTGTGAGACCCCTGCGCTCCATGGGACTCAGTTCACAGGGCCCTTCCTGGACAGCACCAGGAGGCCCAGCAGCCCAGGGCTCGCATACTGGGTCGGCTCACGTGCTCCTCAGCCCTGGTCCTCACCTGCTCGCTCAGCTCTTGGGACTCCACCGCCCTCTTGCCTCAGCCAGAAGGCTGAAGGCTCCACCAGGTGGGGGCGGCAACTCCCTTTCGCCCTCCCCTCCCTGGTCCCTCCCTCTGTGCTTCGTCAAATCAACAGGGCCCCAGGCGGTGGCGTGTCACCTGCTCTGTCCTGCAGAGCCAAGGTAGCAGTTGCAGGAGTCGCCAGTGCATTCTGCATTAGAGTGGGAGAAACAGCAGCCCCTGGGACCTCGCTTCCGTAGAGACCCCCGAGGTCACAGCCAGCGCCCCTCCAGGCATCGCTGAGCCTTCCCCTTAGGGCCGACCATTCGGCTCCCCAGCCTTCCTGGGTTCTCCCCTCGCACAGGCGATGCCCTGGGCAGTGGAACACTGTGATCCTCTCCTACAGCAGAAGAGCGCCCGCTTGCAACTGGGGGTCCACGGGGCTCACCCAGGCAGGCTCACAGGGAGCCCTGGGCAGGCACACGGGGCGCTGGGCAGGCGCAGAGGGACGCAGGGGAGACACGGGGAGCCCTGGGCAGGCACAGGGGAGGCACAGGGAGTCCTGCACAGGGACACGGGGCACTGGATAGGCGCAGAGGGGGTGAAGGGGAGGCTTGGGGAGCCCTGGGCAGGCACACGGGGCGCTGGGCAGGCACAGGGGAGGCACGGGGAGTAATGCATAGGGACACGGGGCGCTGGATAGGCGCAGAGGGGGCAAAGGGGAGGCACCGCACAGGGAGCCCTGGAACGCACGCGGGGCGCTGGGCAGGGTTCTACTCACAGGCATCCTGTAAAGAAAAGACTTCTGACCCCCGAGTTTCACCTGCTGACCCGACCCGGCCTCGCACACCTGGCCTTGTCACCCAAACGTTCACAGGCACCAGCGCCCCCTCCCCGCGTCTTCCTCTGCCCTCTGAGATGGTCTGGGCGCCACTCCCCCAGCCAAGGGTTCCTCCCGTTGTGGAGCAGGGCTTGGCACAGGCATGTCGTCCCCTGCCCCCGTAAGGAGAGGTGCTGGCTTGGTGGAGGTGGAGTCCCCGCACCCACGTCTCCATGCCGCTAAGTGAGCCCAGCTCCTCCACAACCCAGGCTCCAGCCCCGGTACCCAAAGACCCCAGACTCCACGGTCCCCTCCCCATGGGCTAGAACCGGCCTTGTGGGTGAAGGAATCCCCTGGGAACCTCCTCCTCCTGGGTTCCAAGCCAGCGCTCGGCAGCATCCTCACCCCAACCCTGGTCCCAGAGTTCCTTAGGGCCCTGGACTGCAGGCGCCTGTCTGGGAGACCACCAAGGTGGGTGCTGGGGGCTGGTTCCTGCTCCCACAGCCCAGGAGAGGCCACCGCCTGGGTGGAGGGGGTCTAAAGGAAAATGGATGGAGAGCTGGACCTGGAGCTCCTCCACTCCATGAAAGGTGCTGGGGCTCTTGAGAGCACTGGCTGCAGCCAGGGGGCGCCCCCTCACTCCAAAGGTTCCTGCTCAAGGGGAGGTCAGTGTGTAGCCCTGGCTCTCACCAGATTGGGAGGGGTCCTCTGGTCCTTCTGATTGGCCCTCAGGGTTTGAAGACAGGTCAGGCCCCCCTGCTGGGCAGCCTGCACTGGCTACTGGAGCCAGCCCCAGCATGGGTGCGTCCACTCACTCTCTGGCCACAGTGGGCAGGACACACACCTACTCTGTGGGGCTCTTGTAGAAGCAGACACCTCCCAGGACCACCAATGACGTACAACTCTTCCAAGCTAAGGGGACATATTTAGGGAGCCATGTGGGACACTGAGGTCAAGATGGCTGAGGTGGCCCCTGATCCATCCCAATGGCTCTCCTCTCTATGCTCAAGCCGAGGACAGACAGCAGCCGGACGGCGTCAGACCTCACGACATCTTGAGCATCAGGAAACAATGCTGCCTTGGCTTGGTGGGAAGGTACAGTGGGCTGGAGAGAGAAACCAAGGGTGGCAGGCAGTCCCTTGGCTGGGCAGGCAGGATGGTGGGCCTCCATGCAGCAGCACCTAGCTCTCCCTGAGACACACTGTGAGGGCGCAGAGCCCCACATGCCCTTTGCTCCCACATTCCAGGGGCCCTGGCACCAAACCGTTTGTCATGCCCCTGTGACCCCACAACAGGACGCCAGGCACTCACCCTTCCCTGCTCCCTGGTGGTCCGGCCGTCCACCTGTGCTCGTCCTCCACCTGCCAAACGCTGGCCCCTTCCCAGGCCCTGCCTGGAGTCCCGGGCAGCTTCCTTCTGCACCTGGGGCGGATGATCTCATCTGTCTCATGACTTACACCCTCCAACCTGCCCATGACTCCCCCGTTTGTAGATGAGCACACACGGGCTCCCAAACGGGAGTCCGTGCCCAGCACCCTGCTTGGAAGTCTATCAGACATCCCACATAGGCTGGCCCACTCGCCCCTGCTCCCCTGCCTTCCTCCTCCCCGTCAATCACTTAGCTTCCTCCTCCCCACCTGGGATGCCTCCTCATATCCTACCCCAGTGGGCTGAATAGTGACTCCTGCAGTGACTCCTCTGATGTCCTGTTGCCACCCTGCTGGCATGGGGTGGGCTCCTCCACCAGAACAGGGCTCAGTCAGATGGACAGTGTCCAGTTCTCACCCTCCTGGTGACACTCCTTCCTCCCTGTGGGACAGCTGGAGATAGTTTGCTGGACCCGGCCTGGTGGCCCCATGTCCCACTTGGCTGTCCATTGAAGCTGTGGTGGGCCTGAGGCTCCTTGGGAGCTGCAATGGCCTGTGTGCTTGTGGTGAGCCCACCAGGCGGTACTCCCTGTGGGAGACCTGCTGGAGTGACTCGCTGGACCCCGACACAGGCCTAGGCCCCGGGGTCATGCCCCCTGTCCCCTGGTGGGTCAGCTGGCTCCCTCTGTCCCAGAGCATGAGACCCTGCCCTCCTCTCTTTGGGTCTGTGAGTGGTGGCACTGCTCCACCATGTCTCCTGTCTAGGAGTGGCCTCCTCTGGGGCTCAGCTGAGCACCCCCTGTCCCAACTCCTTCCTGATGGGGGTTGTCACCCAGGGACCCTGTGACAGGAAAGCACCCTGGGTCTGCCAGAGCCTCAGGTCACCTCGCCTTAGGCTGCTTCCTGGGAGAGGCACAGGGGCAAGGTGGGGCTCAGGCTGTGGGTCTGCCTGGGGACAGAAGTCTCCCTGAGAGGCTCAGTGCTCCTCCATCACCAAATCCCGCTGCCCAGGGCCTGAGCCTCCCTCCTCCTGCGCCCAGCACTCCATGTCCCTCATGAGCCCTGGCTGGGCCTCAGGGTCCCGCAGGAGCACTTTCCTCTCCCACGAGTGACTGGCTGACTTCTTCCCCAGGCTGCGGCCTCAGCCTCCACCTGAGCCTCTCCTGAGTGACTCTGGGTCCTGCCGCTGCCCCCGTCACAGCCCTGAGTCTGTGTCAAGGTCACCTTCCATGAGCACCTGTTCATCAGACTGCCCGGCTCACCTGCCTGGTGTGTCCAGCGCCGACAGGACCAGGACAGCCCTGCCCACCTGCCCTGTGTGTGATCATGGGATGGACCCAGTCCCTGCCTCAAGGCAGACAGCGGCGCTGATGCTCAGAAGACTCTCTGCGCCCCCTGCTGGCCACCGTCAGCCCTACACCCTCGGGGCTCAGAGCACCTCCTGCCTCTGGTCCACATCTCTGGGGTTGGGGTCCTGAAGGGCAGGCCGTCCTCTGCAGGGTCCTGGGAAGCTCCTTCCTGCATCTCCCCACCCAGGCCCCCAGGCCCTAAGCTTGGGTCCTCATCACTCCAGTTTGTCTCCCTGTCCCCTCTGTGCCTTCTCCATCTGCCCCTCTTCTCAGCACCCTGCTGACTCCTTGGGCCCCAAGACCCTCCAGGTCACCTCCCTCTCCGCATCCCTGACTATCAGGTGGCAGAGGGCCTTTTGCATTCCCAGGGCCGGCAGTGGATGTGGACACTGATATTAGCGGGCCACAGAACTCATGCCCTGGGCAGCAAGGACCTCCCTAACCAGAAGAGAGTCTCTGGGAGACCCTGCCCCAAAGGCATGACCCCACAGTCCCAGGAGAGCTTCTGTGGGAAAGAGGGGGCTCTCATATGGAGTGACTTGGAACCCTACATCCTGTGGACCTGGGGTGACCATGGCAGCTGTGGTGTGGGGGTGCCCAGTGGAAGGTCATCTGCGTGTAGAAGGAATCAGGGCACCCACCCACCCATCCCTGCTCACAGGCCGCTGTGCCCCTCCCTCCCTCTCCCTGCTAACACCACCCTGTACCCCTCCCTCCCTCTCCCTGCTCACAGCCCCCTGTACCCCTCCCTCCCTGTCCCTGCTCACACCCCCTGTACCCCTCCCTCCCTCTCCCTGCTCACACCCCCTGTACCCCTCCCTCCCTCTCCCTGCTCACAGCCCCTGTACCCCTCCCTCCCTGTCCCTGCTCACACCCCCTGTACCCCTCCCTCCCTGTCCCTGCTCACACCACCTGTACCCCTCCCTCCCTCTCCCTGCTCACAGCCCCTGTACCCCTCCCTCCCTCTCCCTGCTCACAGCCCCTGTACCCCTCCCTCCCTCTCCCTGCTCACACCCCCTGTACCCCTCCCTCCCTCTCCCTGCTCACACCCCTCTGTACCCCTCCCTCCCTCTCCCTGCTCACACCCCCTGTACCCCTCCCTCCCTCTCCCTGCTCACACCCCCTGTACCCCTCCCTCCCTCTCCCTGCTCACACCCCCTGTACCCCTCCCTCCCTCTCCCTGCTCACACCCCCTGTACCCCTCCCTCCCTCTCCCTGCTCACACCCCCTGTACCCCTCCTTCCCTCTCCCTGCTCACAGCCCCTGTACCCCTCCCTCCCTTTCCCTGCTCAGTCCTGCTACACTACTGAGGGTCCCCACCTGCTGCAGAGCTGAATTCTGAGCCACCTGAGTCCATCTGGCCAAGGGGCCTGGGGCTAAGCAGCACAAGATCATCAGGTAGAGGGCAGCCCCTAGGGTGGGCACTGGGTGTTCAGGGCCCTTTGGTCTAGTGGGGAGTGACCCCAGACATCAACCCTGACTTCACATCAAAACTGAGATTCAGAAGCAGTGAGGCCCCGTCAGCAGTGAGGGGAGGGTCCCCATGGCCCTCTGCACAGGGGCTTGTGCAGCACCCGAGGTGGGATGCCCACATGTGGCAACGGGCAGGAACCCAAAGTCACCAGCTCCTCCACGGTCATTCGTCCAGACCGTGTCACACAGTCCTGTGACCGCTGTGGCAGGGTCCATTTGCCTTCATGAGACCCACACAGCAAAGGGTCTGCTGGAGCCAGTGACCACCAACCTGGGGTCTTAAAAGGAAATGCATCTTCCACGGGGCTCCTCCTCTGAGTCTGTCCCCTCTTCTGTTTTAAGGCCAGTGGCCTTGATCTCCCAGACCCCAGGTTCCCCTCTATATGCCTGGGTTGTTGGTCCCCTCAGAGCTTAGCTCCCAGGAAGACGAGGGGGCAGGAGCCCTGAGGGTCCAGGCCTGTCCCCCTTATCTCCAGGGAACACAGGTGTCACTGGGATGGCAACATTCTTGGCCTGCAGCTTCTGTCCTGCCTGGTAGCAGCCATCCTGGAATGCATGATGACCTTGGGCTAGTATGGCAAGGCCAGGGGTCATCCCCCCTCATCACAGGCCCCTCGAGACAGCATGGCTCCTGCCCCCTGCCCAGCACCTGAGGGCCCACCTGTGTGACCAATTTTTACGGAACTCCCAGTAGGTCCCACCTGGTGTCCCATTCGTGGGGTGCAGCTCCCCTTAGTGTAGCCAGGAGGGGCCAGGAGGATTGTTATGGACACAGCTGAGGGGTCGACAGATCCTCTGTAGTGGGGGCTGAATAGGAGAACCCTTGACTACAATATCCAGAATCCTCCCGCCTGCAGCTGCCCAGGGTATCTGTAGTGACTCCACAGAGCGCCAAAGCACACTACCCAGAATCCCTGGGGGCCTGCTGCTTGGCGGGGGAGGGGGCCCATCTTGGTGAGAGCTGCGTGGACAGACCTCTGGACTACACTACCCAGAATGCAAATGGCCCTCAGCTTCCGGGGAGGGCCAACACCCTAATGGTTGCATGAGCAGACCTCTGGACTACACTACCCAGAATGCTTGGGGCCCTCGACTTCCGGGAAGGGGGGGAATCACCATAAGGGTTGAGTGGGAAGACCTCCTGACTACACTACCCACAGTGCTCAGGGTCCTTGGCTTCCAGAACGTGGGGCAATCACGGTGAGGGTTGTGTGGGCCGACCTCTGGACTACACTAGCCAGAATGCTAATGACCCTCGGCTTCCAGGATGGGGGCCATCATGGTGAGGGTTGCGTGGGCCTACCTCTGGACTACACCCAGAATGCTCGGGGCCCTCGGCTTCCAGGAGTGGGGGGCGTCACGGTGAGGATTGCGTGGGCAGGATGCTGGACTGCAATACCCAGAATGCTCCAGGGGCCATCATGGTGAGGGTTGCGTGGGCAGACCTCTGGACTACACTACCCAGAATGCTTGGGGCCTTCGGCTTCCAGGAGGCGGGGACACCATGTTGAGGGCTGTGTGGGCAGACCTCTGGACTACACTACCCAGAATGCTCCGGGTCCTCGGCTTCCAGGACTGGGGGGCATCATGGTGAGGGTTGTGTGGGCAGGATGCTGGACTGCAATACCCAGAATGCTCCAGGGGCCATTATGGTGAGGGTGCCTGGGGAGAACGCTGGACTATAGTGCCATCATGACGAGGGCTTCCTGGGCAGGATGCTGGACTGCAATGCCCAGAATGCCTGGGGCCCGCTTCCCCAGAGGCCTCTGCGGCGGGCCGCTTGGGTTTCTGGCCTCCCACAGTTGGGCACGGAGGTGGGGAGTCGGTTGTGCTGTGTGGAGTGCTGGCCAGCGGCAGGTGGCCACCCAGGGCTGACTGGGACTGGCGTGTTTTTCTTTCCTCTGCCTGCTCCACGGGCTGCAGCTGTGCTTGGAGGGGCCGAGTGCAGAGGATGGCGCTTAGGAAGGTGGTCTCCTTAACTCTCCTCCTGAACGTCCACTGCAGTGATGTCACCGATGGGTACAACTGGACATCAGACGATGTCCACATCTGTGATGTCACCGATGGGCACAACTGGACATCAGACGATGTCCACATCTGTGATGTCACCGATGGGTACAGCTGGACATCAGATGATGTCCACGTCTGTGATGTCCCGATGGGTACAGCTGGACATCATATGATGTCCAAGTCTGTGATGTCACCGATGGGTACAGCTGGACATCAGATGATGTCCAAGTCTGTGATGTCACCAATGGGTACAGCTGGACATCATATGATGTCCAAGTCTGTGATGTCACCGATGGGTACAGCTGGACATCAGATGATGTCCAAGTCTGTGATGTCACCAATGGGTACAGCTGGACATCAGATGATGTCCACATCTGTGATGTCACCGATGGGCACAACTGGACATCAGACGATGTCCACGTCTGTGATGTCACCGATGGGTACAGCTGGACATCAGATGTAGCAGTGGGTCAGATTTCACTAGGTAGCTCCTGAGGGTAGAGGAAAGAGCCGTTCCATTATGGTCTGCACAGAGGTGATTTGGGCATAATACAGGGGGAAGGAGGGAAGAGTTCAGCTTGGGGCTCCGTGAAGTAAGAAGTAGAGTCAGTCCTTGTGAATGCAGTTAGGCCAGCTGTGTCGGTGGCAGTGGTCTAAGAATTCTGTCTTCCCCCAGAGACTGGGAGAGAGAACCTGTCCTGCTGGATGATTGTATTTTGAGGTAATGGCTCTCAGGCTCTGAGCCCCTCTGAGTTGCAAGAGGTGCATGTTGTCAATTGCAAGTCCTTTCTATTAAATGACCGGAGAAAGGGAGGTTGGGGCTGTCCTCAGGTGTTGGCCAGGACATAGTAGTTTTCTTGGAAGCCTTGAGCTTTCCTCAGGCAGTTGTTTTGAGGGACGAGGTGGAGGTGGGGGTGTTGCACATGAGGCACAAACTGAGCTGCGTCCCTGAGCTCAGGGGATTTGCTTCCAGCAGGATGTGTGGACTTGGGGGAACACCATCTGCCTACCTGCCTCAGGAGGTCTGGGCTCATGCATGCCCCACCAGGAAGCCCCCTCACCCCAGACTCTAGAGGGCAGAGGCAGTGACTGCTCTGCCTTGACTGCCATGGGGAGTGCCCGCCCTCAGCCCCCGCAGGAAACACGCAGAGTCCCTAGCCATCCCATGCACCTCTGCGTGCCTTTCCATACGTGCACACACCCCCATCCCTGTCTGAGGCTGCAGATTGGAGGAAACCAGGAGAGGAGCCAGGAGCAGCGGAGGAGGAGCCTGGCCGCAGACAGAGGGAGCATGTGGTCATGCACATCTTCTAGAGTTTTGCAGTTTCGAATTGTAAACGCAAGTCTCTGGAGTATTTTGACAGGTTCTGGGCTGCGGTTGTGTGCCTTCTTGAGGTGCATCTGGATCCTAGGTTCAGAAACAGCTTGCTGGGAATTTCACTGGGAATCACTGAATCTGCAGAGGAGGTTTATCTTAACGATACTGAGACCTGAACAAGGAGTATCTCTGCATTTATTTATATTGCATTTGATTTCTTTCTACTGTTTCAAGATTTTCTGAAAGCAGGTACTTCAATTTGGGGGGGTGCTATTTTACATGTTAACACATTTAAAATCCTCTTATTCCAGTTTACACATTCCACTCTTTCCTCTACATGATGCTACTATATAGGAAATCAGTGGAATTTTGCCTAGGGGCCATGTACTTTGCAGCTTTCTGTCTCCATCCATTCTGACCAAGACATAGGAAGGCTCTATTTTTTTTTTTTTTTTTTAGATTTATAGGTGCAGATGGACAGCATGTCTTTATTTATTTATCTTATTTATATAATGCAGTGCTGAGGATCAAACCCAGTGCCTCACATGTGCTAGGCCAGAGCTTTGCCACTGATACCGCCCCATCCCTCTTTCTTTTTGATTTATGAAACTATGACCAGAAACGATCAGAACTATGAATTTCAGAGCTTCTCTGTTGACTGGCACTAGGGTGTGTGCAGAGGCAGCTCTGAAGGCTGAGCCTCCGGCGCCCTGCGCTGCCCATGGCGGCCAGCAGGGGGCGCGCATTACAACTGTCTCCACCACCTGCTTTTGGGAGTGGTGTTCTGTGTCCTCTGCAAGTTTCCTTCTCCTGGGGACCCAGGTGGGAGATGCCACATCTGGGGATGCCTGGGGGCCATAAGGTGGGGAGCAGGGCTTCCTTACCCTGGGGACCCTCTTGGGGAGACACCATGGCCTGGGGATGCCTGGGGGATATGTCTGTGGTGAGGACCAGGGCTTTCTTACCCTGGGGACCCTCTTGGGGAGACATCATGGCTTGGGGATGCCGGGGACTCTGTCTTAAGGTGGGGACCAGGGCTTCCTTATCCTGGGGACCCTTGTGGAGAGACACCATGGCCTGGGGATGCCTGGGGGATTATGTCTGTGGTGAGGACCAGGGCTTCCTTCTCCTTGGCACCTACCCATGGAGACTCCACTGTGGATTCAGGATGACCGAGGTCCAGGTGAGGAAAACATGAGGAAGAGGCTTCCTGGGCACTGCCTGGTGGGCTGAGGAAGAAGTTCTGCCATGTCCTTTGCTTTCCCAGGTAATATTTCAGCAGAACTTCTTTTACAACAGTTTTCCTCACTGAGGCGCTGGCTGTTCATTCTTATGTCCCTTCAGTGTGTTTTGTGTGGCCTGAGTGTATTTTGGGGAGAAATCCAAGGACACAGGAGAAACCCAGATGGCCACTCAGGATGGTGCAGGGAGGCCCAGCGCCTGGAGTCCCACTGGGGCCTGAGGGGAAGGGCTAATGTGCAGCTCATTGCTTTCTCTTATTCATGTTTTAATGACTAATTTTTCTTATAGGTTTAAGTACTTGAGAAATATTGAGAAGTCGATGTGTTAAAATTCAAAGTTACGTTAAGTGTAAATATTGCATTTGTGTCGATTACGAGAAGAACCTTGTGGTGGGGTTCTAGATCAGGGGTGGAGTGCTCCGTCCCAGGCACTCCAAACCAAGAAGCAAGACACAGACTTGAAGATCTACAGTGTGAACCAACCACAAGTAAAGGAGGACTTGAGATGTATCGATCCAGTGAACTGCATGCTCCCGTTAGAACCTCATCTGTCATTGACTAAAGTCTATTGGAAATAGCTGGAGAAATCTGTGTATCAGTTGGGTGTTAGATATTAAAGAATTATGATTATTTTCAACTGTGGCTGTATTAAAGACTTCTTTCCATTACGTGACTACGATTTTTTAGAAGAAACCGGATGATGCTGGGGTGTGCTGGGTGAGTCTATTCCAGTGGGGTGGGCCCTCTGACCAGTCCCACAGTGGGGATGGCTGCGTGGGCAGTGTCTTGGCTGAAGTACCCATAATACTTGGGGTACCAGGACCAGTAGCCCTTAGGGGCCTCACATTGAGGGGCCTGTGGGCAGAATGCTGGACAGCAGTGCCTAGAATCCTCGGGGCCCACAGTTCCCAGGAGCCTCTGGTGAGAACTGCATGATAGACCACTACTACCCAGAATAATGGGGGATCCTGTCAACTGTGTGGCCTGCAGATCCCAGAGGCCTTTGTGGAGGATTCTTGGCTGGGCGGGCAGTCGCTGGGATATGCTGCCCAGAATCCTCAGTGTACCAGGGCAAGCACATGGCCCAAAGCTTCCAGGGGCCTTGGTGGGTGTGAGCGGCAGAATGCTGGACTGCAGTGCCCAGAGTCCCCGGGTGGTTTGTGAGAATGCAGCCAGCAGCTCCCAGGAGACTCTGGGGTGAGAGCTGCAAAGGTTATGATGGCTGTCCTACCTAGAATCCTTCAGGGCCTGCCATCACCAGAGCCCTCTGCAGTGAGGGCAGCATAGGTCAAATGACAGACGGCAGTATCCATCACCCTCAGGGACATGCAGCTTGCAGGGACCTCTGGAGTGATGGCTGTACTGACAAAATGACAAACTGTGCTAACCATTACCCTTGGATGCCTGCTGTTCCTAGGAACCTCTGGGGGCAGGGCTGCAAGGGCAGAACACCAGCTTCAGTGCTCAGAATCCCTGGGGATCCCTGCAAACCCTGTAACTCCCAGGGTTTCTGTGGTGAGGGTTGTGTGGGTAGAGCACTACCTGGAACCTCTAGGGAACCAGGGAAAGCATGGGGTCTGCAGCTCCTGTGGTCCTCCCAGCAGGGCTGTGCAGGCCAAACCTACCCTACATTACCCAGAACCCTCAGGGGCTGCAGCTCCCAGGATCCTTTGTAGTAATTGAGCATGAACACTGCACTACATTACCCAGAACCCTCAGGGGCTGCAGCTCCCAGGATTCTTTGTAGTAATTGAGCTGCACTACATTACCCACAATCCTCAGGGGCTGCGGCTCCCAGGATCCTTTGTAGTAATTGAGCATGAACACTGCACTACATTACCCAGAACCATCAGGGGCTGCAGCTCCCAGGATCCTTTGTAGTAATTGAGCTGTACTACATTACCCACAATCCTCAGGGGCTGCAGCTCCCAGGATCCTTTGTAGTAATTGAGCTGCACTACATTACCCACAATCCTCAGGACTACAGCTCCCAGAACCCTCTTTGGTGACTGAGCCAGCCCTGGGACTGAAGGACCCACAACCCTAAGGGGGAAATTAGCTCCCAGAACCCTCTGATGTGAGTGGGCAGAACTACATGACTCACTACCCTCAAGGGCTGTAGCTCTAAGGGTCCTCTGTGGTGAGAACGGGAGGGCAGAGAAGTTAACTGTACTACCTGGAATCCTTGGGGGGAGGTGTTGTCCAGATGAGTGTGCAGCCTGCAAGTCCCAGAGGCCTTCACAGTGCGGGCTGTGCAGAAGGCCAGACTACACTGCCCAGAATCCCTAAGCCCTGGGCGCCCAGACACCTTCCTGTCGAGGGCTTCAGGGAAAAGCATCTGGGGTGTCCAGGCAGATCCCAGGAGCCTTGATGGTGAGGTCCACTTAGATAGCATGGACTACATTACCCAGAATAATCAATGGCCTACAGACCTCTGAGGTCAGGGCTTCCTGAGTAGTACGGACTACAATGCCCAGAATTTTTAGAACTCTGTGCGAGTTCTAAGGTGCCACTATAATGTGGGCTGCACCAACAGAGCTCCACACTACAAGGTCCCTGGTGCTTGGGGGCCTGCAGCTCCCTGCCGCAGTTTCTGGCTGGGCACAAATCCCGAGCCACTCACAGCTTTGTAGATTCAAACAGCAACTCTTTATTCCCGAACTCACACCGGCCTCTACAAACACGTTCTGGGGAAATCCACGTTCTCTGCCCAAATCCACACCTCCACTGGGCTTCTGTCTCCCAAATATATTCTGAATCCCGTGAGAACTCAAGGGGAACTCAGGCAGCAGGATATGCCCTATTCTAAACGGGGAACACCCTAAACTCGGATTATCCAAAACCGAGAACACCCTAAACACGGATCTGCCCTGGTCCTTGAGCAAGGTCACCTTACATGCAATGTTGCTGCAAAATGTCCTATTTCCATGAGTCCTTCCACTAAAGAAACATGGGTGTACGCTGGCAAGGAAATTGTCATACCTACTTGGCTGATGGCTCCCAGCAGCTCCCAGGAGCCTCTATGGTGAGGGCTGCATGGGCCAAATACACTTCCCAGAATCCTAGGGGCCCCCATGTAGCACCTCACAGAAACTTCGCAATGAGGGCCACATTGTAGAATACTGGACTGCACTGGCCAGAATCCTGGAGTATGTGGTACCTGCAGCCTCTGTAGGCTTCTGGGGTGAGGCCTGCATGGCCAAAACACCTGACTACACTGCCAGGGTCCTCCAGGTGCCAGCATGTGGCACACAGCTCTCAGGTCCTCTGTGGCTAGGATGTGTGGGCAGAACACCAAGTGACACTGCCAGGGTCCTCCAGGTGCCTGGACAGCATGTGGCACACAGCTCTCAGGTCCTCTGTGGCTAGGGTGTGTGGGCAGAACACCAGGTGACACTGCCAGGGCCCTCCAGGTGCCTGAACAGCATGGGAAAACAGTCCCATGGTCCTCTGTGGCAAGGTCTGTGTGGGCAGAACAGCAGGTGACACTGCCAGGGCCCTCCAGGGTGCCTGGACCAGCACGTGGCACACAGCCCCATGGTCCTCTGTGGCAAGGTCTGTGTGGGCAGAACACCAGGTGACACTGCCAGGGTCCTCCAGGGCACCTGGACCAGCACGTGGCACACAGCCTCATGGTCCTCTGTGGCAAGGTCTGTATGGGCCACAAATTGTCACCTTTCTCATGACTAAAACACCCAGGGTCACTCCAGGTGAACTGGGCTGTGTGAAATAATCACATAGAGACAGAAAAATACCTTTTCCTTTGGGTCCTATGGTGATGGCTCCACTAACCTTAAGGGTCTGCAGAGAGAGAGCGAGAGAGAGAGAACACACAGACACAGACACACACAGACACACACACACACACACACACACACACACACACACACACACACACACACGCTGAACACTTTTATTGAGGAGAAGGCATTCAAATGAGGCAAGGGGTCAGGTTTCAGGGGGCTGAGTCTAGCTTTCTGTTGTCTGTGTCAGCAGGTTGACTGACATCTAGGAAGGCCACACCCAAAGGCAGAGCAAGAGCAGGGGACACACAAAGGGAGTTTCCATGGACCATTCTATCCCAAACGGGGCAAAGGGGTAGGATTACAGAGGAACAGGTGAGTGTGGCTCAACCTCAGGGGAGAGACCTACATCTGAAGACATGCCTCGACTTTCTGAGCTGGGACAATGCCCAAGTCACCATGAAATTGAAGCCAGATTTAAAGTTAGGTAGTCAGTGTAGTCAGGTAAATCGGGTCTAATATCGAGTGAAATCTAAAATGGAGGCCACGCTGGGAATGACTCAGGGAAAACGCAGGACAACTCATGGAATGTTAATGAAGTCCTAAAGGCCCTAGGCCAAAGTCCATCCACCTCAAAGAAATGTTAATGGAGCCCAGGAAAACAGCCCCAACAGACTTGGAGATAACCCATCCCAAAAGGTGATAATTAAGCCCACCTGTAGGCCTCCAACCTACATTCCATCACTGAAAGAACTATAAAAAGGGGAAAGAACAGCCCTTCCACGGATTCCCACCTTTTGGGTCCCCTTCTTCCTCCGGGAGAAGTCTTTTCTGCTGTCCTTTAATAAATTTCTAATTTCTACTCTGACCTTGCCTCGGTGTGTGCTTTCTGGTGTTATTCTTCAACATTGGGGAAGCAAGGACTCGTCACCGGTCAACAGCGGTTTCATATTGGAGGTCCCATACCGAGATTCTACACCGAGGTAAGTGCACGCACCCCATGTCTGTTTGAGGTGCATCTTTCTCTCTCTTTCTTTCTGGAGGGTAAGGTGGGCACCCGACGGCTACTTAAACGCAACTAGTGCAGCCGCCACTCTTCAAGACTCGGGTGAGAGGTTTCTCGGCCTAGGCAGCTCTCAATCACCTGTTCAATACAGAGCAGGCATGTTGGGTTCTGCCAAAGCTGCTTCCAACTTTTCTGTCTGGGCCCGGAGAGCAATTGGCGTGAGTACACGGTGTCCCGAATCCCGATCTGCCTCGGATGCGTGGAGGTGGGGGAAGGAGTTTGGAACAACTGCGGAATTCCGGTCTGGGCTACTCTCAGACGATTCTTAAGGTTCCTTTCTCTTGAACCTCCTCCCGACAGCCCCCAGGGGTATCTAGGGTGATCGGTAGACGAATGGCACTGAGGGAAAGCCCCAATCACATTTGCCTCCGTATGGGCTACGCAACACTCCAAACCCCGCATCCAATCCCTCCTGGATGCTCCCCTTCCTTTGCAGGTCAGAAATGTTAGCAATTCGGGTTGAGACTGAGAAAGGCATGAGATAATTAGTAAAATCTGCCCAGGTTCCCTAAGGTGCATAGGTAACTTTCAATAGTCTGTTTTACCGCCCAATGTTTAAAATGAGCTGTGCTCTCTTTAAGCTGCTAGAGAGGCATTTTTAGAATCAACTCCTCAGGTAATCTGCTAGTCTACAGAGCAAAGGCAACAAAAGAGAACATGTTTCTCTTTTCCAATGGGTTTTTAGTGGCCAGGAGGATACAGTAATGCCCTTAAGTCTGAATCCTCCCAGGGTCTCTGGCACAGGGCAAACTGAGACCCTAGCACTTTGCTAAAGGGGACCAGAAACCCCTTGGCAAAGCAAGGTGAGAGACGGGTTTTCTGGACCGTTTAGGAAGCTCAAACCTAGGGAGACGTCCCTAATGAGAACAGTTTTCTCTGGCGCAGCAGCGTGGGCGCCTGAGTCCTGTTTTCTTCTCACTCAGACGGGAGCTTCTCTCTCTCCAATACGCCAGGTGCACCACTAGCCTGCGTATTGAAAAATTGGGACAGTTTGATAAAATTTACAAAACGGAAATGGTGTGAGGTGCTGTATGTTCAGATTTTCGTTGCTCTAAGGGAAAATCCTAAATTATGCCAACAGTGTAAAATAGACTTAGCTATGATATCTGCTATGAAGAGAAAAAAATCTTGGACTCACTGAGAAAAAAATCAAGAGAAAAACTTGAGCCGATCAAAGTACATACCCTCTTCCCCCTTCAAGACCTAAGGCAGATAAAAACTGAATTTTACACCTATAGTTGCCCCTATGTGAAAACATCTGGTCCACTCATGGGGAAATCTATGGTGCCACTGATAGGAGTCATAATTAAATGGAAGTTCAAAACCTGGAGAGATATTTTCTTATCTAGTTGTCTGATTGCTTCTTGGGGATAATCTAGGCTAAATGTGTGTCTAAAAGATGATGTTTCATTGTAACATCTGGTATCTAAATGAGTTTGAAGCATTGCGCAATCTTGCAGTTAAAAGTTAGGGTTAGGTAATTATTTAGTTTGTGATTTCAGATAATTCATGCCAGAGAACTTAGATACTTAGGATAGAAAATTAAAAGAACTCTACTTCCAAGTTGGCAAGTAACTCCCAATCATTCAGTCTTATTTTTTCATCAATTTTGAACTGGGTAGCCTGAAAAGATTTCACTAGGTGTACCAGTGCATTAATTTGGGCAAGGATAGTAAATTATGATTTGGTATCTGTTCCCCTTAGTGTGTAAGATTCAGGAAAAGAAAATGTTGGATTGGGACGTTGTTCTGGCTTATTGAAATAACATTGAATAGCAACAGTCTTGGAAATTTTTAAAGCTTAATTTTGGATATACGTGGTAGTGTGTAGTTCTCTTTTAAAATTTTTTCAGGTGATTTAATGTAACTTAATAGTACTTTAGAAACTTCAGAACAAAGAAAGTGGCTTAATGATCCTGAAGGGATCTCTTCTGATGGTAGCTTTATATTATTAAGCAAGATCCTATTTTCAGTTTTGTGTGAGCAAGTTTTTCTAGTGTAGAAAGATGTAAAGGTATGAAATTTTATAAATTGTATCTTGTATCATAATTTTCAACATCCAAACCTGAAAATTGTGACTTATGGTTAAAATGCCTTAGGCATGAGGTTTGTGCTCAGAATTCCAGTTTTCCCAGACCTCAGCCAGGACTTAAGCTGATATGCAAATAGAAGAAGCCTGGAGCACTCAGTAGGAGACAGGTCTGAGGCCCAAGAAAAAAAAAAAAGGGTAAAAGTGTCTTTTTATGGGAACTCAAACTAGATTAAACCAAAGAGTAATTACAGGCCGGTCAATTTTTTTTCTAGGACTTTTGCTTTTTCTTAGATTTTTGTATTATTTTTTGAGCTCATGATTTTGATCCTGCAGACAAGTTAATGTTTTTCTGATAAGTTCTATTTTTGATCAACTATGGAGTTTTTAAACATTGCAATGAGATATCACCTGAGAAAGCAACAAGGCTTTTACTATTGTGTTACATGTTGTATGTCAGTATGTCTGTATGTGTGTATGTATGTTCATATATCATGCAGTGATATGCCAATTGACAGATGAGGAGCGCTCATGAAAAATTTTAAAAATGGATCCAAATATCTTTGATTCACGTGATTCAAATGGCTCAATTTAAATTAGGTAAACAGATGAAAGTAAAGATGTCTTTAAAATTAAGCTTATTATAAGTTTTTCTAGGTGTTCAAAAATAAAACCTAACAAAATGTTGATGTGTATAAAATAATCTGATTAAATTCAAAATTTACAAGTATTGTTTCAAAATGTGAACAGAAGGAGGTTAACAGATAAAAAAGAAACTAGAAGGTTCTAGGTATGGATTTCATAGAGGGAAAATGTGTTTCTGGATAAGAGTCTATATGATTAAGTAATTAAAAGAGTTTAAGTAAATGATATAAAGAAGGTCTGTGTAAGTTGCTTACAAGTGTTGAGCAAGTAATCTTAAAGAAATTAAACAGCTGGTTAAACAAGTGCTATTGTTTTAGAGAATTGTGCTATGTTATCTCTTTAAAAGCTAAACTTGGTTAATATAAACATCAATGTAATTGGTGCTATTAATGTGTTCACATCTTCCAGGTATACAAGTCTGTTAGGTAGAAGCTTTAGAAAGAGCATTATATCAAGCTGGTGTTCTAAAGTTGTATGGTAATTTTAGGCTTAAAAGAAAGACATGTTGGAGATATAATTAAATCATTTGTGGTCTATAACTGGGCTTGTTATCAATAAGATATGTACAGTTCTATGTTACCTTTTTACACTGAGATACAACTTAAGTGTATTTTTAAGTTAATGAGGGCTTAATCTATGTAAAGGTTTTATTGTAAAACACAAAAGTACTTTACTACTTTTCTACAAAAGGTTAAAAGTTTTCAACCTTTCTTTAATTCCTGTTTTAGATGTGATATTATGTTGTGTTTGCTCAAGTTCACAACAATTTATGTAGGCTTTGTAAAATGATGTCTAAAAAAGCAAAGATCAGTTTCAGAACTATAGTATTTAAGATCTATGAAGAGCCCCACCTTACTTGAGATAAGGCTCTATGTCTCATCTCACTGCATGTGAAAGTGATTATGAAAGAAGTAGGCTAGATTTCAGTATTTCAGTACTTTTAAAGTTGTGTCCAAAAGTTGTTTTTTGTCAAGATTACTAGGATCTCAAACAGGGGATTATAATGTATAACTCCACCAAAATTCAAGGTAGCTATTACATGAACTAAATATGTTTTTACTCTTGATAATTTTATCTTGTAGTTTTCAAAATGGTCTAAAGATTGCCTGTTTTGCAGAGGTACTGCTTTAAGAACTCACAACCTGGGTTAATGTAAGATAAGGAGTTATCACCTACAGGATAGAGAGATAGACATTAAAGCCCAGTGCTCTTAATATAAGGCTGTTAAAACTTATTTGCTGAATGTTTAAGATTAAGTTTTAAAATTAAAAATTTGGCTCTTGCCCTCTGAGTCAGTCTGAGTCAGGGGATAGGGGACTTTTCCAAAGAGCTTTGCAACTCTAGGCCACATAACCTCCCGATCAGGGAGATTAATGAGACCAGTGGAGGACAGAAAGCCAATCAGTGCATTTGCTGTGAAGAGGAGGGTCATCAGAAAAGGGAGACATCCCTGATGCTTCCGAGGGAAGCCACATGATCAAGCAAGGCCTGGACCCATCCTAGCGCAAATGGCACTAGCAGATCTGAGAAGCTGCTGTAAAGTTCCCGAGGACTCCCAAGGAAACTCAGCTGACTGTTAACAATAGATAGAAACAAAAGTCAGTTTGACTTGCTTCATCTTAAACACTTAGCAAAGACAGTCAAAGCCAAAACACAGCTATTCCTGGACATTTTAAATGAAATAATAGTTAAATGTAACTTCCATAAATAAGTAAGCTGGAGGCTTCAAAAGAGATTCTCAGACAGGAATGCCTGATAACTATCAAAAGGAACTGCCAGAGTAGTTTTTAGTTCAAGGCCTTTATTTCTAACCTACACAAGTAGGCATGGTGTTTGCTAGTATGGTTATCCAGCCCTAAGTAGCAGAATTAAAGATTTCTCTATTAGACACAGAGGTCATACTAGTAAAAGGATTTTGCAAGCTCAGATGACATTCAGTTATTAAACTGTATCTTAAGGAAAGGACATCTATAACCCTAAAAGTTAAATGTTGTGTTTACATCCCTGACAATTCTGGCAATGTGACGAATATCCTTAAAGATTTACATGCTCAGATAGAAGCCATGTCCTCAGCAACCTTGTCATGGAAACAATATCTTGGCTCCTGGTTCTTGGTACTTCCTGGTGGAAAACATTGTTAGTCTCTGTCTTTGGGATCATACTCATTGGCATATTCCTGTGCTATGGGATTTATTGCTGCATCAATCTGGTTCCAGTACTAATGAATTCTTGTTTCTCTTATAGACCACCCATCACTCAAATGGCCCTCCAGTCTATTACTTCTCAATCAGACTTCTATCATCTATCACTACATAGACCCGATTTTTAAAGGGGGACTCCAAACTGCTTGCCCCACACCGTCCCTTTTCAGCCTGAAGAAGCCAGAGAGATTTTCTTCGCCCCCCATCCTTACAGCAGTAAGGAGTTCCCAAATTAGAGGGGGGAATGAAGCCAGATTTAAAGTTAGGTAGTCAGTGTAGTCAGGTAAATCGGGTCTAATATCGAGTGAAATCTAAAATGGAGGCCACGCTGGGAATGACTCAGGGAAAACGCAGGACAACTCATGGAATGTTAATGAAGTCCTAAAGGCCCTAGGCCAAAGTCCATCCACCTCAAAGAAATGTTAATGGAGCCCAGGAAAACAGCCCCAACAGACTTGGAGATAACCCATCCCAAAAGGTGATAATTAAGCCCACCTGTAGGCCTCCAACCTACATTCCATCACTGAAAGAACTATAAAAAGGGGAAAGAACAGCCCTTCCACGGATTCCCACCTTTTGGGTCCCCTTCTTCCTCCGGGAGAAGTCTTTTCTGCTGTCCTTTAATAAATTTCTAATTTCTACTCTGACCTTGCCTCGGTGTGTGCTTTCTGGTGTTATTCTTCAACATTGGGGAAGCAAGGACTCGTCACCGGTCAACAGCGGTTTCAAAATGATTGAAAGGATCAGTCAGAGCCTCTTGCTTCAGGACTGGAAGGTGTGGGTCATTCAGAGTGGCTCCCCACACTTCTACAAACTGCTATACTGGATAAATGTCTATGGTAAACTAGTAATGGGGCATTCAGCACCTGGAGTGGTGATTTCTTCCAGGCCAGTGGCCAAGTGAAATGGAGAAACAGGAAAATAGGAAGTTTACCTACATTGATCTTGTAGACAGAGACTCTTTTGCTGAGAGTCCTCAAATCAATTATGGTGAAGATTTCTGGGGAAACTAAGTTAAGCTTTTCTGTGGAGGAGGGGGTGCCACTACAGAAGATCCCTTTAGTAGCACAGTCACACTAAGGTAACTTCTGACCAGCAATTGACCCCAGTGCCCACATCAACACGGATTGACTTGTGGATGAAGCCCCCTAAATAGGATGGCCACCGTGACAGTTCTGGAGAGGACCAGCTAAGGTCAACAACTCCACTGCCCAACGTGAAGGAGGAGTTGACCACATGATGGGCAGAGTACAGAGGTGGTCCCCAGTTCTCCTGAAAACATCAACAGTAGTGAAGTTTGGGGACAGCCTTGTCTCCTTTTATTCCCTGCCTGGAGATGCCCACTCTCCCCCTTGAGAGTGCTTTTGCTGAAGCCTCACTTTTCTCTGAGTCTATTTCCACCTCACTGTCACTTCTCAGAACCCTCTCCTGCATGGCTTTTGGTGTCTGACTTTAAATTTTCTTTTGCTGCAGCACAAGGGCTGGGGTTTGGAGTTTCCGCTCCCTGCTTTCTGGTGAAGGGAAGGTGGGCTTCTGGCTCCTTTTTCTCCTCTCCTGAGATTCCACTCCATGGTGACACAGCCAACTCTGCCAGACCTTGTGACAGCAGTGGGGAGAGGTTTTATCCAGTAACAGCTGAGAGTGGAGAAAGGGCTGAGGTTTACCAGGAACTAGGGGTGGGCACCACCTCTGAGCATGAGCAGGGTCCTGTGGGGCGTGGCCATCAGGGGTGGCCATTAGGGGTGTGGCCATGGGGCACGTGGCTATCCAGGCACTTGGCCATCGGGGGGCGTGGTCATCAGGGGAGGGGCCTCGCTGCCATCTTTGACGCCAGTCCACCTCCTTCAGGGTGAGAGGTGAGCTTTCTCCTCAGCACCCACTCGGCAGAGCCTGGCTCCTGGAAACTGTGGGTCGCCCTTCAGGGAGGGCCCCAGCCCCCTTTTCCTCACAGCTACCTCAGGTGGACGCCTGGCTCGGGGACACTGGGGGTCATGTCTCTAGGGACACCTGGAGCTCCCTTCTCAGAGCTGCCTCAGGTGGGCGCCTGGTTTGGGGGGCACTGTCGGTCCTAGGGTCGCCCATAGTTCCCTTCTCCTCAGAGCTGCCTCAGGGAGCCACTGGGCTTGGGGACACTGTGGGTCATGTCTCTAAGGACCCCCGTAGCTCCCTTCTCCTCAGAGCTACCTCAGGGAGCCACCTGGGTCAGGGACAGTGTGGGTCATGTCTCTAGGGACCCCCGTAGCTCCCTTCTCCTCAGAGCTACCCCAGGTGGACACTGGACTTGGGGACACTGGAGGTCTTGTCTCTAGGGACCCCCATAGCTCCCTTCTCCTCAGAGCTGCCTCAGGGAGCCACCTGGCTCGGGGTCACTGTGGGTCACTGTTAGACCAGGATGCAAAGAAAAGACCAGTGACTCCAATTAAAATCAAATTAAATCAAGCTGATTATTTCCACCATCCGGGCTGCTTCTCCCACCCAAAACTACGGGAAAAGACAGCCCCAGCTCCCTCGCAGCGCAGCTCCATACCCAGGAAGTTCCACAAAGGGGGTTACAGCTAGCAACACTCGGACAACAGAGCACAAAGGCTGGTTTACATTTTTGCTGGTCCCGACATCAGAATTTATGAAGGTCATTAGAGCCTCAGAGAGCGGCGTTGTCTGGCCAGGGAAGGCCAGGGTTTATGGGGCGTCACTGCAGTTTCAGAGAGGGCTGCTGTCGGGTCAGATGGCCAGGCAGGGGGAGTCCAAGGCCCCGGGCAGGCATTCCAAGCAGGTTCAGAATCTGCAGTAATTTACAGTGAAACCAAAATTAGCTTTTCATGGCTTTGTGGCAAGATGGTTCCCAATTTTAAGAGGGAATCAGGCTGGGTCTATTGTCATGTCTCTAGGGACCCCTGGAGCTCCCTTATTTTCAGAACTGCCTGAGGGTGATGCCTGGCTTGGGGACACTGTGGGTCATGTCTCTATGGATGCATGGAGCTCCCTTCTCCTCAGAGCTACCTCAGGTGGATGCCTGGCTTGGGGACACTGTGCGTCATGTCTGTAGGGATGCCCAGAGCTCCCTTCTCCTCAGAGCTACCTCCGGTGGATGCCTGGCTCGGGGACACTGTCAGTCATGTCTCTAGGGATGCCTGGAGCTCTCTTGTTCTGAGTTGCCTGAGGGAATTGCACTAGAAGCTTCTGGAATGACCTGCAGCAGGTGTGGGAAATGTGGGTATTGGTGAGGAGAGAGCCCCACCTTGGGACTGAGAGCTGAGGAGAGCCTGGCTGTGCGCCCTGCTCCTTCACTATTTCATTCAGGCTGGCTCTGCAGCAGGTCTAGGTTGTGACCCTCATCCTCTGTTTAAAAATAATTTACATTAGGTATATATTGACATAATTTAAAATAAAATTTAGATGTAGTTGGACCTAATACCTTTATTTAATTTATTTATTTTTATGTGGTGCTGAGGATTGAACCCAGAGCCTTGCACGTGTTCGGCGACTGCTCTACCCCAGAGCCCCAGCCCCTCATCATCTTCCTACAGTTACCCCAGGTTTTTCCTGGAGATCCTGGGTGGGATGAAGGAGGAATGATGAACGAGGGTTCTAAGCCCAGGAGAGACTCCATTACTTGTGTTCCTTATTGCTTATTTTTTCAAATATTATTTTAGTTGTCAGTGGATTGTGTTTTATTTATTGATACTGAGAATCAAACCCAGTGCTTCGCACATCCTGGCAAGTGCTCTGCCACTGAGCCACAACCCCAGCCCTCCTTATTGTTTTAATGGTGTCAAAGTATTAGAAAAGAACACGGAAATATGGAAAAGCACATGTGTTACCAGCCTACTACTTTATTTCAGTTTGGTATGTTATTTGTAACAAATTCATTTATTAAAAATGTATTTCAGGGCTGGGACTGAAGCTTCCTGGTAGAGTGCTTGCCTAGCATGTGTGAGGCCCTGGGTTTGATCCTCAGCACCACATATAAATAAATAAGATACAGGTGTTTGTTTGAACTACATCTAAAAATATTAAGAAAGTTTATTCCATGTACTAAACTCATGAACCACATTTCATGGAACTAAACTCACAAAACTAAACTCATAAACCACATTTTTCTTTGGTTGAGAGAATTCCAGTTTAGTTGTCAGTATATGTGCATCTTCCCTCTTTTGAAAATTTTTTTAAATATTATTTTTAGTTGTAGTTGGACACAATACCTTTATTTATTTATTTTTATGTGGTGCTGAGGATCAAACCCAGGGCATCACATGTGCTAGGTGAGTGCTGTACCACGGAGCAACAGCCACAGCCCTGGTGCATTTTACTTATCCATAATAGTGGGGTCCATTTTGATGTATGTGGACATGCATGGAGTATAATTTGTTCAGTTTCACCCCAGTATTTCCATGTTCCCTCCACCTCCGTCCTCCTGCTCCCCTTTCTCTACTGGACTTCCTTCTATTTATTTATTGTTTTGTTAAACTGGTGGTTTATAGACAGACATGGAGGGGGGATTCACTGTGGTGTAATCGTATATGTACTTAGATCATTTGGTCAGTTTCATTCTGCAGTTCCTCCGTTTTCCCATCCCTCCTCTCTCCCCCTACACCCCCTTCTATTCCACTGACCTCCTTTCTATCTTTATGGGATCTCCCCATTTTATATTTCCTTATTTACCTCTAGTTTCTGTGTGTAAGATGAAACATTTGACCTTGGCTTTCGGAGTCTGGCTTATTTCAGTTAGCATGATGCTCTCCAGTTCCATTCATTTACCAGCAGATGCAGTAATTTCATTCTCCTTTATGGCTGAGTAAAACTCTGATGTGTGTATTTGCCATGCTTTCTTTATCTGCTCATCTGTTGACAGACACCTGGGAAGGTTTCATAGCTTGGCTACTGAGAATTGTGCTGGCTTAAACATTGATATGGCTGTATTCCTATAGCATGCTGATTTTTGTTCTTTTAGGTAAATACCCACCCCCCCAAAAAAAAAAGGGTGGGAGGAAGAGCTAGATCATGTGATGGCTTCACTTCTAGTTTCTTGAGGAATCTCTGTACTGCTGTCCATAGTGGTTGGTTGCACTTGTCTGCACAAACAACAGGTGAGTGTACCTTTCTCCCTATCCTCACCAGAGTTTGTTGGTTTTTGTATTCCTGATGTTTGCCCTTCTAACTGGAGATGAAATCTTAATGTACATGTGATTTGCATTTCTCTGATTGCCAGGCATGTTGAACCTTTTTTTTTCCCATGTTTTTTGGCCATTTGTATTTCTCCTTTTGAGAAATGTCTGCTTAGTTCTTTCACCCATTTTTGTGTTGAGCTATTCATTTTTCTGTTGTTACATGTTTTGAGTTATTTATATTTCTGGATATTAATCCCTTGTTGGAAAAGTAGATGGAAAAGACTTTCTCCTATTCTGCAGGGCTCTCTTCATGATCCTATTTCCCTCACTTGTCAGAGCATTTTAATTTGAAGGCATCCCACTTATTGCGTCTTGGTTTTATTTTTTGAATTTTATGGATCTTGTTGAGGAAGTCAGTGCCTGCCCTGCACCAATATGTTGGAGAGTCAGGTTTCTATGAGCCCAATCTACTTTTCCACTGACTTACATCTTCATTTTAGAAATCATTTATCTTGAATTGATTGATCTATAATAAATAGCATCTTACATTTTAGTTTTCAAGTGCTCTACAGCTTCTGCCAAAATAATTCATTGTTCATGAATGTGGTAATGCATTTAAATGATGATAAGATGAACGTAGAATAAAAGGAATTGGGTCTTATAAAAACAGTGTACTCGTTGCCTTAAATTATATACATATTTTAGACTGGGATTTGAACTCAGGACTTCATGTATCCTATGTAAGTGCTCTACCCCTATAAGTGAGCAACACCCTCACTTCTCTTTTTTGAGAGAGGATCTTGCTAAATTGCCCAGACTGGCCTCAAATTTAGAATTTTCATTTCTCTGTCTCCCTAAGTAGCTGGGATTATGATGGTGTATACTACCGTACCCGGGTCCTCTCCTCTTTCAGTGGAATACCTGCTACTTCCATGCACTTTATGGTGGCTGGTACAGAGCAGGCAGGGGTGGTGGATGGCCAGGGACTTCTGCCCAGGATTCAGTGAAGCTGCTGGGGCCTACTGTACCAGGTGGAGGGTGGTGGGTGAGGCAGACTGTTGCTGCCTCCACCCAGCTCAGGTCAGTTTCCCTGAGGTGGGTTGTTGGGATGGAAGGCTAAAGAACTAGGGGCTCTGAGTGAGTGACCACCAAGGCCAGTATTCCTCACCATCTGTTGTCCTTCCTGTTGGCTCTGACCCTCCTCCAGACCCCTCTTCCAGGCCTGCCTTTCTTCTCCTGACCCCACCCCATCCCCCAGACCACATCCTCCATAGACTCTGCCTAGACCCCTCCCCCAAGGCCCCCACATCTCTTCTCCAGATCCCTGCCCTGTCCAGACTGTGGCCCTCCTCCAGACCCTACCCTGTTTCCAGGCCCTGCCTCTCTCAGCCACAGCTTAGGGCACTAATTGACAGTACATTTGCAGTGGTGCACAAAATAGCCTGTTGAATAAACATTGACGTTCTACATGGATGAAATATCTTGACTATATCAGGCTTTGATGGAACATGAACTGCATTTAGGAAAGTCACCTTTTTTTTTTTTATCTAGATCATAAACATTTGAAATAAAATCAGAATTTGTGAAAGGTCAGGTAACACTTAGCTGTGAGACCTAATGGTCCCAGGGTCTTTTCCAGTGGGAGATCTCCCAGCAGCAGTTCCAACTTTGCTATGCTAATGGATCGATTGAGTTTTCTTAATTTAGTTGTTTTGCAATGTCTGTATTTCCTAGGAAATGCCCCATGTCCACCAGGTTTTCAGTTCTTTTTAATTTTCTACAGAATTCTTAATCCTGTGAACTTCTGCTGTTTTCCCTCAGCAATATTTTTAAAATATGCTTTTTGCTTTCTTGGTTTTCCATTGAGAAACTTGTCTTGTTTCAAAATTCTCATGATAATCTTAAATGATTTTAATTATTTTCTGCTTATTGAGATGTCTTTGCGTACTGGGTATGCAGCTCAGTGACAGAGCACTTGCCTAGCAATTGAGAGGCCTTGGGTTCCATCCCAGCACCATACACACACACATATATTTTTACACACACACACACACACACACACACACATACAATGTCATTTGCTAGAACTCAAGCATCAGAGGTATCCAGAGATATGTTCAAAAACATTATGTATTTACACAGACACACACACACACACACACACACACACACACACACATATATATCTCACAATATCTCTTCCAGATTTAGATGAAATTTTTCTAAGAAAAAATTTCAATGTCAACTATTATATTGCATGATTCTTTTTTTTTAACCTTTTTTTATTTTTATGTGCTTTTGAGGATCTAACTCAGGGCCTCGCACATGCTAAGGAAGCACTCTATCGCTGAGCCACAACCCCACCTGATCCTTTTTTTAATATTTATTTTTTAGTTGTACACAGTACCTTTATTTTATTTTATTTATATGTGGTGCTGAGGATTGAACCCAGGGCCTTGCACATGCTAGGCGAGTGCTCTATCACTGGGCCGCAACCCCAGTCCCCTGCATGATTTTTTTTTTTTTTTTAGAGAGAATTTTTTAATATTTATTTTTTAGTTTTCGGCGGACACAACATCTTTGTTTGTATGTGGGGCTGAGGATCGAACCCGGGCCACATGCATGCCAGGCGAGCACGCTACCGCTTGAGCTACATCCCCAGCCCATCCCCTGCATGATTTTTAAAACCACTGTAGATGAAGTTTCCTTAGGATCCAAGTCATTACAATGTGTAAGAGACAAGTCAATAGCTGAGTTGTGTAATTAAGAAATATTTTTTACTAAAAATAAATTTTTAAACAAACATTTTCTTTTCTATTTTTCAATTTAGAAAGCATATCCCTATGTCTTATTAAAGTTCTACATTTGTTTATTTTTATGTGGTCCTGAGAATCGAAGCCAGTGCCTCACATATGCTAGGCAAGTGCTCTACCACTGAGCAACATCCTCAGGCCCTAAAGTTTTACATTTATAAAAAGTTGTTTTCTTATTCATTGCAAGCAAGGGATTGGGTTTTCTGATGAGCATGATGCTTTGTATATTGCCAGGAATTCTTGTTGGAGAACTCTGTTTGTGTTTTGTATCTGTTTGAAGTATCATTGAAAATATACCATTATGTTTTGAGTTCAGAAATTTGAATTTCTTCTTTTGAGGTTATATGTTTATTAAGAGTTATTTCATGTGAAGTGCCATAATTACATTGTATCCTAATGATTGTGCCCTTATGTGCTTATAAGTTGGCTTTTAGAGCAGAGTTGAGTATATTGCACATCTGCTGGGTTTATCAGAAAAGTACATACACTTTTTATCATATTTAAAAAGCTATCATATTTAAAATATTATCATATTTAAATTAGTAGAAGCAGAGGTTAGATATGTTAGCATTGTGAGCTGAACAAAGTGCAGGTTTACTTTAATTATTTTAGGGAGGTTGATATAATGGCTTCTTCCCTGTTCTATTCCTGCAATGGTTGTCTATGATCAGTTGTGTGGCCTGGAGAGTTTTTGTTCACACTGGGTGTTGACCTCAGGGCCTTGTATGTGCTTGGCAAGCACGTAGCTACATACATCCCTAGCCCTTTTTAAAATTTAATTTTGAGACATGGTCTTGCTGTATTGCCCAGGTGAGCCTCAAATGTATGATCCTCTTGCCTTAGCCTTCCAAGTAACTGGGATGACAGGCATGTGACTGGCATGTCCTTGTGCCTTGTGCATGCTAGGTGAGCTCTCTACCATGGAGCCACAACCCAGCCTGGAAATGTAGTCATGTTTAAAGTTTTATTTGAGTATCTTTATCTTTATACAGAAATTTCAAAGGAAGCCTCAACCTGACTTTGCCCTTGTGATGACTTAGGTGCACTATCTCAGATGTATTAACATCTTAGACCATTTGTCATGAAGAATCAACACTAGTATGCTATAAATAACTGAAGTTGTATTTCCTCTGGATTCTCAGTTCTGCCTCTTCCTGTTCCAGGACCCCATCCAGGACCCCAAATGACATCCAGTCAACATGTCTCTGTAGACTCCTCTTGGGGTGACAGTTTCTCTGAACTTCCTTGTTCCAGTGACCTCGGCACATGGGGAGGACCTGTCAGGTATTTGTAGATTGTTCTACTTTGGGGTTTACTTGTTTTTCCTCACATCTAGACTTGGGCCATGGTCTGGGGTAGCAGTCACAGAGGTGGAGAGCTGCTCTGTCATCTCAAGCCCTCAAGGTGAATGTCACCTTAGTACTGAGTGTGCTCAGCTGGCTGGGGAGTGCCTTTCAAGTTTCCATGTTTTTCTCATATTTATCCTGGGGCTGTGGGTCTGGGGCAAGCAGGTCACAGAGGTGGAGAGCTGCTCTGTCATCTCAAGCCCTCAAGGTGAATGTCACTTTACCTTGAGTGTGCTCAGCTGGCTGGGGAGTGCCTTTCCAGTTTCTGACTGTGGAGTTACTGTTCTCTGCATGTCCCTATTGTATGTGTTTCTGGAGGAAGTCATTATAGAGGGCCCACACTTAAGGAACAGGGAGTTAGCTGCACCTCCTCGATGGCCTTGTCTGCCTTAGTTATGTGATATGCTTCTTCACAAGAGGTTTCTACACAAGAGAATTGCATGTTGTAAATAATTTATCTCAGTCTATAGCTTTTCTTTTTGTTCTGTCTTTCACAGAGTATACAATTTAGTTTTTTCATGTGATGCTGGGGATTGAACCCAGGGCCTCACATATGCCAGGCAGGTGCTCTACCACTGAGCTATACCCCATCCCTTTAAAAATCTCCCAGGCTGGCCTTGAATTTGCAATCTCCCTGCCTCAGCCTTTTTTTAAAGAGAGAGAGAGAGAGAGAGAGAGAGAGAGAGAGAGAGAGAGAGAATTGTTTAATATTGAATTTTTTAGTTTTCTTCGGACACAACATCTTTGTTTGTATGTGGTGTTGAGGATTGAACCTGGGGCCGCACGCATGCCAGGTGAGTGTGCTACCGCTTGAGCCACATCCCCAGCCCCCCTGCCTCATCCTTTTGAGTAATTAGGATTCTTGGCATGCAACACCACACTTCAGCTCTGACACATGCTACAAGTGGGACGGACCTTGAGACCTGGGGCTCGGTGAGAGAAGCTGACACAGAGGGTCACATAGTGTGGATTCCATGGGCAGGACCTATCCACATCAGGCCATCGAGACACAGGCAGTGGGCAGGTGATGGGGCTGGGCAGGGGACTGGGTACTGCTGGAGTGCAGGTGCCTTCCAGGGTTAAATGGGCTGTTTGGAAGTAGAGGCGCTAGGCGCCCAGTGCTGTGAAGGCAGCTGATGTCCGGCTTGATCCCTGGCTGATGGACTTGTGCATGTCCAGCATAGCTACAGCCCATGCTCAGGTTCCAGCTCTCAGTGACCCAGCACCAAGTGGAGGCAGAGAGGCCAACCTCAGAGACACCAGTGTGGCCACATGTTCTGGGGAATGCAGGTGACCTGTGGGGACCTTGGAGAACACACAGGGGCATTACAAGCTGAAGCTGGGTGACACTGGACATAGCATGGGGCAGTCCTGGGGGGGACCACATCCCAGGGCAGCAGCTGCACAGATGACGTTGAGGTGGCCACATTTATTATCAGCTGTGAACAGTGGTCAGGCAGGGAGTGCCCTGCCAGAGCCGAGCCTGGCCTGACCCCAGGGACGGAGGCCTGGCTCAAGCTGCATTGGATGGTGGGGTTCCTCAGCCAGAGAAGTGGCAGGATGCAAGGCCTCTCACCCCCAGGCCCAGGACCTGCGGGAGGAGAGGGTGGAGGTGAGTCCCTAGGCACAGCTGAGTCTCCCGGCAGCACCAGCCATGGCAGTGCCAGCCACACCAGCTTCCTAAACCTCCCGTAAACGTCTCTGTGTACAGCAGGGCACATGGGGCCTTGGGAGGGCTGTTTTCCAGGTGGACAGATGTCCCCATGGATGCTGCCAAGCCCGCTCCAGTCCCCTAGGTCAAGATGCGTTACACCTGGCCGAGCAGACATGGCCGGGAGCCAAGCTGACCCTGGCAGGGACACCCCACTGACCTTGAAGACGTGTCCTGCCTGCGGTTCCCGCAACAGCTGCTCTGGACTCAGGCTGTCCGCTGCAGAGGTCACGTACAGGTCGGAGTAGTCAGCCCCTCCGAAAAAGCAGGACGTCACCCTGGACACTGGCATCTCCAGGGTGCACAGCCGCGTCCCTGTGAGTAAAGCTCAGGTACATCCCTGAAGCCCAGCCACCCATCTGCTGCTGGACCCCAGGTGGCCTGACTGTGCCCACTCCCCAGTGGGGCCCTGGGCCGGCTGGTTCTCCCTGGCACCTGCAGCACTTGATCCCCAAGTCTGCCCTTCCTCATGGACTGCAGGGGTCAGCAGGGCCACCTGGAGCCCAGGAGCTGGAGAGGCCAGTCTTCTGGAGGGAGCTGGACTCATTGTAAGAGGTTGGTCCTGTCCACATTTGAACCCCAGAACCTGTGAGTGGGACCTGGTGTGGGAACAGGGTCTCTGGAGAGGTCGTTAGTGAAGGGTCCTGAGATGGGCTCCTCCTGGGTCAGGGGGCCCTCATGCAATGGCCATGTCCTCCCAAGAGACAGAGGAGGGGACACAGACCCAGAGGAGGAGCCCCGTGGAGACAGAGGCAGAGACTGGAGTGAGGGGCCACCTGGAGCCCAGGAGCTGGAGAGACAGGAGGAGCCTCTCTGGAGCTCATGGAGGGAACTGGACACCATGGTAAGAGGTGGGTCCTGTCCACATTTGCACCCCAGAACCTGTGAGTGGGACCTGGTGTGGGAACAGCGTCTCTGCAGAGGTCATTAGTGAAGGGTCCTGAGATGGGCTTCTCCTGGATCAGGTGGCCCTCATGTAATGGCCGTGTTCTCCCAAAAGACAGAGGAGGGGACACAGACCCAGAGGAGGAGCCCCGTGGAGACAGAGGCAGAGACTGGAGTGAGGGGCCACCACCCCAGGGCCACCTGGAGTCCAGAAGCTAGGAGAGGCAGGAGGAGCCTCCCTGTAGCCTGTGTAGGGTACTCAGCCTGGGACCTTGGTCCAGCCTCCGCCCTCCAGGGTGGGACCACAACCGCTGGTTTGTGGTCATTTGCTACATCAGCTCCAGTGTTCCCTGCACTGGCCAAGTGCTGAGGGGCCAGCCTGGCACTTCCGCCATCTGCACAGGTCCCCCTGTAGCTGGACAAGCAAGTGGTGCTGCTCTCCCACTCCCGGACCCTGAACACCTGGCACAGAGCACCCCACAGCCCCTCCTTGACCAACTGCCCTGTGCACACACCTGTCTCAGGGTCCATGCGGATCACCCTACCTCTGTCAATGCAGGTCACCCAGAGTGTCCCCGTGGTGTCCATGCACAGCCCATCTGGCATGCCTTGCTCTGGCTCCAGCTGGCACACCAGCTGTGGGTTTGCTGCAGCAGGACAGACAGAGGCGCGTGGCCCCTCACTGCCCAGACCAGGAGGTCACATAGCGTGGCCTCAACAACGGGAGGGAGTGACAGACCCGGTGGTGCTTCTGGGACCCCAGGAGGGGACTAGTGAGGGTGTCGAGGGAGGGCCACGGTGGCTCCCGCCTGGGGAGGGTGTGGGGGGCTGGCCATGGAGGCCCCTACTCTGGGAAGAGTGTCGGGGGGTGGGCTGGCCTCCGTGGGAGGGTGTGGGGGCTGGCCATGGGAGGCCCCGCCCAGGGAGGGCTTGTGGGGCTGGCTACAGAGGCCCCTACTTCAGGGAGTACATGGGGGGCTGGCCACGGAGGACCCCACCGGGGGAGAGTGTGGGTGGTGGCCATGGAGGCCCATACTTCAGGGAGGGTGTGGGGGGCTGGCCACAGGGAGGGTATGGGGGGCTGGCCACAGAGGCCCATACCTCAGGGAGGGTGTAGGGGGCTGGCCACGGAGGCCCCTACTCTGGGAGGGTTTGGGGTCTGGTCACAGTGGCCCCGCCCAGGGAGGGTGTGGGGGCTGGCCAGGGAGGCCTTCGTCTGGGGAGGGCATGGGGGGCTAGCAATGACGACCCCTACCCAGGCCTCCTCCTGCAGGTCGTAGTCATAGGCCCGCACAGAGTAGTCCAGGCTGTCCACGTGGTAGAGAGTGTGGTGGTCCAGGGACCAGTCCAGCCTGTTGGGATGCCCAGCTGGTCCAGCTGTCTGACCACAGAGTGGTCAGCGTAGAGTGTGTACAGGAAGCCCTGCCCCGGCTCCCACACTCCTGGGGCGGACGCCTCTGGCATGGTGCCTGGAGAGAGTGGAAGGTCAGTGGGCAGCACCCCACCCTGCCCTGCCCACCCTACACAGACCCGCTGTGCAGAGAGCTGTGATCACCCTCAGTCGGGGGACAGCAGGCAGGATGGCCCTCAGGCGGCATCTGTGAGTGAGCCTCTGTGCTGGGCGAAGGGGGGACCCCAGAGATGTTCCACTGGGAAGAGGCCTGCTCAGGCAGAGGTGCAGGGCCCTCAGCCGCACGTGAATGGCCTCTGGCCAGCGGCCCGGGCTGCTGCCCCACCCTGGCAGCTTCGACCCTCCCAGGGTCCTCTCTGGGCAGGGATCTGGGAAGAATGACATGGAAGCCATGGGCTTTGGAGCGAGAGGGAACCTGTGGGCTGCCCAGCACCTGCATGGCCCCCGGGGGCCGCTTGCCAGCAGCCTGGGGAGGGCTCCTGAGGTTCCCACCCAGCCGGCACCCGCCATGACGGGAGGCTCTCCAGGTGGCCTGGGCCAGTCCTTTCAGCAGCCCACCTGCCACAACCTCCAGGCGGGGTCCACCTTCCCGCAGTTGAACCTGTTGTGGGGCTTGTCCCTGTCCAGCCAGGCCGCCCACTCCACCTGCCTCATCGCCCAGTCCAGGAGGCCAAGGCAGGTACCAGAGGCCACCATGTAGCTGCCCTCTCTGCGCAGAGCCACACAGCCAACAGGGTCTCCTGGGAGGACAGAGGACAGCAGGGTGGCCCGGCTGCTGCTTCTCCAGGAGACTCCACCCACGGGGCTCCCACCAGGATGCACTGTCAGGGCACAGGACCAGTCCTGCTGTGCCTGCGTGGACCCCCTCCCCACGACGGCCACCACAGGGCCTCCAGATGGGACTGGAGGCTGCCGAGCCTGCCTGCAGGGCCACCAGGACTGCAGGAGTGGAGAGCACTGGCCTCTCCTCACGTCAGTGCCAGTGTGAGAGCCGCGGGTGCCCCGAGCCCTCGGGTAGGACCGCTGGGCCTGGGGCAGGCTCCACAGGAGGGTGCCTGAGGCCAGACACAGACTTGGGGCCAGCCCTGATCTGCAAGGGGGACAGTGGCACCTGCCCTTGGGGAGGGGGAGGGTGAGTGGGGGATGTTCCCAGAGTGCTGCTTCTGCTCCTCAGAAAAATCATGGGGGTCGTCAGCCACACAGGTGTGCAAGCCCCATAGACACACAGGTACCTCCCAGGTGTGTGGGTCCACAGGGGTCGTCAGCCACACAGGTGTGCAAACCCCACAGACACACAGGTACCTCCCAGGTGTGTGGGCCCACAGGGGTTAGCAGGCCACACAAGTGTGCAAGCCCCACAGACACCCAGGTATCTCCCAGGTGTGTAGGTCCACGCGCACACATGAGCCTGGAAAACGCACAGTCACCCCCACCCTGGCCCCTGCGTCAGGACAGGTGCATGTGTGGCATAACCCAGGGTCAGAGCCAGGCGCGGGCTCCACACAGCAGCCAGGAGGATGTCAGTGTTTCCAGGACTTAGTCTGGATGACAGCGAGCCCAGCTTTGGTCCTTCCAACTACAGCTGAACACCAGGACTTCCCACCCCACGGTCTGTCCTGTGCCCAGGGTGTGACAGCCCACACTCCAGGGGCTCCAGAGCAGGGGGGCAGGTGCTGAGCAAGCAGGTGCCCCAGCTGGGCCCCTGCAACCCTCAGGCCACAAGTGATGCTGGACACCTTTGGCAAAGGTACCAAGGAGCCCTAGGACCTTAGAAGACATGGGTCCCTGGGCACATAGATGGTCTCACAGCTCCCTTCCAAGGAGCACCTGGAGCTCCAGGGGACCCACACTTCCCACCCTCTGCAGCCCCAGGCCCACTTCCTCAGGCCCACCCTCTGCAGCCCCAGGCCCACTTCCTCAGGCCCACCCTCTGCAGTCCCCAGGCCCACTTCCTCAGGCCCACCCTCTGCAGCCCCAGGCCCACTTCCTCAGGCCCACTGTCTGCAGCCCCCAGACCCACCCTCTGCAGCCCCAGGCCCACTTCCTCAGGCCCAAAGTCTCCACCCCCCAGACCCATTTACTGTGGCCCACTGTCTGCAGCCCCCAGACCCACTTCCTCAGGCCCATGGTCTGCACCTCCCCAGACAGTGGATTCCACCAGCACATAGTCCTGGCATTGATGTTCACATACACCAGCTGACGGTCTCCTCTTCCCACACCGGACACTCCCCCATCCTGTGCCTCTCCCTGATGACAGCCTTGATCCTGGGGGATGCCATGTCCTAGGAGGAGGACAGGGCTGTGAGTGCCCTGTTCTCTGTCCCATTCTCCTGGTCATCAGCTGAGGGCTGCTGGACTGTGTGGACTGGGTGCTCCCTGGTGTGTGACACATTCTGTGGTCTCAAGGACAGTCCTCTTCTCATGAATCCTCACCCAGGCAGGCATGGGGATGCAGAGAGGGACCCAGCCAAGCCCGCGCCCCTGCTGGCTCCTCTGTGCCCCAAGTCACTCTGCATGACCCGAGAGGTCAACAGAATGTGCAGGTGCCCCATCACTTGAAGAGGCACCCCCTGGCAAGGTTCCAGGAGTCCCCCTTTCCCTCTGGTGGCACAGCGTGCCCACCACTCCCCCACCTTCCAGGCCCCTCACTTACAGCCTGGGAAGCAGGGGCTGCTAAGCTGAGCCACTGTCCAGGTGGGCCCGGCTCAGAGGCTGGGGTGGGGTGCGATCTGCAGGTGGCTGGCTCCGGAGCACACACCCTGGCCTCTCCGCCCAGGAGACCTCTGCCCCAGAAGGGCTCACTTCTCAATGCTCCTGTTAATTGGGTTGCTGTGAGACCCCTGCGCTCCGTGGGACTCAGTTCACAGGGCCCCTCCTGGACAGCACCAAGAAGCCCAGAAGCCCAGGGCTCCCATACTGGGGCGGCTCACGTGCTCCTCAGCCCTGGTCCTGTCCTGTTCGCTCAGCTCTTGGGACTCCACCGCACTCTGGCCTCAGCCAGCTGAAGGCTCCACCAGGTGGGGGCGGCAACTCCCTTTCGCCCTCCCCTCCCCGGTCCCTCCCTCTGTGCTTCGCCAAATCAACGGAGCCCCTGGCGGTGGCATGTCACCTGCTCTGTCCTGCAGAGCCAAGGTAGCAGTTGCAGGAGTCGCCAGTGCACTCTGCATTAGAGTGGGAGAAGCAGCAGCCCCTGGGACCTCGCTTCCGTAGAGACCCCCGAGGTCGCGGCCAGCGCCCCGCCAGGCATCCATGAGACTTCCCCTTAGGGCCGACCATTAGGCTCCCCAGCCCTCCTGGGTTCTCCCCTCGCACAGGCGCTGCCCTGGGCAGCGGGACACTGTGCTCCTCTCCTACTGCAGAAGCGCGCCCGCTTGCAACTGGGGGTCCACGGGCTCACCCAGGCAGGCACACAGGGAGTACAGGCTTGGCCGGGCAGGCGCAGAGGGACGCAGGGGAGGCACGGTGAGCCCTGGGCAGGCGCAGAGGGGGCGCTGGGGAGGTACGTGAAGCCCTGGGCAGGCACACGGGGCCCTGGGCAGGCGCAGAGGGACGCAGTGGAGACACCGGAAGCCCTGGACATGCACGCTGGGCGCTGGGCAGGGCTCTACTCACAGGCGTCCTGTAAAGAACGGACTGCCGACCCCCGAGTTTCACCTGCTGACGGGACCCGGCCTCGCACACCTGGCCGTGTCACCCAAACGTTCACAGGCACCAGCGGGCCCCCCCCCTACCGCGCGCATCTTCCTCCGCCTTCTGGGCGTTACTCCCCCAGCCTCCCCTAGGCTCCTCCAGTGGCCTCTGCCCACGTGCCACTCCAACGACTCCAGGGGGGCCAGGGACCCTGCGTCTCTCCTGTCACCACCACTTTCTGCCAGCAGGATTGCCGGGCACTCCACAAGGAGAGGATTTTCGCGGGAGGTGCTGCTGTCTTGCAGGCCCACTCCAAGGGTTCCTCCCGCTGTGGAGGAAGGCTTGGTACAGGCATGTCGTCCCCCGTCCCCGAAAGGAGAGGTGCTGGCTTGGTGGAGGTGGAGTCCCCGCACCCACGTCTCCATGCCGCTAAATGAGCCCAGCTCCTCCACACCCCAGGCTCCAGCCCCAGAACCCAAGGACCCCAGGGTCCATGGACAACTCCCCATGGGCTAGAACCGGCCTTGTGGGTGAAGGACTCCCTTGGGAACCTCCTCCTCCTGGGTTCCAAGCCAGCGCTCGGCAGCATCCTCACCCCAACCCTGGTCCCAGAGCTCCTTAGGGCCCTGGACTGCAGGCGCCTGTCTGGGAGACCACCAAGGTCGGTGCTGGGGGCTGATTCCTGCTCCCACAGCCCAGGAGAGGCCACCGCCTGCGTGGAGGGGGCCTAAAGGAAAATGGATGGAGAGCTTGGACCTGGAGCTCCTCCACTCCATGAAAGGTTCTGGGGCTCTTGGGAGCACTGGCTGCAGCCAGGGGACGCCCCCTCACCCCAAAGGCTCCTGCTCAAGGTGAGGTCAGTGTGTAGCCCTGGCTCTCACCCAGATTGGGAGGGGCCCTCTGGTCCTTCTGATTGGCCTTAGGGTTTGAAGACAGGTCATGCCCCCCTGCTGGGCAGCCTGCAGTGTCCCCTGGAGCGACCCCAGCATGGGTGTGTCCACTCACTCTCTGGCCACGGTGGGCAGGACACACACCTACTCTGCCGGGCTCTTGTAGGAGCAGACACCTCCCAGGACTACCAGTGACGTGCAACTCTTCAAAGCTAAGGGGACATATTTAGGGAGCCATGTGGGACACTGAGGTCAAGATGGCTGAGGTGGCCCCTGATCCATCCCGATGGCTCTCCTCTCTATGCTCAAGTCAAGGACAGGCAGTGGCCAGACAGCGTCAGACCTCATGACATCGTGAGCATCAGGACACAATGCTGCCTTGGCTTGGTGGGAAGGTACAGTGGGCTGGAGACAGAAACCAAAGGTGGCAGGCAGTCCCTTGGCTGGGCAGGCAGGGTGGTGGGCCTCCATGCAACAGGACCTAGCTCTCCCTGAGACACACTGTGAGGGCGCAGAGCCCCAGACGCCCTTTGCTCCCACATTCCAGGGGCCCTGGCACCAAACCACTTGTCATGCTCCTGTGACCCCACAACAGGACACCAGGCACCCACCCTTCTCCACTCCCTGGTGGTTCGGCCGTCCTACCTCCAGAATGCTCGTCCTCCACCTGCCAAACACTGGCCTGTTCCCAGGCCCTGCCTGGAGTCCTGGGGCGGCTTCCTTCTGCACCTGGGGCGGATGATCTCATCTGTCTCATGACTTACACCCTCCGACCTGCCCATGACTCCCCCGTTTGTAGATGAGCACACACGGGCTCCCAGACTGGACTCCGTGCCCAGAACCCTGCTTGGAAGTCTATCAGGCATCCCACATGGGCTGGCCCACTCGCCCCTGCTCCCCTGCCTTCCTCCTCCCCACCTGGGATGCCTCCTCATGTCCTACCCCAGTGGGGTGACTAGCACCCCAAGTGCACCTGGGACCTCGGGATAGGGCTTCTTTTGCATGTAGGGTCTCTGCACATGTAATTAGGTAATGATCTCAAGATGACACCATCCTGGGTAAGGGTGGCCCTCATGCAATGGCAGTGTCCTCACTAGAGACAGAGGAGGGGACACAGGCACAGAGGAGTAGCCACGTGGAAATGGAGGCAGAGACTGCAGTGAGGGGCCACCAGCCCAGGGCCACCTGGAGCCTGTGCAGGGATCTCAGCCTGAGACCCCTGGCCTTGGCCTCTGTCCTCCAGGGCTGGCAGAGGACAGGTTCCTGTGGTTTTCAGCTGCTGGTTTGTGGTCATTTCCTACATCAACCCCTGCACTGGCCAAGTGCTGAAGGGTCACCTTGGCACTCCTGCCATCTGTAAATTTCCCTCTGTAGCTGGACAAGTCCTGCCTGGAGCCTGTGAAGGGAGCTAAGCCCTGTGACCCCTGGTCTCAGCCTTCTGCCCTCCAAAGTTGGGGGAGAAGATCCCACCTGACTGGTGAAATGGTTTCAGCCCCTGTGACTCTTTGTTTCCAAGCGCAGGACACTAACAGGGCCATGAAATTGCATCCAAAGTTGGCCCCTCATCCCAGCCTTCCAGATGTCCTGTCCACCAGGCTCGTCCCTCCCTCCCCTCTGCTCAGCGCTGCAGCTCCCTGGGCCCTGGGGCTCCTTCCTGCTCAGTTCTGCAGCTCCCTGGGCCCTGGGGCTCCCCACCTGCTCAGCTCTCCAGCTCCCTGGGCCCTGGGGCTCCTTCCTGCTCAGCTCTGCAGCTCTCTGGGCCCTGGGGCTCCTTCCTGCCTCCCCTCTGCTCAGCTCTGCAGCTTCCTGGGGCTCCTCCCTCCCTCTCCTCTACTCAGCTCTGCAGCTCCCTGGGCCCTGGGGCTCCTCCCCCCTCCCCTCTGCTCAGCTCTGCAGACCCTTGGGTTTGGGAGCCTCTTCAACCAAGTCTCCCTGGCACCACCCTCTCCCTGTCTGCTCCCCCAGAGCAGGAGGCTTGTGCCAAGTCAGTGTGAGCCTATTTCCCCTGCAGTGACTCCTCTGATGTCCTGCTGCCACCATGCTGGCATGGGGTGGGCTCCCCCACCAGAGCAGGGCTCAGTCACATGGACAGTGTCCAGTTCTCACCCTCCTGGTGACAATCCTTCCTCCCTGTGAGACAGTTGGAGATAGTTTGCTGGACTTGGCCTGCTGGCCCCACGTCCCACTTGGCTGTCCAGAGAAGCCGTGGTGGCCCTGAGGCACCTTGGGAGCTGCAATGGCCTGTGTGCTTGTGGTGAGCCCACCAGGCGGTACTCCCTGTGGGAGACCTGCTGGAGTGACTCGCTGGACCCCCACAGGCCTAGGCCCCGGGGTCATGCCCCCTGCCCCCTGGTGGGTCAGCTGGCTCCCTCTGTCCCAGAGCATGAGACCCTGCCCTCCTCTCTTTGGGTCTGTGAGTGGTGGCACTGCTCCATCACGTCTCCTGTCTAGGAGTGGCCTCCTCTGGGGCTCAGCTGAGCACCCCCTGTCCCAACTCCTTCCTGACTGGGGTTGTCACCCAGGGACGCTGTGACAGGAAAGCACCCTGGGTCTGCCAGAGCCTTGGGTCACCTCGCCTTAGGCTGCTTCCTGGGAGAGGCACAGGGGCAAGGTGGGGCTCAGGCTGTGGGTCTGCCTGAGGACAGACGTCTCCCTGAGGGGCTCAACGCTCCTCCATCACCAAATTCTGCAGCCCAGGGCCTGAGCCTCTCTCCTCCTGCGCCCAGCACTCCATGTCCCTCATGAGCCCTGGCTGGGCCTCAGGGTTCCGCAGGAGCACTTTCCTCTCCAACGAGTGACAGGCTGACTTCTTCCCCAGGCTGCGGCCTCAGCCTCCACCTGAGCCTCTCCTGAGTGACTCTGGGTCCTGCAGCTGCCCCTGTCACAGCCCTGAGTCTGTGTCAAGGTAACTTTCCATGAGCACCTGTTCATCAGACTGCCCGGCTCACCTGCCTTGTGTGTCCAGCCCGGGCAGGACCAGGACAGCCCTGCTCACCTGCCCTGTGGGTCACCATGGGATGGACCGATTCCCTGCCTCAAGGCAGACAGCAGCGCTGATGCTCAGAAGACTCCCTGCGCCCCCTGCTGGCCGCCGTCAGCCCTACACCCTCGGGGCTCAAAGCACCTCCTGCCTCTGGTCCCCATCTCTGGGGTTGGGGGCCTGAAGGGCAGGCCGTCCTCTGCAGGGTCCTGGGAAGCTCCTTCCTGCATCTCCCCCCACCCAGGACCTCAGGCCCTAAGCTTGGGTCCTCATCACTCCAGTTTGTCTCCCTGTCCCCTCTGTCCCTTCTCCATCTGCCCCTCTTCTCAGCACCCTGCTGACTCCTTGGGCCCCGAGACCTCCAGGTCACCTCCCTCTCCGCATCCCTACCTATCAGGTGGCAGAGTGCCTTTGGCATTCCTAGGGCCGGCAGTGGATGTGGACACTGACATTAGCGGGCCACAGAACTCATGCCCTGGGCAGCAAGGACCTCCCTAACCAGAAGAGAGTCTCTGGGAGACCCTGCCCCAAAGGCATGACCCCCATAGTCCCAGGAGAGCTTCTGGGGGAAAGGGGGGGCTCTCATATGAAGAGACTGGGAACCTGCATCCTGTAGACCTGGGGTGACCATGGCAGCTGTGGGGTGGGGGTGCCCAGTGGAAGGTCATCTGCTTGTAGAGGGAATCGGGGCACTCACCCACCCATCCCTGCTCACAGGCCCCTGTACCCCTCCCTGCTTCTCCCTGCTCACACCCCCCCTGTACCCATCCCTCCCTCTCCCTGCTCACAGCACCCTGTACCCCTGTCTCCCTCTCCCTGCTCACACCCCCTGTACCCATCCCTCCCCCTCCCTGCTCACAAGCCCCTGTACCCCTCCCTTCCTCTCCCTGCTCACAGCCCCTGTACCCCTCCCTCCCTCTCCCTGCTCACAGCACCCTGTACCCCTCCCTCCTTCTCCCTGTTCACAGCCCCTGTACCCCTCCCTGCTCACAGGCCCCTGTACCCCTCCCTCACTCTCCCTGCTCACACCCCCTGTACCCCTCCCTCCCTCTCCCTGCTCACAGCCCCCTGTACCCCTCCCTCCCTCTCCCTGCTCACACCCCCTGTACCCATCCCTCCCACTCCCTGCTCACAGGCCCCTGTACCCCTCCCTCCCTCTCCCTGCTCACACCCCCCTGTACCCCTTCCTGCCTCTCCCTGCTCACACCCCCCTGTACCCCTCCCTCCCTCTCCCTGCTCACACCTCCCAGTACCCCTCCCTCCCCTCCCTGCTCACAGGCCCCTGTACCCCTCCCTCCCTCTCCCTGCTCACACCCCCTGTACTCCTCCCTCCCTCTCCCTGCTCACACCTCCCAGTACCCATCCCTCCCCCTCCCTGCTCACAGGCCCCTGTACCCCTCCATCCCTCTCCCTGCTCACACCCCCTGTACCCCTCCCTCCCTCTCCCTGCTCACACCCCCTGTACCCCTCCCTCCCTCTCCCTGCTCACAGGCCCCTGTACCCCTCCCTCCCTCTCCCTGCTCACACCCCCCTGTACCCCTCCCTCCCTCTCCCTACTCACACCCCTCTGTACCCCTCCCTCTCCCTGCTCACACCCCCCTGTACCCCTCTCATTCTCTCCCTGCTCACACCCCCCTGTACCCCTCCTTCCCTCTCCCTGCTCACACCCCCTGTACCCCTCCCTCCCTGTCCCTGCTCATCCTGTTACACTACTGAGGGTCCCCACCTGCTGCAGAGCTGAACTCTGAGCCACCTGAGTCAGTCTGGCCAAGGGGCCTGGGCTAAGCAGCACAAGGTCATCAGGTAGAGGGCAGCCCCCAGGGTGGGCACTGGGTGTTCAGGGCCCTTTGGTCTAGTGGGTAGTGACCCCAGGCATCAGCCCTGACTTCACATCAAAACTGAGATTCAGAAGCAGTGAGGCCCCGTCAGCAGTGAGGGGAGGGTCCCCATGGCCCTCTGCACAGGGGGCTTGTGCAGCACCCGAGGTGGGATGCCCACATGTGGCAATGGGCAGGACCCCAAAGACACCAGCTCCTCCACGGTCTTTCATCCAGACCATGTCACACAGCTCCTGGTGACCGCTGTGGCAGGGTCCATCTGCCTTCATAAGACCCACACAGCAGAGGGCCTGCTGGAACCAGGGACCACCAACCTGGGGATTTAAGTGGAAATGCATCTTCCACGTGGCTCCTCCTCTGAGTCTGTCCCCTCTTCTGTTTTAAGGACACAGCCATTGCATGAGGGCCATCTGACCCAGGAGGAGCCCATCTCAGGACCCTTCACTAACGACCTCTGCAGAGACCCTGTTCCCACACAAGGTCCCACTCACAGGTTCTGGAGTCAAGATGTGGACAGGACCTGCCTCTTACAATGGTGTCCAGCTCCCTCCATAGGCTCCAGGGAGGCTCCTTCTGCCTCTCCAGCTCCTGGGGCTCCAGGTGGCCTTGGATGGTGGCCCCTCACTCCAGTCTCTTCCTCCATCTCCATGTGGCTCCTCCTCTGTGTCTGTGTCCCCCCTTTCTCTCTTGGGAGCACAGTGCCATTGCATGAGGGCCCCGTGTCCAGAAGGAGCTCATCCCGAGATCCTTCACCTGTTACACCTGAACAGACTCTTTCTCCAGCAGCAGACAGCTCACAGTCCTGGGGAACGTTCCTGGTGGGGCCCATCCATCCCTACAATGTCACCTGGGGAGATGGCCAAGGTCAGTACCCTGGTATATACAGCAGTGGGGACAGGTGGAGGCCTTGGAGAACAATGGTACAGAAAGCCCCTCCTGGTTGGGGGGATCCAAGGCCCACTCTGTCTAAACGTGAACTCACCCTGGAAAAATTCAGCTGCCCTTTGCCCAGGAAGAGGGCGGTGCAGGGCCGGGTTCCTGGGCAGCTGCCTCCTCTGGCATTTCCCTGTGGAGAAGGTCTCCTAACAGATAATTACAGTCCAGCAAGACAAACCAGGAGCACAGGCAGGGGCCTGGATTGCCAAACAGGGCTGCTCCGGCAGGGGGCAGGCGGCCTGGGGAGCCAACAGGGGCCTTCCCAGGGCTTGAGGACCTGAGTAGGGCTGAGTCCTTCCCGCGTGGGCCGGGAAAAGGGGAATTGGGTCTTTGCTGGGTTTGTGGGCCAGGTACCTTTGTTGCTAGGGCAAGTAAGTTCTAAATGGAGAGTTCACAGACAGGGCTGGAGGCCGGGGCCTCCTCCACTGGGCAGCCTTTTAGACAGGTGCCCTCCAAGGGAAGTGCCTCGTCTACTGTCTGGGGTGTGCACACACGTGCTCCTCATGGTCACTCTCATGGGAAGCCAAGGTCACTGAGGAGGATAAGGTGTCTGGTGTGTATACTGCAGGAGGGCACTGCGTCCCAAGTGTGGGCTGGAGGAGGACACTGTGTCCCCAGTGTAGACAGGAGGAGGACACTGTGTCCGCAGTGTAGACTGGAGGGACACTGTGTCCAGAGTGTAGACTGGAGGAGGACACGGATATCCTGAATGTAGGGTGGAGGAGGACACTGTATCTGAGTCTCCTGAGTGTAGAGTAGAGGAGGACATGGTGTCCGGTGTGTAGACTGGAGAAGGACACTGTGTCCCGAGTGTAGACGGAAGGAGGACCCTGTGTCCGCAGTGTAGACTGGAGGAGGACGTGTGTCCCAGTGCCGACTGGAGGAGGACGCAGTGTCCTGGGTACATTCACGACCCCGCCCCTGCCAGGACTCTTCAGGCTCTGTGCCCTGGACTCCATCAGATCCTGAGGGGTGTCAGGCTGGGTACTTCTGCAGGGAGGCTTCCTGAGGGACACAGGCTCCCACATGTCCTCTTCCCACACTGACCACAGAAGTGAAAGTGGTATTCCTCTGGCTGTTCTCAGGCTACACCTGACTTGGGCCGACCCTAGGAGGTCCAGGCCTCCAGCACCGCCTACTGCCCCGCCCCAGGCCCCCCGCGCTCGCCCTGGGCTCTGCGCGCTCGCCTTGGGCTCTGCCCTGCTCGCCGCCCCTGACCCCGCTTCCCAGCCCCGCCAGTCCGACACCAGCCACCAGCGTCCTCCAGGGCCTCCCTCCTCCAAGCCTGCGCAGCCCCCACTCCCCGCCGGACCCAGATCACCTCCCGCTGCTGTGTTCCCCTCCCCGCCTGCCCCCGGCCCATCCACCGCCTCTGGCCCTTCCGGTGCCCTCTGCGTGGCCCCCCGCGGTCCGCTTAGGACCTGGACACTCTGCGCCGCCCCTGAACCGGCTCTTTGGCCCTCGACTACTCCCTGCCAACATCGGCTCTTTGGGTCCCCCTTTCCACACTGTCCTCGACCCTTGGCCCTTTCCGTACACACTCGGTCCTTCCGAGGCCACTCGGCTCTCTTCGTCAGTCCCCGCACTTCAGCCGCCCTCGGCTCTTCGCGTTCTCTCGGGTTTCTCCCTACACACTCGGTGATGTCCCACCACCCTATATCTGACCACCCGTTCCCCGATAATGTCCCATCACCCCGTTGTTGATCAGCTTCTTCACCCTTCCCCGTCCCCAGGTGGCATCTGCTCACCCCAATATCTGATCCCATGTCTCACCACCCACTCTCCCAGGGGACATGAGAGGAGCAGTGGTGGCAACCCCTGAGGGCCTGTGCACACAGGAACCAGCCCTGTGTCCAACCAGCTGTGATGAGGAAACACCGCCCACTGCCCAGGAGGCAGGCTGGGTGCAGGCTGGGTGGGGTTGCTGAGCCAGAGCCATGAGCTGACAAGTACCTAAACCACAGGGACCACTGTCCCTCCATTGCCTCCATTGGTGACCCCCGCTCTCCCCTCCCCAGTCCCTCTGAGCTCAGGCCAGGGGCCTTGATCTCCCAGACCCCAGGTTCCCCTCTATATGCCTGGGTTGTTGGTCCCCTCAAAGCTTAGCCCCCAGGCAGACGAGGGAGCAGGAGCCCTGAGGGTCAGACCTGTCCCCCTTATCTCCAGGGAACACAGGTGTCACTGGGATGTCAACATTCTTGGCCTGCAGCTTCTGTCCTGCCTGGTAGCAGCCATCCTGGAATGTATGATGACCTTGGGCTAGTATGGCAAGGCCAGGGGTCATCCCCCCTCATCACAGGCCCCTCAAGACAGCATGGCTCCTGCCCCCTGCCCAGCACCTGAGGGCCCACCTGTGTGACCAATTTTTTGGAACCCTCAGTAGGTCCCACCTGGTGTCCCATTAGTGGGGTGCAGCTCACTAGCCCAGGAGGGACCAGGAGGATTGTTACGGCCACAGCTGAGGGGTCGACAGATCCTCTGTAATGGGGGCTGAATAGGAGAACACTTGACTACAATATCCAGAATCCTCCTGCCCGAAGCTGCCCAGGGTATCTGTAGTGACACCGCAGAGCGCCAAAGCACACTACCCAGAATCCCTGGGGGGGGGGCCTGCTGCTTGGCGGGGGAGGGGGCCCATCTTGGTGAGAGCTGCGTGGACAGACCTCTGGACTACACTGCCCAGTATGCGAATGGCCCTTGGCTTCCGGGGAGGGCCATCACGTAATGGTTGCATGAGCCGATGTCTGGACTACACTACCCAGAATGCTCCGGGCCATCGACTTCTGGGAAGAGGGAAATCACTGTAAGGGTTGCGTGGGCAGACCTCTGGACTACACTACCCAGAATGCTCAGGGTTCTCGGCTTCCAGGTCTTGGGGCAATCACCGTGAGGGTTGCGTGGGCAGACCTCTGGACTACACAACCCAGAAGGATCTGGCCGCATTTTGGGGAGGGGCATCACGGTGGGGGGGTTGCATGGGCCGACCTCTGGACTACACTACACAGAATGCTAACGACCCTGGGCTTCCAGAAAGTGGGGCCATCATGGTGAGGGTTGCCTGGGCAGGATGCTGGACTGTAATACCCAGAATGCTCCAGGGGCCATCATGGTGAGGATTGCGTGGGCAGACCTCTGGACTACACTTCCCAGTATGCAAATGGCCCTCGGCTTCTGGGGAGGAGGGGAAATCACCGTAAGGGTCGCGTGGGCAGACCTCTGGACTACACTACCCAGAATGATCGGGGCCGCGGCTTCCGGGGAGGGGCATCACGGTGAGAGTTGCCTGGGCAGGATGCTGGACTGCAATACCCAGAATGCCCCGGGGCCATCATGGTGAGGTGCATGGAGAGAAGTGGACTACAGTGCCCGGGGCCTTGGCTTTCAGGGGCCATCATGGTGAGGGCTTCCCGGGCAGGATGCTGGACTGCAATGCCCAGAATGCCTGGGGCCCGCTTCCCCAGAGGCCTCTGCGCCGGCAGCTTGGGTTTCCGGCCTCCCCCAGTTGGACACAGAGGTGGAGAGTCGGGTGTGCTGTGTGGAGTGCTGGCCAGAGGCAGGTGGCCACCCAGGGCTGACTGGGACCGGTGTGTTCATTCCTCTGCCTGCTCCAAGGGCTGCAGCTGTGCTGGAGGGGCCGACTGCAGAGAATGGCGCTTAGGAAAGTGGTCTTCTTAACTCTCCTCCTGAACGTCCACTGCAGTGATGTCACCGATGGGTACAACTGGACATCAGTGATGTCCACATCTGTGATGTCACCGATGGGCACAACTGGGCATCAGGTGATGTCCACTGCAGTGATGTCACCGATGGGTACAACTGGACATCAGATGATGTCCACATCTGTGATGTCACCGATGGGTACAGCTGGACATCAGATGTAGCAGTGGGTCAGATTTCACTAGGTAGCTCCTGAGGGTAGAGGAAAGAGCCGTTCCATTATGGTCTGCACAGAGGTGATTTGGGCATAATACGGGGGGAAGGAGGGAAGAGTTCAGCTTGGGCCTCGGTGAAGTAAGAAGTAGAGTCAGTCGTTGTGAACGCGGTTAGGCCAGCTGTGTCGGTGGCAGTGGTCTAAGAATTCTGTCTTCCCCCAGAGACTGGGAGAGAGAACCTGTCCTGCTGGATGATTGTATTTCAAGGTAATGGCTCGCAGGCTCTGAGTTGCAAGAGGTGCATGTTGTCAATTGCAAGTCCTTTCTATTAAATGACCGGAGAAAGGGAGGTTGGGGCCTGTCCTCAGGTGTTGGCCAGGATATAGTAAGTTTTCTTGGAAGCCTTGAGGTTTCCTCAGGCAGTTGTTTTGAGGGATGAGGTGGAGGTGGGGGTGTTGCACATGAGGCACAAACTATGCTGAGTCCCTGAGCTCAGAGGATTTGCTTTCATCAGGGTGTGTGGACTTGGGGGAACACCATCTGCCTACCTGCCTCAGGAGGTCTGGGCTCATGCATGCCCACCAGGAAGCCCCCTCACCCCAGACTCTAGAGGGCAGAGGCAGTGACTGCTCTGCCTTTGGCTGCTATGGGGAGTGCCCGTCCTCAGCCCTCCCAGGAAACACGCAGGGTCCCTAGCCATCCCTGTGTTGGCCTGTAGCCTTTTCTGCGGCCAGCAGGGCTGGTGTCCCACAAAGAAGATGCCTGTAAAGGAGGCACAGTTGGAGGCCTGGGCTGTGAAGGGCCTTTTGCTCCTCTTGTGCTGAACAGGCAGTGTGCTAGTCCTGAACGTCCGAATCCTGACTCAGCAAGCTGCATCAGGACCATTTTGGGAAAATGGACTAAGTCCCTGGAGCTGCCCCTTGGCTGGGACTGGGCCTCTTGAGAAAGGGTGCCTGTGCAGTTATCAGAGGCCCTGGGTGGAGGCAGGAGGTCCCTCTTCAGCGCCTGCACTTGGCCTCTGTGGGGAGACATATCCACCCTCAGCGTCCTGACAACCAGCCCCCCCCATTCCCCTCTCCCCTTTCTGTCTTGTTTGACCCCAGGCTGTTCTTCCCTCACCCCTTTAAAGGGCCATCTTGGGCCCAGTGGACACAGGTGAGATGCCTTGACCAGGTGGAATGTCCTCTCCTTTGCCTCCTGAGATTAAAAGGGACATCTTTGCTGTTACAAGCTGGGAGGTGGGGTTGAAGGACATGTAAGGGGTGGGATTGGTCTAGTTCTGTGCTTTCTGGGGCCCAGGAACAGCAAGGTGGAGGCTCAGTGTCCAGTCCCAGGAAGGCTGACCTCTTACTGCTCCTTGTCCTCATCCTCCACTGGCCCCAGGAGGTTGAAAGCTGAGGCCAGAGTGCCCAGACAGTCAGTGTGGGAAGTGACCACCTGGCAATGGTGAGGGCCTGTGAAGTGCCCTGCTCCTGTCCCCTCCCTATGTCGGGTGAGCTTGGGGAGACAGGTATCTGCAGAGGGTGGAGCAGAATGTGCCTGTGTCATTCTCCTAGGGCTGCCTAGCAAAGTGCCACAAACTGGCCTCAGACTCTGAAGTCCAGAGCTCTGGAGCTGAGGTGTCGGCCGCATTCCCTGGGTGGTCTCCCTGCAACCTCTCTAGTTTCCTGGCTTTGGCAGCAGAGCTCCAGTCTCCACAGGGTGTTCTTCCTGGGTCTGATTCCTCCTATGTATAAGACACGAGGCTATGCAGATTTTTTTCTATAAACTTTACAATTTTGCACTTGAAAATTTGACTTTATGGATTATTTTGAGTAGCTTTTTGGGTAAGCCATAAAGATTGCGTTCAGGTTTCACGTGGTTCATTTTTATTTTCACAACTGTTCTGCAGCCATTTGTGGTTACAGATTTTTTTCTCTCCATCGAGTGGCCTTTGTCCCTTTGAGAGGACACTTGACTGGTTTTACATGGGTCTTTTTTGGGCTCATTCTTCTGTTCCTTTTGTCTATTTCCAATGCCTTTCCCACTGCCACACTCTGGGATCACTGAAGCTTTATGATAGTGCTTGTAACTAGATGTGCAGAGTCTTGATCTTTATTTTGTTTGTTTATTTTTATGTGGTGCTGAGGGTCCAACCCAGTGCTTCACATGTGCGAGGCAGGTGCTCTGCCACTGAGCCACAATCTCAGCCCCCTTTTGAGCTATTTTTGATCACTCCTATGCCATATCTTCTAGACTCGGTATTTGTAGGTATCTTCTGTGGTACTGTGATTGGGATTCTGCTGCATCTAAAGATCAAATTAGAAAGAAGTATCTCGCTAACATTAATGGTTGAACTGATCCTGAGCAAGAAAAATCACTGCATTTATTTATGTTTCTTTTCATTCCTTTCAACCATGTTCAAAGTTCTCTGAATGCATACTTGTATATGTGTTGTCAGAGTAACCCTTCAGTATTTCAGGAGTGCTATTTTTTTTTAAATTCAAATTCCAGTAATTCCTGTGTTGCCTACATATAGCACACCAGTTTCCTCTAGTCCCTTAGCCGTCTGCTTTCCCTCTTGATATTTCCATCTGTCTTGGGCTGTTTTCTGTTGCTGTATCTGCTCAACTGAGGCTGAGTCATTCATTAAAAAGCTATTTTTAGTGCTGGGGATATAGCTCAGTTGGTAGAGGGCTTGTCTTACATGCACAAAGCCCTGGGTTCAATCCCCAGCACCTAAAGAAAAAAAAAAGGCTATTTTTAATTTAAAGTTTGAAGAGAGTCCCAGGTCAGGGGCTGCATCTGTTGAAGGCCTCTTCTGGGGGGGACTCTGCAGTATCCTGAGGCACTGCATGAAGGGACCAGCTGGCTTTTGTAGCAAATTTGTTCCCTTGACAACTCACTGATCCACTAATTAATTAACTAAGTAATTAATGTTTGTGGTGGTGGAGATTGGACCCAGGGTCGTGTACATGTGAACAAGCACTCTACCCACTGAGCCCTTGATCCATTAATTTATGAATGGATAAATTCACTCATGAGGGCCGAGTGCTCAGGGCCAGTCAGTCCTCAGAGTTCCCCTCACTGCTCCCACTTCACATCAAATGAATTCTGGATGACAAAAATTCAAAGCATAGCACCATCAAAGACAATCCAGGAACAGAATTTACTTGTGATATTTTTTCCCATGTTTTCTTTATTTTCATATTAATTCCTTCTCATTAAATACCTGGCTATTGGCCCCGTCCAGCAAGTATCCTCCACTACAAAGTCCCAGAGATGAGTCAGCTGGTCCCTGATAAATAGAAGGCAACCAAATGATGACATGAATTTATATTGTTCAGAGGACAGAGGAGTGTCTCTTTTTGAACAAGAGGAGACTGCCACACTTCTGCAGACCCCTGGACCCTCTCCTGGGCTTGCTGCTGCCCCACCTTGTAAAATTCAGTGTGGGGAGAGCACCCTGCTCAGTTTAGCAAGGACACCCCCTCCCCAGTAGCGGATCAGGCTCCTCATCCTCTGCCATCCCTGGTGACATCTGGCCACCCTGGCTGTCTCCAGAAGCATCCTGTTTGGTGGGTTTAGCAACGACAACCCTTCCGCAGCATATAGGGCCCTGATTAAACCCTCTGCTTTAATGGGTAATTATTTCCCTAGTGCTGCAAGGCAGGAGCTTGTCAGCAGACACCAGAAGCTGAAGAGGCAAGGAAGGACCCTCCAACAGCTGTCAGAGGGAGAATGGCCTTGCTGACACCCTCATTTGGGGATTCTGGCCTGCAGAATGGCGAGATCACAGGTTTGTGTTTTAAGTCACACTTATTTCTGTGCTCTGTTTTGTTGGTCCTGGAAATGGACCCACTGGCTCTCCCTGTGCTAAAGATGTCTGCTCCTCCCAGTGCACCTTGCTAATCACCTCAGCAGGAAGGAGACTGTTCTGAATTTGAAGCTGAGGAGGCATCCTGGAGCAGTTTGGCTTTGGTTAGGGGAGGGACCAAGGAAAGTGGCCAAGGCATTTGGAGGGCTGAGTTGAAAGACCACAGGGCAGGTCAGGGGCATGTGGCAGGAAAGGAACTGTGTCAGTTTTGAGCCCCTCAGTTCTCCTGTTCTGAGTTCAGGCCATTCACTGATGTGCCTGGGGACATTTCTGTGTGACAGCGCTGCTCTCAGCTCAGGGATGAGCATCAGATCCAAGACCAGAGACTGTGCTCTTCCTCTGTGGGCAGCAAAGTCCATGCCCTGAGCGTCGGGCATTGCTCTCTTCCAACCCTCTTGTTCTTCTGAGGGAGACCTCACACATTCTAGTCCTTCTCTGCTCTGGGGTGCACAGCCCTGATTCCAGCCCCTCCAGCAGCACAGGAAGGGGTGCAGTGACAGAGGGAGCGACACCTCTATCCAGGTGGCCTGGATGGTCCCTCTGCCCTCCCTGAGCCAGGCTGGGCCTTGACCCAGTGTGTGAATGTTAATAAAAATACAGCATCACTTCTTAATATTCTTAAAAGAAAAAGGTATTTTTAGAAAAAAAAATTTCCATAGAAGGAAAGTGAGGATCTAGGATTCGTCCGGAGGAGTGGGGTACACTCCTTCCCTGACTGGCACCCCAAGTGGACACACAAACACAAATACAAGTATAGACGTGTGTAGGTGCACACATACACAACACCCTCACAGCCTTCCCCACCAACTCTGTTACACATCCCCATGACACACCCATGCACCTCTGCGTGCCTTTACATACGTGCACACACCCCATCCCTGTCTGCCTTGCACCTCTGAGGCTGCAGATTGGAGGAAACCAGGAGAGGAGCCAGGAGAAGCCGAGGAGGAGCCTGGCCACAGACAGAGGGAGACCAGGGCATCCCTTCTTGACCCAACTCTGCCTCAGACCCTGGAGTTCTCTCCAGAGCCAGGAATGGATGTTCCAGACTTGGGCTTCTCCAGGGGTTGATTCCTGTGGGGACCTGAGCTAATATGTGAGTTTCCTGGGTCCTCACTGTTCTGCCTTCAGTGACAAGGGGGGAAAGGGTCGATGCGTTAGGCTTTTGATTTACAAGCAGACAAAACAGAAGGCCAACAACCAAACACACTGTCAAGGGGTCAGTGTGGGACACAGAGCTAGTGAGCTCCCCCGAGCCCTTCAGGAGCCATCTCCTTTCCCCGCCTGGTGGCTGTGGTGCCACTGGAGCATTGGTGTGGTCTGCTCTCTGCAGAGTGTAATGTGTGGGGTCAGGTGTGTCCTCTGAGGCCCCCAATCCCCTCCACCCTCGGGGCAGGGATGTCCTTTGAAGTCCCCCAGCCCCATCCGCCCTCTGGGCAGGGACATTCTCTGAATACCCCCCTCCCCCACTATGGGCAGGGACGTCCTCTGAGGTATCTGGACACTGTGAACAGAACTGCTGTACATAACTCCATGCTGTTACCTAGGTGTGTTTTCGAGGCAGTCATCTGTATTCTTGGATCATGAGGTGACACCATGTCTAACTTTGGGGAAAATGGCCAGCTTTTTGATAGTAGTGAGCTGTTGAGTGTTCCACCAACAATGCACGAGAGTGCCTGTGGCTGCTCATCATCCTCAAGGTGGATACCGCACTTAGGAAAGACCTTAGCACCTTAGTAGGTGTGCAGTGCATCTCAGAATTTTAGTTTGTGCTTTCTTCATGACAGGTGATGCTAAGAATCCTGTTTATGCTTCTTTGCCATCTCATACTTTCTTGTGAGTTGTCTCTTTAGATTTTACCTACTGGGTTATCTTATTGCTGAGTGTCTTACTATGTTCTGGACACAAGTTTATTTTAGACACATGCTTTCCAGATGTTTCACCCAGTCTTTTCCTTGTCTTTTCATTTCCTTAATATGGGTTTTTGCAGAGTGATTTAATGCAACTCACATCATCAGTTTTGTCTTTCATGGATTTGTTTTGGGGGCTTTATTTAAAGCCTCACCATGAAACGTGTGGTCATGCATGTCTTCTAGAGTTTTGCAGTTTCACATTGTAAACTCAAGTCTATGGAGTATTTTGACAGGTTCTGGGCTCCAGATGTGTGCCTTCTTGAGGTGCATCTGAATCCTAGGTTTAGAAACAGCTTTCTGGGAATTTCACTTGGAATCACTGAATCTGCAGAGGAGGTTTATCTTAACGACATGGAGACCTGAACAAGGAGTATCTCTGCATTTATTTATATTGCATTTGATTTCTTTCTACTGTTTCAAGATTTTCTGAAAGCAGGTACTTCAATTTTGGGGGATGCTATTTTACATGTTAACACATTTAAAATTCTCTTATTCCAGTTTACACATTCCACTCTTTCTTCTACATGATTGCTACTGTATAGGAAATCGGTGGAATTTTGCCTAGGGGCCATGTACTTTGCAGCTTTCTATCTCCATCCATTTTGACCAAGACATAGGATGGGCTTTATTTTTTTAATTTTTTTTGTAGTTGTAGGTGGACAGCATGTCTTTATTTATTTATTTATCTTATTTATATAATGCAGTGCTGAGGATCAAACCCAGTGCCTCACATGTGCTAGGCCAGAGCTTTGCCACTGATACCGCCCCATCCCTCTTTCTTTTTGATTTATGAAACTATGACCGGAAATCATCAGAACTATGAATTTCCGAGCTTCTCTGTTGACTGGCACGAGGGTGTGCAGAGGCAGCTCTGAAGGCTGAGCCTCCGGCGCCCTGCGCTGCCCATGGCGGCCAGCAGGGGTGCGCATTATAACTGTCTCCACCACCTGCTTTTGGGAGTGGTGTTCTGTGTCCTCTGCAAGTTTCCTTCTCTTGGGGACCCAGGTGGGAGCTGCCACATCTGGGTATGCCTGGGGGCCCTAAGGTGGGGAGCAGCAGTTCATTATCCTGGGGACCCACGTGGAGAGACACCATGGCCTGGGGATGCCTGGGGGCCCTAAGATGGGGTCCAGGGCTTCCTTATCCTGGGGACCCTCTTGGGGAGACACCATGGCCTGGGGATGCCTGGGGGATATGTCTAAGGTGGGGACCAGGGCTTCCTTATCCTGGGGACACATGTGGAGAGACACCACGGCCTGGGGATGCCTGGGGACTCTGCCTAAGGTGGGGACCAGGGCCTCCTTCTCCTTGGCACCTACCCATGGAGACTCCACTGTGGATTCAGGATGACCGAGGTCCAGGTGAGGAAAACATGAGGAAGAAGCTTCCTGGGCACTGCCTGGTGGGCTGAGGAAGAAGTTCTGCCATGTCCTTTGCTTTCCCAGGTAATATTTCAGCAGAACTTCTTTTACAACAGTTTTCCTCACTGAGACATTGGCTGCTCGTCATTATGTCCCTTCAGTGTGTTTTGTGTGGCCTGAGTGTATTTTGGGGAGAAATGCAAGGACACAGGAGAAACCTAGATGGCCACTCAGGATGGTGCAGGGAGGCCCAGTGCCTGGAGTCCCACTGGGGCCTGAGGGGACCTCATTGCTTGCTCTTATTCATGTTTTAATGACTAAATTTTCTTATAGGTTTAAGTACTTGAGAAATAATGAGAAGTTGATGTGTTAAAATTCAAAGTTATGTTAAGTGTAAATATTGCATTTGTGTCGGTTACAAGAAGGACCTTGTAGTGGGGTTCTAGACCAGGGGTGGAGTGCTCCGTCCCAGGAGCTCTGAGATGAAACCAAATGAAGAAGCAAGACACAGACTTGAAGATCTACAGTGTGAACCAACCACAAGTAAAGGAGGACTTCAAATGTATCGATCCCGTGCACTGCATGCTCCCATTAGAACCTCATCTGTCATTGTCTAAAGTCTATTGGAAATAGCTGGAGAAATCTGCGTATCAGTTGGGTGTTAGATATTAAAGAATTACGATTATTTTTAACTGTGGCTGTATTAAAGACTTCTTTCCATTACGTGACTACAATTTTTTAGAAGAAACCGGATGATGCTGGGGTTTGCTGGGTGAGTCTGTTCCCAGTGGGGTGGGCCCTCTGGCCAGTCCCACAGTGGGGATGGCTGTGTGGGCAGTTTCTTGGCTGAAGTACCCATAATACTTGGGGTACCAGGGCCACAAGCTCTGAGGGGCCTGTGGGCAGAATGCTGGACAGCAGTGCCTAGAATCCTCAGGGCCCACAGTTCCCAGGAGCCTCTGGTGAGAACTGCATGACAGACCACTACTACCCAGAATGATGGGGGCTCCTGTCAACTGTGTGGCCTGCAGACCCCAGAGGCCTTTGTGGAGGATTCTTGACTGGGCGGGCAGTCGCTGGGATATGCTGCCCAGAATCCTCAGTGTACCAGGGCAAGCACGTGGCCCAAAGCTCCCAGGGGCCTAGGTGGGTGTGAGCGGCAGAATGCTGGACTGCACTGCCCAGAGTCCCCGGGTGGTTTGTGGGAATGCAGCCAGCAGCTCCCAGGAGACTCTGGGGTGAGAGCTGCGAAGGTTATGGTGGCTGTCCTACCTAGAATCCTTTAGGGCCTGCTGTCACCAGAGCCCTTTGCAGTGAGGGCAGCATAGGTCAAATGACAGAAGGGAGTATCCATCACTCTCGGGGACCTGCAGCTTGCAGGGACCTCTGGAGTGATGGCTGTACTGACAAAATGACAAACTGTGCTACCCATTACCCTTGGATGCCTGCTGTTCCTAGGAACCTCTGGGGGCAGGGCTGCAAGGGCAGAACACCAGGCTTAGGTGCTCATAATCCCTGGGGATCCCTGAAAACCCGGTAACTCCCAGAGCTTCTGTGGTGAGGGTTGTGTGGGTAGAGCATTACCTGGAATCTCTAGGGAACCAGGGAAAGCATGGGGTCTGCAGCTCCTGTGGTCCTCCCAGCAGGGCTGTGCAGGCCAAACCTACCCTACCCTACCTTACCCAGAACCCTCAGGGGCTGCGGCTCCCAGGATCCTTTGTAGTAATTGAGCATGAACACTGCACCACATTACCCAGAATCCTCAGGGGCTGCGGCTCCCAGGATCCTTTGTAGTAATTGAGCATGAACACTGTACTACATTACCCAGAACCCTCAGGGGCTGCGGCTCCCAGGATCCTTTGTAGTAATTGAGCATGAACACTGCACTACATTACCCAGAATCCTCAGGGGCTGCAGCTCCCAGGATCCTTTGTAGTAATTGAGGTGCACTACATTACCCACAATCCTCAGGGGCTGCAGCTCCCAGGATCCTTTGTAGTAATTGAGGTGCACTACATTACGCACAATCCTCAGGGGCTGCAGCTCCCAGGATCCTTTGTAGTAATTGAGGTGCACTACATTACCCACAATTCTCAGGGGCTGCAGCTCCCAGGATCCTTTGTAGTAATTGAGCATGAACACTGCACTACATTACCCAGAACCCTCAGGGGCTGCAGCTACCAGGATCCTTTGTAGTAATTGAGGTGCACTACATTACCCACAATCCTCAGGGGCTGCAGCTCCCAGGATCCTTTGTAGTAATTGAGCTGTACTACATTACCCACAATCCTCAGGGGCTGCAGCTCCCAGGATCCTTTGTAGTAATTGAGCTGCACTACATTACCCACAATCCTCAGGGGCTGCAGCTCCCAGGATCCTTTGTAGTAATTGAGCTGCACTACATTACCCAGAACCCTCAGGGGCTGCAGCTCCCAGGATCCTTTATAGTAATTGAACTGCACTACATTACCCACAATCCTCAGAGGCTGCAGCTCCCAGGATCCTTTATAGTAATTGAGCTGCGCTACATTACCCACAATCCTCAGGACTACAGCTCCCTGAACCCTCTTTGATGACTGAGCCAGCCCTGGGACTGAAGGACCCACAACCCTAAGGGAGAATTTAGCTCCCGGAACCCTCTGATGTGAGTGGGCAGAACTACATGTCTCACTACCCTCAAGGGCTGTGGCTCTAAGGGTCCTCTGTGGGGAGAAGGAGAGGGCAGAGAACTTAACTGTACTACCTGGAATCCTTGGGGGAGGCGTTGTCCAGGTGAGTGTGCAGCCTGCAAGTCCCAGAGGCCTTCACAGTGCGGGCTATGCAGAAGGCTAGACTACACTGCCCAGAATCCCTGAGCCCTGGAGTGCCCAGACACCTTCCTTTGGAGGTCTTCAGGGAAAAGCATCTGGGGTGTCCAGGCAGATCCCAGGAGCCCTGATGGTGAGATCCACTTAGATAGCATGGACTGCATTACCCAGAATAATCAATGGCCCACAGACCTCTGAGGTCAGGGCTGCCTGCGTAGTACAGACTACAATGCCCAGAATTCCTGGGGGCTCAGAGTTCTAAGGTACCACTATAATGTGGTCTGCACCAACAGAACTCCACACTACAAGGTCCCTGGTGCTTGGGGGCCTGCAGCTCCCTGCCGCAGTCTGGCTGGGTACAAATCACGAGCCACTCACAGCTTTGTAGATTCAAACAGCAACTCTTTATTCCCGAACTCACACCGGCCTCTACAAACACGTTCTGGGGAAATCCACGTTCTCTGCCCAAATCCACACCTCCACTGGGCTTCTGTCTCCCAAATATATTCTGAATCCCGTGAGAACTCAAGGGGAACTCAGGCAGCAGGATATGCCCTATTCTAAATGGGGAACGCCCTAAACTCGGATTATCCTAAACCGAGAACACCCTAAACACGGATCTGCCCTGGTCCTTGAGCAAGGTCACCTTACATGCAATGTTGCTGCAAAATGTCCTATTTCCATGAGTCCTTCCACTAAAGAAACATGGGGGTACGCTGGCAAGGAAATTGTCATACCTACTTGGCTGATGGCTCCCAGCAGCTCCCAGGAGCCTCTATGGTGAGGGCTGCATGGGCCAAATACACTTCCCAGAATCCTAGGGGCCCCCATGTAGCACCTCACAGAAACTTCACAATGAGGGCCACATTGTAGAATACTGGACTGCACTGGCCAGAATCCTGGAGTATGTGGTACCTGCAGCCTCTGTAGGCTTCTGGGGTGGCCAAAACACCTGACTACACTGCCAGGGTCTTCCAGATGCCAGCATGTGGCACACAGCTCTCAGGTCCTCTGTGGCTAGGGTGTGTGGGCAGAACACCAGGTGACACTGCCAGGGTCCTTCAGGTGCTTGGACCAGTGTGGGGCAAAGAGTTCTATGGTCCTCTATGGCAGGGCTGTGTGGGAGGAAAACTAGATGCCACTGCCAGAGTCCTCCAGGGCATCTGGACCAGCACGTGGCAAACAGACCCATGGTCCTCAGTGCTAAGGTCTGTGTGGGCAGAACACCAGGTGACACTGCCAGGGTCCTCCAGGGCACCTGGACCAGCACGTGGCAAACAGCCCCATGGTCCTTAGTGCTAAGGTCTGTGTGGGCAGAACACCAGGTGACACTGCCAGGGTCCTCCAGGTGCCTGGACCAGCACGTGGCACACAGCCCCATGGTCCTCTGTGGTTACAGTGTGTGGGCAGAACACCAGGTGACACTGCCAGGGCCCTCCAGGTGCCTGGACAGCATGTGTCACACAGCTCTCAGATCCTCTGTGGTTACAGTGTGGGGGCAGAACACCAGATTTCACAGTCAAGAATCCCTGGGAATTCTGAATGAAAGTGTAGCCTGTAGCTCCCAGGTGCATCCATGACTAGAGCTGAATCATCTAGAATGAATTATTTAGAATTAGTTAGAATGCCCCAAGGCAGGGGCTGAAGCCTGCTTCCCAGAATCATCAGAGGGTTTGATCTGAAGTCAGTTCTCCTCCCCTTGACAGTGGTCACCATGGGCTGAGATTAAACTGTTTTGTTTTGTTTTTCCACCAGGTGTTGAACTCAGAGGTGCTTAACAACTGAGCCACAACCCAGCCCTGTTCAGTTTCTATTTTGAGGCAGGGTCTTGCCAAGTTGCTTAGGGTCTAACTAAATTGCTGAGACTAACCTTGAACTTATGAACCTCCTGCCTCAGCCCCCAGAGCCACTGGGATTTCAGGTGTGTGCTACTGCATCCAGCCTTAACTTCTTTTCTGAAAAACCATGATCTGAAAATGGGGCAGCCTCTGGCTAAGTCGCTCTGTCTCCAACACCTCACTTCCCAGAGGCCTCTGCAGTGGGCCGTTTCTGGGCTTCTGTTGGGTGCATGAGAGAATTTCCCAGCTCCTGCAGCTGCACATGTCTGCACCCCTGCCCACCTGGCCCCTGGCTGCAGCAGCGCTTGGCCTGGTGGAGTGCAGGGCTGGGGTTCAGGTGTTAGGTAGTAGCTAGCAATGAGCATTGAAATGCGGGCAAGATCCCAAGAGTTCTTTAAAGTACTCCCAAAGTAGATGAGAAAGCAAAGGTGGTAGTTAATTTGTAGAAATAAACTGAAGCAGAGGAGCTAATGGGAAGACATATCAAGAGAAAGGAGTAATGAGACTAACTCTGTCCACTGAGGTTGGTGGGAAGCTAGAAATCATGACTAAAGGTGGCTCCATTTGTCTGGAAAGGAAGTGCTGCAGGGCACAGACCAGGCAAGACACCAAACAAAAAGCAGATTTTATTTGTCTATAGCCAGGTTCAGAGGGCACAGCTTTTGGTGTAATAAATCAATCCCCCTGAACTTTGAGTTCAGTAGTTTCAGAACTCTATACCCAGCATGTAAGGGGAGGGGCTCAGAAGTTACCAGTCTGCAGAAGTTCACACACAAGCAGCTTTGTCTTTCACTGTTGTGGGCAAGTTAACCCTTCAAGGACAGCGACTGAGAAGGGGGGAGCTGGTTCTCCCCTCCCTTCCTCCCCTGCCAGCTCTTACCATGGAGCCTGATTGGTAACTTCTCTCAGAGATGTAGCCATCTCAGTGAGGATCCAGCTCAGGGCCAGAGGCCTGGTTACAGGATTTGTCTTTTATTTATTTATTTATTTATTTTTATCACATTAAACAGTAAGAATCATTGGGCAATAAAGATCTTCCTTAAAGGAAATAAAAACATTTTAATAGGTTTTTATCATGTCAAAATATGGACAAAATGTTAGCTCACATTAGCATAGTAAAATTAGGGAAATAGCCTGAAATATTCTTGAGTTGATCAGTTAAAATTTTGATAGTCAGTACAGTACATATAAATCTCTTTTTAAATTGTTTTTGCTTTTTATATTATCTGTCTAGATAATGATATAAAGATTTTCTGGTTTAGGAAAATACTTTTAAAGTTAAAATCTAGAAGACCTTGTTTCACCCAAAAATGATTTTTTGATTCTTCTTAGGACCTCCTATGTGTGCTTCCTCTCAGTTGAAGAATCTTTTCCTTTTAGAATTTTTCCTGGTTATACTTTGGAGTAATTTTTGAAAACCTAGAATCTAAACAAATCTTTGTACTTTGATAAGAAGAAATATCAATGAAAATATAGTTAAAGCCCTTGAATATTTCTGAAGATAGAATTATATTTGTTTATCATCTTATAAAAGTTTATACAGGAGCTGGGGTTGTGGCTCAGCAGTAGGGTGCTTGCCTAGTACATGCGGTGCGCTGGATTCAATCCTCAGCACCACCTAAAAGCATTAAAAAATACAAATATTGTGTCCAACGACAACTAAACTAAAAATTTTTAAGAAAAAAATTTGTATAATAACTTTGAGAACTAGAGATTACCCGAAGGTTTTATTCTCTCTTGAAAGCAAATTTATAGTAAAATATATTTATCTAAGATGTCTGTATCTAAAATATCTGTAAACAGAAGCAGAGGAGCTAAGGCAGAACATCAGATAAATGCATGTATAAGAAGTATATAAATCATGTGTTTTCTGTTGAAGAAAAGCAATTAGATAAATATATATTAACTAAACAATTGGACATATATGCTAATCATTTTATGAATTAAGAACTATAGGTTATCCAAGTACCTAGAAAAATATATTAATAATCAGGGCATAACTTATAATTGTAATAACTTTATGTAACCACGTGGTTCTTAAGATATTTGGATCCATTTTAATTTACTTTTAACTAGGAGTGCATTAATAAATGTGTGATGTCACATGATGTCGCTGAAATAAGACCCTTATGTTTATTTTTTGGTAATTACTTAGTCAGGAATGAGAGTAAGGGTTTTATGCTCATCACAGGAACATTGCTGGCTTTTGTTCCTGCGACAAGCAAGTGCACCCCCATAACCTTCAAAATTAAAAGCAAAATATAAAAAAGCATAGTTGGAAACCGCCCATCAATAGCATTACTGAGTAACATAACCACAGAGAAAAGTCAGGTTATTTAATTCAAAAATAACTGAAATGTGGGAGGCGGGACCAGGAAGCCCACTCTGCCAGGCTTCCAGTGGTTACCATGGTGACGGAAACAGCATGGAGCCTGCTGCCCACAGTCAGCCAAGGGTTCCCTGAGCTCCCCTAGCTGGTGGGACTCTGTTAGATTTGTCTCTATCCCCAACCTGGGCAGGATCCTAGGGACGGGTAGCACCTGGCCTTGTCTCTGCCACCTGCGCTTGCAGCTTGTATTCTCCTGTGTTTTGTACTTTTCCTTGTAGCATGGAGGATTTTAAAAGTGAGTTTTAATGGCAGACACCAGTGTTTCTCTCAGATTTTAGGGCAGTCTTCATTTGGCACCAGGCCAGGTTGCTTAAGGGTTAAAAGCACTGCTGGATGTGAGCCTAGGTACAGACCCCACAGGAACAGCAGCTAAAGTCTTTTGTCCTCAGTGGCTGAGTTCCAGCCTTTCTGATTCAGTAGGACAAGAATGTAGCAAACAGGTTCAGTATAAACCTTCTGAGTATTCACAAAAATAACATTCACTCCTCCACAGCTAAAGAATCCTTGTATCAAGTCTCATCAGAAAATCCTCCTTCCCCTTTTCTCACTTTCCAAGCACAGACTTCTAGTATATAACCCCCCAAAATCTTTACCTAATATTTCAAAATACAAAAAATTCACAAAAACAATCCAAAAAAGTCCACAAAAGCACTTTCCCCATGGGGGAGGCCTGACTTAACAACGTATCCCATTAATCATCTTAATAATTCTTTACATTTAGAGTCTCTAGAATTATAAATTTTTTTCTTTCTAAAGACAAACTACTCCCAAATATTAAAAAGTTAATGTCACAGATTTTTCTTCTACTTCACTTACTTTCTGCAATTCAGCCCACAATACTCTGCAATCCTAAGCGTGCTTAACTTCTGGAGAGAAATTCCAAACCCACTAAATTTCCAAAATTCATCCTGGGGTTCCATATGGGCCACAAATTGTCACCTTTCTCATGACTAAAACACTCAGGGTCACTCCAGGTGAACTGGGCTGTGTGAAATAATCACATAGAGACAGAGAAATACCTTTTCCTTTGGGTCCTATGGTGATGGCTTCTCTGACCTTAAGGGTCTGCAGAGAGAGAGAGAGAGAGAGAGAGAGAGAGAGAGAGAGAGAACACACAGACACACACACACACACACACACACACACACACACACACACACACTCCTGCTGAACACTTTTATTGAGGAGAAGTCATTCAAATGAGGCAAGGGGTCAGGTTTCAGGGGGCTGAGTCTAGCTTCCTGATGTCTGTGTCAGCAGGTTGACTGACATCTAGGAAGGCCACACCCAAAGGCAGAGCAAGAGCAGGGGACACACAAAGGGAGTTTCCATGGACCATTCTATCCCAAACGGGGCAAAGGGGTTGGATTACAGAGCAACAGGTGAGTGTAACTCAACCTCAGGGGAGAGACCTACATCTGAAGACATGCCTCGACTTTCTGAGCTGGGACAATGCCCAAGTCACCATGAATTGATTGAAATGATCCGTCAGAGCCTCTTGCTTCAGGACTGGAAGGTGTGGGTCATTCAGAGTGGCTCCCCACACTTCTACAAACTGCTAAACTGGATAAATGTCTGTGGTAAACTAGTAATGGGGTGTTGAGCACCTGGAGTGATGATTTCTTCCAGGGCAGTGGCCAAGTGAAATAGAGAAACAGGAAAATAGGAAGTTTACCTACATTGATCTCTCTTGTAGACAGAGACTCTTTTGCTGAGAGTCCTAAAATCAATTATGGTGAAGATTTCTGGGGAAAGTTAGTTAAGATTTTCTGTGGATGAGGGGGTGCCACTACAGAAGATCCCTTTAGTAGCACAGTCACACTAAGGTAACTTCTGAGCAGCAATTGACCCCAGTGCCCACATCAACACGGATTGACTTGTGGAAGAAGCCCCCTAAATAGGATGGCCACCGTGACAGTTTTGGAGAGGACCAGCTAAGATCAACAACTCCACTGCCCAACGTGAAGGAGGAGTTGACCCCCTGATGGGCAGAGTACAGAGGTGGTCCCCAGTTCTCCTGAAAACATCAACAGTAGTGAGGTTTGGGGACAGCCTTGTCTCCTTTTATTCCCTGCCTGGAGATGCCCACTCTCCCCCTTGAGAGTGCTTTTGCTGAAGCCTCACTTTTCTCTTAGTTTATTTCCACCTCACGGTCACTTCTCAGAACCCTCTCCTGCATGGCTTTTGGTGTCTGACTTTAAATTTTCTTTTGCTGCAGCACAAGGGCTGGGGTTTGGAGTTTCCGCTCCCTGCTCTCTGGTGACTGGGGAGGTGGGCTTCTGGCTCCTTTTTCTCCTCTCCTGAGATTCCACTCCATGGTGACACAGCCAACTCTGCCAGACCTTGTGACAGCAGTGGGGACAGGTTCTATCCAGTAACAGCTGAGAGTGGAGAAAGGGCTGAGGTTTACCAGGAACTAGGGGTGAGCACAACCTCTGAGCATGAGCAGGGTCCTGCGGGGTGTGGCCATCAAACTGGCGATTAGGGGCGTGGCCATCGGGCACGTGGCTATCCGGGCACTTGGCCATCGGGGGGGCGTGGTCATCAGGGGCGGGGCCTCGCCACCATCTTCAACGCCAGTCCTCCTCCTTCAGGGTGAGAGGTGAGCTTTCTCCTCAGCACCCACTTGGCAGAGCCTGGCTCCTGGAAACTGTGGGTCGCCCTTCAGGGAGGGCCCGAGCCCCCTTTTCCTCACAGCTACCTCAGGTGGACGCCTGGCTCGGGGACACTGGGGGTCATGTCTCTAGGGATACCTGGAGCTCCCTTCTCAGAGCTGCCTCAGGTGGGCGCCTGGTTTGGGGGCACTGTGCGTCCTAGGGTCGCCCATAGTTCCCTTCTCCTCAGAGCTGCCTCAGGGAGCCACTGGGCTTGGTGACACTGTGGGTCATGTCTCTAGGGACCCCCGTAGCTCCCTTCTCCTCAGAGCTACCTCAGGGAGCCACCTGGGTCAGGGACAGTGTGGGTCATGTCTCTAGGGACCCCCGTAGCTCCCTTCTCCTCAGAGCTACCTCAGGTGGACACTGGGCTTGGGGACACTGTGGGTCATGTCTCTAGGGACCCCCGTAGCTCCCTTCTCCTCAGAGCTGCCTCAGGGAGCCACCTGGCTCGGGGTCACTGTGGGTCACTGTCAGACCAGGACGCAAAGAAAAGACCAGTGACTCCAATTAAAATCAAATGAAATCAAGCTGATTATTTCCACCATCCGGGCTGCTTCTCCCACCCAAAACTACGGGAAAAGACAGCCCCAGCTCCCTCGCAGCGCAGCTCCATACCCAGGAAGTTCCACAAAGGGGGTTACAGCTAGCAACACTCGGACAGCAGAGCACAAAGGCTGGTTTACATTTTTGCTGGCCCCGACATCAGAATTTATGAAGGTCATTAGAGCCTCAGAGAGCAGCGTTGTCTGGCCAGGGAAGGCCAGGGTTTATGGGGCGTCACTGCAGTTTCAGAGTGGGCTGCTCTCTGGTCAGATGGCCAGGCAGGGGGAGTCCAAGGCCCCGGGCAGGCATTCCAAGCAGGTTCAGAATCTGCAGTAATTTACAGTGAAACCAAAATTAGCTTTTCATGGCTTTGTGGCAAGATGGTTCCCAATTTTAAGAGGGAATCAGGCTGGGTCTATTGTCATGTCTCTAGGGACCCCTGGAGCTCCCTTATTTTCAGAACTGCCTGAGGGTGATGCCTGGCTTGGGGACACTGTGGGTCATGTCTCTATGGATGCATGGAGCTCCCTTCTCCTCAGAGCTACCTCAGGTGGATGCCTGGCTTGGGGACACTGTGTGTCATGTCTGTAGGGATGCCCAGAGCTCCCTTCTCCTCAGAGCTACCTCCGGTGAATGCCTGGCTCAGGGACACTGTCGGTCATGTATCTAGGGATGCCTGGAGCTCTCTTGTTCTGAGTTGCCTGAGGGAATTGCACTAGAAGCTTCTGGAATGACCCGCAGTAGGTGTGGGAAATGTGGTGTTGGTGAGGAGAGAGCCCCACCTTGGGACTGAGCTGAGGAGAGCCTGGCTGTGCGCCCTGCTCCTTCACTATTTCATTCAGGCTGGCTCTGCAGCAGGTCTAGGTTGTGACCCTCATCTTCTGTTTAAAAATAATTTACATTAGGTATATATTGCCATAATTTAAAATAAAATTTAGATGTAGTTGGACCTAATACCTTTATTTAATTTATTTATTTTTATGTGGTGCTGAGGATTGAACCCAGAGCCTTGCACGTGCTCGGCGACTGCTCTACCCCAGAGCCCCAGCCCCTCATCATCTTCCTACAGTTACCCCAGGTTTTTCCTGGAGATCCTAGGTGGGATGAAGGAGGAATGATGCACGAGGGTTCTAAGCCCAGGAGAGACTCCATTACTTGTGTTCCTTATTGCTTATTTTTTCAAATATTATTTTAGTTGTCCATGATTGTGTTTTATTTATTGATACTGAGAATCAAAGCCAGTGCTTCGCACATCCTGGCAAGTGCTCTGCCACTGAGCCACAACCCCAGCCCTCCTTATTATTTTAATGGTGTCAAAGTAGTAGAAAAGAACATGGAAATATGGGAAAGCACATGTGTTACCAGCCTACTACTTTATTTCAGTTTAGTATGTTATTTGTAACAAATTCATTTATTAAAAATGTATTTCAGGGCTGGAACTGAAGCTTCCTGGTAGAGTGATTGCCTAGCATGTGTGAGGCCCTGGGTTTGATCCTCAGCACCACATATAAATAAATAAGATACAGGTGTTTGTTTGATCTACATCTAAAAATATTAAGAAAGTTTATTCCATGTACTAAACTCATGAACCACATTTCATGGAACTAAACTCACAAAACTAAACTCATAAACCACATTTTTCTTTGGTTGAGAGAATTCCAGTTTAATTGTCAGTATATATGCATCTTCTCTCTTTTGAAAATTTTTTTAAATATTATTTTTAGTTATAGTTGGACACAATACCTTTATTTATTTATTTTTATGTGGTGCTGAGGATCAAACCCAGGGCATTACATGTGCTAGGTGAGTGCTGTATCACGGAGCCACAGCCCCAGCCCTGGTGCATTTTACTTATCCATAATAGTGGGGTCCATTTTGATGTATGCAGACATGCATGGAGTATAATTTGTTCAGTTTCACCCCAGTATTTCCATGTTCCCCCCACCTCCGTCCTCCTGCTGCCCTTTCTCTAGTGGTCTTCCTTCTATTTATTTATTGTTTTGTTAAACTGGTGGTTTATAGACAGACATGGAGGGGGGATTCACATTATGATGGTGTATACTACCGTACCCGGGTCCTCTCCTCTTTCAGTGGTCGTATATGTACCTAGATTGTTTGGTCAGTTTCATTCTGCAGTTTCTCCCTTTTCCCATCCCTCCTCTCTCCCCCTACACCCCCTTCTATTCCACTGACCTCCTTTCTATCTTTATGGGATCTCCCCATTTTATATTTCCTTATTTACCTCTAGTTTTTGTGTATAAGATAAAACATTTGACCCTTGGCTTTCGGAGTCTGGCTTATTTCAGTTAGCATGATGTTCTCCAGTTCCAATCATTTACCAGCAGATGCAGTAATTTCATTCTCCTTTATGGCCGAGTAAAACTCTCATGTGTGTATATGCCATGCTTTCTTTATCTGCTCATCTGTTGACAGACACCTGGGAAGGTTTCATAGCTTGGCTACTGAGAATTGTGCTGGCTTAAACATTGATATGGCTGTATTCCTATAGCATGCTGATTTTTGTTCTTTTAGGTAAATACCCCCCCCCCCAAAAAAAAAGGGTGGGAGGAAGAGCTAGATCATGTGATGGCTTCATTTCTAGTTTCTTGAGGAATCTCTGTACTGCTGTCCATAGTGGTTGGTTGCACTCATCTGCACAAACAACAGGTGAGTGTACCTTTCTCCCTATCCTCACCAGAGTTTGTTGGTTTTTGTATTCCTGATGTTTGCCCTTCTAACTGGAGATGAAATCTTAATGTAGATGTGATTTGCATTTCTCTGATTGCCAGGCATGTTGAACCTTTTTTTCCCCATGTTTTTTGACCATTTGTATTTCTCCTTTTGAGAAATGTCTGCTTAGTTTTTTCACCCATTTTTGTGTTGAGCTATTCATTTTTCTGTTGTTACATGTTTTGAGTTATTTATATTTCTGGATATTAATCCCTTGTTGGAAAAGTAGATGGAAAAGACTTTCTCCCATTCTGAGGGGCTCTCTTCATGATCCTATTTCCCTCACTTGTCAGAGCATTTTAATTTGAAGGCATTCCACTTATTGCATCTTGGTTTTATTTTTTGAATTTTATGGATCTTGTTGAGGAAGTCAGTGCCTGCCCTGCACCAATATGTTGGAGAGTCAGGTTTCTATGAGCCCAATCTACTTTTCCACTGACTTACATCTTCATTTTAGAAATCATTTATCTTGAATTGATTGATCTATAATAAATAGCATCTTACATTTTAGTTTTCAAGTGCTCTACAGCTTCTGCCAAAATAATTCATTGTTCATGAATGTGGTAATGCAGTTAAATGATGATAAGATGAAAGTAGAATAAAAGGAATTGGGTCTTATAAAAACAGTGTACCCGTTGCCTTAAATTATATACATATTTTAGACTGGGATTTGAACTCAGGACTTCATGTATCCTATGTAAGTGCTCTACCCCTATAAGTGAGCAGCTACACCCTCACTTCTCTTTTTGAGAGAGGATCTTGCTAAATTGCCCAGACTGGCCTCAAATTTAGAATTTTCATTTCTCTGTCTCCCTAAGTAGCTGGGATTATGATGGTGTATACTACCGTACCCGGGTCCTCTCCTCTTTCAGTGGAATACCTGCTACTTCCATGCACTTTATGGTGCCTGGTACAGAGCAGGCAGGGGTGGTGGATGGCCAGGGACTTCTGCCCAGGATTCAGTGAAGCTGCTGGGGCCTACTGTACCAGGTGGAGGGTGGTGGGTGAGGCAGACTGTTGCTGCCTCCACCCAGCTCAGGTCAGTTTCCCTGTGGGTTGTTGGGATGGAATGCTAGAGAACTAGGGGCTCTCAGTGAGTGACCACCAAGGCCAGTATTTCTCACCATCTGTTGTCCCTCCTGTTGGCTCTGACCCTCCTCCAGACCCCTCTTCCAGGCCTGCCTTTCTTCTCCTGACCCCACCCCATCCCCCAGACCACATCCTCCATAGACTCTGCCTAGACCCCTCCCCCAAGGCCCCCACATCTCTTTTCCAGATCCCTGCCCTGTCCAGACTGTGGCCCTCCTACAGACCCTACCCTGTTTCCAGGGCCTGCCTCTCTCAGCCACAGCTCAGGGCACTAATTGACAGTACATTTGCAGTGGTGCACAAAATAGCCTGTTGAATAAACATTGACGTTCTACATGGATGAAATATCTTGACTATATCAGGCTTTGATGGAACATGAACTGAATTTAGGAAAGTCACCTTTTTTTTAATCTAGATCATAAACATTTGAAATAAAATCAGAATTTGTGAAAGGTCAGGTAACACTTAGCTGTGAGACCTAATGATCCCAGGGTCTTTTCCAGTGGGAGATCTCCCAGCAGCAGTTCCAACTTTGCTATGCTAATGGACCGATTGAGTTTTCTTAATTTAGTTGTTTTGCAATGTCTGTATTTCCTAGGAAATGCCCCATGTCCACCAGGTTTTCAGTTTTTTTTAAATTTTCTACAGAATTCTTAATCCTGTGAACTTCTGCTGTTTTCCCTCAGCAATATTTTTAAAATATGCTTTTTGCTTTCTTGGTTTTCCATTGAGAAACTTGTCTTGTTTGAAAATTCTCATGATAATCTTAAATGATTTTAATTATTTTCTGCTTATTGAGATGTCTTTGCATACTGGGTATGCAGCTCATTGACAGAGCGCTTGCCTAGCAATTGAGAGGCCTTGGGTTCCATCCCAGCACCATACACACACACATATATTTTTACACACACACACACACACACACACACACAATGTCATTTGCTAGAACTCAAGCATCAGAGGTATCCAGATATATGTTCAAAAACATTATGTATTTACACACACACACACACACACACACACACACATATATCACAATATCTCTTCCAGATTTAGATGAAATTTTTCTAAGAAAAAATTTCAATGTCAACTATTATATTGCATGATTCTTTTTTTTTAACCTTTATTTATTTTTATGTGCTTTTGAGGATCTAACTCAGGGCCTCGCACATGCTAAGGAAGCACTCTATCGCTGAGCCACAACCCCACCTGATCCTTTTTTTAATATTTATTTTTTAGTTGTACACAGTACCTTTATTTTATTTTATTTATATGTGGTGCTGAGGATTGAACCCAGGGCCTTGCACATGCTAGGCGAGTGCTCTATCACTGGGCCGCAACCCCAGTCCCCTGCATGATTCTTTTTTTTTTTTTAGAGAGAATTTTTTAATATTTATTTTTTAGTTTTCGGCGGACACAACATCTTTGTTTGTATGTGGTGCTGAGGATCGAACCCGGGCCACATGCATGCCAGGCGAGCGTGCTACCGCTTGAGCCACATCCCCAGACCATCCCCTGCATGATTTTTAAAACCACTATAGATGAAGTTTCCTTAGGATCCAAGTCGTTACAATGTGTAAGAGACAAGTCAATAGCTGAGTTGTGTAATTAAGAAATATTTTTTACTAAAAATAAATTTTTAAACAAACATTTTCTTTTCTATTTTTCAATTTAGAAAGCATATCCCTATGTTTTATAAAAGTTCTACATTTGTTTATTTTTATGTGGTCCTGAGAATTGAAGCCAGTGCCTCACATATGCTAGGCAAGTGCTCTACCACTGAGCAACATCCTCAGGCCCTAAAGTTTTACATTTATAAAAAGTTGTTTTCTTATTCATTGCAAGCAAGGGATTGGGTTTTCTGATGAGCATGATGCTTTGTATATTGCCAGGAATTCTTGTTGGAGAACTCTGTTTGTGTTTTGTATCTGTTTGAAGTATCATTGAAAATATACCATTATGTTTTGAGTTCAGAAATTTGAATTTCTTCTTTTGAGGTTATATGTTTATTAACACTAAGAGTTATTTCATGTGAAGTGCCATAATTACATTTTATCCTTATGATTGTGCCCCTATGTGCTTATAAGTTGGCTTTTAGAGCAGAGTTGAGTATATTGCACATCTGCTGGGTTTATTAGAAAAGTACATACACTTTTTATCATATTTAAAAAGCTGTCATATTTAAAATATTATCATATTTAAATTAGTAGAAGCAGAGGTTAGATATGTTAGCATTGTGAGCTGAACAAAGTGCAGGTTTACTTTAATTATTTTAGGGAGGTTGATATAATGGCTTCTTCCCTATTCTATTCCTGCAATGGTTGTCTATGATCAGTTGTGTGGCCTGGAGAGTTTTTGTTCACACTAGGTGTTGTCCTCAGGGCCTTGTATGTGCTTGGCAAGCACATAGCTACATACATCCCTAGCCCTTCTTAAAATTTAATTTTGAGACATGGTCTTGCTGTATTGCCCAGGTGAGCCTCAAATGTATGATCCTCTTGCCTTAGCCTCCCAAGTAACTGGGATGACAGGCATGTGACTGGCATGTCCTTGTGCCTTGTGCATGCTAGGTGAGCTCTCTACCATGGAGCCACAACCCAGCCTGGAAATGTAGTCATGTTTAAAGTTTTATTTGAGTATCTTTATCTTTATACAGAAATTTCAAAGGAAGCCTCAACCTGACTTTGCCCTTGTGATGACTTAGGTGCACTATCTCAGATGTATTAACATCTTAGACCATTTGTCATGAAGAATAAACACTAGTATTCTGTAATTAACTGAAGTTGTATTTCCTCTGGATTCTCAGTTCTGCCTCTTCCTGTTCCAGGACCCCATCCAGGACCCCAAATAACATCCAGTCAACATGTCTCTGTAGACTCCTCTTGGGGTGACAGTTTCTCTGAACTTCCTTGTTCCAGTGACCTTGGCACATGGGGAGGACCTGTCAGGTATTTGTAGATTGTTCTACTTTGGGGTTTACTTGTTTTTCCTCACATCTAGACTTGGGCCATGGTCTGGGGGAAGCAGTCACAGAGGTGGAGGGCTGCTCTGTCATCTCAAGCCCTCAAGGTGAATGTCACCTTAGTACTGAGTGTGCTCAGCTGGCTGGGGAGTGCCTTTCAAGTTTCTGACTGTGGAGTTACTGTTCTCTGCATGTCCCTATTGTATGTGTTTCTGGAGGAAGTCATTATAGAGGGCCCACACTTAAGGAACAGGGAGTTAGCTGCACCTCCTCGATGGCCTTGTCTGCCTTAGTTATGTGGTATGCTTCTTCACAAGAGGTTTCTGCACAAGAGAATTGCATGTTGTAAATAATTTATCTCAGTCTATAGCTTTTCTTTTTGTTCTGTCTTTCACAGAGTATACAATTTAATTTTTTCATGTGATGCTGGGGATTGAACCCAGGGCCTCACATATGCCAGGCAGGTGCTCTACCACTGAGCTATACCCCATCCCTTTAAAAATCTCCCAGGCTGGCCTTGAATTTGCAATCTCCCTGCCTCAGCCTTTTTTTTTTTAGAGAGAGAGAGAGAGAGAGAGAGAGAGAGAGAGAGAGAGAGAATTTTTTAATATTGATTTTTTTTAGTTTTCGTCGGACACAACATCTTTGTTTGTATGTGGTGTTGAGGATTGAACCTGGGCCGCACGCATGCCAGGTGAGTGTGCTACCGCTTGAGCCACATCCCCAGCCCCCCTGCCTCATCCTTTTGAGTAATTAGGATTCTTGGCATGCAACACCACACTTGGTAAAAATTTGATTTTATAAAGTCCATGCTATCAATATTTTCTTCTGCCAATTTACTTTTAGTATTGTGTGTTAAAACTCATCACCAAGGGCTAGGGATGTAGCTGAGTATTGTAGCTGAGGTTGTATGTAGCTGAGGTTGTCCACCATGTGTGCTGCCCTGCATTTGGTCCCCAGTTCCAGAACACACACACACACACACACACACACACACACACACACACACTCAGTATCACAAAGATTACATGGATTTTCTTCTGTTTCTCTTTAATTTTTTTTTTCAAATTTTAGTTATGGATGATTATGAGTCAATTTTTGTGGAAATTTTGGTTTGCATATACTTTCATTTCACTGAATATAGTTTTCAAAGCTTGTTAAATCACCACTTTTTGACAAATAGTGTTTAATGGGTTTCATTTCCATTTGAATTTCCAAAATCATGTGCCAGGTTTCTCTTCTTGCAACTAAAAGGCTCAGAGGCCACTCCAGGTAAACTGGGCTGACTGGGCTGTGCAAAATGACCACACAAGAGATACAAATACCTTTTTCTTTGGGGTCGTTGTGACGGCTCCTCTGACCTTAAGGGTCCTCAGGAAGAGAGAGAGAGAGCATGCACTGACCCCTTTTATTGAGAAGCTATTCAAATGAGGCAAGGGGTCAGGTTTCAGGGGGCTGAGTCTATCTTCATGATATCCACTGTCAGCAGGTTGACTGACACCTGGGTAGGCCACACCCAAGGACACAGTAAGAGAAGGGGACCCACAAGGCACTTCCATGGAAGATTCTACCCTAAACAGGGCAAGGGTTATATCACAAAGGAACAGGTGAGTGTAGGTCCACCCATGGGCTGTAGCAAGACAAATCCATGCCCCAAACACCGACCCTCGAACCCAAGAAGGTGGGGAAAGCTCTGCCACATTTCTGTGACTGAGCGCCTCAGCACCCAGCGGGGGAGTGTGACTCAGTCACGTCAAAGTTGGTCTCCCACACAGTTGCCTCCTGGACTCCCAGCCCCTGAGCGGACAGTGGTGGTCAGCAGGAGGATGCCCACTTCCTGGGCCCCTGCTTGGCCTCCCTAAGGTCCCTGCCTGGCCCCTCAGCACCCTGTATCAGGGGCTACACCTGAGACCAGGTCTCTCCCTCTTCCCAGGCCAGCTGCCCCTCTCCAGGACTGACCACTAGGCCAGGACCAACTCCACACAGGCCTCACTCCCAGGATGGAGGCTCAAGCCCCAGGACGGCCTTCCTGTTCACAGCACTGCCTGCCCCTGCCCACAGCACAAGCTGCACTCTGCCACCATGACCACGGGGACCCCAGGACAGAGACTCCCAGCAGCTGGCAAGCAGAGCCGTGTGTAGCTGCAGGCCACCTGTGTGGGGACCTCCAGGAGCTCTGTGCTGAGCCCTCTGGAGTCGGGGACTCAACGTTCTACGTCACTCTTAGCATGTGCATTTGAGGAGGGCAGCGTGGAGCCCCTGTGCAGGGACAGTGCGCAGGGGCCTCTTGGGGTTATGCAGGGAGTTCACATTCCACATTACCTCCAGCCTAGGTACGTCCCTGAAGACCCAGAAAGAGACGCTGGAATGAAAACTTGTGTGTGAACATTCACAGCAGCACCATGCACAAGGGTCAGAAAGGAGAAGTAACCCAGTTGTCCACTGAGGAGGAATGGGGAACCGGATGAGTCCATCCACATGATGGAATATTACTCAGTCCTGAAAAGGACTTCAGCTCTGACACATGCTACAAGTGGGACGGACCTTGAGACCTGGGGCTCGGTGAGAGAAGCTGACACAGAGGGTCACATAGTGTGGATTCCATGGGCAGGACCTATCCACATCAGGCCATTGAGACACAGGCAGTGGGCAGGTGATGGGGCTGGGCAGGGGACTGGGTACTGCTGGAGTGCAGGTGCCTTCCAGGGGTAAATGGGCTGTTTGGAAGTAGAGGCGCTGGGCGCCCAGTGCTGTGAAGGGAGCTGATGTCTGGCTTGATCCCTGGCTGATGGACTTGTGCATGTCCAGCATAGCTACAGCCCATGCTCAGGTTCCAGCTCTCAGTGACCCAGCACCAAGTGGAGGCAGAGAGGCCAACCTCAGAGACACCAGTGTGGCCACATGTTCTGGGGAATGCAGGTGACCTGTGGGGACCTTGGAGAACACACAGGGGCATTACAAGCTAAAGCTGGGTGACACTGGACATAGCATGGGGCAGTCCTGGGGGGGACCACATCCCAGGGCAGCAGCTGCACAGATGACATTGAGGTGGCCACATTTATTATCAGCTGTGAACAGCGGTCAGGCAGGGAGTGCCCTGCCAGAGCCGAGCCTGGCCTGACCCCAGGGACGGAGGCCTGGCTCAAGCTGCATTGGACGGTGGGGTTCCTCAGCCAGAGAAGTGGCAGGATGCAAGGCCTCTCACCCCCAGGCCCAGGACCTGCGGGAGGAGAGGGGTGGAGGTGAGTCCCTGGGCACAGCTGAGTCTCCCGGCAGCACCAGCCACGGCAGTGCCAGCCACACCAGCTTCCTAAACCTCCCGTAAACGTCTCTGTGTACAGCAGGGCACATGGGGCCTTGGGAGGGCTGTTTTCCAGGTGGACAGATGTCCCCATGGATGCTGCCAAGCCCGCTCCAGTCCCCTAGGTCAAGATGCGTTACACCTGGCCGAGCAGCCATGGCCGGGAGCCAAGCTGACCCTGGCAGGGACACCCCACTGACCTTGAAGACGTGTCCTGCCTGCGGCTCCCGCAACAGCTGCTCTGGACTCAGGCTGTCCGCTGCAGAGGTCACGTACAGGTCGGAGTAGTCAGCCCCCCCGAAACAGCAGGATGTCACCCTGGACACTGGCACCTCCAGGGTGCACAGCCACGTCCCTGTGAGTAAAGCTCAGGTACATCCCTGAAGCCCAGCCACCCATCTGCTGCTGGACCCCAGGTGGCCTGACTGTGCCCACTCCCCAGTGGGGCCCTGGGCGGGCTGGTTCTCCCTGGCACCTGCAGCACTTGATCCCCAAGTCTGCCCTTCCTCATGGACTGCAGGGGTCAGCAGGGCCACCTGGAGCCCAGGAGCTGGAGAAGCCAGTCTCCTGGAGGGAGCTGGACACATTGTAAGAGGTTGGTCCTGTCCACATTTGCACCCCAGAACCTGTGAGTGGGACCTGGTGTGGGAACAGGGTCTCTTCAGAGGTCGTTAGTGAAGGGTCCTGACATGGGCTCCTCCTGGGTCAGGGGGCCCTCATGCAATGGCCATGTCCTCCCAAGAGACAGAGGAGGGGACACAGACCCAGAGGAGGAGCCCCGTGGAGACAGAGGCAGAGACTGGAGTGAGGGGCCACCTGGAGCCCAGGAGCTGGAGAGGCAGGAGGAGCCTCTCTGGAGCTCATGGAGGGAACTGGACACCATGGTAAGAGGTGGGTCCTGTCCACATTTGCACCCCAGAACCTGTGAGTGGGACCTGGTGTGGGAACAGGTCTCTGCAGAGGTCGTTAGTGAAGGGTCTTATGGGCTCCTCCTGGGTCAGGAGGCCCTCATGCAATGGCCGTGTCCTCCCAAGAGACAGAGGAGGGGACACAGACCCAGAGGAGGAGCCCCGTGGAGACGGAGGCAGAGACTGCAGGGAGGGGCCACCAGCCCAGGGCCACCTGGAGCGCAGGAGCTGGAGAGGCAGGAGGAGCCCCCTGGAGCCTGTGCAGGGAGCTCAACCTGTGACCCTGGTCCAGCCTCCGCCCTCCAGGGTGGGAGAGGACAAGGTCTTGTAGTTTTCAACCGCTGGTTTGTGGTCATTTTCTACATCAGCCCCTGTGTTCCCTGCACTGCCCATCTGCACAGGTCCCCCTGTAGCTGGACAAGCAAGTGGTCCCACTCCTGGACCCTGAACACCATGGCACAGAGCACCCCATGGCCCCTCCTTGACCGACTGCCCTGTGCACACACCTGTCTCGGCGTCCATGCGGATCACCCTGCCTCCATCAATGCAGGCCACCCAGAGTGTCCCCGTGGTGTCCATGAACAGCCCATGTGGCATGCCTTGCTCTGGCTCCAGTTGGCACACCAGTCGTGGGTTTGCTGCGGCAGGACAGACAGAGGCGCGTGGCCCCTCACTGCCCAGACCAGGGGGTGACATAGTGTGGCCTCAACAACGTGAGAGAGTGACAGACCCCGTGGTGCATCTGGGACCCCAGGAGGGGACTCAGGAGGGTGTGGGGGGCTGGCCATAAAAGGCCCTCCCCGAGAAGGGCATGGGGGGCTGGCCATGGTTGGTCCCGCCCAGTGAGGGCTTATGGGGCTGGCCATGGAGGCCTGTACTTCAGGGAGGATGTGGGGAGCTGGCCATGGAGGCTCCTACCCCAGTGAGGGTATGGGGGGCTGGCCACAGAGGCCCATACCTGAGGGAGGGCGTGCTGGGCTGGCCAGGGAGGCCCCGCCCAGGTAGGGCATGGGGGCTGGCCATGGTGGCCCCACCCATAGAGGGTGTGAGGGGCTGATCACGGAGGCTCCTACCCCAAGGAGGGTGTGGGGGGCTGGTCACGGTGGTCCCATCCAGGGAGGGTGTGGGGGCTGGCCACGGAGGCCTTCCTCTGGGGAGGGCGTGGGGGGCTAGCAATGGTGGCCCCTACCCAGGCCTCCTGTCTGCACGTCGTAGTCATAGGACCGCACAGAGTAGTCCAGGCTGTCCACGTGGTAGAGAGTGTGATGGTCCAGGGACCAGTCCAGCCCGTTGGGGATGCCCAGCTGGTCCAGCTGTCTGACCACGGAGCGGTCAGCATAGAGTGTGTACAGGGAGCCCTGCCCCGGCTCCCACACTCCTGGGGCGGACTCCTCTGGCATGGTGCCTGGAGAGAGTGGAAGGTCAGTGGTCAGCACCCCACCCTGTCTTGCCCACCCCACACAGACCCGCTGTGCAGAGAGCTGTGGTCACCCTCAGCCGGGGGACAGCAGGCAGGATGGCCCTCAGGCGGCATCTGTGCGTGAGCCTCTGTGTTGGGCGAAGGGGGCACCCCAGGGATGTTCCACTGGGAAGAGTCCTGCTCAGGCAGAGGTGCAGGGCCCTCAGCCGCACGTGAATGGCCTCTGGCCACTGCCCCACCCTGGCTGCTTCGACCCTCCCAGGGTCCTCTCTGGGCAGGGATCTGGGAAGAATGACATGGAAGCCATGGGCTTTGGAGTGGGAGGGAACCTGTGGGCTGCCCAGCACCTGCATGGCCTCGGGGGCCGCTTGCCAGGGAGGGCTCCTGAGGTCCCCACGCAGCCAGCACCCACCATGACGGGAGGCTCTGCAGGTGGCCTGGGCCAGTCCTTTCAGCAGCCCACCTGCCACAAACCTCCTGGCGGGGTCCACCTTCCCGTCGTTGAACCTGTTGTGGGGCTTGTCCCGGTCCAGCCAGGCCGCCCACTCCACCTGCCCCGACGCCCAGTCCAGGAGGCCAAGGCGGGTACCAGAGGCCACCACGTAGCTGCCCTCTCGGTGCAGAGCCACACAGCCAACAGGGTCTCCTGGGAGGACAGAGGACAGCAGGGTGGCCCGGCTGCTGCTTCTCCAGGAGACTCCACCCACGGGGCTCCCGCCAGGAGGCACCATCAGGGCACAGAGCACATCTCAGCACAGTACCAGTCCTGCTGGGCCTGTGTGGACCACCTCTCTGCACCCCCTCCCCACGATGGCCACCACAGGGCCTCCAGATGGGACTGGAGGCTGCCAAGCCTGCCTGCAGGGCCACCAGGACTGCAGGAGTGGAGAGCGTTGGCCTCTCCTCACGTCAGTGCCAGTGTGAGAGCCGCGGGTGCCCCTGAGCCCTCGGGTAGGACCCCTGGGCCTGGGGCAGGCTCCACAGGAGGGCGCCTGAGGCCAGACACAGACTTGGGGCCAGCCCTGATCTGCAAGGGGGACAGTGGCACCTGCCCTTGGGGAGGGGGAGGGTGAGTGGGGGATGCTCCCAGAGTGCTGCTTCTGTTCCTCAGAAAACCCACAGGGGTCGTCATCCACACAGGTGTGCAAGCCCCACAGACACACAGGTACCTCCCAGGTGTGTGGGTCCATGCACACACATGAGCCTGGAAAATGCACAGTCACCCCCACCCTGGCCCCTGAGTCAGGACAGGTGCATGTGTGGCATAACCCGGGGTCAGAGCCAGGTGCGGGCTCCACACAGCAGCCAGGAGGATGTCAGTGTTTCCAGGATTTAACCTGGATGACAGCAAGCCCAGCTTTGGTCCTTCCAACTATAGCTATACACCAGGACTTCCCACCCCATGGTCTGTCCTGTGCCCAGGGTGTGACAGCCCACACTTCAGGGGCTCTGGAGCAGGGGGACAGGTGCTGAAGAAGCAGGTGCCCCGGCTGGGCCCTTGCAACCCTCAGGCCACGAGTGATGCCGGACACCGGTGGCAAAGGTACCAACGAGCCCTAGGACCTCAGGGACATGGGTCCACAAGCAGGCAGGACAGCTTCAAAGCTAAACGAGCCCCAGGACTTCAGGGGACACGGGGCCCTGGGCACATAGGATGGTCTTACAGCTCCCTTCCCATGAGCACCTGGATCTCCAGGGGACCCATACTTCCTCAGGCCCATGTTCTGCAGGCCCCAGGCCCACTTCCTCTGGCCCAAAGTCTCCACCTCTCAGACCCACTTCCTTTGTCCCACCCTCTGCAGTCCCCCAGGCCCACTTCCTTCGTCCGACCCTCTGCAGCCCCCCAGGCCCACTTCCTTTGTTCCACCATCTGCAGGCCCCAGGCCCATTTCCTCTGGCCTAAAGTCTCCACCCCCCAGACCCACTTCCTTTGTCCCACCTTCTGCAGCCCCCCAGGCCCACTTCCTCTGGCCCAAAGTCTCCACCCCCCAGACCTACTTCCTTTGTCGGACCCTCTGCAGCCCCCCAGGCCCACTTCCTTTGTTCCACCATCTGCAGGCCCCAGTTCCACTTAAGTCTGCACCTCCCCAGAGAGTGGGTTCCACCAGCACACAGTCCTGGTGTTGATGTCCACAAACACCAGCTGCCCGGTCTCCTCTTCCCACATGGGACACTCCCCCATCCTGTGCCTGTCCCGGATGACAGCCTCGATCCTGGGGGACGCCATGGCCTGGGAGGAGATCAGGGCTGTGAGTGCCCTGTTCTCTGTCCCATTCTCCTGGTCATCAGGTGAGGGCTGCTGGACCGTGCAGGCTGGGCGCTCCCGGGTGTGTGACATCCTGTGGTCTCAAGGACAGCCCTCTTCTGCTCATGAAGCCTCACCCAGGCAGACAAGGGGATGCAGAGAGGGACCCAGCCCAGCCCGCACCCCTGCTGGCTCCTCTGTGCCACCTGACACTCTGCATGACCCGAGAGGTCGACAGAACGTGCAGATGCCCCGTCACTTGAAGGGGCACCCCCTGGCAAGGTTCCAGGAGTCCCTCTTTTCCTCTGGTGGCACAGTGTGCCCACCTCCCCCACCTTCCAGGCCCGCCACCTACAGCCTGGGAAGCAGGGGCTGCTAAGCTGAGCCGCTGTCCAGGTGGGCCCGACTCAGAGGCTGGGGTGGGTGCGATCTGCAGGTGGCTGGCTCCGGAGCACACACCCTGGCCTCTTCGCCCAGGAGACCTCTGCCCCAGAAGGGCTTACTTCTCAATGCTACTGTTAATTGGGTTGCTGTGAGACCCCTGCGCTCCGTGGGACTCAGTTCACAGGGCCCTTCCTGGACAGCACCAGGAGGCCCAGCAGGCCAGGGCTCCCATACTGGGGCGGCTCACGTGCTCCTCAGCCCTGGTCCTGTTCTGTTCGCTCAGCTCTTGGGACTCCACCGCACTCTGGCCTCAGCCAGCTGAAGGCTCCACCAGGTGGGGGCTGCGACTCCCTTCCGCCCTCCCCTCCCCGTCCCTCCCTCTGTGCTTCCCCAAATCAACAGAGCCCCAGGGGGTGGCATGTCACCTGCTGTGTCCTGCAGAGCCAAGGTAGCAGTTGCAGGAGTCGCCCGTGCGCTCTGCATTAGAGTGGGAGAAGCAGCAGCCCCTGGGACCTCGCTTCCGTAGAGACCCCCGAGGTCGCGGCCAGCGCCCCGCCAGGCATCGCTGAGCCTTCCCCTTAGGGCCGACCATTCGGCTCCCCAGCCCTCCTGGGTTCTCCCCTCGCACAGGCGCTGACCTGGGCAGCGGGACACTGTGCTCCTCTCCTACT